>NC_140582.1:379159844-379764989 GCF_964204655.1 Triturus cristatus | reverse complement strand
CAACACTCCCTCTCCCTCTCCATCTCTTCCTTTCTCTCTCTCACACTTTCTCTCTTTCTTTCTCTCTTCCTCTCTCTCATTCTTTTTTCCTCTCTCTTCCATTCCCTCACTCTTTGTCTCTCTCTCTCTTCCTCTCTCTCACACTGTTTATCTCTTTCTCTCTTCCTTGTATCTCACTCTTTCTCTCTCTCACGTTTTTTCTCTCTTTCTTTGTATTCCTCTCTCTCTCACTCTTTCTTTGTTTCCCTCTCTCTCCCTCACTCTTTCTCTCTTTCTCTTTCTCCTTTGCTGGACACATGACGCACCATCTTATCTTTCTTTTTGTCTTGCAGGCTGTGATTCACAAATGGTCCAGCATTGACACAACATGGCGGTACATAGTTTTATTTGTTGTTGTTTTGTTTTAATAAAATGTTTTATATGTAAATCCATACATGACTAAGATTCCTATTTGTCCAACCTAACGTGACTGGCACATTTGTTTGTGGGGGGGTAAGGGTGAGGGGGGATGGCGACAAGGAGCTCCTGCTAGGGGATGTCGGAGGAGTGTTGTGTGTCCGACCTGCATGATCATTGCCTTCATTGCATCTGTTCTCAGAGACTTACGAGCCGGCGGGCTGGCTCATAGATGAAAAGCTGAGAGCGGACTGGCAGGCTCATAGAGGGAGAACCGAGGCCAGTCAGCTCGCAGAGGGAGAGCTGCGGGCCAGCTCGCAAAAGAACACCTGAGGGCCGACTGGTATAGGGAAAGGTGCGGGCCGTCAGCTTCTATAAGGCATATCTGAGGAACAGTGATGTGGGGAGAGGGAGCATGAACGGGGTATCTCACAAAGAGAGACCTGTGATATATTTCCAGTCTTGGCTTCACTAATACAACTGTGGGCCTGAGAACTCGCACCCGAAGAGCTGTGAGCCGACAAGTGGTTCGCAGATGGAGACGTGCGGGCCCAAGAATGTTGTTGGAGGTATGCTGTTGATGGGGGAAAAGGGTGCATTACCTGCTGACATAGGGAGACACTGCGTGGAAAGAGGTATCTCGCACAGACAGAGCTCCGGTATATTAAATTGCCCCCGGGACCTTTCTTTTATATTTTCATTCGATGCGAGGCACAAGATGATTGCTAACACTTCCTGGTTTGAAATGTTAGCAGCCAATCAGAGGCAAGCTCGTGCTCTGGAGTTACGCACCGTCCAGATATATATATCTTTTTTTCCTTTAATATCTCAATAACTACTAAACGGATTTACACTGTTTCAACAAAAGTGTGCTGTCTGGACCAACACCTTTCTCTCTGCCAAATTTGGCGTAATTCCGTTCAGAAGTTTGACATGAAGCCATGTCTAAAGTTTCCTATGGAAAATGCATTGAGAAACCACTTTTTCGGACCCCCTTTTTTCTCACCCCCCCTTGACCAATCACCCTGTAATATGTCTTCGCAGCTGGATGGCTCCGCTCATAGGTGCAAATATCTTGCAATAAACTTGCTTTCAATCAACAACCAACCTTGTGCATCCTGGATACACCCCTAAACTTTCAAGATATGAGCTGAACAAAAAAGATAAACATTCTGGAAAATTTAGTAAAGATTCGTCAAACGACGCCAAAGTTATAAGCATATGGAGGGCTCCAGGCGGGTGGCCGCACAACCCCCCTCCCAACATGAGTGAAGCCCCGGGTCTGCGGGGACCCCAGCGGGCCCCCGCTATTATTTTTTAAGAAATGCCCCAGGGGCCTAGCCCACTCCTGGGTCTCATTAAAATAAAACGTGACCCCAGCGCGAATTCCACCGATATGTATATATATATATATTTTAAATATTTTTCTTTGGCCCTGAAGGTTCTTCTGGGACCCCATGAGCAGGCCTAGGTATTCAGGGTGATTCTACACTGCCCCCTTCTCTTGTTTAATACCTTTGTTTCTCTGTTTTCCGGTGACTCGCTTCTACCGAGTCACAAGATGGCTGCCAACACTTCCTGGTTTGGAGTGTTGACAGCCAATCACAGAGAAGCTCGTGCACGGGACAGATATTGAAACTTTTATTTTTCTAATCTCTCAGCAACTACTGAACGGATTTACATGAACTGCCAGTAGGTAATATATATATATATATATATATATATATATATATTAAAGGTCAGTGGTGCCGCAACATCACTGCATGGCACCACCGTTAATCACCAAAATAAAGAAAAAACACACTACTTGCCACTTTGTGAGGTTTGATTTAAAATTCACTAACGAAAGATTTAATATGTTTAGCAGAAAGGAACTTGTTTGCCCAATTTATAGTTTGGAAAAAGTCAGTATGCAGCATATGGGTATGACCTTTCTGTTTCTCCTTGAACATATGACAGAATTTGCCAGGGTTGTGATGATGGTGAGTGGCCTGAAAATCAAATAAAGCCCTCTTTTGGGCAATTCATGGGTAAACATAATTCATATTTGACCTTATTTAATTGTACACTATCGCATCTTAGGTAGATGGTTACCTGAATACTCATCAAATGTACAAATTTAATACATTGCTGAGATAGGCCACAAGGCTATTTCTTTTTAAAGATATGCATTTTGGTTTGGATGGTCAGTATTCCAATATGTAGAATCTGAATTGAAGGCTACTAGTTACATTTTATTATGTTGGCAGGGCTGCTTTGGCCGTGTGACCTTTTGGCAACACATCCCTTTTTTATTTTCCAAACAGATCTTCAGGCAACATTTGCTCCTTCAGAATCTCCCTTATACCACGGGTCGAGAAACGTATTATGTACATATTTCTTCAACATGTTGTAAATTGGTGTGCAGATTTAATGCACAGGTCTTCCCATCGTTAAATTTGCCATTCTTTGCTGTAAGTCATTTCTTGGCCATGTCTGAAAACGTTCAACTGATAAACCAGTGTGAATAACCACATGAACCAGCGTGAAGAACCACATGAGCATATAGATGTGTGTCTACATTTTGACCCCTTCTACGATATAGAAATATAAATTCGAAAATCCATGAAAAGGGACTCAATGAGGAATTGTATTGCCCAAAGTACTCCCTGCTCCGTGTTGTGCTGACCATCTCCTAATGTGAAGACATAAACGTCCTTCCACCCAAAGGGTGCAGGGAATACAGGCAAAACCAAATAATAGTGGTGTGTCTGATACTATTCATTGATGCAGAGGCAGGCTGTGAGGCACCTTCTCTGAACTCCTCAGCCTGCCTCACCATGCAGATCTTAATATGAATACAAGGACCTGTATGAGTACACGCTGGTCATATTATGCAAAGTGCTCATTTTGCATTGTAATGGGCAACCTGCCCCTGTGTAAACTGAAAATGTTGATCGCATGGCAACGAGCATATGCACATTATCATGAACATTTTTAATGCTGGTATTAAGTAAGCAAGTCCTTCCGCAATATTGAATTAACCAATCTGCATCCACCTTGTTTTGCCCCAAATCTATTATCGTTGAGAACGAGCACACCAAATGAGTCAGAGTGCAGTAGGCTTTGCAAATTCTTCTAAAATACATATTCTCTGTATGTGTTATAAGTTAAACATATTTTTGGCACCTCACATTTTACTTGATTAAAAAAATATATGCATTTTGGATTCTCAAAGTTTTTGGTGCAGTAACATTCTCACTAATCTGTCATTGCACAAAAGTTTGCTTTACAGCAGAATTTGCAGAATCCTGCTCCATTACAGTTTTCAAGGCAGAATTCTGAATGAAAATCATTCCAAAAGGGGTGGTAATACTTCGATGGTGGTCTGTGAGGGACAACAGCCAACATCTGTTCCTGTATCTCTGGTTATAAAATGTAATTATTTATTCTTCCTGTTAGAAATTGGGTTGTTGATTGACCAAGGTTTGAGCCATCTTGTAGCCCTCTTTTAGAAGCAACCACAATCCTAGTCAGGGTAAGACATCTGTAGCCCTATATTAGCATGTGCTCACCCTCTAGTAGCTTGGCACAGAGCTGTCAGGCTAAACTTAGAAGCAATGTGTAAAGTATGTGTGTAAAAGGATTGAAAACATCACAAAAAAGATCCCACCCTAGGTTTAAAAACATTAGAGTTGATTTTAGTAAAGTAAAAAGACCAAAATGACAGAAATGTAATCAGGGAAATTGATGATATTGCATTTCAGAGTTTTAAGGTAAAAAAGTGCCAAAAAGCACAAAGAGCTAACAAGGGATAGCTGGTCCTGCCAGACCGGGACAAAGTTATGAGTTCTGGCTGATAACAATGGAGTGCAGGGCAGCTACAGAGACCGAATTTGGCCCCCTGAACAAAGTACCTTCAATCCTGGTTGCAGAGCGTTACATGGTACCAAGGTGAACAAGCATCACGCAGCCAATGCGATGCGTCAGTTACGAGACGTGGTGAGGCTGCGGTGTGAGGTCCGTTTGTATTGACGTCGAGACTCCTGTTGACGGGGCTTGTGATGTGAAGTCCTGTCATCGAAGATGCAGTGCTTAGCGGAGGCGATGCATCCATCCCAAGGGGTTGTGAGGCTGTGATGTGGAGCCCTGTGTCGTAGTCGAAATGCCATCATTGAGGGATGCAAGGACCTGGGTAGGTGATACGCTGCATTGTCAGTGATGGTTCAGTTACAAAGATGCAAGGTTGATGCGAATCTTCTGCACCGGGCCCACTCTACGCAGAAGCAGCGATGCCTCAGTTCTACTTGAGTATGCACCACTCAGCCAAGCATCTGTTTGGCTCGAGGATGCACCACTCAGCAGAGAAGATATGTTGGTTCTGCTGGTAAACACCTAAGGCCCACTTCCAAGGGTCCATGACTGGATTGGCACCACTTGGTAAAAGGTTGACTCACAGATGGCAGAGCCCAAGTGTAGATGAAAGATCGTTAGAAGCCTGTTATGTCTCTGAGGCTTCAGATTTGAAGGCCGGCCAACTATCACTTGGAGTCAATCTGCTTCTGGGTTCAAGTGATGCAGGTCCTGTACTTCTCACCCGGGCAAGGAGGGGAGCAGGCCAGTAAAGCAGGGCAGCAGTTCTTCCAGAGCAGCAGTTCTGCAGAGTGGCAGTCCTTCAGCAACACTGCTGTCCTTCTTCCTGGCAGAGTATCTACAGGTCTAGAAATGTACTGAAGTGGTGGTGCCTGAGGTCCAGTACTTATAGACAATGGTGCCTTTGAAGTGAAGGGACTCAGATTCCCTCCCTTCTTGCCTGGCACCAGACCCACTACAGGGGAGTATGCCCTTTCTGGTTGGACAGGACAGAGTCTATTCAGGTGTGAAGCTGTGCCCAGCTCCTCCCTCTTATCCTGTCAGCAGTGGCATAACATAAGACCCCGTAGCCCCGATAATGCAGGGTGCCCTGAGCTCTAAGGGGCCCCCTCAGCACAGTACCCTGGCCTCATAGCTCCTGACTGACTTAGGAGGGGGCCCTCCATGTAATTTGCAGGGGACCCCTTCAAGTTTTTTTACACCACTGTCTGTCACGATGGCCCATCAAGTCACACTTAAGCTACCATTGTGTGTGGCTGTCTAGGTGAAATACACAAATCCGAAATTACAACTACACCCATACATGTGATCTGAGACAGACTGCAGCAACCAAATGGCAAAAGCAAGAAAATGCCAATTTTCTAAAAGTGGTGGTTTCAGAATTTAAATTTAAATTCCAACTCCATCATAAGTTAGGATTAAAGATTTCAGAGACATCAAACTTAACCAGTTATATTTTCCCATTTGGAAATTACGCTTAGAAGATGTAATAAGGTAACTCCTATGTTATCCTATGGGAGATATAGGTCTTGCAGGAGTGAACAATGAATTTAAGAGTTTTTCAATACCAGAACATGTCAAATTAGAAAGTACATTGCAACCTGCACTTTGGGCTGTCCAGGGCCTGATTTATATGAACTAAAACTGAAGGTTTGGGCCTATCATCATTTTTCTATGACAACCAATTGTGCAAAGCATAGATACATATAATTGTGTTCTTTAAGGAGGGGAGGATGCTGATTTAATGCCTCATTCTACTTCCGAATCACGAGAAGCAGCAATACATAAATTGTGAGTCACAAAGATATTCCCGACTTCTTGTGTACCTTTCAAACAGAGTAACTTAGGGATTTTATATTGCTGGCTTTGGAACTGAGAAATAATTTATTACATTAGGCCCCATATAATGCATGCAAAGGGTATATTTCAATGGGGTATATGTTAGTCATTATTTCTTTACTTCGCATATGGCATCCAAAATCTTACTTCAAGCTGCAGGCTCGACATTATCGAATCTGAATGCAAATATTGACTATGGGAGTTATTTAGGATATAGGGATGCTGAACATTCACAAGAAATTGGCGGTTGTCCCAGCTGCCCTATTTATTGTCTGTACCTGGCTCTACATTCTAAATTAGGACAGACAATTAATTTGTCAAATGTTCAACAACCCCATACATTTCTAATATGCATGTTCTAAGAATATGTTACCTGCACAAATAAAATGGGCATATTTCACAAAAGGCATGCATAAAATATGCACCTGAAACCTTCCTATGGCTGCATAGATGTGGTCATCTGTAAGCCCAAAGACCCCACAGGGTGCAAAAATGGGCACAAATGTCATTGTAATATATGTAATTCAGACTCTGGATTGAATGGATGAAATGCCTGAGACTAAATCATGCAGAAACTGTTCATAATGCTGCATTAAAAATAGATTTTACCATTCCTCTTCCACAGTACTTCCGTGTTTGCTTCACTGGGAAACTTGTGTGGGACTTTCACTACACATCTTTGTCTATGCTGTTAGTATCTGCATGCACAGCAACTCCGATTTGGAGGTCAAATAAAGATGTAAGAGTATTCTGGTGTTTGTTTATTGATACACACAGCTACCCTACCCATACTGCTTTCAATTGTGTGATAAATACAAAAAAATAATTGGGAAATATTTTATTCAAACATACAGCAAATTCACGTGTTTAGGTTGCAAAAACACCTCTAATTTTCTCATAAGTCAAAAATAAGCCAGCAACCAAAACGTTTGGGGCCAAATATACAAGTGTTTTAGCATTCGCAAAACGAAAATCGGGGTAGCATGTACAAACTCTAATTTGTGAGTCCGAGTCGGCAACCTATTGCGGACTCATAAAATAGGGTTTGCAAGTTGCTATTAAGAAGGGGCGTGCCAAGGGCGTCACTTCCTAATGGCAATTCACACGGGAATGTACAATTGTTTTGCAACCACAAATGCTGTCCCAAAACAATCACTGACCACTGCATGCCCTGAAAAAATTCAAAGTTTTCTTTTCATTTTTTCTTTTAAATGCATCCAGTTTGCATTTGATAAAAAAGTGCTGCTTTATTTAAAAACAAACAAAGACATGGTGGTCTGCTACCCCCAGCAGGCCACCATCCATGTGATAGGAGCCCATTCCCAATGGTTCGCAAATTGTGACCTGCCCTCATTAATATTAATGAGGCAGGCCATTTGTAACCCCATTTGGAATCGCCAAATGTCAATTATTCGACAGTTTATTTGGAATAAGAAGGCCTCGAGGGTATCACTTCCCATGCTTCAACTTGATATCAATCAGAGAGGGCTTGCACTTCCCCATGTTTGTTCATACTATGAAGCAGTCTTTCTAGATACAACAATGCGTTTAATTGACGGCAGGGGGTCTGTCGATAATTTTGTTCTAGACAGAATGGTGCAGGAAGCCGGATCTCAGATCCCCGTCTTTATGAAAACAGTATTCTACTCCATGAAGGCTCATTCCGCAGGGTATCAGTACTTTCAGCTTACAGATTGTAAAAGCTTGGGACTCCAAATCCAGAACAGCCATCTAAGGTTTTCGAAAGCCAATGGGTTTAAAGAGCTGGGTCATGTTATAGTTGGCGGGAGATGTATTAATTGGAAAGAGGTCCAAAGTAGGTGTGGAGAATGGACCTCCAGATTGCACACCTGTACTGTACTGTTTTTCATCTAGGTCCGATAACGGTAACGGCTGCTCTCTTTAGAATAAAGTTAAGGGGGTGGGAAATTGGTATCGCCGTCTACGGACCCAAGGAGAGTCCCTGGTGATAAATACATTACTAGAAAAGGTTACTCAGGAAACGCAATGTACCTTCCCGGATCTGGAATGGCAAACCATCTCGAAATGTGGTGGCAAGGCTTTAAGAGCGGTCAATTTTAAAAGAATGTCTTTTTTGTCACGTTAGATGGCGCACTATACCCCCAAGCTCTCCATAACATGCATCCAGAAATGGAGAATAGATGTTTCCGCTGTCAGATAGTGGGTGAGGGAGGCTGGCTTCATACTTTTTCACGTGTCAGATGCTAGCACAGTCCCGGGAGAGAGTTTTTGCTGCTCTTTGCCTTGGATTACAAAAAAAGATTTGATCCTGAGGCAGCAATAGCATTTTTTGGCTTTGTCAGCCAGAGACAAAATCTATCAATGTCTAGAGGGTAAGAGACATTTGTTGGGATTGCCTCTTTAGTGGCGCGCTCTTTGATTCTCCAGGACTGAAGGACTACCAAGGTACCAACCTATGTAGAACGGCATAATAAAATTATTCGAACATGACAATTCGAAGAGGAATATGCTAAAAGGGTCAGTGCTACTAAAAGATATACCACTGTATGAAGACATATGGAACAGGTGGAAAGCTGGCAAATTTAGGGGGGAAATGTAATTCCAACTTATCTTAATCATAATTGCACTTGGTTTCATGTAAAAAAGGCACTTTAGGGGACTTGAAGGCACTGCACTTTATTAAATTGTATCCGATGGTCTTTTATCAGTGCGTTTGGCTGGGGTAAACAAATATATTTGCATTTTTGTTATAGGAATTGTTTATACCCCAGGGTGGAATACACGTTGATGCACTTTATTTAAGGTTTATGTAAGGGGAAATTGTACTTTACTAAAGTCTACTTGAAGTTGCTCGATTAATGCCCACTATTGTGAATATAAGATGGATGTTTGCACGTTGTACTTTAGAAAAGGAATTTATTGAGAATATCATAATTTCTGTCAAAGTCGCTTTAAATGTTTAAGGCGTGGTTTCCATTCATGAAATAGATTTTTTGTAATAGACCACCGTTCAAATCTATGTTTCAGCTCAGTAAAATTAATTTTAAAAAAAAGGAATCGTTAAATGTGTCTGAGACACATTAGTGAATTCTGTTTTGCGAGTCGCAAATTATGAGCTGCAAAATGTAATGGTCGTACACCTGGCCCTTGGTTTAGTTAATTTTTTCCTTGCGTTACATCATGTCACAAACATAACCTCATTGCCCAGCACTTTACGTGCCTGTCTCTAATGCTAGAATTATATTAGTAAATATTTATATTTGGTGTTGAGCACGTTTCAATTTAGGGAAACAACGTGTATTCATGTATTCTACAGACAATAGGTGTTTGAGGTCGAAGTATATGTTGTGAAATCAATAGAGGGCTAAAAAAAAATAAGCAACTACGGGGCATATTAACAAGGGCTTTATCTCCGCTTTTTTGGCTTTAAAAGCCAAAGGAGCGGAGATAACAATATCGCAGGGTGCTAACATGCAAAATCGCATGTTAGCACCCTTTTTCACTACGCTTCACTTTGCATCTCTAATGAGATTTAAAGTGGGCGTTCCAGAGCAAAATAATAGGAGAGCTGTAGCTAAGTGACATTTCTCCTATTTTCAAGCTTCACGCTAACCCTGTTAGAGACAAAAAAAGCAGCGCTAACCACGGTTAATGCTGCTTTTTTACGTCTGCTAATTTTCTGACTTAGCCATGTAATCCAATGGGAGGTGGATTACATGGCTAAGTCCACCATGGGCTATCAACAAGGATATCCCTATCCTTGTAGTTTTATCGCTGCATTACCAGCGATAACCTCCCAAAATGCCGCTATCGCTAGATTTTTTATCGCCTAGGCAGTTAGCATTGTTAATAACGCGATAACCAGGTGATATTATCCAGCGATAGCGGGCGTTAAAAAAATGAATGCTAAGCGCCCTTAGCGTTAATTTTCCCTATTCCTTGTTAATATGCCCCTGTAAATCGTAACCCCTCACGATATATTTGGCTTCACCATTTGATCAACGGGGTAAGCTCGCAACTGCCCGGTGTAGTTCACAAAATATAGAGCTCCACTGGAAGTAATAACCGTTGTCAAGCGCAGAATAAGAGAGATTGTCCGCAGATAATGCACATAGCAGTTGAGAATAAAGGATATACATCACTTCGAAATGAGTTGAATGAATCTTTGAAAAGGATCGCTAAAGAAAAATGTCTTTCCATCTGCAGAGCAGGGCTGGTGCCAGCGAACAGGCGGAGCACCTGATGCCATGGCTCGAAGGAAGGCGATGTGAAATTGGCCCAAATGATGTAATATTGCCCAAGTCTCCCCACTGACTGTGAGTAATGAAAATCGTCGGGCTTCAGATCCATCATACGGATAATGAATCTGGAAGAAAATCATATAACACAATTTCGTTAGAAAGCAGCAGTTCGGCCCTAGAGTTCGTTGACATTTGGGCTTTTGGCAGCAGGGACTTAACAAACTACAACGCCTGTGGGGAGCCACCGCCTCACCTGTGGAGAGCTGGCCGTGCACACTCTGGACAGAGCATCAATAAAAGAGCACGTCATCCGAGAGGGGAGCAGGATCAAACTGGGAGTGCGGCTTTTATCATTGTTGTTGTTTCAATATATCACATTTTGGAGCTGTTCTATGGCAAAACTTCCTGGATGTCATAATAAAACATGCGATTACTACAAAAGTCACTGAGATAAGTAAGTGTTGGCATTCTGTAAACATATATGCCTAAATAGTATGCTATTCAGCGACTTTCATCTGTTTGTTTCTGCAGGGTCACTATGAAGCTATATTGCAAATGTTTTTCGTGGATGTGCTAAATTTACTGCTTACTTGTTTCGCATGAGCAGGTTATTTTAAAACATGGGTCTCACCAGAAAACCAAAGTAAAATATTGAACTTCTAAAACCATGAGAGAATAAGAAACCAATTTACCATCTTCTTATCTGAAAACATTTGAAAAGTATTCACTAATGAATCATACCGAGCCGCAATTACCTTAAGAAGATGTCTTGATTCTGAAGAAAATGTTTTAATTTAATGTCTGCAGCAAAAATAGAAGATAGTGCAACAGCTTTATGTATCCCCTTAAATGTAATATGTTATGAAGAGACCAGTTGCTACAATACTATACTCCATACGAAGCATGGCTGAATGACGTTACAACGCAAACTATTCCAACGCATACCTTTATCATGCGCATTTTGCAATGCAACTTCCATTACAACGCATGCCATTGCAACGCAAAGCACCATACACATGTTCCATTACAATGAAAATTACTATTATAACACCACCAGATGCTTACCTCAGGGAAGGTGCTGGTCAGTGAGGGATATGCGTTGTAAGGGCATGCAATGTAATGGAAGTTGCGTTGTATTGACCGTGTTGTAAAGGCATTGCGCTGTAATGCCTGCATTGTAATGGATGTTTCCCATCAACAATAATGCAAAAATAATAAATTGTGACTTAAGATCAAGATTGTTAAAAGATAATATTCATGCACATTTAGAGGGAAAATGTAAGATGTAACTTGAAGAGATCAACAATTAAAGCACTTTTCCGACAAGATACAAGATATTTATTAAACGAAGATCCTGGAAATATCCTATTTATATTAATATATAACATCAATTGAACAAGTTCAACCTCCAACTTGTAGGAGCTGTTGTCAAGTTTTTCTGCACAAAGGTCCTGATACTTTGAAAAAATTCAGGAAAAAATCCCATAAAAGTAGATTTTATGAAAAGAAGAGCTTTCTTAAATCAACAATTAGCAAGTGAAGTTGTTTTTTGTGGGATAATTATTGCAGAAAACCTCTTTCTCACGGGATGTTTCATCCATAGGAGAGGTTTTGCAAAAGTAGCATGCTTTGCAATTCGTCGAAGTTGCTAAATGTATCATCTTAATAAAACTGCTTAGATAATTACATAATTACGCACTTCAGGCTCTTTGTTGGCTATTAGGCATTTGCCCTGTGTGTCTGCAGGTAAAAGGCACATGAAAATCCCATCTGTAATGTGATGTAACCTCACTTCCACTATTTAACCCAATGTTGTCTGTTCTGGGATACCCTTTTTTAAAACAAATACACATGCCAATAAACCAATATGTAGATACACCTCTACTGACTCACGGCACCTCCCCGAACTCAACAATTGCAATAAATAACTGGATGAATTATAAATGACACCACAAACCCATGATGGCAATATGGAATCATATTGCATGTTAATAGTTATGTATTTTAAATTGCATGTTGCTTTGAAGGTAGTTAGTTTGAAAAAGGGGCTCTTTTAATTGATTAATGCTTAATAAAAATAGTAAAATATGGACTGCCGAATTTAGTTGTCTGCATTAAATGTAAGAGAAAATGTATGTGATTATTAAGGAGAAAGTCATCCTTTTTTAAAATTCGTTTTATTAAACAGTAAACATATGCTTCAAATAAACACAATACGATGTGCATATTTGGTGGATTGACATGTACAATATATACAATAAGTTCCACATATTTGATCTCCCAAAAGCCCGCCTTTACAAACAATGCGATCCAGGATACAACTAGGTTGTGTAATCTCTCTTGACAACCTTGAGGCACCTCTCATAGCAGTGTCCATTAGCTCCTATATTTCGCCCCAGATCCTCATATCTTTTCCCATTTGAGTGGGCAGCCTCTGCCCCGATTTTTATTGACTGACACATTATACATCATTAATTATCAATTAAACAATTAGTAGTAATTAACTAATAATAAAATATTTATATTTAATTCACTTCCCACCATTTATCCCTACACACCCAATAACCCACATCTAATATATACATACAAAATTGTCTTAGTCACATAATTAACATACATAATTAATAATTAACCAATTAATAACTACCAAATAATAAATCCATTTTAGTAAATTACCTTCCTTCCCTTAACCCCTATAAACTCAACAACCCACAACTTATATGTAACTCAAAACATATCTTTCTTACACAAGATACATAATTACCTATCAATTAAATGATTATTATTAATTAACATTAATTATTCGTTATCATTAATGTCCTTCACATCCTTTACCACTCCAAAAACCAAAATCCACACCAAAATTATAAATAAAACATGTAATTAATCACACAATTCACATACTTAATTATCAATTGAATGATTACAAATTAATTTCTGCGGGCCAGTAGGGTCTGATGACTCACCCCTCTCTGTGGCTGCAGGGGAGGATGGTAAACTGTGATCCTGCAGCCCACCAGAGTGAGGTGGACAGAAGCCCTGGACAACATCAACAGAGTCATTGGGGCCTATGAACAGGCCCAGGGATGAAGAGGCCTGTCCCTCAGTACCGCCACTAGCTGGCCCAAGATGTTCACAATTTGTCCCATGCGGGTGTCCATGGACCTCATCAGCAGGAGGTGCTCACGGTAGTCTTCCTCAGTCCGGCTCCTTCGTGGAGGACTACACTCTGCTCAGGGGTGGAACAAGAGAGCATAAGATGGCTACCTACCTGTTAGGTGAAGGTGGTGAATGCAATGGCTGCCACATGCATTTCGGTGGGAGTGAGTGCTCCATCCTGCTCAAGGGTGGGACAGGGGTGCATGGTGGGTGTTGTAGTGCAGGCATCCCACCCCCAAACAGATCTCCCTGGGAAGATGGCTACCTACCTGTTAGGTGAAGGTGTACAATGCAATGGCTGCCACATGCAACTAGGTGGGAGGGAGTACTCCATCCTGCTCAGGGGTGGATCAGGGGTGCATGGTGGGAGTTGTAGTGCAGGCCTCCCACCCCCAAACAGCCCTCCCTGGGAAGATGGCTAACTACCTGTTAGGTGAGGGGGATCAATACAATGGCTGCCACATGCATCTGGGTGGGAGGGAGTGTTCCATCCTGCTCAGGGGTGAGACAGTGGTGCACGGTGGGAGTTGTAGTGCAGGCTTCACACCCCAAACAGCCCTCCCTGGTAAGATGGCTACCTACCTGTTAGGTGAGGGGGATCCAAACAATGGCTGCCACATGCATCTGGGTGGGAGGGAGTGCTCCATCCTGCTCAGGGGTGGGACAGGGGTGCCTGGTGGGAGTTGTAGTGCAGGCCTCCCACCCCCAAACACCCCTCCCTGTAAAGATGGCTACCTACCATAAGTTTGTAGCGAGCAATGCAATGGATGACACATGGTTGTGGATGGGGTGGGAGTGCTCCATCCTGCTGAGCTTTGGTACAAGTGGGCCTGGTGTGAGTTTGTAGTGCAGGCTTCCCAACCACTGACATCCCTCCCTGTTAAGATGGCTACCTACCTGTTTGGTGAAGGTGTACAATGCAATGGCTGCCACATTCATCTGGGTGGGAGGGAGTACTCCATCCTGCTCAGTGGTGGGACAGGGGTGCATGATGGGAGTTTTGGTGCTAGTTGCCTGAACACATGCCACTCTGTAAATGTTGTGTAGCTTTGGGGTGATTCAGATGGAGTGAATGTTACATCTGTGAGACCTGTGTTGGCTACTGTGGTGCAGACTAATGGACTTGGGCCTAGGAGGTGTAGCATTGTAGTTGTGCAAGACAGTGCATAGCAGTGTGATGATATACATTTGTTTTAACTTATCAGCCTGCACTCCCCTGGCTATTCCTGAGAGACTCTCTGGATGCAGTATGAAAAGCACCTTCTCCTCGCATGAAGTGAATGTATTTAGTGGAACAGAAGGGTCACCGCCAGTCATCTGTGCCAGCTCACGGTTCTTGCTCCTCCTCTTTTTCACAACAGTCTTCAGGTCATGCCACCACTTTTGTTGCCCTGGGTGGTCCCTACTGCATTGACCTTATTAATTATACTTACCCACATTTCTGCTCTTGTAGCTAATGGTGTCTGTTGGACCAGGTTACCAAACAATTGTGGTTCAACTCTGATTATCTCATCTACCATAACCTTCAAATCACTCTCTGAATGTTGGCATTTCCTGTGGTGCCATGGTGTGTAATGTGCCAAGGGGTTTGAGGTACAGGTGTGGGAGTGGTGGTTGTGGTGGTGATGTGCATGGTGTGATGTGCAAAGGGGTTAGAGGTGCAGGTGTGGAAGTGGTCTTGGTGGTGGTGATGTCTGTGTGCTGTGCTGTGCTGATTTCCCTCTCCTTTCAGCCGTGGTGTTGGGCCTTTCAGTTGGGGAGTATTGCAAAGGATTGTGCTCAGGGAAGGGGCTGGTTTTATACTCAGCTATGTGGGGGTGTCAAAGTGAGTTATTGCTGTCAGGTGTGTTGTGTGGGGTGTCCTGGGATTTGTAGTTTTCTGATTTGCCATGGGTGTGTGTCTTTGGGATGTGTTTTTAGGGGCAGGACTAGTTTGCTGTGTGTACTTGGTGGCCATGTTGTGTGTTTTCATGGTGTCCGTCATTTTCTTCACGGAGCGTCCGCAGTGGTGGCTATACTACAGCCCTTCCGCCTTATCTCCCATTCATCAATGTTTGCGACCGGGGCCGTCAGAAACAGTGGAACGTACCGTGGGCACATCGGAGATATCCAAATTTACCGGGCAGTGTCTCCGCTATTCTGGCGGCGGGTTGGTGTGTTTCCACCAAGAATCGTAATCCGCAGATGGCTTTTGACCCTCTCCACCCGCTATGGGCGTTTTTTCTTTGGCTCTTTCTGCCGCGGTGGGTTATTTTTGTCGGTTGGTCCTAATCGGACCGCCGGTTTTGCCACGGTTCCAGCCGGCAGTTGTTTTCCGCTACAATGGCGGTCTGGTGGTTTTACGACCGCAATCCTAATGGGCCCCTAAATATGATAAGGTTAAAACATTCAAATAAATATTTTAAAAAAATAATTATATTTTACACTATATTAAATATAACAGTACTAAATACGTTAGATAGCATAAAGGATGGAATTACTATTTCCACTCCAACAAGTGGTACAGTAGGGAAAGTGTTGGATAGCGGGTGGATAAAAATTACTATTCCCACTCCAGCGAGTGAGGAATAGTATGTGAGTAATGTGAGCAGGACAGTATGGGTGGATGAGTGTGTGTATGGGTGAGTAAGAGAGTGAATGACTGTCTCAATAGTGTCTTTATGAGTAAGTCCATATAATTTGAACTAGTATATGTGAGTATTGATGTATATAAGTGAGGATATATGAGAGTGAGAGATCGGAAGAGATCCTGTATAAATAAGTATGTGTTTCTAGAAGTGATTGTTTTAGAGAGTAAGTATGTGTACATTTCTGTAGAAGTAAGTGAACTGGTGTGTGTATAGCTGTACATGCAAGTAAATGGATGTTTATTTGCATGTGTCAGTATGTGTGTGAGTAGCTCTATGTATGAGTGTAGGTGTGTAACAGGATGTATAGGTGTATGAGTACATATGATGACTGAGTACATGTATGAGTGATTATATAAAAGTGTTGATGAATGAGTGGATGCGTATGTAGATTTTGGATTTACTGAATAGGTTGTTCTAACTGGTATTGGTATCTCTATAGTTGTCAAAACTTTAGTTTGTATTTTTCAATGTGTGTATCAAAGTTTATATTAGGATAAGAGGAGGTCTGCCACTCTTAGACATGGATGATGTCATCAGTGATGTCATCAGTGATGTCATTTGAGATGTCATCAGTGATGTCATCAGTGATGTCACTGACCATGTCATGAGTGATGTAATATGTGACGTCATCAGCAGTGGATTGCGGACGCGCGAGTTATAGTTAGCTGAACTAACTATAAAGGGGGAAATTCAATGGTTTTGTACGAGTGAAATGTCCAGCTAACTATAACATGTGTGAAACCTATGTTTTTTTCAGTGAATTTGCAAGGTTTTTTAAATGCTAATTCCTAACTATAACGTGTGTGAAACCTATGGTTTTTTCAGTGAATTTGCAAGGTTTTTTAAATGCTAATTCCTAACTATAACGTGTGTGAAACCTATGGTTTTTTCAGTGAATTTGCAAGGATTTTTAAATGCTAATTTCTAACTATAACATGTGTGAAACCTATGGGTTTTTTTTTTTTTTTGAAAAACCTTTATTACAGTTTCAGAGACATACAAATATGGGCCTACAACCAACAGGCCGGCCGCTAATGCACACTATAAGCCTAGACACAGCTTAACAACCACATCGATGAAGCAACAAGAGAGCTACTGGAGTGCTAATCAACTCAGCCGGCCGCAGCCGCAGTCCATAGACAAGCAAAGAAAGGTTTCATATTTTTGAAGAAAACGAAAAACATCACACGCACAAGGCAGAGGAGGTTAATAGCAGTAACATGTGCTCCCCGTATCGAAGGAGTAAACAAACCCAGGGAGAAAGAGGGGGGGGGGGGGGCGGCAGAAGAAACCAAATGCGCATGTCGCAGGAGCATAGAGGAATGCGCGGCTAGGGAGACAGAGCAGCATCCATCTCACGCGTCTGGGGCGGGGCACAAATACCTCCACGATAGGAGTTCCAGGGACCCCACACCTTAATCCACTTCCCAGGCTTGCATCTCACCACATACACCGTTTTCTCTCTGAACATACACCAGTCCATGTGTTCCTTCCACGCTGAGACCGTTGGTGGCCTCTGAGAGCCCCACAGTTGTGCAATGTCACGCTTCGCTACCATATAGCCCAGAGTCACCCACTGCGTCTGCATCACATTGTAATCAGTCGGCTCCCAGACATTCAGCAAACATCTCCGTGCCTCCGGCAACAAGGCAACATGCGTGACCTCTTCTAACACCGCATGCACTCTACACCAAAACCGAGTCACCTCCGGACACTCCCACAGGATATGGAGGAAAGTCCCCAGTAGTCCACAACCTCGCTTACACAGACCATCCACCGAATACCCCATACGCATCAAACCAGGCCCCGTGATGTACACTCTATGAAGTATCTTAAGCTGGACGAAACGCAAGCGGGCCGGGATAGCCACCTCTTTCGGGGAGGCCACCGCTGACACCCAATCCTCGTCGTCAAGTTCCAAACCGTCGGCAATCCATGTCTCCCGCAATGAGGTCAGCAAACACATTCGATCATTGATAAGCTTCTTATAAATCAGCGAAAAGGTGCTGTCCGGCACATAGCCGTCCAATACTCTGTCTTCCAACGAGGAGGACTCTGGAATAGCCGCCACGTCCGGGAACACGGAACACAAGGCATGATGAACCTGAGCATACCGAAAGTATTCCCTATCGTTCAACTGATATTCAGTTTTCAACATGTCGAACGTCTTAAATTTCCCTTTCGTCCAGAGATCCCCTACCTTGCTGATACCAATCATATCCCATTTCTCAAAGCCTTTCGTAGTACACAGATAACCCAGACGCTGGGAGGCGTACAATGGCGTTGCCCGAGTCAAGCGATCCCTCCATTCCATCGCCGCATTTGCTGCATGCCACACCTGCACCGCGACCCGCGTCGGGCCTGTCAATCGCGCATCAAGGGACCCCGAGTACAGTGCTCGATTATAATCCCCGCTTGGCAATAACAATTTGTCCATCTCAAAAGCCGGGTTCAAAGCAGGCCCATACATCCTGTGATTGACAGCAGCCAACTGGGAGGCCCAATAATATCGTTTAATATCAGGGAGAGCGACCCCCCCATCATACCACGGCAGAGTTAGCTTGGCAAGAGCAATCCGCGGCCGCCCATCCCAGAACAATCGACGCTGAAGACACTCCACCTCCCGAAAATAGCGGGCCGGCACTACGTCCACAGTGTTCTGTAGGGCGTACAAAAAGCGTGGCAGCGACATCATTTTGAACAACGCCGCCCGGCCGAGCGGCGAGAGCGGCAGCCGCCGCCAACCCACCACATCCGCCCTTAGGCGCTGAAGGGGGGGAGAAGATTCCGCTCATACCGGGCCACCGGGTCCAGGGTTATAAAGATTCCCAAATACTTGAACCCCGACTGCGCCACCTGGATGGGGCACCCCCGCGGAAGGGGGGGGCCTCCCCGGAGAGAACGTACACACAAGACTTAGCCCAGTTAATGACCAATCCGGAGTTACGACCAAAGGAGCTCAACACATCCACCAATACAATGAGCGATTTGCGCGGAGATGCAAGATACAAGAGGATATCGTCCGCATATAGGGAGACACGATCCTCGTACTCCGGCGTCCATCTAAGGCCACGCATCGAAGGGTGCCACCGCAGCCACTCCGCAAGGGGCTCCAAACAAAGCGCAAAGAGAAGAGGCGACAACGGACATCCCTGTCGCGTGCCCCTACCCAAAACAAAGGGGGCCGACACCCGTCCGTTGACCACCACCTGTGCCAGTGGGTTATCATAAAGCAATTTCACCCAACCGATAAACCCCGGGCCAAACCCAAACTTCGCCAATGCTGCCCAAATGTACGGCCATTCCAAGGTGTCAAATGCCATGGTAGCGTCCAGGGACGCCAAAATGGCCGGCTCACGGATGAATGGCGCTCTAGCGAGGACGCCATGCAGTCGCCGCAGGTTCAAAGCAGTATTGCGATGGGGTATAAAACCGGATTGATCCTGATGAATCAGGTCGCCCACGACCCGGATCAGGCGATTGGCCAGTACCTTGGCAAGGATTTTGGGCTCCGCGTTCAACAAAGAAATAGGCCTGTAAGAAGTACACCGATCCCGCGGCTTCCCTTCCTTGTGGATAACAACAATAGTAGCAAGACGTTGGTCAGGGGGAGGGAGCCCGCCACCTGTGCCTCAAGGAACATGTCCCGGAGATACGGCGCAATCTTATCTGGGCGCAACTTATATAATTCGATGGGAAGGCCATTAGGACCCATGGCCTTGCCAGAAGCAATAGAGCGAATGGCCAAAGCAATCTCATCCGGCGACGGGGCCGCATCCATCAATAATTTATCCTCATCAGATAGAGATGGCAGAGCAATGTCTTTAAGCAGCAGTCGAGAGTCTTCCTCCGATCGCTCAGAGACAGGAGAGTAAACCCCGTGAAAATACTCCACAAAGCAATCAACAATATCACCGGGGTCCGTCACACACACACCATCCACCCTCTCAACAACCGGCACCACTCGACTCGCTCTCTCCTTCTTATCCAACCAGGCAATCAACTTCCCCGCCTTATCACCCATATCGTACAAACGCCCCTGTTGCTCCCTGCTCATACTCTTAGCAGATTCAGTAACCAGCGCCTTGTATTCGGCCTGCTTAAGCCCCAGCACATGCAGTCTGTCATCCGTAACACCTTGCTCCAAATCGAGCTCCAACTCGGTGATCTCATTTTCTAGTCGAACCACCTCTTTCGCCTCACATTTTTTGGTATGGGAGATGAGAGATAGAGCCCGGCCCCTGAGCACCGTCTTAAAGGCCTCCCAAAGGGAGACGGCGGAAGACACCGACCCCACGTTGTCGTTAAAATAATGGTCCAGGGACTTAACCAGGTCTGCACGGATCGTGGGGTTTCGTAGGTACCAGGGGTTGATCGGCGCCACCCTCCCCTCCGCCCCCAAGGCGATATCTAAGTGTAGCAAAAGAGGGGAGTGATGAGATATACCGCGGGCCAAGTGTCGCACCTCCCCAATCATCCCAGCTTGGGCCGCAGGCACTAGCATATAGTCAAGCCTCGAAAGACTACCGTGGGCCCCAGAGTGGTATATTGCGCTTGTCCAGGGTGTTTCAACCGCCAGCAATCTATCAGTCCCAGGGTATCCAGAAAGTCCCCCAGCCAGTTCTGGGCCCGAGGGAGGTCCCTAGGGGGGTGTCGATCCTCAACTCCTGAAACCACTGCGTTAAAATCCCCCCCCAAGACCAAAACCCCCCCCGGGAGCCCAAGTAGCAGGCGCCCCAAATCGGCAAAGGTGGCCGTCTGCAGGCCCGGCGGAACGTAGACAGTAACCAGCGAAATCAACTTACCCTCCCATCTCCCCACCAGCGCCGTGTAGCGCCCTCTGTCGTCGTGGAGCACCTCATCCACCTCCAACGGGAGAGAGGTCCTAACTAAAATGCCCACTCCCCTCGAGCCAGAGGTGAAACCAGAATGGGCCAGAAGGCGATATCCTCGCCTGTTCATGGCATGGAAAGAGTTCCCTATGAGGTGCGTCTCCTGCAGAAACACAATGTCAGGCGAAATAAGTTTCAAGAACTGCAGGACCACCCCCCGCTTTATCCTGTCACCCAGCCCATTCACATTCCATGAAAGAAGTCTCAACCCCTTACCCCCCATCCCCCCCAGCACAAACCATCCCCCTCCCGGAGAGCACAATCATAATAGCACAACAGAAAACATTACCCCGCCTTGTGATGCAAACAAACAAACCCCAACTCCACCCCATCAACCCCAACAAAACTCCCCCCTACCTGCACCCCTGCGTGAGCCCAAACAGCCCCCCCAATGTGCAGTGTGCCTGTCGCCCCAATACGAAACTTACTACAAAAAGGACAAGAAAAACCCCAGAAGGAGGTAAGGGCCCCAGCAAGCCCCCCGCAACCTCCAAATACCAAAGGGCAAAGTGTTACAAACTGGAGTCCAGTGCAGCCACAGGTGCAAAACGATACCAGTCCGGTCCATAGCCAGGATCCCAGTTTCATTCCTACTCTGTCGAACACTCTCCGCTCTCCGCCATCCGACCTTCCCGACCTCGACCCCTAGGTAGGGCATCCAGCCACTCTCCCACCGCCTCCGGCCGGTCGAAGAAATGTGAGCGACCCTCTAACTCGACCTGCAGCCTAGCCGGGAATAGCATCGCATATTTCAGATCCATGTCCCTCAAGCGCCGTTTGATGGCCAAAAATCCCAACCGTTGCTTTTGAACCGCTTGCGTGAAGTCTGGGTAAAAGCTAACAGTAGAGTTCTCAAACTTTAATGGCCCAGCCACCCTCGATGCCTGAAGGATAGCATCTCTATCCCGAAAGTTAAAAAGTCGGGCAATGATAGGCCGCGGGGGAGCACCCACCTTGGGCGCACCACCTGGAATCCTGTGGGCCCGTTCCACAGCGAAGAACTTGCTCAGCCCCTTGGGTGCTAGATGAGTCACCATTAGATCCTCCACAAAAAGATCTGCAGCAGACTCCTCCGATCGTTCGGGCACCCCGATAATACGGACATTATTCCGCCTGGCCCTGCTTTCGGAATCCTCAAGGCGACGATCAGTCAGGGCACTGGCGAGCTGCAACCTCCGCACCTCCGTCTGCAAAGCGGCCACATCCACAGTTAGGCTCGACGCCGCTTGAGTCAATGAGTCGACCCGGTCATTTGTTTTGGACAGGTCCGCTCTGACCAAAGTCACATCAATCAACACCGAGTCCAATTTATTAGCCAAGGTATCAAATTGCTGGTTCACATTCGCCTTCATCTCCTCAATGGCCCCCATGACATCCAGCAGAGTCAATTCGGATGATGCGCCCGAGGCCTCCTTGGGCGGCTCAGGCGATTTATGTGATCCACTAGGGGATCCCTTTGGCTGCGCATAGCGGTCCATGTTGTTGGCCTGGGAATAAGCTCCCCTCCGGGTAGACTTGGGTTTCAGCTTGTCGCCGTCCACTCTCGCCGCCATCATCAGCGACCACCAAGGTCAGCACCCTCCAGCACCCGGAGGAAGGCAGACGACAAGTGCAGGAGATCTGGGCCACCAACTGAAATAGGCCCGTTTACAGTTCGAGAGTCAGGCTATGCACTCCGTCCTCGGCACTGCTCACCCAAAGTCCCGACGTCAGTTTCCGCAGATCAACTCGAAACCGAAAGTGAAAGCACGGGGTCCGGGGCAGGCCCAGACTGGCATGCCGCTGTTGTTTACTTCGCACCCGGGCACCTCACCAACTCGAGTTCGGGACCAAGGCCGGAGAAGGCCGCAAACTTCAGATCGCCACCAGTCCGGTTCCCGGAGTCCAATTTCGATTTGAAAAACGAGTGGCACCTTAGCGCAAGATCATAGACAAAAGCCCGTCTAAAAAACCAGGATTATGACAGGATAGACGTGGGAGGTTGCGGAGGCCCTCGGGAGCCACAAGCCTACGCGGCCATCTTGGTTGCGCGCTAGGCTCCTCCTCCATCTATGTTTTTTTTAGTGAATTTGTAAGGTTTTTTAAATGCTAATTTATGTATGTATTATTATATTTTTCATATATTTATTTTACAATAAAATACCTATGTATATAGTTATAGATTGACTGTATCCTGTAATATGGAATGGCTCACCTCTTTTTTTTTTTGAATTTGGATATAGTTGAACAGCATAGTTAATATCTTCTATAAACTTATGAACAGTAAAGAAAAAAAAATTCCAATTTTTTTTTAGAGTTTTTGATGGTGCGCGCACGGTGCGCGCACCAGCAAATTCAAAAGCATTTTTTTTCCTCTTGTGGGTCCTTTTGAGGCCCTGTGACAAGGCCTAGGGCGTTAGGAAGTGTCTTCCGTTACTTGTTTTCACATTCTTAACTTTTCTCTTTGGCTATCTTCTGCCGCGGGGGTGCGTGCACCGTGTGCGCACCATGCACGTACCGCGCGCACACCGTGCGCGCACCGTTTTCGTGTGCGCATGCGTGCTTCGTGTGCGCATGCGTGCGTGCTCCGTGTGTCCTCCGTGCGTGCTCCGTGCTCGCACGGTGCTCCGTGCTCGCACGGTGCGCACGGTGCGCGCACGGCAAGTCACGTGAATACGAAACAACACTTTTCATTGGTTCATAGTAGTTTCAGTTCCAGAATCTTCAAACACCACACCCACTCCCCTCATTATTTCTTCTTATTTTCTGGGAGAAGGCGCGGAACAGCAATGGCAGAACAGCAGACTTCTTCAGAGAGTGAGGAGGAGACCTTTGTGGCAGCAAGGCAGAGGAAACAGAAGGACTCCTTCATTTGGAAGTACTTTACTTTTCCGGGTGGGTCAGAAGAAGGTGAATGCCCCAAAAGTCACCTGCACTGTTTGTGGAGTTGTTTTGTCTCGAGGAGATCCTAAAAAAAAATACTCCTTTAGTATTTATACTATGTTGAGGCACTTTCAATCAGTGCATCCTGTGGCTTATGCACGTGAGTGTGGAACAGCCACAAGAGCCACCCCTCCAGATCCTCAGCCGAGCACATCATCTGCGGCCGCAGAATCACCAGGTTCCAGACCTCTGGATATCCACCCTCTGTTCCAGAGGGTTCATATCCGGTGCAATGTGTCCAATGTTGTTCTCTGTTATGGTGAGAGCAGCATTAACCTGATAGAGAACAAAATCCAACAGCACAAATGCACCACCCCATAATTTTTTTTTTTGCTTCTGGTGAAGTTTTACATTTTTTTTTTTTTTGCTGCTCCACCCCATAATTTTTTTTTCCTTTTTTGGTTCCTGGTGATCAGTTTTTCTTTTTTTTTTTTTGTTGCTGCTAAACAAAAAAAACTGTTCTTTTCAGAACTCACTTCACTTCTCCAAGAAGAGCTATATTCTTAATATACTGTGTTGTAATTTTATTGAATGAATGTGTAGTGTATACATGAATGATTGAAATGATTGAAATGACTGAGTGAAGAGGAGGAAACTGACTGAATGAGTGAGAAAAGGAAAGTATGATCAGTCATGAAAGGGAAGTGAACGACTGACTGCAACAAAAGGACTAAAGGTAGAGGATACAGGTAAGAAGAGTGAATGAGTAAGGGATGGCAGTGAGTAATGGAGAGTGATGGAGGGGTGAGTGAGAAAAGGGGAGTAAGGGACGGAGATAGGAAAAGGGAGTAACTGCTGAAGCGGATGAAGTACAGCAGGGTAAAGGGATTGAAAGTAAGAGAAGTGGAGTGATGGTGAGATAACAGGTATGAGCATTAGAAAAGGGGGTAAGGGAAAGTGAGAGATGGGGAGAGAGGGGATGGAGGGATTTAGGAAACTGGAGTGAGAGAAAGGGAGACAGGATTTCAATGAGCAAAGCAGAGTGAGGGAGAGTGAAGGAAAGAATGCGAAAAGGTGAAGGGGTGTGAGATACAGACAGGAGGAAGTGAAGTAGGAGAATAGGAGTGACTATAAGAAAAGGATAGTGACAGTTAGGGAAGATGAGGGAAGGAGAATGACAGAGAAGGTTAAAAAATTAACATAGATGGAATATGAGTGATGGAAAGAGGAGGAGTGGTAGAAACAGAGGGGCAGATTTATAACAAACTAACGCAGCACGGTGCAGCAAGTAATTTGGCTGCGCCGTGCTGCGTTAGTTTCGAAGCACAGAGATGCGACATATTTACAAGAATATGTCGCATCTCTATGCTTCTCCTGCGCTGGCGCGCAAACTTCAGCCATGCGACGGCGCAGGCTCCCTTGCACCATGCTGCAAGGATGCCTGCGTGGTGGGGAGATTGTTCACCTTCCTGCACAAAAACAATCACAAGAGGCTTTTTCCTCTTTCAATGCATGCTGTAGCATGCAGCACGCACTGAAGGAGGAAAAAACGAGGAGAAATGAAAACATTTCCCCTCATTGCGCCTCGCTACGCCACCTCTAGGGTGGCGTAGCATTCACACGTATCTCCAGAGTTACGATTTCTCGTAAATCTGGAGATGTGTCTAGTTCTATGGGTGTTGCGTGGGAACACCCACAACAACACGAGTGGAACGCCCCTTCAACGCACAGTGCTGCGTGTGAAGTGGCTGTATTTACGAGGAGAGGAAAAGTCACGCAGGGTGGCTTTTCCTCTCCTTGTAAATATGGAGGAGCCCCCTGCGCCACCAGTACGTCATGAAAAGTGACGTGGTGGTGGCGCAGGGGGCTTGTAAATCTGCCCCAGAGATGTTAAGGAAATTAAGGGTAAGTCAGACAAAGGGAGGGAGACAGAAACAGAGACAGAGAGCAAGGAACTGAGAAGGAGTAAGGCAGTTAGAATGACTTAGACATATGGAGACAGGGAGAGAAACATGGTTGAAAAAATAGTGATGGAGGCAGTAAACCTAGGGGAGTAGTAGAGAAGGAGTGAGGGAGTTACGAAAGAGCAGTAAAGGAAGAATAGAGAGGGAAGGGCAATGAGAAAAGCAGAGTGAGGAGAAGTGAAGAAAAGGGAGCATGAAAGTGAAGTGGTGAGAAATACAGATATTTTAAACTTACCTGACCAACAAAATAACTTAATTAGAAATAAATGGGTTTTTTTCATTACAAGAAAAATGGATTCAATTTCCAAAATTTTCTTTCTCGATCTGAAAAAAAAGAAAAAAGTAGTAATATTTAAAAATAAGTTTTAGAATACAGTACACATATTTTCATATTTAACAAAGTAATTTTTTGCCCTTTTTTTGCAGTTTTCAGAATATATTGAATTTCACTGAAAATAGTGATATCAATTGCATTCATCACTTAACAGCGGGCAAAAAAATTAACAATCTGAAGGATTGTTTAAAAGAGCCCTGAATCTATCCTCAGTAAAACATACCTTGATAGAACTGTAACATATATATTAAAAATATCTTCTAAGAACAATAACTATTTGCAATAAATAACGTCTGTAAATCTTGTTGCTTAAGCACATACACCAAAATAATATCGGTCAAAGAAGTCCACAGTAGAAATATTTACCTTTCCATGAGGCCAAATGGTAATTTTTAAACCCTTTTTAGGTGAAATATCCAATGGTAATCTTATAAAATAGAAATAATGGTTTCTTCAGATGGTGCAATTTGTATCTAAAATTTTGCTTTTAGAAAAATTAAGTAGGAATTTGGTAATTCTGCAGGCAAACGTTGCTTGAAAATCAATTGAGAATCATTACACAGTGTCCAGCCTTTTTCACATTTTAGATAAACTGTGTAATGACCAGAAGTTATAGAAGGTCCATCATGGAAAAGTATTGCAACTGCAACAAAAGTCTTTCCTAATATTGATAATTGATTTCCTGTAAACTTTTTTATTAAAGTGTCCAATTTTGTTCCATCAGCTCTACAACGTTGCATCATTAAAATTATATACTGTCCATATTTCTTTAAAAATAACGTT
Source organism: Triturus cristatus (assembly GCF_964204655.1). Lineage (NCBI taxonomy): Eukaryota > Metazoa > Chordata > Amphibia > Caudata > Salamandridae > Triturus > Triturus cristatus. Next base: position 379,738,055 of record NC_140582.1, on the reverse strand, counting down.
GATAACATTTCTGATTTACATTGAGAACATTCCATGTTGTGATTTGCATCTTTAACTAATTTACTAAAAGTCACTGCTTTACTCTCTGGTAATGTTGAATGTATGAACCTTTCAGAATCAACATTAGTGCTGCATGTGTTCATACACTTTTCACAACCATGTTCCCATTTATAAGAGAGACCAAACATATTTTCTATTTCTACCTCTTCATCTTCCAGTACCACCATAAGCATATACATTAAGAATTCCTGTGCATCTTGCTGGACATTTTCAGTAAACTGTGTACATCCAGAACATACATCTAATAGATTTCTAACATCAGAAGCACTTTCTATTTTAGTGTTATCATTACTCAGCTTCTCATAAAGGAAACTCAGCAGAGAACAAAATCTTTTTTCATGATTTAGTATTATCTGCTCTTGCAAACTTTCAAGATAAAATACAACATTCAGCACTACATTAGCGTAGCAGTTGACACCAGAGCTATTTTCAAAATGACAACCAACAACCTCTTCAACATTGTCCTTTTTCTTTTTGCTTGCAATCACATCACTCTCCTTTTGTTTTCTCTTCTGTACATCCTCATTACAGATATTCTCAATTCTCCTTTTCCGACAAACAACACGTTTTTCAAACACAGGATACTGACCTAAATGAGGAGCACAGCTTCTTCTTAATCTATTATACTCCTTTACACAATTTGCATCAGCACTCACTTTTGAGTCATCAAAGTCTATCATGAATAAACCAGATAATTTATTCACTCGTGACAAAGCAACATATGCCATACCTTCTTTAACCCCTTGAGTGCCCCGCCCTTTCCACGCCCTGTGCCGGGCGTTTCATTAGCGGGCGGGACTCATGACGAGATAGTCTCGTCATGGGCACAGCGCAACCGCGGCCCATGACGAGACCATCTCGTCATGGGCACTCAAGAGGTTAAACACACTAGATCCAATGTTTACAAAAGCACTATCTACAGTTAATCCTAGAGATTTGTGAATAGTTACAGCATATGCTAGAGAAAACGGAAACTGCTTCCTACGTACATATAAGTATTTCACAAGCAAAAAACGAACTGAACAACGACTAATGTCTTTAACCTCTTCAATCTGATCAAATTTTATTTTAAAAAATACAATTCCATCTTTTTTCTGGTAATTAACAAAACCCACAACTTTACCCATAGCTCCATTCACTAAACCTTTTTCTACATTCAAATTACGTCTTAAAATTACTCGACAGTTCATACATACATAAAGATTCTTTTCTAAACCAGGTGTTTTCGATATGTTTTTCTCTAGAGAATCCAATTTAGTTTTCAATTTGCCTGTCAATGTAATAGCAATTCCTTCATGCTGTATTTTATACACGGCTTCCATTTTCATAATCTCTTCATTCTCCAATTTCAAAAGTTCTTCATTGATTATAGAGCATTCATGTAGTGTTGGCATTCAGCAGATTACAGTATTTCTTTCTGCAATTTTCTTGTATATTTTCTCTGGAACTATTTGTTCAGTTGGAAACAAATTACATAGCAATCGACTCTGTAAAGCTTTTCTGCCATGTTCTGTGAGTAGTCCAATTCTGATATCTTTGAGAATACTTGCATAATCATCATCATTTGCTTGCCGCATATTGGTAATGAGTTCTTTGTACTCAAAGTATGGCCAAATATTCACATTACCTATACTTCCTAACAACTTTTTCGTGTCTTCATGTGTAACAGTATTAAATACTGGTTGTCCTTTAACTGGAGTGAGCTGCAGTAGATCCCCAACAACTATAACATGTTTTCCTGCAAATAACACGTCATAGTCTGTCTTTAGAATTTGCTGCATTCTTAAATGCACAAAGGTAAGCATTAAGTTTGATGCCATGCTTACCTCATCAATAATGAGAACTTTCATTTTCTTCAACAGTCTTGAAACTTCAAAACATGCTTCTCCTGTTAGCTTGTGGTATTCTATTTTGTTCTCATGCTCTACTGGTAACATTATGCTGCTAACCCAGTTGGAGCAGTAACAACACAAGACAAAGGTGAATCAGTTTTTTTCTGTAGGTAGCATCTAATCACTTTAATTAAGAAACTTTTTCCAGTTCCAGCTTGTCCACTCACATACATTCTGATTGGTTCAAATGCTGTGCATGAGCACTCTTTATTTTCATGTAGTAATTCATGATCAATTTGTTTTGTGACTTCTTCATAAATTTGTTGTTGTTCATCATTCAGTTGTTGTTCCAAATTTGGTAAGTCTATTAAATCTTCCTGAGCTTGATTCATAGCTGTTTCCACTTCAGTCATGGCTATTGCAGCTTCATTTTCTACGATTGGTTGTCCTAGGGGATCTTGACTGAGAGTACCAGAACTTTGACTGTCTTGAAAACTGTCTCTAGCTACTTCAGCTGCAATTGTAGCTTCTTGTTCATTTTCTTCATTTAACATTTGTACATAATTTGAGAAAGTACTGCATTCTATGTTACCTTTGCATGCATTAAAGGAATCTTCATAGCTCTGAAAATCTCCAAGTAATTCATCCTCTGAACGCCATGGTTTAAACAGCTGTAAAAGTGCTAAGTAGTAAAATTCCTTTTTGTCAGTAGTGTCGCAACTCAGCTTCCTGTGATTAATCAAACTTCCTTTTGTTTGTTTCACCAAACAACCTTCCTCACCAATGACTTTATATTTTCCATTGTTGATGTCTTCTGTGGCATTCCGTTTATAAATGTAGTTCTGCAGCACTTCATAGAGACACATGTTCTCAAGATGATGACTTCTGTTTGGGTAATATGTGTCCAACATATTTGTTTTCAAAATGTATGTAGTTTCTGGTTCGTTCTCTGCTAAATATTCAATTTCTCGAATAGATTTCAGTACCTGATTTCGCATTCTTGCAAGGCCTAAACTTACCCAAATTATTCTTCTGGATTTGGAGTACAGACTTGCAGATGATAACCTATCTGAGCATTCGTATGAGCCAATTTCTCGATGCGATAACATCTTTAAACTGAAACTGTATAGCTTTTTACTGACAGTCTTCTCGTGAGAAATCTCTTCCCACATTTCTTTCAATTCCGTTTTCTCAGATTTAGTGATGTAAGATGTGACATACCGAGCAACAGCAATAGAATTGTCAGCTACATACTGAATATCCATGTTAGCATTCCACATGGATAAAATGACTGGGTTGTAGTCATTTATATATTTTGACTCTTCTTTTCTTGTTAGGGTGTAGGTATTTTTCGGAGATTTTCTTGTAATGGTATGTCGCACAGCTGACATAAAACTGTTTACTCTTCCTTTTGAAAGAACAGGTCGTGGAAATCCAAATCGACATTTTGTGTAGAATTTATCTTTACTCTTGTACTTTCGTCGACAGTATTTTCCACACCGATGACTTTGGAAACGTAAAACTTGCTCTTTTAAGTTTTTTTCTTCTGTGCTGTTAGGTATAGCACATGTTGCATATTCTTCAATGAAAGATAAAACTGCAACATCAGAATCTGTTCCAAATTTTGGGGCATCCTTGATCCACATTAGCATATGAATATGTGGAGCTCCTCTTGCTTGGTACTCTTTTCTCCAAAAGAAATCCACAACTTCTCCAAGAGGTGGGGTTTTTTAATTGTAGATGAAGGACATCATAGCCTCAAATCTATGATTGAAATATCTGCAAACATTAACCGGATCCAATGAGCACAATTCTCCTGCTGTCTTGTATTGGATATTTTCAATATTTGAATTTGCCTCTCGAAGAAAATCCAGTAAATAATCCCAAGCGTACTCAGCACAGCTTAGGGTAAGGAACCATGTAGGAGTTCCTAAATTCCGTAACATACATTTCAATTCTCCATGGCGTCTGTACCAATATTCATTAGTTCCACGCTGACAAACCATCAGATTAATCAATTGAGATTCCAAATGATCATCTCGCTGTTGCACTTTGTTCATAAAATCCTTTGCAGACAAATTATGTAGATGTACTCCAGTCTTTAAAATGTGATTTACTGCATAAGATAGTGCAGACAAGTCACTTTCAAATAAAAGATGGAACAAATAAGGAATACTTTGACGAAATCTTGGATCTTCTGCATATAATCTTGTAGTCCGATACTCAGAAGCAGGAATCTGTACTGGACTTTCATCATATCGTCCACCTTTTCCTGTAGGAAACAGCTGGGGAAAACAACGAGCTTCCAAGCTCTCCTCCCATACACTCAGGGGAGTTCCTTTTGCTTTTTTCATCTGAAACAGATCAATAGTGTTTCCCATAACTTCTTTAGAATGAAGAGGATGTATGCTGAAATGTTAATAAATTTCTTCTTCTTTTGACTTATCCACTTTTCCAATTTGCCCAGTTGGTATTCCTGTGTCTGCTAGTAAAACGTCTTCATCTTCCTCCATATAAAATGATTCATAGTACTTAATATTTCTTTTCAAATATAAATTAGCTCTTTGTACTTTTCGTACATCTACTAGCTCCTGCCAAATTTTCTTATTCTTTGTAGGTACACCATTAACCAGAATAACTAATGGTTCAGTTTCCAAACTATCTGCATCAATTGTTTCAATATTTTTTTTCAAATCTAATGGCAAATAGACAACTCTTCCTTTTAAACCTCTTTGTAAATCTGAAGGAGGTAATTTACCTGTTTTGGGCTCCATACGAACTATAGTCTGAAACGGATGGACACATTGAATTTGTATAGACTCATACGTATTTAAATCACTAAGATCTGCAGGAATATCAACCAATTCTAAATTATTATGTACAGCTCTAGCTGGCATTTTATTTTCTTCTAACTTGTTATAACAGTATTTACAAATACGCTGACCTTCACCCAAATCAAAACAATTTTCCAGAAACAAATATGTAGCAAAATCCTTCCACTCATAATTATTTTCTTTTTCACTTTTTTATAGAGATCAACATTCCTTGTTTGAGTTTTATAATGGCTTCTCCAGCAACAAATACAAGTAATATTTGGTCTTTCATTAGGGATGATAGTAAATTTTGTCATTTGATCTTCAAATTTTTTACTAACAGTGGGTTCTACATTCTCTTCCACATTTTCTTCAATAACTGTGTCATTTCCTGCACTTTCTTGCTCTGGACCAAAGTAACAAAACTCAATATCCTCACAAACCTTCTTCACATCTGATACAGATCCACGGAACAGAGAACTATTCAACTCATTTAACTTTAGTGCTGGACTTTTAGCAAAATACAATCTTCTCACAAACTTTCTCATTTCAGTATGCTGAACTGCCAGCATCCTAAAATGGTGAAAAACACTTTGACAAACTTTCCTAGAAAGACAAGCCAGAGAATGTCCTTGCAAACCAGTATTCTGTCTCACTCTGCATGGATCTAGTCTTTAAAGCACCTTAATCTTTTGTTTAACACTTTTTTTACTATATTCTCTTAGAAAGTCACGTAATTTATCAATGGATTCTTGTCGTACAGTACAAATACTACTACAATTCCAAGTGTACACTGGGGCTTTAGGACGTTTCCCCATAACCTCATCAGCTAACACTTCTTCCTCATTTCTTGGAACCATTTTCTCCTTTTCCATTACACAACCATCCTTAACTTCGCCATCATCCACAGGAACACCATCCGCATCACGACCAACACCGACGACACCCTGACAACCGCCGAACACCTGCACTTCCAGATCCACACCGACCCCAAGACCACCCTCAGAGGCACCCTGATCTACCGACCCCCGGGACCCCGCACACCATTCAGCGAAGACATCGCCGACTTCATCAGCCCGCATGCCCTCCCCTCCGCTGACTACATCCTCCTCGGGGACCTCAACTTCCACCTGGAGAACGACAACGACCGCAACACCACCACCCTGCTTGACAACCTCGCCAACCTAGGACTCAAGCAGCTGGTGACCACCCCCACCCACCTTGCCGGACACACACTCGACGCCGTCTTCTCATCCAGCAAGGACATCGTCTTCAGCCACGCCACCGGACTCCACTGGACGGACCACAGCTGCATCCACTTCAGCTTCAGAAGGACCACGATCCACCACCACCAGCCACAGGTTGCACGAAGAAGCTGGAACAAGATCACAGCTGACCAACTCGCCGCATCCCTGAGCCAGCACCCTCCCGCCAGCTCAGCGAACCCCAGCCAGGCCGCCGACAACCTCACGAATTGGATCAGCAACTGCGCAGACAAACTCACCCCTCTGAGGACCCCGCCCAGCAGACCCGGCAGCAAGAAGGCCCCTTGGTTCACCGACGAACTCAAATGCTCCAAGAAGAACTGCCGAGCCCTCGAGAAAGCCTGGAGAAGAGACCCAACACCGGACAACATGACTACCCTCAAGCTCGCCACCCGAAAGCACCATCAACTGATCCATGCCACCAAGAAAACAGCATTCAAGGACTGCCTGGACAACAACGCACACAACAGCAAGGAACTCTTCAACATCGTGAAAGAGCTCTCCAACCCCAACGCCGGAAACAACGACATCACCCCATCGCAAGACCTCTGCAACTCCCTCGCCTCGTACTTCCACAACAAGATCGCTGACATACACAACAGCTTCAGCACACAAACAATGCCCCCCACGACCGCACCAACGCCCCCCACCACCACCCTCAGCACCTGGAAACCAATCAACACCGAAGACACCATCCGCACGATGAACTCCATCCACTCCGGATCCCCAACCGACCCCTGCCCTCACCACGTCTTCAACAAGGCCGACGCTGTCATCGCACCCCACCTGCGGGACATCATCAACACCTCCTTCGACACCGCCACCTTCCCGGAGAGCTGGAAGCACGCCGATCTCAGCGCTCTACTAAAGAAACCAACAGCGGACCCCACCGAACTCAAGAACTACCGCCCCATCTCGCTCCTCCCGTTTCCAGCCAAAGTCATCGAGAAGACAGTCAACAAGCAGCTGGCCGCCTTCCTCGAGACAAACGGATCACTCGACCCCTCACAGTCTGGCTTCTGGGCCAACCACAGCACCGAAACCGCCCTCATCGCTGCCACCGATGACATCCGAGCCCTGCTGGACAACGGAGAAATAGCGGCCCTCATCCTCCTAGACCTCTCCGCGGCATTCGACACTGTCTGCCACCGCACCCTAGCGCACCGCCTCAACAACGTCGGAATCCAGGAGAAGGCACTGGATTGGATCATCTCCTTCCTTGTTGGAAGGACACAGAGAGTTTGCCTACCCCGTTCAGATCTGCAGCAACAGAAGTCATCTGCAGCGTTCCCCAAGGCTCCTCGCTCAGCCCCACCCTCTTCAATGTCTACATGAGCCCCCTTGCGGCCATCGCACGCCAACACAACCTCAACATCATCTCCTATGCCGACGACACACAGCTGATCCTCTCCCTCACCAACGACCCCGCCACCGCCAGAGCCAACCTACACCAAGGGATGAAAGACATAGCCGAATGGATGACGACCAGCCGCTTGAAACTGAACTCAGACAAAACGGAAGTCCTCATCCTGGGCTCCTCGCCCTCCGCCTGGGACGACTCCTGGTGGCCCCCCGCCCTGGGCACCGCACCCAAACCGACAGACCACGCACGCAACCTGGGCTTCATCCTGGACTCCTCCCTCTCCATGACCAGACAAGTCAACGCCGTCTCCTCGTCTTGTTTCAACATCCTGCGCATGCTACGTAAGATCTTCCGGTGGATCCCCACCGAGACCAGGAAGATGATCACCCAGGCCCTCGTCACCAGCCGTCTGGACTACGGCAACGCCCTCTACGCCGGAACCACCGCCAAGCTCCAGAAGAGACTCCATCGGATCCAGAACGCCTCAGCGAGACTCATCCTGGACATCCCCAGACACAGCCACATCTCCAGACACCTGAGAGACCTGCACTGGCTCCCGGTCAACAAGAGAATTACCTTCCGGCTCCTCACCCACGCACACAAAGCCCTACACAACCAAGGCCCAAGTTACCTCAACAGCCGCCTCAACTTCTACGCTCCCAAACGCCATCTCCGATCGACCAGTCACGCCCTCGCCGCCGTCCCCCGCATCCGAAGAGCGACAACAGGAGGAAGGTCCTTCTCCCACCTGGCCGCCAAGACCTGGAACTCCCTCCCTCCCGACCTACGCCTGACCCAAGACCACCTCTCCTTCAGGAAGAAGCTCAAGACCTGGCTGTTCGAGCAGTAGCGGACCCCCCCCCCCCCAAGCGCCTTGAGACCCTCCGGGTGAGTAGTGCGCGTTATAAATGCCTTTGATTGATTTATAAGCTCGACCACTGGTGCCAACTGCATGCAGCAAACTATTACTTTGAAGATAACTCTCTTCATTACAAAATGGTTCAGTACTTGAACTATGCTTCCATTCTCCTAAGAACACTTTACAAAAGTTATTTTTTTTCACTACTCTTTTCCTTTTGCTTTTTGACTTCCTTACATTGACTATTTTATCTAATGTACGGATCCTGTTCAAAATTAAAATAAAACGTTTTCTTTTTAATTCCAAAGCCTTTGCAACAATTGATTCAATATGTTTCTTTTTCTTATAAAATTGTGCTTTCTTCCTATATTTGTTCACATTCTTTAGCAAATTGAACATCACTCTTCTCTGAAACATTTTTCTACGAATGTTTTGAAATTCTGTTTTTCTTTTTAAGTCATTCTTTCCTGCTTCTGATTGTACATTAGCATTTGCTATGTTCTTACTATTGTATTCTTGTTTTCTACTTGAAACACTATTTGCAGTGGATATATATTTTACGTTTTCTATGTTTGAAGACATTTTTAAAAAAATCCTTAGTCTGCTTACCAGAAGACTTTTTCTTTTTTCCAACATGAGGTTCTTCCACTAATTTGTGTTGTCCAGTTGTCTTCAAATATAGATGTTTTTGCTGTTCTTTTCTCTTTCTTGATTTTATAGGCATGTTTAATTTATTTCAGTGTTCTTCACCAATACCTAAAAGAAACTGAAAAAAATACCTTTATGTAATTTAAATATATTACTATATTTTTTTGAGCTTTTCAAATCCTATCATATGAGCTGCCCCTTTCCTAAGAGTGCAAGTCTTACAGAACAAGAGCAACACAAATTAAATCTCTGACAACAATTCCTGTGTGCAGACAGACTCATGGTGTAATTCTAGGCAGAAAACGATATTTGATTGGCAATTTCAAAGCACATTTACTACTGTGGTAGAGCAAGTGATAATTACTGTAACAGCCTGACACATTTTCCTTATAGTTTAGAGAGGCAGAAAAGAGCACATGTCCTAACAGCTACTTGAGACCATGAGCATGTGGAACCTGGGTGAGTGATTAGACTAGAGCAAAGGAAATGAGCCTTGGTGATGTTGAATGTGTTAGAGTTACACACTGCTATCTGAAATACCACACAGTGCTGAATAGTAAGCATGAGAGTGCAGGAAAATCAGCTGCCTGTGTGCTAAGAGTGTGCTTCTAGAGAATGTGTCTTGTCAGGTGCAAGAGAGATCTGCATGGACGCTTGCACAACTGCATGAAGACTGCAGAGATGTGTGTAAGAGTACATGTGTGGTAAGGGTTAATTGGAGTTTTGAACATGTAGGATCTACCTCACCCATTTCAGGAGTGGAACGAAAATCTACCATGTTGATTTCAAATGTGTTAGCATTTGCCTCTCATGTATGAGATAGTGATTTCTGCTGAATGCTAACCATCACAGTTCAAGAAAACAAGCTGCCCCTTTCCTACAAGTGCAAGTCTTACAGAACAAGAGCAACACGAATTAAACCTCTGACAACAATTCCTGTGTGCACACAGACTCATGGTGTGATTCTAGGCAGAAAACGATATTTGATTGGCAATTTCAAAGAACATTTACTACTGTGGTAGAGCGTGTGATAATTACTGTAACAGCCTGACACATTTTCCTTATAGTTTAGAGAGGCAGAAAAGACCACATGTCCTAACAGCTACTTGAGACCAAGAGCATGTGGAACCTGGGTGAGTGATTAGACTAGAGCAAAGGAAATGAGCCTTGGTGATGTTGAATGTGTTAGCGTTACACACTGCTATCTGAAATACCACACAGTGCTGAATAGTAAGCATGGGAGTGCAGGAGAAGCACCTGGCTGTGTGCTAAGAGTGTGTTTCTGGAGACTGTGTATTGTCAGGTGCAAGAGAGATCTGCATGGACACTTGCACAACTGCATGAAGACTGCATACATGTATGTAAGAGCACATGTGGTAAGGGTTAATTGGGCTTTTGAACACGTAGGAACTACCTCACCCATTGCAGAAGTGGAAGGAAAATCTACCCTGTTGTTTTCAAATGTGTTAGCATTTGCCTCGCATCTGTGAGATAGTGATTTCTGCTGAATGCTAACCATCACAGTTTAAGAAAACAAGCTTCCCCTTTCCTACGAGTGCAAGTCTTACAGAACAAGAGCAACACAAATTAAATCTCTAACAAAAATTCCTGTGTGCAGACAGACTCATGGTGTAATTCTAGGCAGAAAACGATATTTGATTGGCAATTTCAAAGCACATTTACTACTGTGGTAGAGCAAGTGATAATTACTGTAACAGCCTGACACATTTTCCTTATAGTTTAGAGAGGCAGAAAAGAGCACATGTCCTAACAGCTACTTGAGACCAAGAGCATGTGGAACCTGGGTGAGTGATTAGACTAGAGCAAAGGAAATGAGCCTTGGTGATGTTGAATGTGTTAGCGTTACACACTGCTATCTGAAATACCACACAGTGCTGAATAGTAAGCATGGGAGTGCAGGAGAAACACCTGGATGTGTGCTAAGAGTGTGTTTCTGGAGACTGTGTATTGTCAGGTGCAAGAGAGATCTCCATGGACACTTGCACAACTGCATGAAGACTGCATAGATGTATGTAAGAGCACATGTGGTAAGGGTTAATTGAGCTTTTGAACATGTAGGAACTACCTCACCCATTGCAGGAGTGGAAGGAAAATCTACCCTGTTGTTTCCAAATGTGTTAGCATTTGCCTCGCATCTGTGAGATAGTGATTTCTGCTGAATGCTAACCATCACAGTTCAAGAAAACAAGCTGCCCCTTTCCTACGAGTGCAAGTCTTACAGAACCAGAGCAACACAAATTAAATCTCTGACAACAATTCCTGTGTGCACACAGACTCATGGTGTGATTCTAGGCACAAAACAGTATTCCTGGGTGATACCAGTACACCTTAAGTTATGGTGAAGACATACTCCATAATATCTTACTAGTTCAAGGCAGTTAAATATCTTCCAAAACATAAAATGTAAAACACAACTTTAAAAGAAGAAACACATTTCTATTATTTATATCAAAATACACCACATACATCCCCTCTCAAATTCCTAACTCACCTTTAAAAGTAGTTAGTTGAGAAAGAAATGTGGCACTCACACAGCAGATTATCAGAGCCAGAATCTCTGAGCTGTACACCTCTCACCAGAACAGTAAATGGCAAACTTTCCCTCTCTTTTTTCACACATATACATGTTAACTTCAAATCACATTGCTTCCCACATTTTTTCAAATGGAAACACACATTTCTGTTGGTTGCAAATTTCAACGCTTTTCCAAATCATTCCTACCCCCAACATGACTTCTGCCTACTACCATAACAACAGGTAATGGAACACTGGTGTGAGCAGAGAGGTCAGAAGTTCAGCACACAATGTTTCTAATCCAAAGAGCAAGAGTGCTTGACTTTTCAAACCTAACAGCAAATCCAAAGTAATGTTCTGTGGGAACACATTTTTCTGAACCAATACAAAACATGCTTTTAAAAATATAAACATACAGCCTAGTTTTTAGTGTAGAATGGTGTGAAACAGCCAATGAGTTCTTTTTATTAAAAAAAAGTATGTAAGCCTCCATTTTACAACTATCTTTCTTTTCAAATTGCCATTCTACTGAAAGACACCTTCTGAGTGCATCCAGGTCTCCTCCTCACTCCCTGAAGAAGGCTGCTGTTCTGCCATTTTCAAGTAAAATTGATAGCTGTTCACCTCCTTGTCCCAGGAAATAGGAAGAAATAGTGAGGGGAGTGGGTGTGGTGTTTGAAGATTCTGGAACAGAAACTACTATGAACCAATACTTCTGAGTGGCATTTATAGAGGAGATGGTGCACATTTCACAGACTTGTGAGTGCATCCAGGTCTCCTCCTCACTCCCTGAAGTAGACTGCTGTTCTGCCATTTTCAAGTACTGGAAAACCTGTTCAGCTCCTTGTCCCAGCAAATAGGAAGAAATAGTGAGGGGAGTGGGTGTGGTGTTTGAAGATTCTGGAACAGAAACTACTATGAACCAATGCTTCTGAGTGGCATTTATAGAGGAGATGGTGTACATTTCACAGATGAAGGGAACAGAGTCTTCCTCTTGAACTTTAGACTGTGCATCGGTACTTACTTGTAGGTACCAAAAAACACTCAATGAACACAACGGCTCTTTTTAGAGCCAACCAACATCTAAACACTTACACATGATTTTTAAATTTTTTTGCCACCGTGCGCACACCATGCGTGCACCCTGCGATTTTTTGAAAAAAAAATAAAATGTTTTTTTTCACCCTTCGGGGTCCTTCATGGACCCCCTGACAAAGGCTATGGGATCAGGAGCTCTCTACCCTGCCCCCTTTTCACGTTCTCCACCTTTCATTTTCACTGTCACACGCAAAACACACAAAATGGCGGCTGACACTTCCTGATTTTGACCGATTCGAATGTTGACTGACATGTAACCACCAATCAGAATTACGCTCGCGCACGTTATGGTGCGCGTACCGTGCGTGCACGGTGCGCGCTTATAGATATTTATGTGCATTTAACTGCAATTTTCTCAGGAACTACTGAACAGATTGACACCATATATGCAAAAGGCACATGCCTGACCTGAGGACTACCTCTTTGCCAAATTTCAAGTAATTCTGTTCAGCCGTTCGGGCTGTACCTTCGACTAAAGGTCCTATGGGAAAATGCATGAGGAAAACTCATTTTGGGACCCCCCTTTTTTCTCAGCCCCCGCTTGACGAATCACCCCGAGAATCTCAGGGTAGGAGCTGAGCAGAGCACCCCATTGGTTTTGGAAATTTCACGAGGATTCGTCAACCGGCGCCAAAGTTATTCAAAATAGAATTTTCAGATTTCCTATGGAAACTTGATCCTAACTATAACTATGTACTGGCGACCGCCAGTAGATAATATATATATAGATATATACAGTGTCTACTGGCAGTCGCCAGTAGGTAGTTATAGTTAGGACCTCGTTTCTATTCAAAAAACCTTTTTTGTTTTCCCAATAACTTCACCTGACGAATCGTCGTGAAATTTTCAAAACTAGTGGGGCGCTCTAGTCAGCTTCTGTCTTGAACGTTTCGGGGTGATTTTTCAAGCGGGAGCCGAGTAAAAAGATGGTCCCAAAAAGAGTTTTCCCCATGTAAATTTCCATAGGAAACTTTAGACAAAACTACAGCCCGAACTGCTAAATGGAATTACACCAAATTTGAAGAAAGGTAGCTCTTGGTTCATAAAGCGACCTTTTTGTTAAATGGTGTAAATTCATTCAGAAGTTTTTTAAATATTAAAGGGAAATAAATTGATATATCTGGGGGGAGCCTAACCACACATCTCATTGTGAGATCTGATTGGCTGTCAGCACTTCATCCAAGAAGTGTTGGCAGCCATCTTGGGACAAATATACATTATAGCACCTTATTAAAAAGCTTTGGAGTGAATGGAAGGTTTTGAGGGTCACCAAAAGGAGAACGTATAAAGGGTGATAAGATTTTAGTTACATTATAAATCATTTGTTGATGGTACCATACTAAACTTAGGACTTGTGGTGTGTTCGAAGGTGATTTTACCCTGTGAAAAAGCCTTCTGCTGGGATATCATGAATCATCTTTGAGAGAAATTTATTTTCTCATACTTTTACCTCAGAGGTTTTGGATGGTGATCGAGAAGCTAAAGCATATTTTCTGTAAATTCACATTATCTTTCTCAGTCATGTGAGAATGAAGTCTGACATTCTCAGTAAAACATGTACATCCAACAAGAGCAGAGACTGTTAGTTGATTCCTTTGATTCCTTAGTGTTCTACTGCAGCTTCCAAGACTGTTCTAAAGAACAACTAGAGCGCTAACAGTCTAACTTATGACAAAAGTATTGCACACCTGAAGCCATCTTGATTGGAATAAAGTGAAAACTCTTAAAACATTTAATTTAAAAAGGAACAAACTGAGGGGGTTCATAGAAATTATGATTAGTGCTGCAGAAAGAAACATCAGGGCACATTTTGAGTGACTTCTCAAATACTGTTCTATTTCATTAAAAAATTCTGACATGCAGACTGAAAAATGCACTTTCAATACCAGCAGCAGACTTCCCTGGTGAGCAGTAGCTTTACTACAGTGATCTAATGAGCAACTACAGTGCTAACATTCGGAATGTATGGCAAATGTGTGACACATCTGAATGCCTTCTTGATGGAATCAAAGTAAAAAACTGAAAGTATTTCCTACTGAGGAGACTGTAGTAAATGAGGAAATTAGGAAATGTCATAACAAATATGTCTCCCAAGATGGCCGCCAGAGACAAAAGAGCCCAAATGTAGCGCAAATATCACCCAGATGTAGCCCATGTATAGCCCAATGACAGAATGTGCCAGAGTGTTCTAAAGAACAACTAGAGTGCTAACAATCTTACTTATGACAAAAGTATGGCACACCTGAAGCCATCTTGATTGGAATATAGTGGTAACACTTAAAACATTTAATTTGCTAAGGAACAAAATGGGGGGGTTCATTTTGCCATAGAATTTATGATTAGTGGTGAAGAAAGAAAAATTAGGGCACATTTTGAGTGACTTCTCAAGTCCTCTTCTATTTCATAAAAAATTTCTGACATGCAGACCGAAACATGCACTTTCAATACCAGCAGCAGACTTCCCTGGTGAGCAGTAGCTTTACTACAGTGACCTAATGAGCAGCTAGAGTGCTAACATTCAGAATTTATGGCAAATGTGTGACACTCTGAATGCCTTCTTGATGAAATCAAAGTAAAAACCTGAAAGCATTTCCTCCTGAGGAGACTGCAGTAATTAGGAAATTAGGAAACTTCATAAATAATAAATCTCCCAAGATGGCCACCAGAGACAAAAGAGCCCAAATGTAGTACAAATATCACCCAGATGTAGCGCACTTGTAGCCCAAAGACAGAAGTGTGCAAAACACTTTTTATTTTTTGTGGTTTTGCAGTTTTATATAGTGCAGATTGGTCAGGTATTGGGGTGCTGTACATGAGCATTGGTTACATCACACAAGGACAAATTCACTTTGGTTGTAGACATGGGGAGATTAAGTGATTTGACGAGAATCACAGAATGTCGAGTTGAAGCAAAAACTCATACCTGGTTCCCAAGTTGCAAAGTGTGCAGCTCAGGAAGTAACACCACATCCTCTCCCCTAAGTGCAACATTTAATCAAGTGGTCAACTGGATAAAAAAACATAAGGAGAACAAATAATTTTAAAGTGCTATGTCCACATTTTAGGTTTTTAGAGCACTAACCATAAATTCGATGCAAATAAGACCCTCTCATCAATGTAATTTCTAAAGGAAATGCTCTAGGTATTACAGTTTTGATTACATCAAGATGAAGTCAGGCATGCCACACTTTTGTAATAAATATAGAATGTTAACAATCTAGTTGTTCATTGGGATACTGTTGAGAGGCAGAGGCCTCAGTAAATTTAAGGCAGTTAGGAGGGTGCTGAGGAAACAATTTGACCACACTGGGCAGGCAGCAAGGGCAGTGGCAGCACAACAGATTATGGAGGGCAGTGGAAAGGGGGCAGGCGCAACAAAGAAACAATGCAGGACAGGCAAGAGAGGCTGTGGCAATATAATAGACCATTGTGGCCAGAAGGAAGAGGCAGTGGTAGTACAACCATACATGCAAACAGACCCGATTCAGCCAGGAAACGCCCAATGTTTTTAAGCCCAAATGGGCTTTATTTGATCTGTCATCTGTCTACAATCTCCTCTTTTTCAATGTAAGTCAATGGGGAAAAATCAATACTCCAGTTGTTTTCAAAATCTCTGTCTTACCAAGTTAAAAATGTTAGCAAGTAGGGGACATTGGATCATGGAAGGCAGGAGGAATTGGGGTAGAGACATGGACTTGGATAACAGAGGACAAGAGGGATGTGGAGAGGTGTACCAAAGTGACCTTACAGGGCAGGCATCAGGGTGTGCAGCAGCACAACACACCACACAGGGCATGCGGGATGGGAGTGCAGCACAACAATCCATAGAAAGCAATAGGGAGGGGACAGGACCATGGACATGGACAACAGATAACAGAGGGGAAGAGGCAATGGCAGCTAGCTGACCATAATGGACAGACAGGAGAGAAAGCTGCAGCATAATGGACCATAAATGGCAGGAGGGAGGGATGGGGCAAGGGGGCAGGGCAGGAGCAGCAAGCTGGCCATGGAGGTCAGGCAGGATGGGCACTAGAAGCAAGAGACAACATGGAGAGCAACAGTAAAACTACAATGGCATTCACACAAACCATGGAGAAAAGGTGGTGGGGGCTCAGGGGCAGCTAGCTGACCACACAGGGAAGGTGGGAGGGGCCATTGCAGCACAGAAGACCATCCATGGCAAGCAGGAGGGTTAGTGGGAGAACAATGGCCATGATGGGCAAGAAGAAGGGGGCAGGGGCATGCACAAATGGCCATGGAGAATAAAAAGGGAGGGGTAGCAGCTGGGCACAGACAAGAGAGTTCAGGGGAAAGGGGCCTCACAATAGACCAGGGATAGCAGGCAGGAGTAGCAGTTGCAACACAACAGACCAGGGAGGGCAGAAGGGTGTGGCAGTAAAATGGACCATGGAGGACAGGAGGAAGGAGATAGGGGTATGGAACATGGAATATGGACAGGCAGGGTGGAGGTGGCAGGGACAGGTTACAGTCATCTGACGATGCTAGGCAGGTGGGAGAGGATTTGCAGCTCAACAGAACACTCAGATTAGATAGGAGGGGCAGGTCCATGAAACATGGTGGGCAACAAGGATAGAGCAGGGGCATGCACACATACATCAGGGGCAGGGTGAAGGAGAGTAGGGGCAGCAAGCTAAGCACAGAGGCTAAGCAAGAGGTCAATGGTGGGGCATAGAATTGGGCAATGGAGGGCAGGAGGAGTGGACTGGGACATCGTGTGAAACGGAGGGCAGTGCCAGCACATCAGACTATGCATGGCAGGAGGGAGGAGACTTGTGCATGGCTTCAGACAACAGAGGATAAGGGGCAGGTGGATGGGGCAGCAAGCTAACTGTTCAGAGAAGGCGGGAAGGCCAGTGGCAGAACAACGGCCACACAAGGCTGTAATAAGGGAGCAGGGACATGGACTTGGACTTGGACAATGGATGGCTAGGAGGAGGGGTGGCAGGAGGGGTGGCAGGAGCAGTAAGCTTGGGTGGGGGCAGCACAATGCCAGGCCCTGCTTCCAACCCCCACCATCAATTGTGATATGCATCTTACTTAACGTTAAAAAAAACCTAGAAATTTGCTGAAAAAAACAAAGAGTACAGAGGCGTTATAGTTAGACTCAGATTTCAGTCATGCACAACCAGTGAAATTCAGCAGTTATAGTTACCTGAGCCCACATATTACATACACCCCCGTAATGTACTGCTAATGACCTCAGACATTACATCATTCACATCATGGTCAGTTACATCACTCATGAAATCACTCATGACATCTGAAATGAGCTGTGAATGGAATGGAACTAGAATCGCTAGAACTTTATTTAGGGATAGTGTGTGTATATTAACACCCCTTGTTTTCTTTTCTTTCATGTAAAAACCATTATATTATGCAACAAGCCCAGATGAATATGGCCAATAGCCTTCAATTTTAAAGTAATCTGTAGTCCATTGTTTATGTTGATGTTTGCAATCCTAAGTATATCACGTTGACAACATACAGGTATGTCGGTCACAGGGCAAGATATGCTGAAATTACATTGCGTGCATATTAACATTGTTTTCTTTTCTTTAATGTATCAATCCCTGAATTTTCACATCATGACCAGGCCAATATGGCTGCCAGCTTTGTGGATTAAAGTAATATGTAGTCCTTTGTTAATGTTAATGCATTTGTACATTTTAATAAGGAAGCTACAATGATGGCTTGTATCGTTATCAAGGTTCGGATGAGCTGAAACGCGTGGATTGTGTTCATTGCAGATTAAATACTTCCAAACCACAACCTGAGTGCTGATTCATTCCTTGTAAGAGTGAAAGGAGATACATATATATAAAATTCACTGAAAAAAACACAAGTTTTTAGGGACGTTATAGTTAGAAATTAGCATTTAAAAAACCTTAGATATTCACAGAAAAAAACAAAGGTTTCAGGGAAGTTATAGTTAGTCTGACATTTCACTCATACAAAACCAGAGAAATTCAGCTGTTATAGTTAGCGGAGTTAACTATAACTCATGCCCAGCAATGCATTGCTGATTACTTCACATAATACATCATTAATGACATGGTCAGTGACATCACTGAAGACATCACAAATTACATCACTGATGATATCTCTGAGGACATCATCCAGTGACTGTAAGTGTTTCTAAAAAGTTTAAGAATGTGATATAAATATGATGATTCAGTCAGTGTGTGACTGACTATATAAGTGAGTGATTATACGTGTGTGGGTGAATATATGGGGGAGTGACTAATCTGTGTGAATGTCTGTGTCAGTCTGTCATCTGGTGTGTAAGTGGCTGCATGGGTTGGTGAATAGGTCTATGAGTGTCTATATGGGTTATTGATTGATTGTCTGAGTACCTGTATGGGAGCCTGAGGATATGTGTGTTGTGTGACTACCTGCATGGATGTTTGAGTGGGGGATTCACTGGCTGTATGGGTTCATGAGTACATCTGCAAGGGGTTGTATGGGTGAGTGAGTGTGCATATGGCTGTGTTGGTGAGTGAATGGATGTCTCAGTGGCTTATGTGTGAGTAACTGCATATGTGAATGGCAGTATATGTGAGTGTTGGAGTATATAAGTTACTGTATGTGAAAGTGAGTGATTGTGTGAGTGGATGTATGGATGAGTGTGTGCTTGTGTCAGTGATTGTATAGGAGAGTAAGTATGTGTTAGTATCTGTGAATAAGTGAGGTGGTGTGTGCATAACTGTATAGGTTAGTAAATGGCATTGTGATTGACCCTTTGGGTGACTGACTAGGAGTGGTGATGTCTGAGTGTCTGTATGGGTGTATGAGTGCATATAATAGTGGCTGTATTTATGAGCGACTGCATGTATGAGTGACTGTATGGGTGAGTGAGTGGGTGTGTGTGTAGACCTATGAATCAGTGAGTGGGTATATGCTAACTTTGTGTGTGAGTGGCAGTGTGTGAGTGTCTGTATGGGTGTATGAGTGCATATATCAGTGGCGGTATTGATGAGTAAATGCGTGTATGAGTGACGGTATGGGTTAATGAGTGGATGTGTGTGTAGACCTATGAATCAGTGAGTGGGTATGTACTAACTGGTATAGGTGTGCCTATGGTTTCAAGAATGGTTGTCTGTATTTTAGAGTGGGTGTATAAAAGGGTATATGAGGGTGTGAGTAAGTGCAATAAGTGGATGATGCCATCAGTGATGTCATCAGTGATGTAATTTGGGATGTTATCAGTGATGTCAGTGACCATGTCATGAGTGATGTAATATGTGAATGTGTGACGTCATCAGCAGTGTTTTTTGGGGGCGTGAGTTTTATATATATATAAACAAGCCTGGGTTGCTTCCTCTTTTCTTCTTCTTTTAAAAACAATAATTTATGTCACACACTAAGCCTTAAGGACATTTATTATATATAGAATGGCTCAATACATTAAACATTGAAATATTAAATGAAGACAGCCCATGGTTTAGCTAAATGCCATATGCGAGGATGAAGTCAACTCTATCCCATGTTTTGTGCAATAATTTATTGACATGTTAGGCACAAACTCCATCTTTAACTTATGGAGCGGCTATCCAATATTTATTTCCCCCTGTAGTTCCGATACCTTGTGCTACTCTGTGTATACGGCTTTCACTATTTTGTGGATGTTGTTTTTCATTTAAAGTGTTTACTTTTCTTCGTATACTAAGATTGTTAATCATTTCTTAGAAACCATGGCCTATATATATGTGTAACTTTATAGATATTAAGCACATTAAGAACTGCTGCATTCTTTTCGTGGCTGAAGCAAAAAAAATCCCATGGTCAGCATGTGTAGGGGAACAGAAGGCACACCATGGCCACATCAAAGAAGCAGAAGGTGAAAGAAACACCCACTCTTTTTGCCTTAGAACATTTTTTTCAACGGGGCTTTTAATTATTTTCGATAACGTTTTGTATCCTAAATTTCTGCCTCCATAGTGAAATGGGAGTAGGGTGTGCATTTGGTATTTTACACACAACTCGTTTATTTTTTGCAAAATGTACTTGTGTTTCTTCTAGCTATTGATTGTTTGTCTTTCTGCCTGTCTTTTTCTTTATTTCTAAGAGTGATTTTTGTTATTCGCTTCCCACCGGTCTTTCTGTTATCATCTAAGTCTGGTTTCACTCCATTCCCCTTTTATGCTAGTATCTGTCCTTCTGCCATCCACTACCTGCAAAAGTTTATCAATCTATGTATTTTTCTATTTGCCCTCCCCTCTATCTAGAAGCCTGTCTTTTGGTTTTTAAGTCTTTCAACCGATCTATCTTCTCCCTTTCAACATCTGCTGCACATCAGTAGCGCTTGTCTTTTCAACATTTTCTATCTGCTTTTCTTGTTTTCTCTCTGTCTGCCCGACCCTCCCATGTTCAAACTGTGCATGGCTGCCCGAATGTGTGGTTGCCATTTTCTGTCTGAGTTCCCATCCGCTTGTCATTCCATTTGTCTTTTGCCGAATTTCTTTTTTACCCTTTTGCGTCTGTGTGCTGTTTGCCCATTCTCTGTCCTACTGCTTAATGGTTGTTTTACTGTTCAGTCTGTCTTTCGTCATTTTTTATTCATCTGTCTGCCTCGGTAAGCCTATTTTTTTGGCTTTTTTACCTCCCGTGTTTTTACATATTATTGTATCTGTCCCTTATCCTGCCTTTCTTCATTTTCCCCTCTTTGTTTACTTGTGTTTATCCCTTCTTTAACTGTCTGCCTTCCTTGTTGTCATTTTCTGTTTGCTTTTACTTTTTCCATAGCTAGCTTTTCTCTGCCTTTTCTCTGCCTTCCTCTGTCTTTTTGCTGCGTGGCACCGGTCAATCTGAATATTCGTTCATGCTTTTGCCTTTTTTTCTATCTGCCTGCCTCCGCTTTAGCCATAGATCACTGTAACTATCTCTTTGTTGTGATTTTAATATTTTTACCTGCGTGTTTCCCTTGTTACCTTTGTTTCTGTCTGTCTTTTCTCATTTTCTATCTATCCTAATCTTTTCTGCCTACCTATTGCGACAGTTGACCACTCTGTCTCTTTTCCCCTCCTGCCCCTCTGCCCATCTTTTTCCATTTTCTATGTGTGCATCTTTTCTGTTGTCTACTTTACTTGCCTTTTTTCGAACACTCAAATTGTCAGCCTACTCACACCCCCTTGACTTTTCTATATGTTCCTGTTTTGTTCCCATTATACATATTTTTTATTCTAATTCTCCCGCTTGTTTTGTACCTAACTCTAAACATATGTGAAGTCATGCCATCTTGTCCCCGAGCACTTTGGTACAATGCATGTAGATGCTTAGCAAGTGACAGCACTGCAGGGCAGGCTTCTGCAATGGTTACAAGGCTCACGTCGTGGGTCAGAGGGACCTGTCTCAGCATTTCACAATGCATATGTGCCCACATAGCGTACCTCTCCACTCCCTGCAGCAAGCACGCCAGTGGTGAAGCCTAAGGTTCTAGAGAAGCAAATAGTACTGCATGGATCAATATGTCATAAACCTCTTTTTGCACCTCTGTTGGTTCTTTCTACACTGCACCTCTTTTGCAACTTTCTGCATCCCTCTTGCTTATTCTGCACCCCTCTTCCTTTTTTGTCCACTTTTCGTGCTTCTTTCTGCACTTCTCGTGCTTCTTTCTGCACTGCTCTTGCCTTTTTCTGCACCTCTCTTGCAAATTTTGGTATTCCTCTTGCCTCTTTCTGCACCCCTGCACCCCTGTTCCCTCTTGCTGTACCTTTCTTGCCTGCTTCTGCACTTGTCTTGACTCTTTTTGCACCTCTGTTGCTTCTTTCTGCACTTCTCTTGCCTCTTTCTGCACCCCTCTGGCCTCTTTCAGCACCTTTGTTGCTTCTTTCTGCACTTCTCTTGCTTTTTTCTGTACCCCTCTTGCTTCTTTCTGTAGTCCCTTTGCCTCTTTGTGCACCTCTCCTGCCTCATTCTGCACCTCTTTTGCCTTTTTCTGCACTTCTCTTTCCTCTTTCTGCACCTCTGGCCCAAATTTCTACATCCCTCTTGCCTCTTTATGCACCCCTCTTCCCTCTTCCTGCACCTCCATTGCCTCAGTCTACCCACCTGTTCCCTCTTCCTACACCCCTTTTGCCTATTTATGCAACTCTTTTGCCTCTTCCTGCAGTTCTCTTGCCTCCTTCTGTACCTCACTTGCCTCTCTCTGCACCTCTGATAGTTCTTTTGCACTGTTCTTGGTTCTTTCTGCACCTCTCTTGCAAATTTCTGCACCTGTCTTGCCTCTTTCTGCAACCCTCTTACCTCTTTCTACACCACTGTTCCCTCTTTCTGTACCTCTTTTGCCTGTTTATGCAAGTCTCTTGCCTCTTTCCGCAGTTCTCTTGCCTCCTTCCTCACCTCGTTTTTCACTTCACTTGCCTCTTTCTGTACTCCTCTTGCCTCTTTCTGCACCTCTGTTGGTCCTTTCTGCACTGTTCTTGCTTCTTTCTGCACCTCTGTCCCAAATTTCTTCATCCCTCTTGCCTCTTTCTGCACCCCTCTTCCCTCTTCCTGCACCTCCATTGCCTCAGTCTGCCCACCTGTTCCCTCTTCCTGCACCCCTTTTGCCTATTTATGCAGTTCTTTTGCCTCTTCCTGCAGTTCTCTTGCCTCCTTCTGTACCTCACTTACCTCTCTCTGCACCTCTGATAGTTCTTTTGCAATGTTCTTTTTTTTTTTTTTTGTCCTCATCTCACGTATAAACAACTTGCAGATCTTTTCCGGACAATATTTTCTATCGGGGCACCCTCCGGCCGCCTGCACTTGTTTAGGTTATCCAACCAATCCCCTTTTTTATCCGGGATTTAGGTGTTATTCATAGGATCAGGTTCCTTATCAGCATTGTGTTTCAGAAAATTCTCAGCTCTCTACCCATTTTTATAAATGGTAACCAATGATTGGGGGAGCTAGTACGGGTTCCGATTGTTTCGAGTCGGGCCATTGCAAGTGCAGATTTTAACCAGTCTTCAGTTTTCGGAGGGGAGGGATCTTTCCATTTAAGACATATTTCCCTGCGGGCCAGCAATATCAGACACAGCAGTAAACCTCTTTGGGGCTGTTCCAGACTTACAGTGGACAATCGATCATTAGCAAAAATGACTAAAGATGTATTCAAGGCAATATCAGTTTCAAAGGTCTTACATAGATAGTTACACACCCCTGTCCAATATACTTCCAATTTAGAACACTCATAGAAGATGTGTATATCGTTGGCTTTAGGGATCGAACACCTGGGGCATTTCGGTTCAGGAATAGGTGCAAATTTCGATATTTTTTCCGGGGTATAGTAGATTCGATTGGTAACAAAAAGTGATTTTTCTTCAAGCTGGCTGATTTAGTATACTTATAAAGCAGATTTAAAGAGGGTTCCAAAAGATACTTTATATCAGCTTCGAAGGCGGAGTCATTCCATACTGACGCCTGCTGTGGAATATCCGCATCATCTGCATTTATCAAAAACCTGTACCAAATTGAAATTTCCTTCTTCAGCTGTTGAGTGGTTTTAAGCATGGTCTCCACCTCCCCGTTACCACTGAAATTTTCCTTTTCCATTTCAATCCAGGATTTTAATTGTATAAACTTAAATTTTGATAGCCCCAAGCCTATTCTTACTTTTAATAACTCCCAGGGATGTATGCCATTTTCATCCCCCAAATCCGACCAGATTGAGACTCCCGCTCTTTTTATAGGGACAGCCAAACTATCCTGAAGACCGAGTGGAGTCCCGGGGGAATCCCATATCGGAGCCTGATCAGAATAATAGCCTATCCCACATCTGGTACGGATGTTATACCAAACTTCCAGAGCGATTTTAAGGACCTTTAGCCTTACTCTTTTTAAAAACTTTGGTGAACCAAACTTATAGAGAAACCCGGCCACAACCCCCCCTCCTTCAATGGTGACCAAATTCCCTAGCAGTTTACCCCAAGCACTTGCTTTTGGTTCAATCAGAAGCATCCTGATAGCTTTAAATTGAAAAGCAGCCAAATACCAAAGAATATCAGGAAGAGCCAATCCCCCTTTGGCTAAACGGCGCCTCAGTTTTTTCCACGATAGCCTCACACCCTTTCCCCCCCAAATGAAGCTCCCTATTTTGCTTTGAGCCTTGGAAATAGAATGCTGGGGGAACCTCACAGGAATCGCATTAAACAGGTATGTTAACTTTGGGAGAATGATCGTTTTTACTAGATTCACCTTCCCAAAGATGGTTAAGGGAAGGTTCCTCCACCTTACAAAAAGCTGGTCTATTTCCTTTATAGTTTTTTCAAAATTAATCAGTCTAATTTTTTCAAGACCTTTCACTATTGTGATACCCAAATATTTAAACTTTTTGCTGGTAGTCCCCCCCCACTGGTCAATATTCCAACACATAACCTCTGTCTTGGTGGAGTTGGCCAAATAACCAGAAATTAAACCAAACTCCTCCAATAAAAGCCCAACCTTTGACATTGTTGTCTCAGGGTTATTTGTGTATATAATTATATCATCCGCATATAATGCAATTTTGGACTGAAATTGCTGAGTTTTAAAGGGAGGGATGGACTCATTTAACCTTATAGCCTGAGCCAAAGGCTCAATATACAAATCAAACAGCAGGGGTGAAATAGGGCAGCCCCTGCCTAGTCCCTCTTTGGATTTCAAAACTGGAAGTGAGTGAGCCGTGTATAAGAATTTTTGCTGATGCTCCCTGGTAACATCCTCTCAGGGTGTGAATAAAAATTGGACCAAAACCCATTTCCTCCAATACTTCCCAAAGATAGGTCCAACACACCCTGTCGAAAGCCTTGGCAGCGTCTAACGCGACCACTGCCAAGGGTTCCGACCATGCAGTTGCCAGGTCGATATTTCCGATAAGCAGCTGTGTCTGTTCCTGGATATATCTCCCATTAATAAACCCTTTCTGGTCTGTATCGACCAGTCCCGAAGCCAATTTGCCCAGTCTCCCTGCCAGAATGCCCATGAAGATCTTATAATCTGCATTCAGCAGGGAGATCGGGCGGTAAGAATCCGCTTTTGCAGGATCCTTCCCAGGCTTGAGATTTAACACAATGGTTGCCTCCCTCCAGGAACTTGGAATTTGACCTGTTAGATTATAGATTGAACCAAACAGGGATCCCAAAACTGGGATTACTTCCTCTAACAAGAGCTTGTAGACTTCATTTAGGAGGGCATCCGTACCAGAGGCTTTGTTGTTTTTAGAGATCTTTATTTGAGTCCTTATCTCCTCCAACGTAATCGGGGAATCGAGGAAATCTTTACTAGCCTGGGTTAACGAAGAAAGTGATTTAGTGCTCAGCCAAGCCCGTATTTGTTGTTTGGTAGGGAATAAGTTCTCCCTATAGAGATCCGAAAATAGAGTGAGCAGGGAGTTCTGTATATCGTCTATATTAGTCGAATTATCCCCTTGACTATTTATCTCCAGCTCGCCAATGTCATTTTTCGAGCGGTCAGATCTAGCCTTCCATGCCAGAAGGGCACCAGCCTTCTCCCCATATTTATAATTCTCCATTTTCTTTCTTTCCCATTGGGCCTTACACTTCTTTTCTAGTATTCCTCTATAGTCTTGTCTAGCCTGTTCGAGTTCCACATGCACGTTATTTTGCCTTTCAAGAAACCCTGATGCCTTAAGGAGCTCGAGTTCTAATAATCTAATCTTTTCCTTTCCTGATTTTAATTCCCGTCCGTCAACACGATTTTTGGAGCTAATAAGGCTATGTAATCGGCCTCTCAAACTAGCCTTAAAGGCGTCCCAAACAACCGCTATGGCTGCTGAGCCTATGTTGAAATCAAAAAGCTCCAAAGATGACATTTTATTAGCTTGGATTGTTTCTGGATCCTCTAGCCTTGCCCTACTGAGTGTCCATCTGGATTGGGTCATTTGGGTTAAGTTTTTAATCACAAACAAAACCGGCGCATGATCCGATAAATGGCTGGGAAGGATAGAGATTTCTGATCTTTTATCAAGTAAACTCTTACTGGCAAACAGATAATTAATCCTATAAAAGTGATGGTGTTTCTTACTATGAAATGTAAACCCAGCCAAGTCCCCCTTCTTGCACTTCCAAACATCTACCAGACCTAGATCATGGATCATATTCTTCATTGCACGTCGAATCAGGGGTGCCCCAATATAACGCCCTAGATTTGACCTATCTTTATGGGGGTCCAACAGGACATTAAAATCTCCTCCTACAATTATGGGCGGGGTTTCCAACATCAGCCTAGACTGTAGCCTGACAAAGTAAGAGGGATCATCAACATTCGGTCCATAAAATGAAGCACACGTTAAAAGGGTGCCCCCTAAATCCAGCTTTTTTTGCACTGTTCTTGCTTCTTTCTGCACCTCTCTTGCAAATTTCTGCACCTGTCTTGCCTCTTTCTCCACCCCTCTCGCCTATTTCTACACCACTGTTCCCTCTTTCTGTACCTCTTTTGCCTGTTTATGCAAGTCTCTTGCCTCTTTCCGCAGTTCTCTTGCCTCCTTCCGCACCTCTGTTGCTTCTTTTTGTACTTTTCTTGCCTCTTTCTGCACCCCTGTTGCATCATTCAGCACTTCCCATGCTTCTTTTTGCACATGTCTTGCTTCCTTCTGCACCCCTGTTGTCTCTTTCTGCACTCGTCTTCCCTTTTTCTGCACCTCTCTTGCCTCTTTCTTCACCTCACTTGCCTCTTCCTGCACTTCTCTTGCTTCTTTCTACACCTCAGTTGCTTCTTTCAGCAGTTCCATTGCCTCTTTCTGCACTTCTCTTGCCTGTTTGTGCACCTCTCTTGCCTCTTTCTGTACCTCTCCGAGCTCTTTCTTTATCTCACTTGCCTTTTTCTGCATCCCTCTTCCCTCTTTGTGCAATTCTCTGTCCTCTTTCTACACCTCCCTTCACTCTTTCTGTACCACTCTAGTCTCTTTCTGTACCTCTGTTGCTTCTTTCTGCACTTCTCTTGCTTCATTCTGGATGCTTCCTGCCTTTTTCTGTACCCCTCATGCCTCTTTGTACACCTCTCTTAACCATTTCTGCACCCCTCTTGCTTCTTTCTGCACCTCTTTTGGTTCTTTCTACACTGCTCTTGCTTCTTTCAGCACCTCTGTTCCAAATTTCTGGATCCCTCTTGCCTCTTTCTGCACCTCTCTACCCTCTTTCTGCATCTCTCTTCCCTTAGTCTGCCCACCTGTTCCCTGTTTCTGTACCCCTTTTGCCTGTTTTTGCAACTCTCTTCCTTCTTTCTGTAGTTCTCTTGTATCCTTCCGTACCTCTGTTGCTTCTTTCTACATCTCTCTTGCAAATTTTGGCACCCCTCTTGCCTCTTTCTGCACCCCTCTTGCCTCCTTCTGCACCTCTGTTGGTTCTTTATGCACTGCTCTTGCTTCTTTGTGCAACTCTTTTGCCTGTTTCTGTACTTCTTTTGCATCCTTCTGTACTCAAATGGGAAGTGCAAGCTGTCAAGCTTAAAGGTCTGCGTGCTCTCATGACCTAGGTATATGTCAACTTGCATATGTATTCCAACATTTGTTATGCATCTGAAGATTGAATCTTAAACAGAGGGTAACATCTCCAATAGTTGGTCAAATCTTCTCAGTTCTGCTCTGTCATTCGGTTGCACAGGCAGACATGTCTTATGTATATATGTGTTATAGAGCCCCTCAAATAAACTATTGAATACCCATATGTCCTGTATTGTGAGCAGAAAGAAATGCATACACCTTCTTTTACACACATTTACAGAGTATGCTGTTTGAAACACAGGTATTCAAGTGTTAGTATGTTTATTTTAATTTCACATGTCACTAGGTAAAAGCATAGACACACATGCATACCTTCACAAACGTGGTCAGACTTACAACAGTGATATGCTTAGGATTGCCCTTTTATATTTGGTAGGCCTAACATTCTGAGAAGTCAATTAATAGTGAACCTTCAAGAGAAAAGTGAGGTTTAAGACATCTTCCGAGGAGGATTAGTGATTAGGGTACTTTGTATGAGTCTGTTGTAAGGTACAGTCAAAGTAGGCCGCTTTCTGTATCTCTGTTGGTTCTTTCTGTGCCTTTTGTCATCTTCCTGCACTTCATACCTATGTAGGTATATTTAAAAATGTGCATTTAAAAAGCCTTACAAATTCACTGAAAAAACAGAGGTTTCATGGACGTTATAGTTAGGAATTAGCCGTTGAAAAACCTTTGAAATTCACTGAAAAAAACAGAGGTTTCAGGGACGTTATAGTTAGAAATTAGCATTTACAAAACCTCAAAAATTCACTGAAAAAACCACAGGTTTCAGGGACGTTATGGTTAGTTGGACATTTCACTCATACAAAACCAGAGAAATTCGGCCATTGTAGTTAGTTGTGCTAACTATAATTCGCTCCCCCGAAATGCACTGCTGATGATGTCACATATGACATCACTCATGACATGGTCAGTGACATCACTGATGACATTACTGATGACATCTCAAATGATGTCACTGATGACATCATCCATGAGCTCATCTGATGTACCTCCTCACACCCTAATATAACCTTTGAAACACCCCTCCTAAAATACAGACTACTATTCTCGAAACCCTAGACACACAAAACCAGTTAGTACATGCCTACTCACTGATTCATAGATCTACACACACATCCACTCACCTATACAGTCACTCATACACACAGTCACTCATCAATATAGCCACTGAAATAGGCACTTATGTACTGAAGCCATCAAATACGCGAAAGATGGCAAAAGATGGTCAAGCGAAAGAAAGTCCTTTAAGATGTGTTTCCTAAGTGTATTTTCCTGCTTGGCCCAAATCCTGAGCGATAGTGCCAGGCGACAAAAAGCACCCACACACTCATGAGAGCTCCTTTTGCTTCTTTCATTTGAAAGAGATCAATAGCACCACCAATGATTTCTTTAGAATGCAGACGAAGGATGCTATAGTGTTAACACATTTCTTCTGATATCAATTGAGCCACCTTTTCATTCTGACCACTTGATGGTAATGTTTATTTCTCCTTATGTGTTATATCTTGAACATCAGCATGTGTATAATAAATATTATTTTTTAACAGAAATGATGCTGCTTTGTTAACTTTTCTAACATCCACTAACACATACTTTTTTCCTATTAGTATGGACACCATTTACTGGAACAATAAGTGGCTCATCAAAATCTCTCTGTAACCTTATAGTTTCAATACTGTTTTTGAAATTGAACAGAAAGCAACCACCCCTACCTTTAAGATCTTTCAGAAGCTCTCTTGGAGGTAATCTCCCTATTTAAGGTTCCATGCGTACAATAGCTTGGAAAGGATGTATACATTGTATAAGAATTTATTCATAAACTTTTAAATCTCCAGATTCTCATGGAATTGAAACAATTTTTTATCTTTTATTTATTTTATTGACAATTTAAAACAGTGACATACATAGCGAAGCAATGCTATACTTAGTACATAGCCATTATGCATATGTCCTGACTTAAATACTTAGAACAAAACATTTAACTGCGAGTGGGGAAGCATCCTATCATTTTTCCTTCAATTGTCTATATTACAGCACATCAAGGCTTGTTTTTATCAGTTTTAAATGCAAGACATTCACATTAGTATCTACAGTTCATATCAAGTATATTTCCCAACAACATCAATACAGGTATTTCTATGTAAGCAATAACGTAACGCGTGCAGCAATCCCATTGCGTTCTATGTTAACTGCCTGTTAAGCAGTCACTCTCTCACCGGGGGACGTTGTTGGAGAGGGGGTTTGTGCTCCCTTTTTCCTTAGCCAATCTCAAAGTGGAGCCCATATATCTTTTGGTCTAGGGGCAGGGGGCATCAGTTCCCAGACATTGGAGAGTCGCTCCTGGCAGTACGCTACAGTGTCTATCCAGGAATCAATGGATGGGCCCTGTATCCTTCCCCAGCGCATCACCAGTTCTATTATGGCCATCAGGAGCAACATTGCAATCAGACAGCTTTGGGCCAGAGAAACATTCTTGATATATCCCATAAATCCCACGAGCAGTGTACAGTCAATGTCCACCCAGGTAATTGTTTTGACTGTGCAAGTCACCTTGTCCCAATAGACCGCCACCATGCTAGATGCAAAAATGTAGCATCTGGTGCCGTGCACTTCCAGCAATTGCTGGCTGTCCTTAACCCTATTTTCAAAAGCTGTGTTGAGGTTCTATAAAACTGGTGAAGATATTTTTAAAAAATGAATCTTAGCCTATAATTTGGGGATAGTAACTCCAATTGACCACAGCAATACAGCCTCTGCTCCTGCGTGACAGGGTTGTCAAGTTCTGTATTCTAGGTGTTCAGTGCTTGAGGATGCATCACTGGGTGTTTTTGTTATGTGATTGTGTAGAGACAGCTGACTAGTTTCTTGGATGACAGTTCTGACATGAGGTGTTCCAGTGGGGCCAGTGTAGGTGGCGGGCCGTAAATGTGGCATGCAATTTTTGACAAGTGGCTTTAAGTTGGTAATACAACAGTGTGTTTGATAGGTTTGGGGGACACCGTCTGCCACGCAGGGGGGATTGTGAACACATCATCCTCATATAGATCTTCAAATCTGGCAATGTGAAGTGTGCTCGCACATTTCTTAGACTCTCTACTGTTTAACATGGGAAAATGCAGATGTTGCATCAGTGGGAAGAGAGGGGCAAACTGAACTGGTATCTTCGCTCTTCTTTTTAATCCATTCCATGCCCACCTCAGAGCCTCATCAGTGTTGATCTCCCCAGGGGGATGTTTGTAGTCTTGATATAGGGCCGTAGTCAAGGGAAGTGGCGTGACCATGTCTAGTTCAATGGCCATGTGGTGAGACAGTATATATGTAATTTGAAATCTGGTGCCCCACACCACCCTGATGTAGTTGCAGTGGCAGAGTTTTCCATCCAATTCTAGGTTGCTTGCCCACACAAATCAAAGTGATAATATTTGATCTGAGTCTCTTGAAGAAAGCTGCTGTCAGTGGCATGGGTATATTTATAAACAAATACAGTAATTTGGGCAACACAATCATCTTTTGCGATGGCAATTCTGCCTTCCATGGAGATGGGTAGTTTAATCCAAATGGGAATCTTTTCTTCTAACCATGCCATTATGTGGGCATAATTTGTCTCCCAAATTTCTTTTATATCCCTGCTTACCAATACCCTGAGATACTTGGCAGGACACTCTGCCCACTGTTATGGGAAGTCCAATGGAAATGACACAGTTTGGTCTGTGAGTTTTAGCATTATGGATTTGAACCAATTTATCTGGATACCAGAAAATTGCCCGAACATTAGCAGTTCTCTTCTCATGGGGTTCAGATTTTTGACTGGGTCAAAAGTGTATAATGTAATATCATCTGCGTAAAGGGACGCCACCAGTCTCCTAGTCGTGAATCCTAAGCCATGTTGTGCATGATGTTGCATCAGCCTCGTGGCCAGGGGCTCTATCGCTATGGCAAACAGAAGAGGCAACAATGGGCTACTCTGTCTGGTACCGCAAGAAATTCAGAAGGGCTCAGTTACTACATTGTTGTAGCTGATGCAAGCCGAGGGGCTTGTGTATAGCAGTCCTATCTGCCGTTTGAACTGTGTGCTGAGGCCAATGCGTGCCAATAATGTATATATATCTATATTTATAGGACAACTCTAGTGTGTAAAACGCTTGGTTGCATCAAGTAGAGCAGCAATTGTGGATGTTTGCGGGTGTTGGTAATGCAATGTCGCAAAGAGAGTCTGCAGATTGTGGGAGGTCGCTCTACCGGGTATGAGACCAGATTGATCTGGACGGATCATCAGGGGCAGCAGCAGCTAAAGGCGGGATGCTAGGAGTTTGGCATGTATTTTATTGTCCACATTAATCAGAGATAATGGGTGGTATGAGTCACAATTATTCGGCAATTTGCCCGGTTTGGGTATTATAGTTATTGAGGCCTCCTGCAAGGATGGTGGAAACTTGCCACAGTCAAAAGCCTCCTGGTACATTTTAAGGAAGTGTGGTGCCAATATTGAAGTGGATGTCTTATAAAAGGAAATTGTGTGTCCATCTGACCCTGGAGCTTTGTCCCCCAGGAGGTTTTGTATTACTTGTATGATGTCCTCCTCAGTAAAGGGGAGATCTAAGCAGTCCCTATGTGCCCTCTCCAACCAGCTCAGTTCAATTGTGCCCAATATTCAATTAATGAGGCCAGGCTGTGTGCGTCGCAGGATGTATATAATTTCTAAAGGCAAGCTGTGACCACCTTTTTGAGATAAATAGGATCTCTTACCAAGGTGGAGTCCTCGCCTATCAATTCAATTATGTGGGTGCGAGAGTGGGATGTTTTAAAGATTGTGGGCAGAGTTTTACCTGGTAGATCACCCTCGCCATACCGTCTGGCCTGCGCATGTTTGCCTAAGAAGCAAAGTTCTATTCTCTATTTGCCTCCTCTTCCTACGCCATAATCTGTTCTCTTATTTTAGCCTATGCCTCGGGATCATGGGTCTGATAGTATTTTTTCTCCAAGCTGTGAATGTCTGCCTCAATATTACTTAATGTGCATCTTATATCCCCTGTTTGGCTATGCAGGCTCCCCATATTACCACTTTAAATGCCTCCCACCATGTTGCCTGAGAGCGCATAGTAGACTTGTTGATCTCAAAATATTCCAGTATCTCTTCACAGATTTTGTCTCTAAAGACCGGGTCCAACAGTGCCTCCCATGATAGGAACCATGTGAAGGCTCAGGAGGGCACCTGAGGAAGGAGCAGTATGAGCATTACTGGCACATGGTCAGATAGTGTGTGTGGCATGTGTCTGACCTTGCTAGTCCATGAAGCCGCTTCGCCAGACATCAGCCAGAAATCTATTCTGGATCATGCTTTGTGGTGTACTGATAGTTAGGTGCTCTCCAGTGTGTCTGGGAGCAATTGTCTCCAGACAGTGTTCGCGCTGCACCCAGACTATCCTTTGCGTCCTCCAGGATTGCATTAAAGTCTCTCCCCTATATCGTTATAAATGCATCTTTATTATTTTGGCCCATATTCTACTGTAAAAATTGAGGTCGTCCATATTAGGGCCGTACACTGCCACCAGCGTGGGGTATTTGCCTCCAAAATACCCCTGTACTATTGTGTATTCTCCCTCTGTGTCTATAAACTCCTTAACCGCAGCTTAAATTCTGCCGCGGTGCAGGAGTTTTATTGAGTGGGCGGGGCTGCGTCGGCCAACGGACGTGCGCAGTACTACCGAGGTAGTGCTCACGACGCCCGTTGGCCAACGCGCGCAAGCAATGGGTTAAGGTCAGGCTTGTAGTCAAGCCTAAATCACTGCGAATTAAGATTGACACTCCCTGGGGGTAGTTGGAGTACGTTGCTGCGTATGGGTGAGCCCAGCATTTCGATTGCAACCTTTTCAGTGTTGCTGTTGTGAGATGCATCTCCTTCAGGAATCAGATGACAATGCCATGCTGTAGCAGATATGTCTGAACCAGCCATGCCTTTCTATAATTTGTTTGAGCCACGGATATTCCAGGGGAGGAATGTGATGGGTATCATTTAAGAGTGTGCATGGCTTGGAGGCGTTTGGCTGTCGTGTGTAGAATGGCCATGTGGACGGTCTTTGATGCTGGCTTCCAAGTCTGCACTTGGTGTCGGGTTCTAGTGTTCGCACAGTGCTCTAGATGTCTTATCAAGCTTAGGTTAAAATGATTGTAGGAATGCTTCCCTATCTCTTGCTCAAAACAAATAATGGCAACAGTAACTAACCCTGCCTCCCACCCTCCCACACTAACCCCCCCAAGTAGATTGCAGCTCCAAACTCACCCCCCACCCCACATCCAACCAGCATATATGTGAGTGAGTGCTCGGGAGATCTCCCTATGGGGGCTAGGTGTCACCAGCGTACTGCCTCACAGGTGTCTTGAGGTGGGCAGCTATCTCAGTCGATCGGTACCCTTCAATGCAAGTGTGATTTGAGTCATGGCCTTGTTGGCGAGGCCAGTGATCTGTTTGTGTGTCCATTTAAAGTTATTACTGCTGCTTTTCCCTGCCAGCAGCCTCGCCTGTTCCTACCAGCCCTTTGGGGTTTGCATCATCTGGAAAGGTTACATCAGCAATTCAGTCATTGTTGCTCATGTTTGCATTACTACCAGCCTCTATGGACTTTAGCTAGTCAGATTTGGGGATTCCAATATGCTTAGCAAATTTCAGTGCTGACTTTGCATCTGTAAAGTAGTACGCTTTCCCCTCATGTGAGATGCGCAATTTTCTTGGGTATATTAAGGCATAGGAAGTATCCATCTTTTGGAGCAGTCTCTTAACCAGAAGAAATTCCCTGCATGCAGCCTGCACACCAGGGGCGAGGTACGGATAAAAGGCCAGGTTTTTCCCTTGGTGTTGTACTGTGCCTCTCTTCCACTCCAGACGGAGAACTGCATCCCAGTCCCTTTAGTTCAATATTCGCGCAGTGATCGGTGTAGGCCGTGCCCCCACTGGTGGTTTTGGAGCTAGTAAGCGGTGGGCCCTTTCGACAATGAACATTGGAGACAGGTCCGAGCTAAGTAAGTCTTTGAGCAACGTTTGAGCATCGTTTCCATGTAGTGCTCCATTTTAGCCATAGCATTTAGCTCTGTTCTCCAGTGCATCCAGCCTGGTCTCATGAGCGTCAACTTTCCCTTTCACTTAGTCCAATCTAGTAGTCATGGCATGTAGCTTGTCATTTATATTTTGGAGGCTAGATTTCATTTCCAACAACAGCTATACCTCCCTGGAAGCCCCCGGGTGTCTAGTTTTCAGAAATGCGTGGGTTACCCTAGATGGCCGCCGAGCACTGGGCCAAAAACCCAAGTGACCCCCCTTGCAAATCCAGGTGGTTTTGCGATAGGCCATTTTGATGTCGCCTCACTACCTTTTGGGCCCTTGCCTGCCGCGGGTACTTGGGCCTCCCACACAAGTGAGGCACCATTTTTACCGGGAGACCTGGGGGAACGCTGGGTGGTGGTAAATTTGTGTGAGCCCGGTGATGCCACAACTTTCCCACACCAAAATGTGTGAAAAAAGTGATTTTTCCAGCTAAAATTGAGGTTTGCAGGGGATTCTGGGTAAGGAAACATTGGGGGATCCACGCAAGCCATACCTCCCTGGAAGCCGCCGGGTGTCTAGTTTTCAGAAATGTATGGGTTTGGTAGGTTTCCCTAGATGGCCGCCGAGCACCGGGCCAAAAACCCAGGTGACCCCTCTTGCAAAACCAGGTGGTTTTGAGATAGGCAATTTTGATGTCGCCTCACTACGTTTTGGGCCCTTGCCTGTCGCTGGTACTTGGGCCTCCCACACAGGTGAGGCACCATTTTTACCACTAGACCTAGGGGAACACTGGGTGGTGGGAAATTTGTGTGAGCCCGGTGATGCCACAACTTTCCAACACAAAAATATGTGAAAAAAAGTGTTTTTTTCAGCTAAAATTTAGGTTTGCAGGGGATTCTGGGTAAGGAAACGTTGGGGGATCCACCCAAGCCATACCTCCTTGGAAGCCCCTGGGTGTCTAGTTTTCAGAAATGTGTGGGTGTGGTAGGCTTCCCTATGTGATGGCTGCGCTAGGGCCCTAAATCCACAGGTAGGCATATTGCTAAGAACAACTCTGTGCCTAGTTGACTTTCTGGGGCATCGGGGGGGAGGGGAATGCCCCGATATGCCCCCAAGGGGGGCAGAAACACTGTGGCTATTTTTTGGGGGGTGGGGGCATTGGTATGCTCATTCTGGGCAGACCCCACCCCCCCACATAAAAAAAGCCAGCGTAATTGTTGGCGTCCAGTGGGCTTTTTGCCCCCCAAGGGGGGCAGATTGAGGGCTACTGCCCCTATCTGCCCCCGGGGGGGCAGAAAGTCCACTAGATGCCAGGGATTTTTTTGGGCAAATTTTAAATAGGATGGGGGCTGTTCAAAATGGACATGCCAATGCCCCCACCCTAATTAAAATTTGCCTAAAAAATTCCCTGGCGTCTAGTGGGCTTTTTGCCCCCCCGGAGGGGCAGATTGGGTACTACTGCCCCATCTGTCCCCCGGGGAGGCAGGAAGGCTGTAATTTTTGCGGGGAGGGGGTGGGGGCATGGGCATGGCCGTTTTGGGCAACCCCCACCCTAATTAAAATTTTCCCCGAAAAATTTCTGGCGTCTAGTAGGCTTTTTGCCCCCCGGGGGGGGCAGAT
This sequence comes from Triturus cristatus, assembly GCF_964204655.1. Classification (NCBI taxonomy): domain Eukaryota; kingdom Metazoa; phylum Chordata; class Amphibia; order Caudata; family Salamandridae; genus Triturus; species Triturus cristatus. The sequence continues at coordinate 379,701,420 of NC_140582.1, read as the reverse complement.
TGGGAGCTAATGCCCCATATGTCCCCCACAGGGGGCAGGAAGGCTGTAACTTTTGCAGGGAGGGGGTGGGGGAATGGGCATGTCAGTTTTGGCCAACCCCCAACCTAATTAAAATTTGCCCCAAAATAATCCCTGGCATCTAGTGGGCTTTTTACCCCTCCAACAGGGCAGATTGGGGGCTGATGCCCCCATCTGCCCCCCAGAGGAGGCAGAAAGTCCACTAGACACCAGGGAGTTTTTGGGGCAATTTTTAATTAGGGTGGGGGCTGCCCAAAATGGGTATGCCAATGCCCCCACCCTAATTAAAATTTGCCCCAAAAAATCCATGGCGTCTAGTGGGCATTTTGCCCCCCGGGGTGGCAGACTGGGGGCTACTGTCCCATCTACCCCCCAGGGGGGCAGGAAGGCTGTAATTTTTGTCGGGGTGGGGGCATGGACATGCCCGTTTTGGGAGCCCCCACCCTAATTCAAATTTGCCCCAAAAAAACTCCCTGGCGGCTATTGGGTTTTTTTGCCTTCCGGCGGGGCAGATTGGGGGCCCATATTGGGCAGCCCCCACCACAAATTATAAGAAAATATTAATCCCTGGCATACAGTGGGCTTTCTGCCCCCCGGGGGGCAGATTAGGGGCTACTGCCCCCCAGGGGGGGCAGAAAGGCTGTACATTATGTGGGGTGGGGGCATGGACATGCCCTTCATGGGCAGCCCCCACCCTAAAAAATGATGTGCGCAAAGTAAATATCCCTGGTGTCTAGTGGGCTTTTTGCCCCCCGGGGGAGCAGATTGGGGGCTACTGCCCCCATCTGCCCCCCAGGGGGGCAAAAAGACTAAATGACACTAAAAATATTTGGGGGGAGCAAAAGCCCTTGCCTAAGGGGCTGCTCCCCCCCCCCTGGTGTCTAGTGGGTGGATCCCTGCTTGGGGATCGCCCTCCTTGGGCGATCCCCAAGCAGGGATCCACTGGGGAGGGGACCATTGGAAAGGGGAGATTCTCCCCTTTCCAATGATACCTCTCCCGTCTTTCTACGTGCCCGGGGGGCTGAGATAGCCCCCTGAGCACATACAAAGTGAAACTGAAATGAGCCTAAAGGCTCATTTCAGTTTTGTTTTCTGTGCAATGAAGACAGCGCGACCTGCGCGCTGATCTTCATTGCACAGAAACCAGGGAGGGGGCCTCGGGAGCTGGGGAAGCTCTTCCCCAGCTCCCAAGGTCAAAGGCATGAAATAGAAATCCCTCTGCTGTCTGCAGCAGAGGGATTTCGTGCCCCTGGCCTCATGACGGAATGGTTCCATCATGAGCACAGGGGCACCGATGCTCATGACAGAACCATTCCGTAATGAGCATCGAAAGGGGTAAGTGTGCATGTAACTTATTGAAAATTCTAACTACATGTCTTACTTATTAAGCACATAGCACCCTGCTTGATGGCCTACGTATGACCTGCCCTAGGAATTACTTATATGTAGAAAAAGTGGATTGTATGTATCAGCAAGGGGATTTAACCTCTTCGACGCCGATGACGGAACGGTTCCGTCATGCACGTCGGTTGGGCTGTGCTTATGACGGAACCGTTCCGTCATGGCCCCGCCCGCGCTCAGAACTTTCAGCACCGCGCGGGAATCCACGCAGCGCTGAAGAGGTTAAATGCCAAATCAGCCTGGCAGTAAATCTGCATATACAGGGTCTACTGTAGCAGGTCTGATCCATTTTTAATGGGCAAGTTTTCTGGAGGACTAACTTGGTTGTCTCAGTATTTGAGTACATATCTGAGTGACTGTACAATTTCCTCTCTACTTCTGGCACTATATATGTGAGTAACTATGTCACTATATGACTGGCTATTTTGCAAACTGTATGGGTCTGTAAATGTACATGAAAGTACATATATGGACTGTTTACTGGCTGTGTTAGTGCCTCTTGGGTATGTAACTGTGTGTTGAAGTGACTCTGTCACTGCTGGACACATGACAGCCATATGGGTGAGTAACTGGGTGGGTAAGTGCCTCTGTCTCTGTCTGATTTATTTTTATTTTGAGAGTTTTATACAGCGTGAATCAGACCCTTGCGGGTATCAGAGCGCTTTACAGGGTAAGAGTCTTAGTTACATAGAAACAAGATATATAGCATAGAGATCACAGATAGACAGTGCTAGTGTAATCATTCTATAATTGACACACGGTATATGATACATAACAAAAACGTTCAATGAGTTTCAAGCATAATATGGATAAATATCTCGGGTATCTGGCTGGGCAGTGAACATTGTAAAGTTCTGAGTAGAGGATACATTCGGTTGCAGAGTAACAGTAGTCCCTGCTCAAGTGAGTTTAGCCATGAGAAGCGCCTTCACTTCTTTTTTGAAAGATGCAGTAGAGGGATTAAGTCTGGTTCTGGGGGTAGAGCATTCCAAATTCTGGGCGCCATCCCTGAAAAGGTTTGGTTGTATGTTTTCTTCTTGTTGATCTTTGCGGTTTCAGTAGAAGGTTGATAGAACTTCTTCAGGATCTAACAACACAAGAGGGCACCAGTTTCTGTGCCAGATAGCTGGGTGTATTGTGATGAATGGCTTTATGAGTCATACAAGCTATTTTCGGATGAATTCTGGCTTCAAAGGGCAGCCAATTAAGGGATTTTAATTCAGGAGATACATGGGAGCTTCTTTTGGAGCCAGTGATAAGTCTCGCTGCGGTGTTGATTGAGGCTCTCAGAGGGGCCGTTGCAGCTCTGGGTAGGCCACAGAGAGCAACACTTCTGTTATCCACTCTTGGGATGACTAGAGCTTGAACTGCCAGCTTGAAGTCCTTTTCCGGCAGGAAAGGGTTCAATTTTGTCAAAGTATTTATCTGAAAGTTTGCTCCCTTTGTTGTATTGCTGATGTGCTTTTGCATATTGAGGTTTCTGTCCAGTGATATTCCCAACGATTTTGCTGAATCAACGATGAGAAGTTGACAGTTGAGTGCGGTAAGGTGTTTGATCCAGTCTTGCAATATGGGTACTTGGGCAGGGGAGCGATGAGGAGGAATTCGGTTTTAAGAGCATTCAGTTTTGATTGGGTGTATGACTGGGTCTATGGTTTTGAAAATAGGTATGTAGTTTCCAGTATGGGTGGTAAACTACATGTATTACACAGCATATTGGCGTGTAAGTGTGAGTAAAACTCACTAAGAGTTTGAAGTGCATGTCTTTGATTTTAAGCACATACCTGGTACCGTAAACATCAGTGTGTACTTGGGTGTGTCAATGTATGCATCAGTGTACACTGTCTTTATGATAAATACCTTGTGTCAGTGTCTGCATTGGTGTATTTCTGGGTGTTGTTACACTATAGAAATGCCCTCCTCTGATGACTACCCTACTTTTATTCATTTTACAACATTCCCTACACTTAAGTTCCTTTTAACTTTTTGTAAAATGCCTGATTATCTCACTGCTTACTAGTGTTTCACTGGTTGTGTCAGTGGCTACATTGGAGTATACCTGCATTTTGTTACTCTTACCATATTGTTATTCTCCAGTGCTAATTGCTGTACTATTCTTTATTTGTATCATAATCTCTCTTGTAATATATTCATTCACATCTTTCTCACTTCCAACCACTTTATATGCACTTGTTTATTCTCTATCAATTTTTAGTTGCACATCTTAATTCACATACCTGCTAAATGTGATTATTTGTCTCTTTTTTCTCTCTCAGTATGAGTTTGAATATCTCTACACACCAGGTACACAAAAACAAAGCACAAGAATGGTATACCATTCTCATACAAAGAAACCATTAATGGCATCCTTTTCAACTTTGCTTTCAAGTTTGCACATGCTGTGAATAAATCACAACATATCTTTCATATTTTTTCTGATAGTACATCTCTTCTGAATGGTCAGAATTCTTAACCCTTTCTTACCATCGTTTAAAGAAAGCCCAATGTGGTAGGTGATTTGGCAGTTCCGCGGATCCACCTTGGCACTCAGCGCAGCCCCCTGTGTAACCTCACAGTGGATCCACAGAGTCATGCAGGACACCAAAATCTATTTTTTAACTGCTCATTATCAGGATCACTTAGACAGCACTTGGTATTAATGCCTACATTTGGACCCAAACACAACTCATTCACTATTTCTTCCACTACGACTCTTCCTTCACCTGGCTTTTTCCAACCCTTCCCCCAAACTTCTGTAACTCTGTTATGGTGACCAATTGTGTATAATTCTCTGCTAGCAGTTGGTCACACTTTCTGAACATTTTGTAGACCAGCAAGCTGACTCCTAAACCAACTGTAGCAGGTATGATTGAGCCATATCTAATACTTCATTTGTTTTGTTCACATCAGAAAAGCCAATCACACGTCTGCTTATGTTTATCTCAATGATACAACCTAGTTTTAAACACTACCAATCCAATCCAAAAAGCTTTAATCAACAGTTATGTCATAAAAGCAACATACATAAAAATGAGAATATTTTTTAGTGTCGTACATAATGACTAAGAAAAGTTTAAGACATTGTTAAGGTTATTTGTCAGCTGTTGCGAGCAATAGTAAAACACGTTCAACAGTTAAAAAGACTAAAACAGATAAAACAGATAAAAACAGTTACAATTCATGAGGCTTGGTAAAACATTGATACCCAAATCAACCTTCGGGTGCTGAAGACATATAAAAATATAAGTATTAAATTAGTGGACAACTTCATTTACACAGGCACAAAATATAGCAATAAAGATTCATCAATTTGCAGGAAGTGTGTGTGATCTAATAACCCACATCCATCTCAGAAACTTAGCTTTTGCAATGGCAAGGCAGCGTATTCTTAATGCATCACTGCTCTTTCTGGTACCCAGTAACCTGCAAATCGGTGTAAGCCATGCTCGATGGGTGCCAGAATATGCTGGGCAGATTAGGTGGGCCAGTGACTCTGATTGGGTCTGACAAGAAGGACACATGCTATTGCCTGTTGCTGCCCATTTTGATGTATATGTTCTTATTGGCAGTGAGCCCACCCTAAATTGGAAGTGCAACTTCCGATCATGTGGTTTAAGTATTAGGTCCCAGTAATGCTCCAAACTTGGCCGGGGTTTAGCTTCTAAGAACCCTCCTGTCAGTGAAGACGTGTCGCTGTTTCTGAGTGTGTTTTGAAACACCAATTCCCAATTTAAAATCTCCTTTAAATGGAATAGGGCACTCAATGGATTGTCCCACAGGGTAGACATGCCAATGCTGACTAGGGAGGCTCTTTGCTCCCGCAACCTTCACATTTTGTGGAAGCAGTCTGCCATAATTAAATCTCTGAGACCTGCAGCATATGTTGCCAGTTCTGACATGCACCAGATTCTTCGCCAGTATAAAATGGGACGTAGCCTTGCTCTGTCAGCAGGTCTTTTTTACCTAGATCGTATAGCAAAGGGTGCACTGGGGTGCTTTGCGGGAGGTTGGTGATCTTTCGTAAGAACCTATTTTCTGCAATGGTTAGTAGGGAAAGATTCTCGTTCCCCCAGAGCTCCGCCCCATATAGAGCGAAGCTTTCAACTTTCATGGTATAAATCTGCAGCAACGGGTTAACTGTCTAGATGAGTGAGGTGTTAAATTCAGTTTGTAAAGCACCTGATAGTTGCCGGTGTTTCAATGTGGCCATGTGAAGCTGGTGATTCCACCTCATATCGTTTTGCAAAATAACCCCCAAAGAGGTGAAAGCTCCAACTTGTTCCAGAGGTCGATTTTTCCCAAGTATGCCTCCTCTAAATGCTCTATGCTGGTTGAAGGTCATGAATTTTGTTTTAGATATGTTGATTTCCAAGCCTCGAAGAACTATTAGTAGCATCTCCTGATTAGGGGGTGTCCCCCTGTGCACAGAATAGAAAACCCGTTGAACAGGGATTTGAACAGGTAATCAAACTCCAAATAAAATTGATCTTCTTTTGGATGAAACAATATCACATTTATTTATGTTTCTAATGTTCCATTAGTATGAAGTAAACATCCATCGAAGTATGTTAATGATCATTCACAATATAAGAGAATACATCCCGATGCATTTCGGGCAGGTAGAATGCTCTTCGTCAGGGGATCAAATCTACAAAGTATAATAAACAATGATACAATGAGGAAACCAACTTATGAGTGTATTGGTATAATCCTAACAAATTCAGCTGACCTGTGTATATACTATATAGTGCCTATAATGCAGGAGTCATGCTCAAATGTCCCAGGTATTGAGTGATAAATAAAGTAACAGAACGATAACTAGTGTGAAAAAAATCATGGTGATGAAGACTATGACACAGTGCAATGTGTTATTCGTAGTTAAAAAGCAAAAACCAGTTACAACATACTTGAAGTGAAAAAATGCTATACGATCTATCGTGTGTGCTGGACCAACATTAATCTTGAAAATTAGCACATAGACTGGCAGGGGTGACCCCATGTGCAAAAATACATGCCATAGTTGGAAAGTGAAATACGCCACAATATAATACGTGTGTTGAACCAAGACTAGTGGGTACATATTCTGACAGAAACTAGCTATAGGTGTGACCAAGCATGCCATTATTTGATGGTGAACCGAGTGCATAGCTATGATGACCAGTGGATTACAGGTGCACTATATATTGCCACACAATCAAACAATGAGTACTCACAACATGAAAGCGTCTGTGGTCACTTCAATCACCTATATGGAAAAGGTTATAGTGTTAAGTATGACAATTAGGAATTACCGTACTCCTATAATGTCGCCAACGACAAAGCGTGAGCGAAAGTGTAAGCATGCCGATACTCACAGTGAATTCGGCGAATCGTGCCGCATTCTGCCACAATATTAAAGTTGGTCCGGAAGCTCCAACTACGGCTCGACGACCATTATATGAAGACGGACTGCTGTTTGACTAAGAAAGTCTGTCGCCATCTTAAACTAGTGACACATAGGATGTAAGAACCAGTATGTCTTGCTACTGGTGCAAATTGAAAGTTTGGTCACCATCTTAGAGTGGTAATATTCTGAAATGTATATAATCAAGGTCATGTTACAATGTGCAACTGGCCCATCTGCCGCAAACTGAGGGGCTCATTTATGAGCCCCTGCATCACTTTTGCGCCACAGGTGTGTCACTTTTTGTGACGCACCAGTGGCGTAAAACATGCGCCATGTTAAGCCATATTTACGAAGTGACGCATCTAGGTAGATGCGTCACTTCATAAACCCCTGCGCTACATTATACCTGCGCCAGGTATAATGTATGCAGGGTGGGCGTACCCCCACAAGAAAGGGTCATAGGAGTGGTGAAGCGAAATCTATGAGATTTCGCTGCGCCACTTCTAGGACGCCAATGCGTCAAAACCTTGTAAGTGGATGTGACAGTGTCGGTAACAGCATAGGTTTGAGTGTAACATTGTCTGTATAAGTAATTGTGAGTGTGTGTAAGAGTGTCTGTATGGCTATGTAAGTGGGTGTAAGCGTCTCTATATGGGTGTAAGTATGGCTGTGAGATTGTCTGTATGTGTATGTCAGAGGGTGTGAGACTATGCATGAGTATAAGTGTGGGTGTGAAACTGTGTGGGTATGTAAGTGGGTGTGATAGTGTCTATATGGGTGTAGGTATGGGTGTAACAGTGTCTGTATGGATATGTAAGTGGGTGTGAGACTGTATGGGTATAAGTGTGGGTATGACAGTGTCTTTCAGGTATGTGGGTGTGTATGTGAGTGTCAGTATGGGATGTCTGTATGGGTTTGTGAGTGAGTGTGTGTCTGTATATGTGTAAGTATGACTGTGACAGTGTCTTGATGGGCATTTAAGAGGGTGTGAGAATGAATGTATGCGTGCAAGTGTGGGTGTGAGAATGTTTTAAGGGTATGCAAGTGGGTGTATAAGTATCTGTATGGGTATGTGAGTGGGTTCAAGAGTGTCTGTTTGGGTGTAAGTGTGAGCATATGGGTGTAAGAGTGGACATAAGACTATCTGTGTGGGTATTTTCGAGAGTTTAAAAGTGTTTCTATAGATGTAAGTTCAGAAGCAAGATTGAGAGTGTCTGTATGTATATATCAGAGAATATGAGGCTGAGTGTATGGGTGTATGTCTGTCTGGGTCTGAAAGTGCTTGTATGGGTATGGTAATGGGTGTGAGAGTGTCTCTATTAATGGAAGAGTTGGTGTAAAAGTAGTTATAATGTTTTTGGAACTCATTAGCTCAACATATCCCTTGTGGAGTTACACGCTCAGCTCCACAACGGGTTTACAGATCTCACAATCAGCAGATTTGTTTTTGTATTTTGCACCCCAGTAAACATACTTGTCCCTCATTTGTAACATATACAGAGGGTCAGGGAAAGCTCTCACCTGACCCCTTCAATTAGTAAGTCAGCAGTATTTCAGCCCCCAGGACCATTTCCCTGAGATATGAAATGGCACCTGCAACTTTTCTGCCAAGGAGCAGCCAGCCAATCAGAACACTACTTTGCTGCGTGGACCCGCAAATTCCCCACAGATAGATCAATCAATCAAATAATTTGTAAAGCGCACTACTTACTCGCAAGGGTTTCAAGGCGCTGAGGGTGGGGAGTGGGGGGGTGCTGTTGCTACTGGTCTAACGGCAGGGTCTTGAGTCGTCTTCTGAAGGTTAGAAGGTCTTCGGTTTGTCATAGTTTGAGGGGGAGGGTGTTCCAGGTCTTGGCGGTGTGGTGGGAGAAGGATCTGCGTCCGGCTGTGGTTCTACAGATGCGTGGGATGGTAGCCAGGGAGAGGTCTGCGGAGTAGAGATTCCTGTTGGGTACGTAGAAGGAGAGTCGACTGTTGAGATAGGCTGGGCCAGTCTTGTGGATTGCCTTGTGTGCATGGATCAGGAGCTTGAAGGAGATTCTTTTGTCGATGGGGAGCCAGTGCAGGTTCCTCAGGTGGGGGGTGATGTGGTCGCGGCATGGGACGTCGAGGATCAGGCATGCAGGGGCATTCTGGATTCTTTGCAGTCTGTTGATGAGCTTGGTCGGGGCTCCGGCGTAGAGGGTGTTTCCGTAGTTGAGTCTGTTGCTGACTAGGGCCTGGGTGACTGTTTTCATTGTGTCTGTCAGGATCCATCTATAGATCGTAGAGGGTCCGCGCCCCTAAATATACAAATTTGGTTTTGGTTTAATATCTCTAAAGCTACTGAACAGATTTACACCAAATAACAAAAAGGCCTGTGGGAACTAACATGGGGCAAACATGTTCTGGGACCCCCTTTTTAGCGCACCCACATGGGGAATCAACCCAAATCTTTCAAGACAGCAGCTGAAGCGAGCATGATATTAGGTTTGAACATTTTGTGAAGACTCATCAAAGGGTGTCAAAGGGTTTGGCAAAATAAAAAATGGTCTTCCTAGGAAAACTAGGTCCTCACTATAACTAGCTAGCCACTGGCAACTGAAGTAGGCCAGTAGGTAATATTAATGTATATATATGTATGTATATGTATATACACATCCACACCCACCCACAATATTCCCCGCTGTGGCCTTGTTTATTGATTGTAAGGAGGTGGTCGTTTGGTGATATATATATATATATATATTCACTTAAAAAACCATAGGTTTCACACACGTTATAGTTAGGAATTAGCATTTAAAAAACCTTGCAAATTCACTTAAAAAACCATAGGTTTCACACATGTTATAGTTAGGTGGACATTTCACTCGTAAAAAAACAATGAAATTCCCCCGTTATAATTAGTTGAGATAACTATAACTCGCGCCCCCGCAATCCTCTGCTCATGACGTCACATATTACATCACTCATGACATGGTCAGTGGCATCACTCATGACATCACTGATGACATCATCCTTGTGATAGAGTGGCGGTCGCGCGAGTTATAGTTATCTCAACTAACTATAACGGGGGAATTTCATTTTTTTTTACGAGTTGAGGTTCTGCAGCGATCCGAACCCGTGTATTCGGTATCGTAGTACTGACACAATTTTGGTACCAATGAACCGCAAATGATCCATTATATGCATGACAGTGTTTTCGCTGCGCAACTAGCATGAATTCACTGAGAAATGGGGCATTCTGTTGTTAAGTCATGGCATCCATTTTAGTTACGGCATCCATTTTGTTTCTTGCCCTCACATAGTCAATGAACGGGCGATGACCCCGGCAGAATCACCTTGTTAAGGACACGTAAGCTCGAGCCCGAGAAAGGCTGACGCTGCATGACTAGGCAGAATCAAGCTGCCTCCCTTGCCTGAGGCCAGCCCTGCTATACTGGTTCTCGTGTCCGTTGTCCTGACTGAAAGGCCGAAGACGGTAGCCTTGCCCGTTTATGATCCATAAACACCTCTTATCCTACTTTTCAATCCTTTGCACCTGGCTCTGCTCCTCTCCTTCTGGGCTTTTACAATGGGGAGGTTAAGATTTTTATGATGGGGACGATCGGGCAAAGAATGGAAAACTGACAAGGGGACCTGATCGAATACCGAAAACCTATGACTAATTATTGTTTTGATGTCTATTTACTGTTTGTTTGGGATACCGGGTTGGGCATGAGAAATATTCGTGTAATGTTGCCTAAAGACATTTTTCGTGTATTTAAGGAACAACCCACTTAATGCAATTTGAACAGTCTCGTAGATTCTGCCTCTGTGTGGTTCCTATGACTTCTGTGTCCCTGCAGTGAATAAATCTTGGTCTCTGACGCCACCATCGAGAAACCCGTGTCTCTGTTTATTTGTGCACCGAGACAGGAAGGAACTCAGGGGTCTTCGGGTGTTGTTTCCCTGACACCTCTGGACTCTTAAAAGTCCAGAACCTCAATTTGGCGCCCAACGTGGGGCGACGTCATCCGGTACCGGTCCAAAGCCTGAAAAGTTCGAGGAGTTTCGTGTGAAGATTCCGGAGGGAGGTACCCCGCTTCATCGATCCCTGCATGTCGTAAAAGTGGCCCGACGATCTCTTCCACGAGGGTTCCCGTTCCCAGACGGCTACAGAGGACTGCTGCCCTGACTGTCGCCCTGTCTTGGACCCGAGGTGCAGACCTTAGTACGGCGAGACGTAGACGGGTTCTCCTTGGTGACGTCTTCCACATTTCAGTTAAGTATTAAGTGGGTTACGCTCAGTTTGGTTGTTCTTTGTTGCTCTGGTTTAATTCGTAGATTATCATTGGTCGCTCTTGTTTAGATAATCTTTGTTTTGGTATTGGTTCATTTTGGTAGGCCTAAGTTCTCTGCGCATTTTTGGTTGGAATTTGTCTTTGTTTATCATGACTAGCAGTAGTAATTGTTTCCTGTCCTGGTTACGTTGCAACGGGGATTCCCGGTTGGAGGATTCGTGTTCGGTTCCTCCGATTGGAACTCCTACATATGAGCTCTATTGTAAACATGGTGTAGGTCCTATTACGTATAATGAAGTATGGGTCCGTTATACCAGAAAAGATGGTGTCCTTAGTTGGCCACCGCATGGTAGCTTCGAAACCGAAATTCTAGACAATCTAGAAATGAAGTTGTTTAAGAGAAAAGCCCGGCCGGCAATGTTTGATTCTTTTCGCATATGGCGCAAAGAAGCCAAACAGAGAGAAATTAGGAAGACGAAGAAAGTACAGAAAGAGAAAGGGTTGACTTTAATGGAGTCTGCTAGGCAGCTGCATGTCAACGAGACTGAGAAAGCAATGGAGATGGCGAATAGAAAATATAATTTGGCAATTGATAAATGTTACCCTGTATTGCCATCTTGTCCTACTAAGTCGATAGAGGACCATGAAAAGGATCCTCTGTTGTCTTATCTGTTGAATTCACCTCCACCGTATGCACAGGGTATTACAGCACCACAGTTGCTACCTGTTGTACAGCCAGCTGCTGGTCAGCCTGGAATAGTTGCTCCACTTCCTTTGATTCCAGCTCCTGTCCTTCCCGTGGTTAATGTTCCTTCGGCACCCCCTCTTCCTGGGTCGCCTGTTCCGCCTTTGCCTGTCGTTCCGCAAACTGCTTTACCTGCTACTCCCACCCTTACTATTTCATCTGTTCCAGCTGCCCTGTTCCCGAACCCTGTGAACACTCTGACTCCGCTTTCCGTTCGTCGGAAAATAACCGACTCTGTAACTAATATCTTAACTCCTCTCTACAGGTCTTTAATTGGGACCCCCGTTTCTGACTCTATACAGAGACGTAGTCAGCTTCCTGGTCCTCAGGAACGAGAAATGTTAGATTCGACAGCTCTTAGGTGGATGTCGAAAGCTGTGAAGTATGATGCACGAAGAGTGTTAGATACCTTTATGCAATGGAATGAACCAACTCAACGTTATGTTTTTGACGTGATGTGTTCTCTTGTGCGTGAGGAATGGGAAGATGATGACTTAGATTCCGTCCCCTCTGATCTGATAAATGTTCAGCAGAAATTCGCCGCAGGAATGGTGATAGGTTCAGAAGTAAGGGGAGCGATAGAACTGATTGTAGCTTATAGGGATGATTCCCCTCTTCGAGCGACAAGGGATCCTGATGGTTCACCGATTACTAGGAATAGACGAGGTCAATATCCGATGAGGGAAGTTCCACCGATATGGCGTGATGCAGTTCAAGCTGATGGGGCTAATGGTATTGCAGCTGCCCCGGCACAATTCCAGAGAGTGTGGATACACATCCATTGGAAGCGGGCCGAAGTATTAGCAGTAAAACAGGCGCTGCCGGACCCGCGTAAAAATCCTGCTGGTTATTATAAAGAGTTAACGCAGACAGTTCAAGCGTGTGTCATGAATTTGGCAGACATTGAAATGTTATTTGGCAATGTAGTGCCACAGCCTATATGGGCCAAGATTCGGCAAGAGAACCACCCAGTCGCCCTAGGAGGTGATTGGCCAGCTATTGTAGCAGCAGATACGCAACAAGTTGGCGGTGCTAAACCTGAACCTCTGATTGCTGCCTTACCTGGCAGAATAATTAATCTGATGAAAACGCTGATGCCAGCGTTACGAGTTAGTTGGGATAAACTATCGGCATGCAAGCAAAAGAAGGACGAAAGCGTCTCTGACTTCTTCACTAGATTTGAAGAGACCTTCGTAGACCACAGTGGGCAAGATATGAGTACTGAGGGAGGCCAAAGGTTATTTGTCGACAAGTTCGTGTTTAATTTACTACCTGAGCTTAGTAACAAGTTAAAGGATTCTGAAAGTGCATGGGCAGTGTCGACAACAGCACAAATACTTGCAACTGCTCAGTATTACGAGAATAGAGAGAAAGAAGAGAAGGAAAAGTCAGAAAAGAAAACGAAAGATTTAAAGACTAAAGTACTATTGCAACAGGCGTATCCGCCTCGCTCGAATCAGTCTGATTCACAGCAGCGACCCCAGTTTCAGCAACAGCCACAATTCCAGCAAGGGACGTCCCAAAGATTTAATTATGGTTTTTCCCGACAACAGTTAGCATGGAATCAGTGTGCCTATTGTAAAAAGGAGGGTCATTATAAGAATGAGTGTCCGGTACTGCACGCACAGACTAGTGGTGTCCCAGCTCAGAGAGGTAATGTTGGGTTTATGCAAGTGTTGTAAATTAAAGCAGAATGTGATTAAGCATTTACTGAAAACATTAATGCTTCCCCTGTTATCGTGTTTTCTTCGGTTATGTTGACTGAAGTCCGGACTCCATTTTGTATTGACATGCTGCCACGTGTTCGTCACGAGGAGAGTCCGACCTCTGTGTTAGTTGCTCCTGTATTCTGCCTAGTAACAGTCTATAAATAGCTCTCTTGTCCATCTGGCGCATGCCCAGACTTGACCACATCTGTTATAATTAGCTTTGCTTGACCATGCGTTTTCGCGGGCCCAAAGAGTATGTTAGCTCCGCCCATGTATTGATTCAGTATCGAGAATGACCATAAATGGTAATGTTCTTCGACCTCATGTTGTATCCACCCACTATGAGCCCCTCTGTTGTGTATAAAAGGGGACTGTGTACGCAAGTTCTGTGTGCTACTCCATGCAATACTGAAGAGTGTTGTGTGGATTGTAGGACCACCCTTAAGGGTTAATAAACATTGTTTTTGTACTTTGCAGTTTCCGTGCCAACTTCCTTATAGATTCCGTTACAGGAGAGCGAACCCTTGTGCTTTGCGGGCCTAGCTGGGGCCTGTATTCATCAATTGGCGCCCGTCACGTGGGGCTCATCGGCGACTCGGATGCTCGAAGGACTGGTCGCGACGAAGGTGAGGAGTTTGGCCGGGGACGTGATCACTGCCAGCGGCGTCTTAGCCCTGGCATCCCGAGGTTTTTCTTCCTTCCCTTCCGAGCTGACCGTCTGGGTGGCGCCGGTCATCGACTGAGACCTCTTCTGTCGGTCCTGCCGTGAGAGCCGTTTGGGCGATTGTGGAGCTTGGCAGTTGGAACCTGGACTCTTGATTGGTAAGAACCGTTGTACGGTACTTGCTCCGAGTTTTGAAGCCTGGTCTGGCTATTTGAGTTTGATTGATGGTGACTAGTCATATTTTGAATTTGTCTTTGTGAAAATATATGCGTTGCAACACATATAGGCAGGTAATGTGGAGAAATTTCTCCGGAGCTGTGTAAACTTTGAACGGCGCAACGATTAAGTGCCATTTTCTTTATAATATTGCATATTTTGCACTATTCCTAGCATGCCTACTTTTAGCGCACTCCGTAAGTGGTGCTGCTGTTTTGGAAACCGGTTGAACCTCGAGGAATCTGCTCCAGCTCCCCCAGAGGGGACTCCTAATAGGGATATGTACGTGAAGCATGGTCTTTCTTCCATAATGTACAGCACGTTATGGAGGAAATACACGAAGAAGGATCCTGAGTTGCGATGGCCTTTGTATGGATCGTTTGATATACGTAAGATTGAGTATGTGGAACAGTGTATGTGTAAGCGACGTGCTCGTCAGGATATGTTTGAGTGTGTGCGATTATGGGTGAAGGAAGTGCGTGAGCGAGAGAAACGTGAGAAAGCGCTGTTTGATAAGGAGCAACGAAAGAATGATCATGTGCGAGCGCAGGAAGCGAAGCGTCGGGAGGACAAAGAGCAAACGGACAGACAAGAGAAAGAGCGTAGGCTACAAGTTTCGGGTCAATATGTTGTTCGTCAGCCGCTTTATCCTGTCCTTAATAATTCTGATGATGATTTTTATTTGCTAGATCGCTCTCCGCCCCCTTATGTTGGCGCATCTGCTCCACGGCCGCAAGATTCTGACCCGGTTTCGGGTAAGGTAGACACACGGTCCATGCTGTCGGCCGAGCAAATGGCTGAGCTTCGGACACTTTCCTTCCGTGCGCTTAAAGGCAAGGTATCCATGGAGGACTTATTTCAAACTTGGGGGCCGTGGCAGGAGAGAGATAAAGTGTATTTTCTGGGTCATTTCGCGGAGGAAGTGATTACTGCTTTCCGAAAATATTCTCATGTTCTTGAGCCTGACGAAGTGTCTTCGGACGCTAGAGCAATACGTAACGGTGCTTTTTCTCCCTCTAAGGCTCCTGAGGCGGCTCGGCGGCTGTTCGCCTTGCGGGACGAGGTGCTGGCCCTTCGAGAGAAAGCACGCCAACAAACGGAGGCGGAGAAGCAGTCGGATTCGGTTGCGGCAGGGGGCTACCCATCTACCTCCCAGTCAGATAAGGATGATGTAGTGCATGCTAAACCAATGCGAGAGGCGGCGCCTTTGTATGTTCCTCCTAAAGGAGCGGGGACTAGCCCGGACATTAATTCTGTCGATGCTAGGGGATATTTTGTGTATAATTGGGTTTATACTCCATGGCATAGAGCCGATGTTATGGCATTGAAGAATGCATTGCCTGACCCCCGTAAGAATCCAGCGGCCTTCTATGAAGAAGTCGAGGGGGCCTTGAATTCTTGCGTTATGACTTTAGCAGATATAGACCTGTTCTTTGGTCTTATTCTACCACCGGATATGTGGCGATCTGTACGAAAGGTAGATGATATAGTTGCCTTTAAGGCCCGGTGGTCTGAGCTTGAGGATGAAGACAGGGAGAGGAAGCCCGCGCAGAAACCGCCGCAGAGTATTTTAGATCTCCCCGCTGCAATTGTGACTAAGTTAAAGACGATTATCCCCCCTAAAAAGATCGACTGGAATATGTTAGCAGCATGTAAACAGAAAGTTGACGAGTCAGTTGCAGATTTCTTCACGCGCTTTGAAGAAACATTTCATGACTTTAGTGGCCAGTCGCTTACTGACGACACAGGCCGCCATCTTTTCGCGGACAAATATGTGGCTAATCTGCTACCGGCAGTTGCGGCCCGGTTAAAAGCGAGTGAGAGTTCTTGGTCCTCCGCGACACCGACGGCCCTTCTGACTATCGCTCAGTATTATGAGCGTCAGGAGCACGAGGCGAAGGGCCAGGAGGAGAAGAAATCGAAAGATCTCAAAACCAAGGTAATGTTAGCACAAGTATATGGCCCGCCCCGACGGGGTAATAATAATAGAGGAAGGGGCGGATCTTATGGTCCCCCTTCGGGCCGATCTGATTTGAATAGGAACCAGTGTGCGTATTGCAAGCAGTTGGGCCATTGGGCCAGGGATTGCCCAGCGTTGCGTGCTTCGCGTCAGGGGCACACTCCGGGTGGCCCGAGAGGTAGAGGGGGCTTCTCGAACTTTAGAGGGAATTCTAACGATAATGTCCGTTTCGATACTGCTGGGCAGCACCGAGATAGCTCAAATGTTTTTGATCGCCAGCACCAGTATCATGTATCGGACATTGATCAATCGGGATATCATGATTCTCAGCATGCATAGGAATGCGTAGGATGGGGGTCCGAATCAGTTGAGGTGCCGGTCGATCAGACGGGTCCTTATGTATCGGCTGAGGTTTTAGGTTCTACTGATCAGTTCCTAGTGGATACAGGAGCGACACGTAGTGCATTGTCTAGGTACTTGGTTCCGGGGGCTCCCCCATCCGGCTCAATAGTTACATCGGTAGGGTTTGACGGTACACTCTCCCGAAGCCCTCTTTCGCAGCCCCTTGCATTTAAAGTTGATTGTTTTTCTGCGCCCTGTCCGTTTCTGCTTGCTCCGTATACACCGGATAACATTATGGGCCTTGATATGTTAAAGTACTTTAGGGCTACAATCCGCTGCTCCCCTGAGGGTGTGAGGGTGATCTTAAATGACAACTATCCCAGGGCTGGGCGGATGTGTACGATATCAGAGGATGCATTGTTGGCTACCCTCCCCCGAGCTTTATGGGCGACTTCGGACACAGATGTGGGACAAATGGTGATTCCTCCGGTCCACATTAGCGTCCAGGAGGGGGCGGTGTTACCACGCCTCCCGCAGTATCGTATTTCCCAGGAGGGCGAGGAAGCTCTCATACAGATTGTGCAAGATTTGATCGCAGTAGGAGTAGTGGAAGAAGTTCCCTATAATATCTGTAACAGTCCGATTCTCCCTATTCTGAAAAAGGACACGGATGCAAAGGTCTATCGGTTCATAATTGATTTGAGGGAGGTAAACAAGATCGTGATACCTCAGTACCCGGTGGTTTCTGATATCATGACGTTGCTTACCTTGGTCCCGCCTACGGCGACCATGTTCTCAGTGATTGATTTGAAAAATGCCTTCTTTTCTATTCCCATTCACCCTGATAGCCGATTTCTTTTTGGGTTCACATTAAACAATAGATCTTATCGTTTTTGTAGAATTCCCCAAGGTTATACAGAAAGCCCTAGTATTTACAGTCAGGCTTTGAAGCGACAGTTGGACTCCTTTGCCTTACTCGAGGGGGTCGCCCTCATTCAATATGTCGATGACATCCTGTTGGCGGCTGACACCCTGGAGTTGTGCGAGAAAAGCACGCTAGCCTTACTTTCCTTTTTAGCATCCCACAATCACAAGGTCTCTAGGAAGAAATTGCAATTCTGTAGACCAAAGGTGACTTATTTGGGTCACCTTTTGTCTAAGGAGGGGCGTGCACTCACACCAGATCGTATCCAAGTAATTTTGGACACACCGAGGCCATCCACGCAGAAGGATGTGCGTGCATTTTTGGGTCTTGTTTCTTTTTGTAGACAGTGGATATTGGGGTTTTCACACATAGCTAAGCCATTACTAGCTCTCTTGACAAAAGACACGCCCATCCCGATCCCCTGGTCAGATGAGTGTGACGCTGCTTTTCGGCAATTGAGACAGGCCCTTTGTTCAGCACCAGTGTTAGGGACCCCTGATTATGCAAAACCCTTTTCGTTGTATGTGCATGAGAAAGATGGATGTGCATTATCAGTCTTAGTGCAGATGCACGGCGATAAGCAGCGCCCTTGTGCATACTTTTCGGCTGTACTTGATCCTGTCGCCCGAGCATTGCCAGGGTGTTTTCGCTCGGTTGCGGCGACAGCTGTGTCAATACGGCAGAGTGAAGGAATTGTGTTATCCCATAAACTGTTGGTGTTAGTCCCCCACGCTGTTGATGCCCTGCTTAATCAAACAAAGACGCAGCATTTGACCAGTGCCCATTTAACGGGATATGAGTTGACGCTTTTGGCTCCTCATATTACGTTAAAAAGGTGCGTGACATTAAACCCGGCCACATTGTTGCCATACCCCGAGACCCAGCCTGAGGCACAGAAAGCGCATGATTGTATTCTTGTGACTGAGGAACAAACAAAGGGTCGTATTGATCTCCAGGATACGCCCTTTTCAGATGTAGATGGAGAACTGTGGGTAGATGGATCATGCCTGAAGCTACCAGATGGTACGACTTCAGCAGCGTATGCAATTACCACATTGCAAACGATAGTGGAGACAGCACGCATACCGCAGAAATCAGCTCAAGCAGCGGAACTGATAGCATTAACACGAGCATGTGAGCTCAGTACAGGATTGTGTGTGAATGTTTACACAGATAGCCGCTATGCTTTCGGAGTAGCGCACGATTTCGGCCTACTCTGGAAGGAGAGAGGGTTCTTAACGTCACATGGGGTACAGATAATGCATGGGGAGTTAGTCCACAATCTCTTAACCGCATTGACATACCCGAAGAAAATTGCCATTGTTAAGTGTAGTGCCCATAGGAAAGTAGTTGATAAAGTTGGAAAAGGGAATGCGTTAGCGGATCGCGTAGCACGGGAGACTGCGATGCAGCCCGGCGCTACTGCCATGTATGTAGTAAAATCACAGGTGGAGAGATGGCATGATGCGAAGGAAGAAGTGCGAGAAATACAAAGGACCGCTTCTGACAAAGAGCGGGAACGATGGGCTAGCGAAGGAGAACTGGATGATGAGGGTTGTTGGAGAAATAAGCAGATGGATAGATGGAAATTACCTACGGCCTTTGTACAACCTATGGTTCAGATGGCACATGGGCTAGCACATGTTGGAGCTTCCGCAATTGTGAAATTGCTTACCCAAGTCTGGGAGCATCCAGAGATTGCTAGCACAGCAAAGAGGGTGGTGCAGACCTGTATGATCTGTCTGAAATATAACCCAGGGAAAGGCACTCGAACTCCAGCAGGAGGATTTGCGACGCCCACTGCACCCTTTGAGGTTCTGCAGATGGACTATATCCAGCTTGAGCGCTGTAACAATTTAAAGTATGTTCTAATAGTGGTCTGCGCCTTCAGTAAATGGGTTGAGGCGTACCCTACGAAAGACAATACTGCAATGACTACAGCGAAGCTATTGCTGAAAGAGTTTTTCCCTCGATACGGCGTCTGTAGACTTCTGTGGAGTGATAATGGCCCTCACTTTGTAGCGGATGTTATAAAATATGTCTTGAAGGGCCTAGGCATCACCCAGAAGTTCCACGCCGTATTCCACCCCCAGTCTGCAGGACTAGTCGAGAAGTATAATGGTACACTGAAGCTTAAGATCGCCAAAATCCAAGCTTCAACATCTTTGACTTGGCCAGACGCCCTGCCACTGGCGTTATTGTCAATTAGGTCGGTGCCACACTCTCGAACTGGCCTTACGCCATACGAAATCGTATTTGGACGCCCAATGAATATTTGGGGTCCACCAAGGCCTAAGGCTGTGTATGATGTACCTTGTGTAATGATGAGCGATTATCTGGCACAGTTAACGGATAATTTGGTTTCTATTCATCAACAGGTCCGAGAGGCGCTCCCTGATCGGTCTACCGGCGAAGGACATGGTCTCCGGCCTGGGGATCATGTCATGGTGAAGGTTTTCGACAGAACGAACAGTTTGGAGCCGAGATGGGTCGGACCGGAGCAAGTCCTCCTTGCAACAAGGACGGCAGTGCGAGTCTCGAACAGGAAGAATTGGATCCATTCCTTACACTGTCGAAAGGTACCGCCCGGATTGGTGGAGTTTGCCGTGCTGACCGATCAACGAGAAATCCTAGCAGCAGAGACAGGCCGTGCTGCGGAGCCAAACGACACTGAGGAGCTCTTTCCGGACCACGCGACTTCTGGAGGAAGGCGATATCATCTGCGACCAAGGAAGTGAGGTTTCCAGTACCGGGACATACTGTCAGAACGGCCCTTGGGTTAGTGAAACGGAGAGCCGATGAGGCAAGGGGGGGGGATCAGCCCTGCATTAGTGTAGCGACACCCGTCTTGGCCCGCTGGTGAAGAAATCAACCGCTGCCCAAGGGGAAGAGTTCTGACAGACCTTTTTAGTTTCAGGAAGATATCAGGGTATTGTTTCCTTTGACATGGAGAAGAAGAAAATTCTTTGTGCGTTGGGGTTCATGCTAACAGTAGCTATCGTTGGTATAACCACATGGTTTGTGGAGGAGGCAACTCCTGCTCGAAAGACGCTTGTGTTGACGACTCCAGTGCCTGCGGAGCACTACTTTTATACATTGCCATATCAAGAGTTGAAGCATCGACAATCCTATTTGAATAACACTTTCATTCAGATGCTGCATCACACCCACGTTGCTACGAACGCTACGAACTGTTGGATATGTGGGATGATGCCAGCCCATCAGAAGAAAGGAGGTACGCCATTCATACCACTTCCTTTCTCTCACAATGGCTCTTGTAGAGCATGGTACACTTTGCTGTTTGCCACTCGGAAACCGACAGTGGGACGATTGCTTTTCAGACTCAATAAAGAATGTCATCAGGACAAAAATGGATATCCACAAGCAAATGGGACAATTTGGGAATGGGAAGAGTACCGACCAGACAATGAATCCATTCCCTATATCTTCACGAACACCAGAGACACTGTGGGGAAGGACAAGTTTGTGATCCAAGTGGCTCAAGCCCAAGCGGACCTGTGTGTCCAGAGTGTGGGTTTTATCCCTGTTGGTGTCAGTGATTGTATAACCGTATTGAACATCGACGGGTTAAATAATAGTACCTTCCTAGCATCCCATAATACCTACTTTGTATGTGGAAATAAAGGCTATTACCGTTTGCCGGCTGGGTGGTCTGGGGTATGCTATGTATCGTTCCTATTACCTCCTGTATTCTTAGCACCCGCGTCATATCATAAGGATTTAAAATTGTTGAATAATGTGACTGTAAATAGATATAAACGTACTCTATCAATTGATGATGTGGATCAAACCGATACCAGCTTGCAACAGTATATTGATTTTAATTTAGGACTGTTTTTCTTTGTTGGAGCTGCTTTGAATAGTAGGAAGATCCGAAGATTGACAAGAGTGGTAGAAGCTGTGACAAATCAGACTGCTGCCGCTCTTGGGAATCTTACGGAAGAATTACAAATAACTAGGATTGTTGCATTACAGAATCGTATGGTATTAGATGTAATGCTAGCTGATCGAGGTGGAGCCTGTAAAATTATTGGAAGTAGCTGCTGTGTGTTCATCCCTGATCATACGCCATCCGTCTATAATGCCATTAACAAGCTGCATAAAATAGCAGCTGAAATCCACACAGAAAACGGCACTTGGTCCTTTTCTGGATGGTTTTGGGCGTTGGTTACTACCTGGGGATGGAAGGTCTTAATTGGTCTCTGCATTATTATAGCAATTCTGTTCTTTCTCTGTATGTGCATTCAATGTGGACCATTGTGCTGTTCCGTATGCATTTCATTCTGCATTCCAGATAAGAAAGCTATTGCCGATGTTGCTCGCCAGAAGGGTCTAGCTAAAGAGGTTAAGGGAATGATGATAATTGATATATATGATGATTATTCTTGGAAGCCGGATGTCTTCAGTAAATGCTGAAAGGGTCGTCTGTTGTAAATTAAAGCAGAATGTGATTAAGCATTTACTGAAAACATTAATGCTTCCCCTGTTATCGTGTTTTCTTCGGTTATGTTGACTGAAGTCCGGACTCCATTTTGTATTGACATGCTGCCACGTGTTCGTCACGAGGAGAGTCCGACCTCTGTGTTAGTTGCTCCTGTATTCTGCCTAGTAACAGTCTATAAATAGCTCTCTTGTCCATCTGGCGCATGCCCAGACTTGACCACATCTGTTATAATTAGCTTTGCTTGACCATGCGTTTTCGCGGGCCCAAAGAGTATGTTAGCTCCGCCCATGTATTGATTCAGTATCGAGAATGACCATAAATGGTAATGTTCTTCGACCTCATGTTGTATCCACCCACTATGAGCCCCTCTGTTGTGTATAAAAGGGGACTGTGTACGCAAGTTCTGTGTGCTACTCCATGCAATACTGAAGAGTGTTGTGTGGATTGTAGGACCACCCTTAAGGGTTAATAAACATTGTTTTTGTACTTTGCAGTTTCCGTGCCAACTTCCTTATAGATTCCGTTACAGGAGAGCGAACCCTTGTGCTTTGCGGGCCTAGCTGGGGCCTGTATTCATCACAAGCTCCTAGAGGTAGAGGACGTGGTACTATGACACCACAGGCCGATCGCCCATTAAATTATTTCGATCAGCGAAATGTACAACCTGCGCAACCGGGTAGATCTCCACAGTATCATGTTGAAGATTATTATGATCATAATGAAGAGATTCAGAGAAGCGAGTACTAGGACAGCCACAGGCAAAGAGAGGGAGTAGTATCAGTTCCAGTTGATCAGAGTGGACCTTATGTCGCAGTAGTTACATCAGGCATGGTCAAACCGTTTCTGTTGGATACTGGTGCGGCAAAAAGTTCAATTATGCATGCGAAACTCCCTGGCGCACCTTTGTCTGGCTTAACGAACACTTCAGTAGGTTTCTCAGGCGCCCCTGTTCACAATCCTGTTTCTAGTCCTTTATCAATTTCTGTTGGGCCATGCGAACTAGAAGCACCCCTTATCCTAACAACCGGTTGTAATGAGAATCTGCTTGGTTTAGATCTGTTGAAACGCCTGCATGCGACACTGTACTGTTCTCCTTCGGGAGTACAGCTCACATTAGGCAAAAGAGTCATCTCTCCAATGTACATGTCGATGGATAAGCTCCCACCGGAGCTGCGTTCTCTCCCTGATCCTCTATGGGCGACTGGTCCTAACGATGTAGGCCTCTTGGAAATTCCCCCTTATGTGGTAAGTCTGAAAGCGAATGTTAGATTCCCACGAATCCCACAATATCGGATTTCGAATGAAGGTGAACGTGCACTTTTGCTGATTGTGAAAGACTTAATACAGAAAGATGTGATCGAGGAAACTAGAGGAAATGTCTGCAATAGTCCTGTTTGGCCGATTTTGAAACGCACTGACCCGACCAAACCTCCAATCTACAGATTTGTGATTGACCTCAGGGAAGTTAACAAAATAGTGATTCCGCAGTTTCCTGTGTTACCAGATATCACTGCATTATTAACGTTGATTCCTGCCTCAGCCTCATGGTTCACAGTGATCGATTTGAAGAATGCATTTTTCGGCATTCCGATAGCCGAGAAAAGTAGAGACATTTTTGGTTTCTCCTTAGGAGGTCGCAGTTTCAGATTCAAACGCGCTCCACAAGGTTATTGTGAGAGCCCTTCAATTTACAGCCAAGCATTGAAGAGTCAATTAGATGCTCTTGTACTTCCTCCTGGTGTTGCTCTGATCCAATATGTAGATGATCTTTTACTGGCTGCTGATGACAAGGAAACTTGCAAAATAGCTACAATTTCTTTATTACGTCATTTGTCTGACTTGCATCATAAG
Organism: Triturus cristatus; assembly: GCF_964204655.1. Taxonomy (NCBI): domain Eukaryota; kingdom Metazoa; phylum Chordata; class Amphibia; order Caudata; family Salamandridae; genus Triturus; species Triturus cristatus. Next base: position 379,677,476 of record NC_140582.1, on the reverse strand, counting down.
GTTTCACCTTCTAAACTCCAATATTGTTGCCAAGAAGTGACCTACTTACGTCATCTCTTGTCAAAGGAGGGAAGAAGGTTGACCCCAGAGAGAATCAAAGCAATTTCGCAGATGACTGTACCAAGCACACAGAGAGAAGTACGTGCGTTTTTGGGTATCACGTCATACTGCAGGCAATGGATCCCAAATTTTTCTCTCATGGCAAAACCATTGGTAGCCCTAACTGGAAAAGGTGTTCGGAACCCTTTGCCATGGTCTGATGAATGTCAACAAAGCTTCTCCGACTTACGTAATGCGCTGTGTTCATCGCCTGTGTTGGGTACTCCTGACTACAGTAAGCCGTTTACTTTATATGTTCATGAAAGAGAAGGTTGTGCGTTGAGTGTTTTAACGCAACAATTTGGTGACAAACAGCGGCCTTGTGCATATTTCTCATCCACATTAGATCCGGTAGCCAGAGCATTGCCAAGTTGTTTGAGAGCTACAGCAGCAGCTGCAGTGTCTATTCGACAGTCTGCTGGACTAGTCATGAACAACATGTTAGTAGTCATGGTTCCACATGCTGTGGATACACTCATGAATCGAACGAAAACTCAGCACCTCACCAGTGCTAGACTATCAGGCTATGAGCTGACGCTTTTGGCAAGTCACATTCAGATCAAGCGATGCAACATATTGAATCCAGCAACGCTGTTGCCGACTACTCAAGAGTCGAGTGATTCAGAGCCCCATGATTGTTGTTTCAAAACTGAGGAAGAGACAAAAGGTAGGATTGATTTAAAAGACACTCCGCTACTAGATCCAGACGGCACTTTATATGTCGATGGGTCTTGTTTCAAACTACAGAATGGTGATGTGACGGCCGCGTATGCAGTTACGACTTTGAGTACGATTGTTGAGACTGCAAGAGTAAGTCAGAATTCTGCCCAAGCTGCAGAATTAATTGCATTAACAAGAGCGTGTATTTTAGCTGAGGGAAAGAGAGTGAATGTGTTTACTGATAGCCAGTACGCCTTCGGCGTAGCACATAGCTTTGGACGTCTGTGGAAAGAAAGAGGTTTTCTCACGTCCCATGGAACTAAGATCCAACATGGACAGTTAGTCAGCGATCTATTGGAATCTCTGACCTTACTGAATGAAGTTGCGATTGTGAAGTGCAGTGCACATCGAAAGATTACGGATGATGTTGGCCGTGGGAATGCGTTCGCTGATGAGGTCGCTAAAGAGACGGCCAAGAACATGACGAGCCGAATGTACGTTGCAACGTCCGCAAGGTGGATTGCTGAATCAGGGATGTGTGAGAATACGATTGAAAGTGTGAAGGCAATCCAGAATGAAGCAACTAAAAATGAGAAGAATGAATGGAAGGAGAAAACGGGTAAAATGGATTCAAGTGGATTTTGGGTTGATTTGTCTGAACAGCAGCGTTGGGTGTTACCTGATGCGTATGTACTTGCGGTAGTCACGATGGCGCATGGAGCGGCGCACATTAGTTCGAAAGGGATCTGTAAAATGTTAGCTCCAGTATGGAAGAACGATGGAATTACTAAGTGTGCGGAAAGATTGGTGAAAAATTTCATGATATGCCTGATGCATAATCCTGGCAAGGGAACCCCAACCCCAACTGGTCATTTTGCTCCCCCTTCTTGTCCCTTTGAAGTGATTCAGTTGGATTTCATCCACATGGACAGGTGTAACAATCTAAAATATGTCCTAGTGGTAGTCTGTGCCTTTTCAAGATGGATTTAGGCATATCCATTAAAGGATAACACTGCTATGTCCACTGCCAAAATCCTCCTCAAAGAATACTTCCCCAGGTATGGTATGCCACGGATTGTTTGGTCGGACAATGGAAGTAAGTTTGTAGGGAAAGTCATGAAGAGTGTGTGTACGGGTCTGGGTATCGCCCAGAAATTCCACAGTGCGAATCACCCACAGTCAGCAGGTTTGGTTGAAGGGTACAATGGTGCCCTGAAGCTGAAACTTGCTAAAATTCAAGCTTCCACTGGTCTATCTTGGCCAGATGCACTGCCTTTAGCTCTACTGTCCACCAGAGCGACTGTATACTCTCGAGTAGGGCTTAGCCCATATGAGATTGTGTTCGGTCGTCCTGCAAATGTTTGGGGAGTCCCTGGGCCAAAGGAATTCAAACAGATCGAATATCCAATGTTGATTGATTATCTTTATGACCTGACTGCTAAACTAAGCCTTATTCATCAACAGGTATTCGAATCCTTGCCTAAACTGCCAGAGAGTCCAGGCCACACGTTGAAACCAGGCGACCAAGTGGTGGTGCGGAATTTTGAGCGAACCCGGAACCTCCAGCCAAGATTCGTGGGCCCGTTCCAGGTACTCCTAACAACGAGGACTGCTGTACGCCTAGCCATACGAAGCGTGTCCCTCTCCCACTCCCCTATGACAACTGGGTTAGACAGGGATTTGGTGTATCAGAGACAGAACCTGTTCCTAGGCTCATCCCTTTCAGTGATGCAGAGTACATAACGGACCCATGAACTGAAACGCAGAACTTTGACACCTCAGCAAGAACTGCTCCTTTGAACCCTGGACAGAGTGTTGTACAAAGTGAACATTTGTCACCTGTGGATTCGAACATTTCTGCACCTGTAGACCAGCTATTCCAAGATCAAACAAGACCCGGGAAGTACAGATATAATCTACGTTCTCATGCTATGAACTAATGACATTACATAATTACCTTTTTGTTTGAAAACTGTTTTGATCCTATTACATTCCATTCAGTCAGGAAGTTTGCTCTAAATTTTTATCTTTTTGTTTTTGTTGTTCTCTTACCTTGCCGTCTGGGTTACCGTAGGGTCGTAACGTGTGCCTTGTTTTAATTTGCAAGGAACCAGACACAAGGTCGGTTTCTTCTGTTTACTTTGGGAACTCCCAGAGTAGACAGAGGCAATTTTTAACAGGTACAAACCATCCGTTGCGAACGGTTGTAGAAGATGGAGCTTCCTGAACTGCGACGGGTTAACGTCATAAATGTGCACAAGACGAAACTATATGACATATTGTATAGCAAATGTTTTCTAATGCAATGTGCTCTGACACTTCTGATTGTTTTTATAACTTTGGTAGGCGGAATTATTTTTGGTATTCAGTTGATCTTTACACCTGTTACATCTACAGTATCTCCCCATGTTCCTGTTTCTCCGACTGTTGTTTCTCTTCATTCTTTCCATCCTTTTCCTGCCCATGAGCAAGCTCGACGCTCTGAGTTTATAAATAACACTTTCATTCAGCTCTTGCACCAACATCAACTAGTGGTAAACACAACAAACTGCTGGGTGTGTGGCTTGATACCACATACCATGGACAAGGGCATCCCTTATCTAGTTCTGCCCTTTAGTTAAATGGATCATTCTGGGCATTTCAGACCATGTTCGCTTATGCCCTAGAGACCTATCCCCCACGACCTCCGCGTTCCACCAGGTATAACTCCGCTAATAGAGCCTTGGTAAAAGGAATCACTGACATGGTTAGAGATGTCAATAACACTCCGTTCATTCCCAAGGATGAATTGTGAGTTTACATGGGTTGGAATGTTACGGAATATGGCATTACTTTGGGTGAGAACAAACGTAAAAGCTCGACTCCGATCTGGGTCGTACCCCACCAAGGTCAGGTCTGTTTGCAAGGAAATGGGAGGAATCCGAAAGCTCGACTAGGGAAGAGTGACTGTATCGAAACATATGTTTACCCGTCACAGTCTTCCCCTGCATTTTTAGCTGGTAAGGGTACCTATTTTGTTTGCAAAGACAGAGCATACACATGGCTGCCTGCTGACTTCTCAGGCTCATGTTATATTGCTCAACTGTTACCTCCGACATACACTGCTGCACCGGACTATCACAAAACTAGAGTTGTGAGAGGTGTTTTCAGTAAAGAAGATACTGCTGGCCAAGAAGCAGGAGACTTCTTCAAAGGTTTCCTTCCGTTCTGGGGGCCTATGGCCAACAGTAGAAACTTACGTCAACTAACACGGGTAGTTGAATCCACTATTACCGAAACTGCGGGTGCCCTTAGTAACCTGACAGCTGAGCTTCAAGCGGATCGCCTCATGACATTACAGAACCGTATGGTCCTTGATGTGTTACTTGCAGATCATGGTGGAGTATGTAAGATGATCCAATCGAGTTGCTGTGTTTTTATCCCAGATAATGCGCCAACAGTATACAAGGCCATCTCTAAGTTACACAAAATCTCTGACTCTATTCATGTAGAGGAAGGTGACTGGTCATTAATGGGATGGTTCTGGAGTCTGTTATCTGCGTGGGGATGGAAGGTTCTGATAGTCACTGGTGTTGCGTTGGCATTTTTATTTTCGTGCTGTCTCATTGTTCAGTGTGGTCCTGCCTTATGTAGCCTTTGTGCTTCGACATGCGTAAGAAGACCACCTGTTTTTAGAGATACGCCACGGGATAGAGTAATGCTCCAACAACATACCAGTGACCTGATGAACATAGAAATGGATTCTGACATAGAGTAAGTTATTGCCTATGTAAGGGCAAAAGGACGGTCTGAGGTTCTGTAGCGATCCGAACCCGTGTATTCGGTATCGTAGTACTGACACGATTTTGGTACCAATGAACCGCAAATGATCCTTTATATGCATGACAGTGTTTTCGCTGAGCAACTAGCATGAATTCACTGAGAAATAGGGCATTCTGTTGTTAAGTCATGGCATCTATTTTGTTTCTTGCCCTCACATAGTCAATGAACGGGCGATGACCCCGGCAGAATCATCTTGTTAAGGACACGTAAGCTCGAGCCCGAGAAAGGCTGACGCTGCATGACTAGGCAGAATCAAGCTGCCTCCCTTGCCTGAGGCCAGCCCTGCTATACTGGTTCTCGTGTCCGTTGTCCTGACTGAAAGGCCGAAGACGGTAGCCATGCCCGTTTATGATCCATAAACACCTTTTATCCTACTTTTCAATCCTTTGCACCTGGCTCTGCTCCTCTCCTTCTGGGCTTTTACAATGGGGAGGTTACGATTTTTATGATGGGGAGGATCGGGCAAAGAATGGAAAACTGACAAGGGGACCTGATCGAATACCGAAAACCTACGACTAATATTTGTTTTGATGTCTATTTACTGTTTGTTTGGGATACCGGGTTGGGCATGAGAAATATTCGTGTAATGTTGCCTAAAGACATTTTTCGTGTATTTAAGGAACAACCCACTTAATGCAATTTGAACAGTCTCGTAGATTCTGCCTCTGTGTGGTTCCTATGACTTCTGTGTCCCTGCAGTGAATAAATCTTGGTCTCTGACGCCACCATCGAGAAACCCGTGTCTCTGTTTATTTGTGCACCAAGACAGGAAGGAACTCAGGGGTCTTCGGGTGTTGTTTCCCTGACACCTCTGGACTCTTAAAAGTCCAGAACCTCAGAGTGAAATGTCCACCTAACTATAACATGTGTGAAACCTATGGTTTTTTAAGTGAATTTTAAGGTTTTTTAAATGCTAATTCCTAACTATAACGTGTGTGAAACCTATGGTTTTTTCAGTGAATTTGTACGGTTTTTAAAATGCTAAGTTATGTATGTATTATTATTATTTTTAAGGTTTTTCACAGTGTGCGCACCGTGCGCGCACGGTGCATGCACCCCGCGATTTAAAAAAAAAAAAAAAAAAGTTTTTTCACCCTTCGGGGTCCTTTAGGGACCCCCTGACAAAGGCTAGGGGGTCAGGAACTCTCTACCCGGCCCCCTTTTCACGTTCGCCACCTCTCTTTTTCACTGTCGCACCCAAAACAAACAAAATGGCGGACGACACTTCCTGATTTCGACCGATTCGAACGTTGACTGACATGTAACCACCAATCAGAATTACGCTCGCGCACGTTAGGGTGCGCGCACCGTGCACGGCTATAGATATTTATGTACTTTTAACTGCAATTTTCTCAGGAAATACGGAACAGATTGACTCAATATATGCAAAAGGCACATGCCTGACCTGAGGACTACCTCTTTGCCAAATTTCAAGTAATTCTGTTCAGCCGTTCGGGCTGTACCTTCGACTAAAGGTCCTATGGGAAAATGCATGGGGAAAACGCGTTTTGGGACCCCCCTTTTTTCTCAGCCCCCGCTTGACAAATCACCCCGAGACTTTCAGGGTAGGAGCTGAGCGGAGCGCCCCATTAGTTTTGAAAACTTCGCGAGGATTCGTCAACCGGCGCCAAAGTTATTTAAAATAGAATTTTCAGATTTCCTATGGAAACACGGTCCTAACTATAACTATATACTGGCGACTGCCAGTAGATAATATATATATATATATATTCACTGAAAAAACCATAGGGTTCACACATGTTATAGTTAGCGGAAATTTTACTGATAAAAAACCAATGAAATTCCCCCGTTATAGTTAGTGCAGGAAACTATAACTCACGCGACCGCAATCCTCTGCTGATGCTAATACTGTATTTAGACACTTATTTGCCCATGTCTTCTTCCATAAATTTTTAGCTATACATATATTACAAATATTTTTTTTTCATAAAGACACATATGTCATCAGCAGAAGATTGCGGTCGCGTGAGTTATAGTTTCCTGCACTAACTATAACGGGGGAATTTCATTGGTTTTTTATCAGTAAAATTTCCGCTAACTATAACATGTGTGAAACCTATGGTTTTTTCAGTGAATTTGCAAGGTTTTTTAAATGCTAATTCCTAACTATAACGTGTGTGAAACCTATGGTTTTTTCAGTGAATTTGTACGGTTTTTTAAATGCTAAGTTACTTTATGCCATTCGTGGCGTGCGCGTCCACTTAACGCAGTTCGTTCCGTGCGCGCAAGGTGCGCTTCGCGCACCGTGCGCGCACAGTGAGCACGCGGTGCGCTTCGCGCACCGCGCGCCCACTTTACGCAGTTAGTGCCGCACGCACGGTGGGCACGCGGTGCGCTACGCGCACCGCGTGCCCACGTTACACTAGATGGGCCATGTACGCACGATGCGCTTTGCGCACCGTGCACACATGGAGGACATATTATGCGCTTCCTTGTGATAGGTAATCTGTTGAAATTTTTTTGGGAAATGCTGTGCTCTTATATGCTATGCACAAATGGTGGCCTTCGGCCACCATTTGCACACGGGGTGGAGAGAGTGGGGTTTTTTTTTTTAAATAATTATTTACCGTACGCCTACGGTAAGCGTACGGTAAGCGTAATCGGCGAAATTTTCGAAAAATAAAAAATTACCGTTTTTTGCCTTGGGGGATCTTTGAAGACTCAACTAACATGGTTATGTGCATGGGCGCTGTCTAAACAGCCCCTTTATATGTTTTTGGCATTTGTTTATCAGCTCCCCCCTCAGAGTGCGAGAGAGAAAATGGCGGCCGCCGCTTCCTGGTTTCGACCGATTCGAATGTTTACTAAGATCTAAGGGCCAATCAGAATCGCGCTCGCGCACGCCACCGTACGCGTACGGTAAGCGCACCGTAAGCGCACCGTAAGCTGGCTCAGATATATATATTGATTTAAAGGCTATTTTCTCAGAATCTACTGAACAGATTTACACCAAACCTACAAAAGGCACTTCCTTGACCTGAGGACTACCTCTCTGCCAAATTTCAAGTAATTCTGTTCAGCCGTTCGGGCTGTAGCTGTGTCTAAAGGTCCTATGGAAAAATGCATGGGAAAAACGCGTTTTGGGACCCCCCTTTTATCTCAGCCCCCGCTTGACGAATCCCCCCGAGACTTTCAGGGTAGGAGCGGAGCGTAGCGCCCCACCTATTTTGAATAATTCGCAAGGATTCGTCGACCGGCGCAAAAGTTATTCAAAATAGAATGTTGCGGATTTCCTATGGAAACGTGGTCCTAACTATAACTACCTACTGGCGACCGCCAGTAGGTAATATATATATACATATATATATATATGTAGCCCAAGTAAAATTACACACTCATGCGGTGTGATGAAAATTGGGGTTTATTAGATGGAAATCACATTTGTGTCAGCAATGGACAAAGAGCATCCTAAATGTTTCTGTGTTTCAAACAACTTGCTCACAAGTGATAGGACTGATTGCTTTGCACAATAAGGGATAAAAACATACATTGAAAGTGAAGAAGGACTCGCCGGTCACAGGTATTCAAGCACACTGTGGTGGCCATTTTAAATATACAAAGTAAAATAGCAAAATAGCATTCAAGCAGTTAGAACAATGCACAACAAAATGGGCCTATTATCAACTATGTGTGACTAGAGGGAAAAAGAAAGATTATGAGAGGAGGCTAAATAATGTATGAGTAATGCTTGCACAGAAAAGATCTCAGAATGAAACCCCACTAATTCAAAAGCAATCAAGTAAATCATCATAATAATCAGTAGATATCTCAAAGTAAAGCCGCATGAAAACAATGTTTTATAGGTCCTAAGTAACATAACGCTCACACGTTAAGCAAGTTATATGCGATAGAGTTGTCCAAATTGCTAAAAAAAGATAATATTGCGGGAGAGTGAGGATGTCAACTCATGGAATGCAAAATAAATACTAACCCCAACTGGCAAACTAGTTGTTGGTTAAAAATAATCACTCCTGTTGTCTGGTAAAAGAGAGCAGTGTGACAGGTACATGTAAAGACCCATAAAGTCCATGTGGGCAGAATTTCACAAAGTCCAAGTGGGCATAACATCCACTGCTAGACCTCTGCATCCATTTCAAAGTCAGGTTCCAATAAAATATATAGCATGGAGTCCAAGTTGACAGTCGCACACTGAATCATAAGATATCCATCATCTAAGTTCAGTATGTGCCCCAAATTTACTCCACATATGACGGTGGAAACTCCAATCAGTATCCAAGTTTCAGTCAACGCGCAGAGGCACATGAAAATATCCAAAAGCATACACATGTGAAAGACAAGAGAGCTGCAATATTCCACTAGAATGTTACCAAAATGGTAGTGATAAGTGCCATACATCCAAACTCCAGGAGTTCTGGACCTACATAGAAAGAAAAAGAAAGGATTGTGTAAAAGGTAAAAGGTGCATGTGCTGAAAGCAAAATAACATCAGTACAGTAAGTGTACATAAAAGCATTGATAGTGGGATTAAAAACATAGTTAAAACATATGCATTTCATATTGCTTACAATTAAGTAAGGAGAGACAAACAATAGAATACACTGAATATTCAAAAACCTGGCAAACCAGAAAATAGAAACATACTGTATCTAACATCAACTCAGATGAACATAAAGTTCCTCATCACTATTGAGCCTGGTCGGGATCTTAGTATTGAGTCCAGTAATGTATTCAGATTCAAGATGGCTTGGATCCTATTGCCTCCCCTCCTAGAGACAGGTATCCTATCGATAAAAATAAACAAAATTGGCTATATTCCTGTTGTGGTGAGCGTTGAAGTGTTGTCCAAGGATATTTCAGGTCAACATGTGTTTTAGCCCTCCAATGTTCTAAAATTCTCTTCTTGGTAGGGTGCACATTGCAAACTATATATATTAGGTCTCAAGGACATCTTAGAACTTAGATGGAAAAATCTGATAGACAGGTAAAGTGTGGTTTGATCTTAACAACAGAACCATTTAGAGGGGGCATTTAGTCAGTCACAACAGTACTGTATTTGCATGTTTTACATGAGGTGCAAGGGTAAAAATACTGTATGGAAGTCCCAGTGTTAATCATAGTCCCAACATCACTTTTACTGAGTTTGTCCCTTAGAGAGACCCATCTTCTAAATGTCATTGTCATTTGGCTTTCAAGGATGATGCCGAGGTTGTGTGCTTGGTTGGTTGGCGTTTGTGTACGTCCGAGTTCTCCAGGCCACCAGCTGTGGTCCCATGCAGAGGTGTTCTTCCCAAAGATAAGTACTTCAGTTTTGTCGGAGTTAAGTTGGAGGCAGTTGTAGCTCATCATTTTGGCTATGTTGGTCATGGCATTGCAGAAGTTGGTTTTGGTGTTGGAGGGGTCTTCAGTGAGTGAGAGGATCAGTGGAGAGTAATCTGCGTAGGAGAGTATGTTGAGTCTGTGGGGTCTGACAACGTCTGCGAGGGGGATCATGTAGATGTTGAAAAGGGTGGGGCTGCAGTATGATCCTTGTGGAACACCGCATATGATGTCCTTGGATGTGGAGGTGAGGGGATCCAGTCAAATCTTCTGTGTCCATCCTCTAAGGAAGGAAGTGAGCCACTTGAGTGCGTCTGCTGTATGCCTATGTTATAGAGTCTGTTGATGAGGGTGTTATGGGAGACGGCGTCAAACAGCACGAAGGGGTCTTGGAGGATCAGGGCCACAGTTTCTCTGTGGTCGAGAAGTGTTTTGATGTTGTCTGTGATGGCAATCAGCACAATGTCACTGCTGTGGTTGGCACAGAATCCTGATTGTGAGGCATCCATTAAGTGGTTTTCCTCCAGGAATTTGGTGATCTACTGGTTGATGGCTTTCTCAAGTATTTTGGCAGGGTACGGGAGCGGGGAATTGGACAATAGTTATTTAGATTGCTGGGGATGATGGAGGCTTTCTTTAGGAGGTGTCTGATGTCTGCGTGTTTCCATCTGTCTGGGAAGGTTGCTGTGAAGATGGAGGTGTTGATGATGCTGGTGAGTTGTGTGCTGATTGGGTTTGTTGCTAGATTGTAAAGGTGGTGGGGGCAGGGGTCAATGAGCACCCGAAGTGGATGGAAGACATGATGGCTGAGGTGGTCCGGGCAGGGAGTGGAGACCTGATGGTAATGGTTTGGCTGATGTTCGCTGTTAGTTGAGGTAATTGGGGTTGAGCATGGTGGGTTTGAGGTTAAAATTTATGTAGATGTTGGTGATCTTGCTGTGGATGTAGTCTGAGAGTGTGTCGCTGAGTTCTTGGGAGGGGTGGATGGTGTTCCCTGTAGTTGTCAAGTTAGAGAATTCTTTGACTATTTTGAAGAAACCCTTTGTGTGGTTGGCAGCGGAGTCGATGGAGGGTGTGATGGCTGCTTTCTTGGCTTCCTTGATTTGCTGATGATAGTTGCTGAGTTTTTTTTTGTAAGCTGCTCTGCTGGTGGAGTTCTTTGTGGCACACCATTGTTTCAGCAGTTGATAGCAGTTGCGCTTGGTGGTCCTGAGGGCTGGCATGTTTAGAGGTCTTGTTGTTCTTTGCATGTTTCAGTGATGTGACTCTGTCGGCAATCCATGCTGCCAAGTTATGGATGGCCTGGTTGAGGTCTGTTGGGGCCTCGGGCTGAGAGATGTTGAGGGCCTGTGACCACTATGTTTCGGTGACCTGCAGTGGGGGGCGGTATGGCGTCTCATAATGGTGTGCTGGGCATCCATGATGTTGAAGTGTACAATGGTGTTATTAGTCCATGGGAGTACTGTGGAGAGGCTGAATTTGATTCTGTCACTGGAGGTGAAAATGGAGTTGAGTGTGTGTCCCACTTTTTGCGTGGGTTGGGTGACCAGTTGGGTGAGGCCGATGTTGGTCATGTTCTCCAGGAGGGCAGAGGAGTTGGTGTTGCTCGAGTCATCGATGTGGAAGGTGAGGTTGCCGAGTAGAACGTAGTGGTGAGAGTCAATTGCTAGGGAGGTCATGAGGTTGGGGATGGTATTGCAGAAAGTTGCTCGGAGTCCCGGAGGTCTGTATTAACCCTGGGCGTGACACTACGCTTCGCCCACGTAGTGTACGTAGCGCTGCCTGCTTCGCAGTTTTCGAAGTAGGCGGAGCAGGCTAGCGCTACGCACACCCAGGGCGAAGCGTCGCTGCTTGCCGCCGCCACCCGCCTCCCGCCCGCCCCCCTTTTAAATCAAACCCTGCATGTAAAATAAATAAAACGTAAAGAAACTTACCTGAAGCGCGGCGTCTCCGGGGCTCCCTCTTCCTCATTTCCAACTTCTTTTGACAAATGCGCATGTGCGGACGCCTGCGCATGCGCATTTCTTGCGAGAAATGCGCATGCGCGGGCATCCGCGCATGCGCATTTGTCAGAAGAAGTTGGAAATGGAAGAGGGAGCTCCGGAGACGCCGCGCTTCAGGTAAGTTTCCTTACTTCTTATTTATTTTACATGCGGGGTTTGATTTAAAAGGAGGGCGGGCGGAAGGCGGGTGGCGCGTAGTGGGGCTACGCGTAGCGCGCGAGTGTGCATAGATTTGGGCACACTATGCGCTGCTTCATGTAGCCCCACTACGCCCACTACGCCCACCCTTAGTCTGTATGCGAGGGTGCCTCTTATCTTGGTCTTTGCCTCAACTTGTAGTAAGAAGTTGAGGTGTTCCATGAGAGGTGTGGTGTTGTTGATGGTGAGAGTGCATCTAATGGTTTCCTGGAAGATGATGGTGATGCCTCCCCCTTGTTTGATGGCACAATCCAGGTGTATCATAGTGTAGCCTTCAGGAGTGACAGTAGTGATGTTGGGGTTTGAGAAGGGGTTGAGCCACATTTCGGTGATGAAGGAAACGTCCGTGGAGAGGATGTTAAAGGTGTCTCAAATTTCTATGGTGTGTTTCCCGAGTGAGCGGACGCTGATCAAGATAAAATGGAGTGGTTGTGGGGTGTTCTTTGTCTTGTGGGCAGGAGAGGTGTGGGATCTTTCATGGATTGCATTGCAAGAGAAAGGGGCAGTGCTGGCAGGTGAAGTGTCCTTAGGTGGATCATGGGGAGGAGGAGACGCAACTGTTGTTTCAGCGTCCATGGTCCAGCTCCAGGAGTTCCTTAGTGGCGTACTGCCAGGTGGCGGGAGGGCCAGTGTTTCTGGTACTGGACATTGTCCAACTGGTGACGCTTTGGGGGTGCACCCGCTGCACACATTTGCTGCACGTGTCCACTGCATCATCATGTAGGAGCCTCCCTTATAGGTTCTGGTAGGTGGCCCTGGTGATCTTGGGAGCCGAGCAAGGACTAGAAATGGGCAGTGTGGGGACTGGGACAGTAGGCAGTGCAGTGACCAGGCAGGGGAAGTGTCAGCACAGGGGCAGGGACAGCAGGCAGCACAGTGACCAGGCAGGGGTAGCAGCAGTGCAGGGGGAGCAGTAGCACAGGGATTTGGACAGCAGTTAGCACAGTGACCAGAAGGGGGCAACAGCATACGGAGCTGGACAGCAGGTAACACAGTGACCAGGCAGGCATAGCAGCAGCACTGGGGCATTGGCATCAGGCAGCACATGGACCTGGACAGCAGGCAGTCCAGAGAGCGGACAGGGGTAGCAGCAGTGACCAGGCATGAGTAACAGCAGTGCAGGGGTAGGAACTGCAGGCAGTGCAGGGACCTGCACCGCAGGCAGTGCAGTGACTGGGCAGGGGGAGTGGCAGCACAGGGAACTGGACAGCAGGCAGCACAGTGACGGGGCAGCTGAGCGGCAGTGCAGGGACTGCAGGCAGCACAGGGACCTGGACAGCAGGCAGTGCAGTGACCAAGCAGGGGTATCAGCATGTAGGGGGGGAGGGTGGTCACGTTACTTTATCTGGGGGTCAGGCAAAAGAGGGGTGGCCTAGCCCAACCTCTACTGGGCTCTGAAAGGTGCAGACAGACCCACCCTTGGCCTGGACTTTGCCCATGCACCACCCGTGTGCTTCCCATGAGGACAGAGGGGCAGGGGCAGAGCCAGGAGGAACCAGTCAGGGCTCTCCTTCCAGCAGCATAGGCTTCTGGGAGCTGTGTTTCGGTAGCGGGTCAGCTGGAAGTCCAACAATGAAGGAGACAGTGTTCATTCAAGGCCAGAAGGGCAGGGACAGAACTAGCAGGAACCAGTCCAGGCTCTCCTCACTGCAGTCGAGGCTGCTGGGATCTGTAGTTCATTGGACAGTCAGCTGGAAGTCCCGCAATGTGAGAAACAGGTCTGGATATGAGGTCGGATGGACAATGGCAAAACCAGCAAGAACCAGTCCAGGCTTTTCTTCCAGCAGTGGAGGAGGGTCAGCTGGAAGTCCTCGGGATTACAAGTAGATTTAAATTTGAAATCATTGGGGCAGTTAATTTCACGTAGTCTAGTTTAAGGATTTTGTCAGCTGTATATGTAGATTTGGTGTTAAATTCAGCTTGGGTGAGGAGAGTATCCACACCACTGATAGACAGGTTGCTGAATCTTTCTTAAGTTTGAGAATTTGGGGCAGGGGCGCTTTTCAAGGAGAAGTACTTGAGTAAATTGAGCTTATATGTGAACTGAAAAAGATCAATGCAACATCGGGCATAGTTGAAGCTGTTCGTAGGAAAAAAGGAAAGTCTTAATTTAAGTAGTCGGACCTCAGAATTGGTCAGATTGCGTGAGGACAGATTCAGTAAAATTGATTTCTTCATCCATCATTGGCCGGTTATTTGGTCCTTGTCACAATTTTCATAAGGGATCAATTTTCTGTTTTGTTTGCTCCTTACTTTTTTCCTCCGCTTTTACCTTTACCTTTGCCTCTGTCGCTTCCTCTTCTCTTGTCGTTCTGCCAATTCTGTTGATTCCTTTCCTTTCCCATCAGTCTAAATTGTTCCCATAAATCTGATGGCTTGTTGATTCCTCTATTCGACGGACCACTTGTGTTGTCTGCTGAAATGTAGCTTTCAGGGGTATTCACAGTTGTTGCCTTCAGCCGGTGTGTAGTTGCTGTTCAATAACTGAAAGTTTTGCCTTATTTTTTCATTACATCTCAGGTCATCGTATTTGCGGCTAAATGTCAAGATTCTGCTTGCATTGTAGTCCTTTTCGTCCCTCAAGAATTTCCTTTGTTTTTTCATTTGAATTTCTGTCTCGAGTTTAGTAATTATATCCGAGATTTCTACCTTTGGTTTCTCATAAGTCTCTTTGGTATCAAGTGACAGCGATTCCTTTTTCAGTGCTTCAAATTATTTTAGGATACCTTCTCAATCTTTACAAGCGTATTTGATGAGTACCTGCTTCATTTCATTAGAGCTTCTAGTAGTATTGCTTGCCCACTCTTGTAGCATCTCAGGATCTGGGTGTTCATATGATGGGGCAATAGGAATTCGAAGGCCATGTGGAATGCGTAGGTATTTTATGTATATTTCCAATTGGTAGCTTCCCTCCACTTTGTAGTTTCCTGTGTCATTCATTTCTCAACTTTATAGTATTTCTGTTTGATGCTCACATTGCCTGTTGCTTTGCCAGTTTTGCTTGTACTACTACTTGTGTTGGAGAATAGTTCCTCCTCTTTCTTCCTCTTTATAGCATCACTGTTAAAAAATATTGCTGCTGATAACATGACAACAGTATGAATCAAGCATAGAATAGAGCCAAAACAAAGAGGAAAACGAGGATGCTTACTCATTCGGCAAACCGGGTACAGTCACAACAGGTGCTCTGACTCGGAGAATAACTGCACAGTATAATATGCAGCTTATTAGCATTGTTGAGTGCTGGAAAGGCCCAGATGGATGTTTAGTAAGAACAGTCTAAAGCAATTTCAAGCCTTATTGGTGGGAACATTAAGGTATGTATTCTTAAAGGATAAAGGAAACAACCCCTCACCCACCTAGTGTCAGCATGCTTCATCATAGGCTGCCTACTTACATTGGTAGGCAAAGTCATTAATGCTGAAGATTTCTTTCAACTCTTCTTACCAAACCTCTTTGTGGGTACTTTTACGACTTCTAAATCATAAAAAGGACAGGTGTGAACAGGCATTGTCCCTCTGTATCCTCTTTTGTGGGAAGGGACCATGCGTCACAAGAAGCAAAGCCTCAAATGAGTCATGATTCCCCTCCTGTCCTTCAACAGCGGGAATAAATAGCATATTAGGCTCTGCACAGCTGTGTATATGGTTTATGTTATAAATGTTTTCCTTTGTATGTATTTTAACAAAAGGTATTTAATCAAACCCAGGATGCAAGTGTGTAAAATGTGTAGCAAGGTAAAATCATAGCTAAAAGAAATTGTGAATTTGAGGAGAGTTGTCTTCCTTAATACAGTAATATTGGCATGTAATTCATGAGGCATTAAAAAGTGTTTTCTCACTCATGTTACCTTTTCTGTACAGTGATAACGTGGTAATTTGAATGTAACTTTTGCACTGTAGTAAAAAAAGGTGTGAATGAACGTTTAGTTGTACAGTTGCCTTAAGTTTCATGGCCCACAGATATATATATATATATTACATTTTTAAAGATAGATAGATAGATAGATAGATAGATAGATAGATAGATAGATAGATAGATAGATAGATAGATAGATAGATAGATAGATAGATAGATGGATGGATGGATGGATGGATGGATGGATGGATGGATGGATGGATGGATGGATGGATAGATATTCACACACACACATGTGTGTGTGTGTGTGTGTGTGTGTAGGTGTGCGGTGAGGGAAACAATCTTTACAATGCAGTCATTACATCGCACTACCTTTACAGCGCAGTCATTAGATCACAACATCCTTTACATCGCATGTCATTACAACGCAGCCATTACATCGCATGTCACTACAACACGTCATTACAACGCATGTCACTACAACGCAGGCATTACATCGCAACTCATTACAACACATACCATTACAACGCATAGTACCCTTACACTATCCAACACTTACCCTACTGTTGCACTCACTGGAGTTAGAATAGCAATTTTTACCCCTTACACTATCCAACACTTACCCTACTGTTGCTCTCACTGGAGTTAGAATAGTAAATTTGACCCCTAGACTATCCAACACACACCCTACTGTTGCACTCACTGGAGTTAGAATAGTAATTATTACCCATACACTATTCAACACTTACCTTAAATGTGATGTAATGGTATATGTTGTAATGGTATGCATTGTAATGGTATAATGCGATGTAATGGAATGCATTGTAAAGGTAGTTTCTAAAAAGGCGATTTAATGACTTGCGATGTAAAATAATGCGTTGTAAAGGATGTTGCGAAGTAAAAACTGCATGGTAAAGGCATGCATTGTAAATGTATGCGTTGTAAAGTCATACATTCGTGAGGGGATTGTTTGTAAAACACAATTTACACGTACCTCCTACCATTAAACTGTACAAGCCAATTATACGATCATATAAGTCACATTTCTACTCATAATATATTTCACTATAATTTCATGAACTTTAAAGCTCAATAAGCACTCGTTTGTTTGGCATCTTTCTTATACTTTTTGAAGCCATTTCGAAAAAGCATTTCAGAACTTATTTTGTTTTTTCTCATAGCGGTGCTATCGACCATTCAAAAATCAGCTATCATGTTCCATTAATCATAGGAGGACTGGAAAGCGTATTTCCTTTTACATTTCTCCTGCCCGGCTAGGTTACTCAGAAGAATTGTGACTTTAAAAAGTCTGACCTTAGTAGTAAACCAGATAAGTAATTTTACCAGTCCTTCCAATGCATTTTTATAGATCAAATAAAAAGAAGTGCATAAAATGTTTTACGGGGGATTTCATAACACTTATAAAAGTTTATCGCTGGTTTCAGTAATAAACTTCCAAATGCTGACAATACAGAAAGAACTAATATACACCAGTCATAGAACTCATTTTGTTGTTTATTAACAGTGTCACAAACAACCTGCTCTTACCTGCTGTGAAAAGGTGCCGAACGATCCATGCACGTATTATTGTTTTGGGAAAGTGAGCCAATATTAATGAAAGGGCTTTTTTCTGGATTGCCCTCGTTTACTCTAAATCCAATCGCAAATGTGTAATCTAAAATCATTAGGTTTAATTGAGATTGATTCAGAACACTTCCTCCTCTAAAGTACATTTAAAATGTACATACTCGATTGGCACTCTCGCAGTGAACTGCTCAGGTAAAAAACACTCTGAATGTTAAAATACTGAAATACAAAACATTAACCTTTTAGGGATAATAAGCAAGCTTTCGTGTGAATTCAACTATGAATAGTTGGCCATTCCATTTGTCCCATGAAGTTATGCCTTTTATTTTATAGCATTGCTAAAGCAATCTCAAGTTGTAGCCTCTCCGTTCAGTTCTACTAGTGCAAGAGAGAGGACAAATCTAACGCCGACTTTGAGACATGTTCCTCAAGAATATCGGGGATATTATCAAGCACGGAGTTAAAGCGGCGATAATGGGCTTGATAATATGTCGCAGAGAATTCCAATAGAAGCCCACCCATATTGTCACCAAAACATGGGCTTCTATTGGAACTCTCAAGGGCATATTATCAAGCCCATTATCGCCGTTTCAGCGGCAGTTTTGTGCTGCTAAAGCGGCGATAATTTTAACTCTGTTTCTTGATAATATGCCCCATCAGACGTTAACACATTCGTCGTAAATGTGCATGGCTTTAACACGGGGTACAATGGGCTGACCTATACAATGCGTTGTAATAACATGCATGGCTTTGCAACACATTTATAGAGTAAATCCTCAGACAACCGTACAGCAATATTAACACATGATTGCACAATAGACAGAGCTCATGAACCACTGAATTATATAAAAAGTATGACAATTATTTTATTATCAATATCTAATTTAGACAAAACATGACATACACATAAATATACCTATGAAAAAGGCTCTAAAAACAGTTAAATCCAAGAAGCCACATCTCTCATAACCCATGCCCATACATAAACTTCATACAGAAAGTTTAATACATTGATGATGCAATATCTTCTTCCTAAATCTTAACATAGACAAGAGGAGTTGGCTGAGGCTGTAGGGGCCCTGAGGCACCCCCAACATTCCCAAATGACCCCTGCAGTATGGGTGCGCCGAGTGGGCACATGGGCATCTAATTAATAAAAAAATAGGGAGCCGATTGTGGCAGCAGTGGCCCTGCCCTCACACTGCCTCCATATAAAATTAAACATTTTGGTGCTCCTGATAGGCACCAGAGCACCTACAAAAATATATTTTTTGAAAAGTGAATATAAAATGAGTGGCAGAGTCTTGTTGGATCATTTAAAAATCTGGGCAACTGAAAACCAGATCCTATCATAAGTTCATAATGCATTTAGACAGGCTCTAGGGACGGCAGATCAGTGCCTGAATCTCCGCTGGCTCCTTAGTCAATACGTGACTTCATGGTGTTCATGTACTTATCTGCAGCATTTGACAATGTCTTGATTAAAAAATTGTGCTCCATGCTACTAAGCAAAGGGGCTAACCAATTCTTTTTTTTTTTTATTTCTTTTGCAAACTCCACACTGATGCAAAGGTAGGATTATGTTTGGGCCACAAAGGGAATGCATGTCTTTCATTAAGATTAGAAAAGGGGTCAGGCAAGGCAGTGTGTTGGCCCCTTTTCTCTTCTGTTTTTACATAAACGAGCCAGAAAAATACCTGATGATACCGTATGCAGATCCCCCTAGGATAGGGATCCATCATCTACCAGTCCTAATGTACGCAGATGATTGTGTACTTATAGCTCAAACAGGGAGGGGACTCCAGAAATTATTGGACCATTTTGTGGGATTCATGTCTGACTTAGGGCTGTCAACAAATACAATTTAATCATATGACATGATATGTGGGCAACTACATAGTAGATTAACTCCATTTCATATTGGTGACACTGCTCTCATGACCATTTCCATATTCACATATTTGGGGAACCCATTTGACTCTTGATTCATGTGGGCACACTTGAAAAGTGAAAGGGTCATACAGCTGCAGCAGGCCATTGCAGCCCTTTTTAAATTTGGCTCCAAGCTAGGGTCCATGTCTTTGGCTGCTTCACTCACTATCTATAAAGCCTGACCCATAGCAGTAGCCACCTATGGGGCTGGTGTATGGGGTTATACAGACTATACAGCTCTACAAAATAGCAATAGAAAATGTTTGCATAGGCTATTGTCACTCCCCTGTAGTACCCTTGCTTCAACAGTGCATAAGGAAGTAGGAGTGCACTATACTGGCTTTCATTTTTGTCAAAACCCGAGGCATCACTGACACAGTCATTAATCAATGGGTTTTTTTTGTATCTTAATTTTTATCTCCCAGAGAAAAGCATATAATCAAATACATTATACAGAGTAAAACCACAGTTGTACACAGATAAAAGGGAGTTATTGAGCAAGGATACAAAAACTTAGTCTATAGATTTAATCAGTTTATACATTCTGCGGCAGCTTTATACACAGGAGGCGGTTTAGACACAAACATATTTAAGATAAGCTACATAGAAAACATATGCTAATAAGGATGAAGAAAGCCATCTATATCCATACTCCCTGGATCTTTTAACCATAAATGAATACATTAATTAAAAATCTGCTATGTACTGGAGACAGGCGAGCCTCTTGGGAGGTTATGGCTATTCAGTCAGTCCGACATAGGGGACCAGCTCTTTTGCCCCAAATTCCTAGCCTGTCTACCCTCTTTCATGATTATGTGTACCTATCAGTCGAGCAAGCCAAGCCTGGATCTAGGGAGGCTCTGAGTCCTTCCATCTAGTTGCGATCAGCAATCTAGCAACTGCGACTGATATAAAAATGAAATAGGACTGAGTCATATCTAGTCTCCTGCAGTTATCATGGCATACCACCATCAAGGAAGGGGTGAGACCTATCCTTCGCTCAACACTCACTCCCAGAATGACTACAGACTTCTCTTCAGAGGTGATAGCTTATCGCAGCTGTAAAACATATAGACTAGGTCAGCCGAATCATCACCGTTCCGAGGACATTTATCGTCTACCATTTTTACCCATCCAAACTACATAGCCAGGTAAAGTAATCCACCTGCCATTTTCCCTACTGAGAGCTTTTATATAGTTGTAGGGGTCAAGGGGCTTTCTCGATCTGCCCTCTCTGAGAACAGTATGCACATCTGCTGTAGGAGGGACGACCAGTATTCGAGCATGAGGTTGGGAACAGCCCAGCCACCCCGTCCCTAAGGGAGAGAGAGGAGCTTTAAAGAGCTCCTCACTTTCCTGTAGTGCCAAATAAAGTTTATGAAGATGGAATCCAAAGTTTTCAGAATTGATCCTTCAATTTCTACAGGTGATGATCATAATAAATATATTATCTTTAGTAGCATTACCATCTTAAGAATATTGCTCCTGCCAACTGTTGATAAATGTAAACTATTCATATATCTTACATCAGTGGAGATCTTTCTAGCCAAATAATTAAAATTGATCTGACTAATTATGTCTACCGTATGGCTGATTCTAACTAACCCTGGGTGTAAAACTCCCATCCGCTTTCGGAGTTTGCAGAGTGTTGCCAACTCCACATTCCTTGTAGAATGCGGAGTGTCCAAAAAACTCCACACTCCGCAACGGAGCAGAGTTTTTTGGGGTTTGTGGGCCTGAAATGCATTTTTGCGTGAGCTGGAGCAACATACCAGGTGCCTGCAATTGCTGATGAGATTTTCCGAGCCGTTCGTGTTCGCCACAAGATTTGCTAGGCAGCTGCATGGTCCTGCGAGAGTTTGTGATCGTGAACACGTAATTCTAGCGCGCCAGGAGAGTTCCAGTGTTTATTTTTTGGGAGATCGTAATCCTGAATGCGCCGGATTGACCGCAACTATAATCAAAACGTTCTCGAAATGACGGTTTGGAGTAAAAAAATACCTCAAATTGACATTTGGTCATACTTTTGTACATGGAATCCTTTTTTTTTTTTCAAGAGTAAGGAAGTGCCCCAGAGTCTTCAACTTCCTGTTTGTGTCCAGCAGACTCCTCCCAGTGCTTTTTCCATCTCATGGTCCCATTTCATTTGGATTTGGAGTTGGAAGGATTACTCTTTGTGTCTGCTGCATGATATATCATTGAATTTGAGGATTCACAAGTAAGTTGGAAAATTGGTGTTCTTTGCTTGATCGGTGCCATGCATCTAGATTTATTTGTACTTTTCATCATTTTTATTTTAATTTATTGTGGTGAGTAGCCTGTAGTTTCAGCAGGGGCTTAGTTGTTTCTTTGTAAGTAATTTTTCTTCTTTTATAAAGGAAACACATTGCACAGTTTGCTACATTTTTCTACATGTTTTGAAATCAATTTGCAAAATCTTATTTAGTTCACTATGTACAGTAGTCTGCAAAAAAATAGGCATTTCTCAGCCAGTAGACCCAGAGCTACTCATCATGGGTGCCTGAAACAACTGTTTCTGTTGAATGTAACCATCATTTTGGCCATGGATGACATTTGAATAAAAATACAAATGTGTTTTTTGTGGCATTTTACCTTTTTTCATGTGTGTTAAATTAAATGCCTTTGTTGGATGTGTGTGTGGTTGTAACTTGCAAACTTTTTAACCCTGTGGATTTTTAGTTTTGGCATTGTTGTCTTAAAGATGTGACGTTTAGCATGTCTCCAGTGTCTGGCCAGTGTGTGAGTGTGTTTGTAATAATAGGCCAGCATTTTCCATGGCTGAGCCTCCCTAGTGGCCAGGGGCCATTTTGTATAGGCCTGCTTGAGTTCATTGTTTTCCAGGCCTCCTGCTTGTTGTTGTTGTGACTGTTGGGCTTGGCCCTTTTCGCAGGGTCATCCCTGAACATTTTGCCTTCCTCCTAAATTTTTTATGACAAGTTGTTGGCTGTTTTATGACTCTGGGCACTTTACCACTGCTGATCAGTGCTAAAGTACATATGCTCTCCCTATTACAAATTGCTGTATGGATTAGTGACTCCATGATTGGCTGGTTTGGTTTACTTGTCAGACCCTAGTACAGTGCACCAGGAGTGTTCAGGGCTAGTAAATCCAAATGCTGCTGGTGGGCTTGCAGCACTGGTTGTGCCACCCACAGAAGCAGCCGGTAAAAGTGTGTCTCAGTTCTGCCATTGCAGAGCCTGTGTGCAGCCTGGTACTGCCATGCTGACAGGGCAAGTGCACCCATTTTGCCAGTCCCTAAACATTTCCTTTTCTTCAGATCAGACACCGCTATGGTAGGCCCAAAGGCAGGGTGCATTGTAAGTATAAGGTAGGACAAGCCCTGATGTGTGTGGCATGTCCTAGTAGTGAATTACAGCCATTTTTGTTTTTCACTATTGCAAGGTTACCTCTTCCCCATAGGCCAGAATGGGCAGTTTGATTATTACATTTTTTAATCCTAACTGACTCAGGGAGCATCGTAGAAATTTGAGTTTAGTATGCCTGAACTCAGAATGATAAAATACATTTTTTAGTGAAGTTGGTTTTAACTTTCTGTGTTTGAAAATACCACTATTAGAAAGTAGGTTTTTTCTTGTCTAACCATCCAAACCTGCCTCCGCTAGCCTGTGTATTCCTTGTCTGGAGTTTGAGTGACAGGGGCTGGGGAAATTCCCAGAGGCAGGGTGAGTCAGCACCGGGCTGAATAGGGCTATCTACATGTAGAGTGGTGGGAGGAGTTGTACCTGGGACCTGAATAAGGCTGTGCTTTCCCTCCACAATGCTGGCTCCACCTCCTGTGGTGCGTCTGATGGCCCTGGCCTACACTTTCAAAGGAAAGAAGGAGTCTTGTCAACAAAGTGCTCCAAAACTGACCAGAACTGGTTTGGACTAGGCAAAGGCCTCTCTGCCTTCAGAGAACAAAGAGTGACTGTGTATAAAAAGGGGGACCCAGACCCCAGAACTTTAGATCACTTTGCGAAACAAGAAGAAACGTTTGCTGAGGAGTGGAACCAGAAGAAACTGAGAAGAGACTATCCCTAAGCTGAAGGGCTGCTTGGGAGATTGGCCTTCAGTGGTTGCCTGACTGCCAAAGAAAGGAGAAAGGACTTTGTGTGCACTTTATTCAACTTGTGAAGGATCTCTAAGGGCTTGGAAAAGAGCTTGCCTCCTGCTGAAGTCTCAGGGACAGCAGACTTCACCCACCAGCTCCCCAAGAGTTCTTTGGAAGTGCCTGCTGTTTGCGAGGCTTTCTGAGGGACTGCGTGTCGCAAGGAGCTGGAAGCGCGACTCACAAACAAGAATCGTGTCGCTGAACTGCCGCTGCCGCTTTACAATACGAAGCGCTTCGCATCGCTGGAGAAGAGGATCGACGTCGCATCAGACGCCGCCGCATCACCGGAAAGCGTGTTGCAGGAGAATTGTTGATTCATCGCAGGTCCACCGAAGCGCCTCGCATCGCCGGAGAAGAGGATCGACGTCGCATCAGATGCCGACGCATCTCCAGGAAGCGTGTCGCACAGCCTGTCACGGCTCATCCCCGGAGAATAGAATAAACGTCGCATCAGGCACCGTTACATCTCCGGCAAGCATGTCGCAGGGCCTGTCACGGCTCATCGCCGGAGAAGAGGATCGACGTCATATCAGATGCCGCCACATAACTGGGAAGAGTGTTGCAGGGCCTGTCGCAGCTCGCATCGTTGTGGAAGCAACTCGCATCGCCAGGGGAGAGGATCGACGTCGCCACAGATGCTGCCGCATCACTGTGAAGCGTGTCGCAGGGCCTGTCACGGCTCGCATCGCTGGAGAAGAGGATCGACGTCACAGCAGATGCCGCCGCATCACCAGGAAGCATGTCGCATCAAGAAAAAAGCACCATCTGTGTTTCTTTGCATCAGATCTTCAACGCGTCACCGTCCTTGCAACACTTTTGTTGTCTTGCATTACGCATCTTAAGGTACATTGAACTCTGAGTGTCGCATTTACCATCTTAAGAGAACGAAGCTAATTCTACCATTTTAAGTACAG
Source organism: Triturus cristatus (assembly GCF_964204655.1). NCBI lineage: Eukaryota > Metazoa > Chordata > Amphibia > Caudata > Salamandridae > Triturus > Triturus cristatus. The sequence goes on along the minus strand of NC_140582.1, from coordinate 379,652,973 downwards.
TATTGTGGATTTTTGTCGTTTGTGGTCTTGTGATAAGTCTATATAAAGAATACTTATTTTTGATATAAAACTTGTGTGGTGCCCATCTGTAGTGTTGTCACTTGATTACTGTATGTGTTCACAAATGCTTTACACACTGCCTCTGAGATAAGCCTGTCTGCTCGTGCCAAGCTACCAAGGGGGTGAGCAGGGGTTATTTTAGGAGTGTACCCCCTTGCCCTGACTAGACGCAAGGGTGCCTATTTGTCACAGGTACCTTTCGATGCCAACTAGAGACCCCCAAATCTAACAGTGACTATGTGGATGGCGTCAATTTTGTGGAGGCAGTCAGTGTGCTTTTACCATAGGCCTGCATGGATTCCCTTTTTCCTCTTGCCTTATTGCTTCTTGTTGTGGTGGCCTGGCCATGTGGCTGGTGGCCATTTTGTGAAGGCAGCCAGAGTAAAAACAGGAAGACTTACTTGGGCCAGCAGAGCCATCTGCGGAGGAGTGCTGTTCCTGCTGGGATACGGGAAGGTCAATGTGCCAACAAGGGATTTATTTTAAAGTGATCAGTTAATTATTTAGGAGATTTGAATCAATAGGTATGTTGAAATAAATTAACATCAATCTGAAATCAATTCCATAAATTCAACATCATAAATATCTAATGATGACAACGCACACGGGGATTTCTTTTTGTGATTTAATCACAGTGATTTTTATAGTTTTATCCAAGTAAAAAGGAGTACAAAGAGGATATAAATTGGAGCAATATATCGTGAAAACAGGAAACGGAATTAAGTCTTCATTTCATCTACATATACACATCAATTCCTAAACGGTTTGAACAGAGATGAAACTCTATCTGAGCATACAATCTACTGTACATAACATGTAAAATGGAATTGGATGGTAAAGTCGACGTTTCGGTCTTGGGTGTTGTCAATCCGTCAGACCATCTTCAGGACAGTAATTGCTTTTATAAGGACTCTTTGCCGTCGTTAGTCTTCGAAGTACAACATGTGATCCGTCTGATTCAAGGGCAGTATGATTACGAACTGCAATGTCAAGTGCTTTCAAAGAATAATCGTAGTTGCAGTTCAACACAGTTGTAGGTATTCTGGCGTCAGTCTTCAGAACACAGATGGGGGTCCGCTAGCATCAAGGCAGCCCGCTAGCGGACCCCCATCTGTGTTCTGAAGACTGACGCCAGAATACCTACAACTGTGTTGAACTGCAACTACGATTATTCTTTGAAAGCACTTGACATTGCAGTTCGTAATCATACTGCCCTTGAATCAGACGGATCACATGTTGTACTTCGAAGACTAACGACGGCAAAGAGTCCTTATAAAAGCAATTACTGTCCTGAAGATGGTCTGACGGATTGACAACACCCAAGACCGAAACGTCGACTTTACCATCCAATTCCATTTTACATGTTATGTACAGTAGATTGTATGCTCAGATAGAGTTTCATCTCTGTTCAAACCGTTTAGGAATTGATGTGTATATGTAGATGAAATGAAGACTTAATTCCGTTTCCTGTTTTCACGATATATTGCTCCAATTTATATCCTCTTTGTACTCCTTTTTACTTGGATAAAACTATAAAAATCACTGTGATTAAATCACAAAAAGAAATCCCCGTGTGCGTTGTCATCATTAGATATTTATGATGTTGAATTTATGGAATTGATTTCAGATTGATGTTAATTTATTTCAACATACCTATTGATTCAAATCTCCTAAATAATTAACTGATCACTTTAAAATAAATCCCTTGTTGGCACATTGACCTTCCCGTATCTATATGCCCAAGCCCTCAAGGGTATATTGGGTCTGACCCCTATTCATTATTGTTCCTGCTGGGAGGCACCTCCAGCTCCCACACCACCTTGGAAGACCCTGTCTTCTTCTTGCCCCTGGATCCTGATCATGTAGGAAATAATTAAAAAGACAAACAATTATTGGTGTTAAACAAATATTAAATAATCGCTCCAAAAAGATTTTTGACAGGAAATGGCAATTGCAATAACATTGAACTTTATTAAATCAGATCGACCAGTAGTATACCAGTATCGCCGTTGCGGACCATCCTATCTTTATTATTCCACAGTTCCATTCCAATTCCTGGATCCTAAACCTACCTAGCTCACCTATTCCAAAGACTTTGGAAAGAATTGCAAAACAAATATATTTGCTTCTAAGTTCTGAATTCCGATCTCATTCACAATTATCATTCTCAACCCCTTTGACGGGCCAATTCAATAAGTCTGCAGTTAGTCTTCTTAAATGCATAGATGGACGCACGCATATTGTATACACCAAATTGGTTGGCTGCTATTCGCTCACTATATGAACTACAAAAGGTTCTACTAAAAGAACTAAGGAGACAAGGACTGAAGTCACATGAGAGAACGCGTCTTGCGGGCCACTAAATTACCAACTAATACTAAGTAAGTAACTAACCAACTAACTACCGCTATCTTAGTGACAGGACAAAGGAAATGAGTCTCTCTAGTCTGCATTACCTAACTTAATTTCTCTTACATAATCTGCCCAAATGAGCACAAGGTTTCAAACAAGTGCGATTAGGTAGCGCCAAGCACCTGTCTAGAATAACGATCACATAATATAAGACTTTTAAATGTAACTTACCTGCATGTGAGCAGCAGCATTCTTGCTATTTGTGAAAAAAATAATATTCACAATAACATATAACACACAATAATAATTATAATTAGCTAGAACTCACCAAGCCCCACGACTTCAACACCTGGCAGGTTCAGCAGGTCCTGCTCTCGGTCCAGGATGTCGGACCACCGGTGCGTCAACTGGTTATGGGTGCACTGGACCCCAGAGCAGCCATACACTGCCTGGTGCACCCTCGCCCACCGCTGCTGACACTCCTGGAGTCTGTACCCAGACCCAGGCCTGCTGCCAGAGAGGAGGGGAGGAGGTGCTGCACAAAAAAATAAGTGCAGCCACCTCCACCTCCGAAAAAAAGAGTCGGGTGATGCCTTCCGCAAGGAAGGCGGCTTCTCTTTCCCCGGGTCGCACTCGCACTCCGACCCTGAGTCTTCTTAGCCATGATTCTGTGGGGGCGCGCAGAAAAGAAAATGTAGAAAGTAAAAAATTAAGTGATGAAAAGAAGAAAGGAAGTAAAAAAATACAAAGCAAGTAATAGAAAAACAGTACAAAAGCGCAATAAAAACACACAAAAAGTAGGAAAAAAAAGGAAAATAAACACTGAAGAAGAGAGAAGGATAGATAATAAATATAAATATCCGAATTTCTTTTTAGGAACAAAGGATTGCAAAGATTTAGCGAGGATTCCAAAAACAGGCCCAGAACCATAAACAGACAAGAAAAACAAGGTGGCCGCACCATGTGCGACCGCGTGGTGAAGCCATATTTCCCCCCGAACACGCATTCGGCGTTGACGAACATCAGAAATGTCTCGCGAACGGACGGAACAAGCAACTTCGCCCACTTACGGAACTCCACGTAGCACTGCAGAGTTATTTTACTGCTCCGTGGAGTTCCGCATAGCGCCGCTAAGCAAATTCTGCCCAGGCTTAATTTTAACACTCAAATATGTGGCTGTATCTATGCGTCAAACTAGATAATGTTATTAGTTCATACTATTTGAGTATTCCCTTTGTTCAATAACTATCTGGAGCCCTGTCCATACTCCCTAGCCATAGATACAATTTTTTTATTTGCACCTTCAGTGGTTACCATGGTGATGTCATCTGCATATGCTAACACCTTGGTTTCATGGCCATTCCAAATAACCAATTTTGTTTTCTGATTGCCTAGAATTTGCTCAATAAATGGGTTAATGTAGAGAGCAAACACAATAGGAGAGCAGGGACAAACCTGCCTTGTTCCTCCGGCCACCTTTATAATTCCCAACCCTTTGTCCATTAGTTGGAGCCAGGCATATGGGTCTACATACATTGCCGTAATGGCAGTGATCATTCAAGGGCCAAAACCCTGTGCTTTGAGTGTGCCTCATAGATAGTTCCAGGCCACGCGATCTAAAGCTTTTTCAGCATTGAGGAGGATCATAGCCATCCAACCCCCGTCTCTTTTGTAAAATCAAATAGCATTATAACACACCTTATATGGTTGGTTGTGCCTCTCCCTGGTATAAGCCCATGTTGCTAGGGTGTAACCAGAAGGGCTATGACCCTCCCTAGCCGAACCACCAGGATTTTGGAATATATCTTGGCATCCGTATTTATCAACGATATTGGTGAGTATGAACTGGGACTATCCAGGGGCTTATCCTTCTTAGGAAAGATAATGATGTCCATCCCGTTCCAAGACTCTAGAGGGAGCCCATTATGTTGGACTACCAAAAACAAATCTAATAAGAAAGGGGCTAGCTCTGTTTGGTGTACTTTATAGAACTCAAGTGGTATTTGATCTGGACCTGCTGCTATCCCTAAAGGAAGCTCATGCAATGCAGGTAGAACTGCTTCAAATGAGATGTTAGTTTCTAGTTCATTCCTAGCAGCTTGGTCTAAGCTTACCCCCGGGTCAAACCCATAAACTACTCCAGATACCTCCTGGTGTTCATAGTTATCTTCCCCATATAAGTCCTGCTAGAACACCTGGAACGCATAAACTATATCATTAACCTCCGTAAAGGTTGACCCATCTTTTTAAGTATGGCAATCCTATTCCTTATTGCTCACTGCTGGCTACTCTGCCTCTCCTCTTACTTTCTGGAGTGGGCTCCACCTTCAAAACTAGAGCTGCACGTCTTCCGCCTAGTCGCGATGTTGCCCGCCCCGCAGCCTCTATCCCCACAAGGCGCATTGTGGATGCAGAGGGAGGGGGAGCCGTCTTCATCATCTGTGCGGCTCCAGCCGCCTTAGGACCCATCTTTTCCCCTGCAAACGGGGCTCGGGAGAGACTGCAATCAGAGTGGCTCAGAACAGCCTCAGCCAGTTGCCGGAAAGTGAGCAGGCTGTCCAGGATCAACACCTCCCTGAAATAGCCACTGAGAGCCAGGCAGACGCCAGCTACGACATCCAAGGTCATGAACTTGCACTAGGTAGGTTTGTTTTTATTGTTCCCTCCACGGATCGAGGTGCTGCATTGACCACCTCAAGTGGCCGCCATCTTGCTTCTCCCTCTCTCTTACTTAATCAATGATTGTTTAAAACTTTCAAAAGCCCACAAGATTAAGTGTTTGTCCTTTGTAAAGAATGAACTTCATGCAATTGTCAGAATAGAGCTTTTCAGCAATCCGACTTCTAACAATGGTTAGAGGTAGGTATGACATAAAGCACATCGCTTTGTGCTTGAAAGATTCAGAGACCTCCTTTTGATTTCAATAAGGTAGTTGTGCATTTCCAGGATCCTGTCCGAGTACTACATAGAATATGCCATCCATAAAGCAACTGCCATAAATGTTCACACAGCTAGAGAAGGACTTATAGATTCAGACACTTACTCAGAAGCACCTTCTGTATGCTTTTAGTATCAAAAGCAGTTGCAGACGCACCTACATACCCCTGTATTCCCTAACACAGGCAGTAAGTTTTTTGTTCTGCCACTTACTTACATATTTAGAGGACATAGAGGTACTAAAACAGACAGTCACATACCAGCACATTTACTTAAACATATCATGGCACTGCTACAGGTATACTCCGACACTCACTGCACAGTGCATTTTTTGGTGAGTACTGCAACTGCAGTGGGGAATGTTTGCTCTAATATAATTGCACAACTATTTATGTTGGTAGTTTATATTTAAACTATGTAATTAGATAGTATATAGTGAAAAGCTAACTGTAAGCTGTACTTATTTTTTCCCCTTCTCAGTCATCAATTTCTACTTAACTACAAACAGTTACAATGGCATCAAAAAATGAGACAAGAAAGAAATAGAAGCAAAGATACTATCTTGTCACAACTGAGAAACAAAAGGGGCAAAATGCAAAGAAAATGATGAAAAAGAAACAAACTGCTGTTAAGAGAACAAAGACAGTTCATAAAATAATTTGAGGACATCTGGAAATACTGGGAAAGACAGCTAAATCAAGTAATTAAAAAGCAAAGTTTGAGATCAACTAAGAAAGGAGACAAAGTATATGATATGAAGAGACAGTTTAAACAAGAGTCTGACTCGGCTTAAGGAAATCAGAGTCCAAATGCTCCATAGTAGAGAATCTAATAAAAGTATGAAGAAATATTAAAGAAGAGAAGCAGTCAGACAAAAGGAACTTGTTGAGGGGATAGTCGATAAGGACTTTGCTCTCAAAAGGAAGCTATTTATTTTGATTCTAAATAGAATGAGGACATGGGATAAAATAGTGTTGTCTATGAAGGAAAGAAGTTAAAAGAAAAGACTTGCTGATAGAAATAACTTTTGCAAAGTTTTCAGTGGTGAATGGAGACATACTTCTAGTATTGAGCCTTTCCATAATGAAGAAAGTTACTTGCAAGAGAGCACATTAGTGCATGAAGTTGATGAATCTGGAAATTGTTATGAAGTTAAGGATGGCACTCCTTTTCAAAAAGAGGTGACATTAGCTAGAAATGTAGAAATGATAGCTGAAGAGATGCAGGAAAGACGTGGACAGGCCCCCGTATATAAATGGAAATGTAGCAGTGTTTGCAGTATTCAACAGCAATCAATCGATATACTGAGAACTTTCCTAAGTACGTTTCCAAGTAGGAGTCTATAACAGAAAATCGTGGTTTTGCAAGGATTAGATTCATGAAAGTAAGGAAGTATATACATTTACAAGGACACTCACTAGCACGTCTATCAAAGAAAGTTTGCCAAAGTAGTTTTCATCATTTCAGAATGTTAGCTGTATACCACTCAGAAATGCAAACTTTAGTTAGAATACTTTACTATGTGAAAACTCCTGCCTTATGTTTATGTGAAATGAAAAGAGCTCTTCTGCATAGCAGAGATACAAAAAGTTTTTGATGATGATCAGTTTTATTTATTTGGTCCTTAAGAGGAGTGTAGAGAAAAGGAGGATATGGTACATCCAGGTGTAGGGGAACAGGACACAGGTATTATTGTTGATAACTTTCAAGAGTAGATTAGAAAGTTTAACACAGTGTGTTCAGAAAAACCTGACTTTGTTTGTATATGTATATACAAAACTCAAACTTGTTAAGTTGTTGTGTCTTCAAAAACTGAAGAATAAAACACAGATAAGGGGCAAGGATTTGTAACTTATTTATTTGTAGAGGAACGCTTTCATCATTCCACATGACAAATTATATGTAACTACTGTTATAATAAGTTGGAGTGCAATACAATTCCAGCTAGAGCAGTCCACAACAAGTTAGAAATTGTTCCAATCGCTTAAGAAGTAAAAGATTTAAATGTTTATGAATACATTCTAATGCAGTGTATACATCCAATCCAATGTACAGTTCTTATGGAGCCAAAGACAAGAAAGGTAGCTCCAACAGAGTTACAGAAGGGTCTTGAAGGTAAAGTTGTGTACTTGCCATTAGATTTCAAGCAGAATATTGAAACTGTATGGTTGCATAGAGATTTGAAAGAAGCATTTATTATTCAAGTGAACGGAGTCTCTACCAAGAATAGAGAAATATGACAGAAGTTAGTGGATGTTAGTATAGTAAAGAAACAACATTATATCTGGTACAAAACAAAATTATTGTAAAAATGTAGATGCTCTTCAAGACATAACACATATGGAGGGTGACGCCTCATCTTTGAGAGGTCAGACTGAGAAGGTGGATCAATCCTGATCAGAAGAAATTTAAAAGCACTACAGTATTTAACCTCTGTATTCTAAGGAGATGATTGGGGAGGCAATTGCTCTCTTTCAAATGAAAGAAGCAAGAAGAGCACATTGAGTATGTGGGAGAAAGGTTTAGAAGCTTAAAGTTTTACACATCTTTTTCCCACAGGAATGGGTGGTAGGTATGATGACAGGCATGTACTGATACCAATAGCTGACTGCAGATCAACTGAACTACACTCAGAAGATCCTGGATTTTGTCAGTGTATTCCCTATATATTTCACCTTTCATGTGAGAGGGATTTCTCAGGCCTATCTTACACAGTAAACCACATTCTCAAGACAGGAGTGAATCTGCAAAATATTACAGCAAGGTAATTCATTGACAAAGTTGGAGGAGAAGATGAAAACCTGGAATACAATGAACGTGATTAATTTAATGGCGTGCTAATGTGGCATCAAAGAATATTGGTATCAGCATCACAGTGAGCTGAAATGCATATTGAGAAACCTAGGAGCACCTACTTGGTTTTTAACACTCAGTTGTGCTGGGATGACCTATTTGAATTCCTGTAAGCAGCAAGCTCAACATAAAATACTTCAATCAGAAGACACCAGGAGAAGTTTGTTAGCTGGACCCTGCAAAGATTTGCGGATATTTTAACCACAGGTTTCAAGCGTTGATGGCTTTCATTAATAACAATACGAATCCTCCTCTTTGCCAAGTAATTGATCCATTTTGGTTCAAAGAGTAACACGCTAGAGCTACTTCACTTATTCACATGCTGTTATGGGTAAAAGATGGCCTGAAATTTGAAATAAACAAAGATGAGTCCCAAATCATCCCAAAATAAAGTACATACAAGGGTTTGCAACAACAAGTTTTACAGTTTCAAACACATAGGTGTGGTAAGGTAAGTACTGTAGTAAAAAATAAAGATACAAAGGAAAATTTAACACGAGATGTCATTTTGGATTCTGACACCCTGTCATCTCAGAAGACTGTCTGTCTTCAGTCAGATATACCCTTGCATGGAAATCACTAAAACATATATACAACCTGAGAAGCACAGATGCTTTAAAGTATATCAAAGACGACAAACCTGTGATTCTGAAGATGTGAAATGCAAATATAGATCTACAATTTGTCACAGACAACTCCATTGCTGTTGCCCGTTAGGTCACTTCATATATAATAAAAATCAGAAAATACAGTGATAAAAAAGACATGAGAGGAGATTTCTGCAGAAAAGACTCTTACCAAGAAATTGTACAGCTTCCGCTTGAAAATGCTTTCCCACAGAGAAAGAGGATCCTATGAAATCTCTGACAGGTAGAGATCGGCTAGGCCTTGTAAGCAGTTAAAATAGAGTACTAAAGTTTTTCCCAGAAATAGAGTATTTTACAGAATTCAATCCGGAAATTAGAGACAACTGAAAAATAATATTCTGGAGACATACTACCCAAGAAGGGGTCCTCATCTTCAAAACATGTCACTCTATCAAGTACTTCAGCACTACACATATGGAAGTAATGCAACTGAAAACATAGAAGAAGGAAGATATAGAGTACTTGGATGGGATTGTTGTTTGGTGAAACACAACAAAGAGAATCTAATTACCACCAAAAGCTTAGTTGTCAAATGCCAAAGAGAAGAGAGTTTGTCTACTTGGCGCTTTTGCAGTTGTTCAAGCCATTGTGTGCAGAATCAGAATAACTTGGACACTATGGGGCATATTCTCAAGGATCTATCGCCGAGTTATCGGTACTTTAGCGCAGCCAAAGTCCCGATAAATTCATCGCCCCATTCATAAGCTGGTGCTAACAGCCAGTTTTCATGCGATAGCAGCCGCAAAAAACATCGCCACAGATGACCCCGGCAATTAACGCTAATGAGATGCAGAGTAGGCTTTCCCGAGCAAAAACCCGTGACAACACCACTTCGCAACATTCTCAACGACCAGCCAGATTACAAAACAGGTGATAAGGTGCGTTTGCAGCAAGGGATTTAACACCTGCTCTGACCTGGTGTAAAGTCAGATGACAACCGGCACCAGACAAGGGAGCACAGCCGAGAGCCACACATGAAGAACAACAGATGCCCAGGGGCAACTGAACATGCAGCCAGGAGCCCCAATAAGGCAACAACACCCACCACCACCACCCCCAGGACCCCAGCAACCCCCCATGCCCTACCCTGGGCACCCCAACCCCCTTTGGACAAAGATATTGCACATCAACTCCACCAAATCATGAACCACACAATATGCCTGTAGTCGCAAAATCACAACACCTAACACACGTGTGGTGAGAAAAAGTAGAATCATACATTCATCTTAGAATATCCAAATAATTTGTTTATTATAGAATAAATGCAAAACAACAATTTGGAAATGTCATGTTGGGTATTCCCAGGACATTCTGTAAGTCACAGCCTGCAAGACAAAAACCTAGATAAGAAGGTATGTCATGCGCTCATCAAAGTACAGAGAGAGAGAGTGAAAGAGAGAGAGAGAGATAAAGGGAGAAAGAGAGGGAGAGAGAGAAAGAGAGGGAGAGAGGGAGAGAGAAAGAGAGGGAGAGAGAGAGAGAGAGAGAGGGAGAGAGAAAGAGAGGGAGAGTGAGAGAGAGAGAGAGAGAGAGAGAGAGGGAGAGAGAAAGAGAGGGATAGAAAGAGGGGGAGAGGGAAAGAGAGAAAGAGAGGGAGAGAGAGAGAGAAAGAGAGGGAGATAGAGAGAAAGAGGGAGTGCTGACCCTGCGGACCCAGGTCTCACTGCGCTACTACACTGTGTGTCTCCAACCACGTGCCGGTACACACTGCAGTCCCCCAGGTCCCTTATCTGAAACAGTTTCCAGCAATATGAATGGCAGAGTCCATACAGTAGCACACATCATCATCGCTTGTCAGGCCCTGCACACACAGCCTGATGCACCCCAGCCCCTCCCGCCGCCCAGCAGTGATTGCCCACCCCTACGCAACCAGGCCTCACTGCTCACCTTCCGCCACCAGCGTGCCTCCAAGAGGGCCCACCATGTGCCGGTGGGAGCTCTAAGCCCAGGGCACGCGACCACGGCACCCTCCACATCATGCAGCCCTGCACCGCGGACCACCAGGTCACACACTTGATCTGGGTTTTGATTTCGATAAGGCAGAAAACATATCAGTGCACACAGCATCATCGCAGGCTGCACACCCGCCCCGCTCTTGAGGTGCACTAACTCTTTGAACCTCGAGGCGATGCCACGTGTTGGTAGGCTCGCACTGCCCACTGGCTCGGGCCTACACTGCGGTCCACCAAGTCTTACACTAATCCGACCAGTCCGGACCGCCAGGACACCAGGACGGCACATCATCACAGGCTGCACACCCGCTCAGCACTTAAGGTGCCCCTACCTCAGTACACCAAAAGACACGATCCCATGGCAGCGTGCCTGTGCTTGCCGCAGTCTATCCGGTGCCACCAAGTCTTTGCACCACAAGCCATGGACCCTTTACGATTGAGTTTCGTGGTGCGGATGCCATCATGTCACCCCCGGCACTAGGCAATGAACTGTGCCTGGGCCCTAGGCTCTCATACATAAAATGATAACCACACAGAGACATCCAGTTACAGAGTGGAAATGGCGTCCAGCACGTGCGTCAGGCCCTTTTTATTGGCAGGGTCACTTGTCCTGTGTTGGATGGGTGTGGTGTGGGTGTAAACCAGCCGTGAGGGAATGGCTGTGGCATGCTGACAACTAGACCTGTGAGCAGCATATCCCTACAGGGTAGACCTGGGACATGTAGTGTTGTCGTCCCCCTCTGTGAGCGTAAGCGGAGTGGATGTCCTGGCATATGCCAGTCCAGCGTAAGGTTGTGAGCAATGACCCCTGGGCTCTGGACGTGGTTCCGTTCTGGGCTGGACAAGGAAGTAACTAATGCGTGTGTCTCTGTTCTAGTCTCGGCCACCCGTACCGCAATCGGCAATGTGTCACCCTGTAATCCAAGTCGCACAACATGAGCAACATGGACATAAGGGTGAATCATTGACCCTACATTCATCCATACCTCCACACTTGCAAGATCATAGACATGACACATGGGTGTGAAAATGAATGTTTAATGCATATTCAGTGGAGTGTTGTAGCTGGAGCAGTACAGGGCCATGCAAGCCCCACCTTGCTTTGTTGGCCCATGGAGGGCCAGCCAGAATTCTTCAGGGAATGACAAGTACATCAGAAGAGGAGGAATTCAGTCCACAGTCTGATAACTGTGTCATTAGTGGCCAAACAGAATATGGCAGTCCATGTCGAGGTCCAAGGTGAGTGTCGCAGAGTGCATCGGGGACAGTGGAAGGTGATGATGCAGAGGGTAGAACCAAGCAGAAACAGGCCATACGGCGGAGATGCATGCTTCTGCATCCTTCTGACCACGGAGGCAGACTCATTCGCATCTTCATCCTCTGCTGTTGCATGTGCATCACATGTGGGTGGTGGTTTTCTGTCTCCAGCACTATGTGGCAGTGACACCTCAGGGGCCGGAGGTCTCATGTTTGCAGCACTGTGTGGCACTGACACATCAGGGGTCGGAGATGTGGATGGAGTGGTAGCAGCAGCATGCATCAGCGACAAGCCTTGTGGCAGCAATGCCATGAGGATGGTATTTATGGCATTGAGGGACCCAGCTACCTCTCCCTGGTGTGCAGCTGTGGTAGCCGCTCTTTGGGCCCGCTTGTGCTCCATGTTCTCCATGAGCCTCCGCATGAGTCCCAACTCCCGGGCAAGGTCGCTGGAGCCACTCTGACTGGACAGTCATTCTTGTCTCAGAGTCAGGACTCTGACGATGTCAGCCATGGTTCATTGTAGAGCATGGAGCGGACTGTGGGTGTCTGTTAGGGACTGTGAGTGGTCCCTGATGGGACTTAGGCACCCACGTATGGCATCTAGTTTGTCTGCCATGCAGTCGAACCCCGCCTGCACGTGTCCAGCCAGCTTCTCCTGGCACCCCAACACACGGCGTTGGAAGGCCATGTGTTCTTCGTGGGGGTCCTGCGAGGCAGCCATGGTGGTGGGTGCTGCCTGCTGTGTGTTCTGTGCAGGGGGTGGGTCCTGCTCGTAGCAGCTGGGCTGCCCTACTCCTGGAGGTGGGGTGCAGAGGCCCTCCATGAGCAGTTGTAGGGTGTCAGAGTTGAAGGTGTGGTGGTCCTCTTCGTCATCGGAAAAGAGAGGTTTGGGCGGCTCTGCAGGAGGTGTTGGTTTCCCCCCTGCAATGTGAAGGGGAGATGCAGTTTAACATTGTGCTGACATGTGTGTTGATGCATTGTACATGTTTACATTCAGACTTCATGACAGTGTAAATTGTGAGTGTTTGGGGGGAGCTGCCTATTCGATATGGGACAGTGGACATTTTGACAACATCACAGATGTGTGTTTGTACTTCTACGTCATCATCTCACATTTCCCTGCTATGCCAAATGTGATTGGCCAGTTTCTGCACGCAAGCGGCACCAGTTGTATCCTCTGTTCTGTTGTGGACATGTTGCAGTTTGTACCACATTTCTAACTTTTATAGTGCATTTTCCGGCATGACGCGTGGGGATTGCAGGCCTGTGGCTGGTTTTCGCTGCTTTTTGTATTGCGATTGGCATCATCGCCGCTTTTTTCATGTCCGTGTTTCGCAGTTTTGCGGCGTCGCATTGATTTTTAACGCGTTCATTTGAGGCAATATTGTGGGTCTATCGCATGGTGCCGCCGGCTTGTGAATTTCAGGTTAACACAGAGTTATTTTCCCGCAATAGACTGCGATGTGGAGAGTTGCGTTAAGCTAATTTTGCGATGGTTATCACACGTTCTTGAGAATATCCCCCTATGATTGTTAGGAAGACTCTTTTAATGATGTGAAAGACAGCGATGAGTGGTCAGTCTTTCACACCTACCTGCAAATGTTGAAAGATGAGATTGAACAGGAAGAAACTATCGCTGCTGAGATGGCAAGAGAGTTCACAAAACAGCCACAGTTCCACACCGGTGAGTCAAGATCCTCTTAGAGAACCAATTGTTCAAAATGAAGCAGCTACAGCTGTGAATTAGGTGGAGTCTGCTATGCAACAAGCAAGAGAGGAAACTATGGATACATTTACAACAACTACATTTACAACAAAGTTAAAGATAAAATAGAGCATGGATTTCTCCACAAGAGGAAACAGTGTGATTCTTCTTTGTACAAACCAATTTATTATACATCAATGGCCAAGCTGGCAATGGAAAAAGCTTCCTAATCAAAGTTCTCACTGGTTATCTAAAGAAGATTGCTTAATCAAATTCTTCATGTGTGGTAACAGCACCAACAAGATTAGCGGCACATAACACTAAAGGGTTTATTTTACATCACCTGCTAATGCTTCCTGTTGAACATGACGATAAATTGAAATACCAGAAACTATCTGGTGAAGCTTGCTATGAGGTTTCAAGAGTATTGAAGAAACTAAAGTTTTAATAACTGATGAGGTTACATGATATCCAACTTCATGCGTGCATTCTTACACTTAACCCCTTCAGCGCGGTGCAGATTACCGACGCGCATGACGGAACCGCTCCGTCACACGCATCGAAAGGGTTAAGAATGCAGCAGATATTGAGAACAAACTGAAGTACTCCAATTTTTGAGACTCCAGAGGTGCTAGGGGTAGCACCCTATGACTTCGAGTACTTCCTGATGTGGTATTATAAAAGTCTGCATGTCTTGATAATATCACAAAGAACTTGGCAACAGAAGCTGAAATATGAAAAGACATCTTTATTAAACTCAAATGAGTGAGACTACGTCGCACAGAAGCCTTAGCAACTGAATGAGGCAGTCTGCAGAACAGAAACCAGTGTTCGCTTTTATAATGCATATCATGCTCTGGGCAACACCGCCCTTCTCTTGCAGTTGGTCATTCACATATTTTACTTCAAAGAACAAACAGAGTCATGATTGCAATCTCACATTTCAGTTCAGCCAGCCCGCAATTATTTACCGAGCAAGGCTCAGATCCCACATCTGACCCCAATAAACATGAGCATCTCCTGTTTTGAGAAACAGGCCATAAGCAGGAACAAGCAGGTGCGAAAGTGATTAGCCGGAGGCTTGTGCACGATGAAAGGACTTTATGGTGTGTCAAGCCCTGATGCTAATCACAGGTGGCCGGAGGAAGGGGAGCTCGTGAGACCGGACTGACCTGGGGCAGCGGAGACCAGCTGCCCAGGTCATGGAGAAGTCAAGCAGAAAGCACATGTATTCTAAAGGCTCGTACTTGCTAATGTGTTTGTCTATGTGAGGGCAACTTATTAAGATGGCCATCGCTCCAAGATGGAACCCACGGAGTCAATGTATAATAACGTATACATAGTGCATTTGACAATGGGACGTTATGCAAAGCGCTTGTAAATACCGCATTAACCATTTGCGGTTTGCTAATACATGAATAAACAGGGGTAGGGCCCTGTCTTCTACGTGGTCCCAAATACCAAAGTACGACAGACCCTCCTTTTGCCCTTACATAGGCAATCACTATACTCATACTGATCTTAGTCCAGGTCTATAGACATGAAGTCATGGAGATGTTGCTGTAGCATCATCCTATTACTTAGCGACTCTCACGGGACACATGTAGTAGCACAAAGGCCACATATGGCAGGACAAAATAAGGAATACCTCTATCTAGGTGGCATAAGATCACACCCCCAACAGTTAGTGATGTTTACTACTAACTAGTGTCGATGCAGAAGCTGTATAGAGGAGTTGCTTACGAATTCTAATCTTTTAACCTGCTCATGTTCAGGAAAAGAGTGAAAAGAGTGAAAAAAAGACATAGGTTGGGAAGCGGGTGCAGAAGTCAATTGGGTAGAGAAAAACAATCCCACCCATAAATGACAATGTCATGTTTAAAACCCACTAGAAAACACATTATTAAGAATATTTAGACAACGGGAGAAAGTAGCGACCACTATTACAAATGAAACAATAATTTTTATGTTCAGGTGAAACAGTGGTGACCCTCATCAATGCTCTGAGGTGAAAAGGGGGCACCTTTCCACAGAAAATGGATTTTATTCTGCTTATACTAGACAATGCCAGCAGAACAAACAGTCTTCTAACACCTAGTCTATACAATCACACGGAAACCTCTCGTGAAACCACCTATGCCCAGAGTCCGTTCAAAAAGCCTCTCTGGCAGGCTTCTATTGTCCATCAAATCTTCTTCTGTTGTTTTCTTTTGCATGGGCCTCTTCATTCAAGCCTTTCATGAAAAAAAAGAAAGTACTGCTCAGTTGGAGTGCCCTCCTGGCAAACACTCACAGCTCACGGTCTCAATGTTTCAAGGCAGTGCACCTGTGTCTTTCCTCTGCTGCAGACACTACAAATAGTATGCTCTTCATTGGTCATGGGCACAGATCATCTTGTGCAGACCCGGGACCATTCTCAGGATCCAACACTCATCATTCGGTATCAGAGGACGCTCAGGCTGCTCTTTCATGGGCACTGGAATGTAGTGCCTTCTGTCAATCTTGGATCCGCCGGTGCACTGCACTTCCATTGGAGCAAAGGGAAAGAGGGGGTGTGTGTGGCCAAAAACTCAGGCCAAGGGGCTCAAGGGACTGCACACTGTCAGAGGTTACCAGCACATGACAGGCGCTCTTTTGTACTGAAATTCTGTTTTTTGGCAAAACCAGCTCCTTCTTCCTTTCTGATGTTGAACGCCTTCTGATGAAGCAAGTGCGATGCTTTAAACAGTTCGTTGTATAACAAGGGGACTGTAAACAGGTGGTCTGTGATTTTCAAATGAGTGGCCACATGCCATGGGACAATTTTGGTCCAGAATACACTGTCTTTCTCAGGAAGCAACACAAATAAAAGGCAGTAGGCAAAACAGTGCCTCTAAGCTTTTCAATTGGGTTTCCGTGTGAGAGCCTTCATCATCTAAGGGTAGATAACTACATGAGAATTCTATCTAAAATGGATGTCTTCACATATGGTGGCATTGTCTAATAGGGCAAACACACATTTTTTTTTCTGAATGATTACATATAAGTGTTTCTAAATTCCTTATCTAGGACATTTCAATAGAGAAATCACATGGTACAGATTATCATAGGCATGTAGAAACCTTTCACATCAGGTGCACTAGGCAATACACAGGCTAATAGTCAGATATGAAAACAAAAGACAAGAACTAGAGGGTCCTGATATTTGCATGATTAGAACACATCTGATCCCACCAAAAATTAAAGCAGCAGGAACAAAAAGGGTAAAAACCACATTAAAAATAGACATTGAAAATTCGTCATGTTCAAAAGGGTAAACGCAAGATATCCCCTATTGGTATGGAAAACTTGTCTTACTATAATATTGAGTCAGTTAGCCAGGCTATCGCTATCCTGACAGTCAGGCTGGAAAACATTGAAGCAGGCCTAAGGAAAATTCTTGGAAACCAGTCTGGTCATACAAAAGGGAATTGTACATAATATGGGGGTTCCTGGTGCATCACTGCAGTCTGGAAGTATGTACCTGAACAATACACCTACAATAATAAATGGGCTGACTGGTGAAAGGAATACGGAAAAGGGAATTGGAACTAGGACACAACTAAAATCCCCAATCACTAAGCATAATGCGACATTGGGCAGGGAAGAAACAAAAGCAATAAAAAATAAAAATCTATAGGAAGGACAAGAATTTACTTGGGTGGTAGTCAGGCATGTGACATCACCAAGAGTACGGGTAATACACAAAAGGCCAAAGTCACATACGTTTTAACTCTACCGCTGGCGCCTACACCATATACGGTAATCTTAGGTAATGTTCCAGTTCCTTCTGCAGGGAAAAATGAAAACCTAGTTTCCTTTCAAGAAGCAAAGGGCCATATGCTACTTAGGAGAAAGGACACCATTACCTAATGTAATATAGAAATTAGGCCACCTTTAGTCACAGATCTATAATTTCATCCTTAGGTCCAATCAAGGATACATAAATGTAGGGCTGCCTGTTCCTTTAAGGGAAGGGCAGTATAACGTGACAGGTGACAGGTGACATACTTTGATCCTGTAGATCTTTTAGTTTTCTTTAATACCATTATAGCCAATTTAGACATGCACTGGTGAAGTGTTGCCTCTCATGTTCACAGCATGAAATATCATTAGCTGTGGAATTTAGTAACCAGAACAAGTTCAACCAACTATTGCATAGCGATGGGCATCGTCATGACTATCCCCATGCAATATAGGTAAACAAAACGTAAAGCCATCAGATATACTTGCTGTATATCAAGCACAAAAAAGCATAGACAAAACAATAGCATATGTAATAAAACGGTGACACACAACACCATGTCATGTACTTTATGCACTGTAAAACTGCAACCCAAAACCCAAGGGGCCTCATTTATGAAAAGTGACGCATCACTGCGTGAAAACAGTGATGCGTCACTTTTCACTGCGCCTTCCCTGCGACTCCAATGATGCGTCATATTTACAGTATGACGCATCATGTCGCAAGGAGTCACAGATACGTCAGTATTTCTGACGTATCTGTAGGCGCAAAAGTGACGCATCGCTGGAGTGTGTCACAAAAGTGACGCAACTCCAGCAATGTGTCCTTTCACATGGGGCAAGCCCCATGTGAAAGGGCCTGCGTCAGTCTTACGCCTGCTGTGAGGCAGGCGCAAGAAATTGACGCATTTGCACACTAGAAGTGGCGCAGTGAAATCTCGTAGATTTCACTGCGTCACTTCTACGACCCTTTGTTGCGTCAAAACGCCCCCCTTGCATACATTATACCTGGCGCAGGTATAATGTGACGCAGGGGTTTACAAAGTGACGCATCTACCTAGATGCGTCACTTTGTAAATATGGCGCAACATGGCGCATGTTTTATGCCACTGGTGCGTCACAAAAAGTGACGCACCGGCGGCGCAAAAGTGACGCAGGGGCTCATAAATGAGCCCCAATATTTGGGCCTGTTTAATTTGTCAGGTTTAAAATACTTACCCTCCTTTTTGACAGTAGATCACCAGGCTATGGAAATCTGCTGTCAAACATAACTCTACTGTTTCTCTTCTAACATACAGGACCAGCAAGAACAATTCATGATAGAACCAAATACACAAAAATAAATTGCATTACTTAACTGTTACCCTTTTGTCAGTCCTTTCAACATCCAGCCACTCAAGTTGTACATTTCTAGAAATAAAAAATCGTTACACTGACACTCCATAGTAATTTGGCACCTACAATTTTCACTGTGAAAAAGAAGTTTTAATTGGGAATGCATTCTCACGTAGGCATGTAGCCTTAAAGAAATTTTAGAAAAAGGCTGCATCTTGTTTTCTGTCTAAGACTTAATGCAACACTTCGTTTTCTGTTAAATAAGAACAACTATAGCAGGCATCATTCTATTTTCTTTTTGTTTAGAGCACCAATGTATCAGCAAAGCATTTAACATGATGTTTGGACTTTCAAAAAAAAAAAAAGCCCCTTTTCCCGGGTGGAATTAAGTTCTTTAGTTTTAGTGATGCTATGGAGAAACCAGAAACCCCACCTTTAGAGGCCCGTGTAGCAAGGTCATTCTGCATTCCACAGAGGCAAGGCCCTAATTTAAAAGGTCATAAAAGTCAACGTGGCAGCCTACTCATTGTTTACACTAAAGATAGCATCTCAGCAGCCTGACCGAGTTGCTCTGCAGCTCCCAACCCCCAGCTTCTGACACTCTGAATTCGTCAAAGCCAGAAGGCCTTCCTAATCCCTCCTAACTTGCAATAATTCGCTCTATGTTGAAAAATAATTCTCCTTTTTAGGCGCTAAAAAAATTATCCCTATTCCCAGATTGTTAAACTACATGTACTGTGAATAATTCACAAAACTTAATAACACACATACCAGTTTTTAGAATAAATGCTTGTTGTAATCCTATGCAATGGTATACATTTCATCAACCTTAAGTGAATTGTATTCACAATGAGTTTTGATATTTTCTTCATCATTTAGTCATTTGCCTTTATTCGAGCTCTCTTATTCCCTTTTATATTAACATATGAAACTCAGTGCCTCCCGCCAGGTAATCACAATATTTTCACCCCTACTGCTAGAACCTGCAATCTCATCTTTCCTCTCCTACTTACTCAAACCAGTACTATATTCCTCTTTATTCCCTTCGTCAATACAACCTTCCTCACGTTACTCTTCATGTCTTTATTACTCCCCGTTCATCATCTCTCTTCCCTCCACGGCATTCTATTTTCCCAATCGTTCCTCTCCTTCCTACGCATTACCCAGTTCCTATAACCGTAGTTCTACATTTCTCCACCCCTCTATCATTACTGACTTCATCACGTACCTGCTCACAAACATCCTCCTTTTCCTTCATCAAAAAACAATTCTCCATTTCTCTTTCTCTATGTGGGTGCTAACTCCATTAAGGCCGTTTTGTATTAACATCAAATAGTTGCGGGTTGCGACACCATATTTTATTTAATTTCCCCAAGTTTTTAACAAGGTCTTGTTTTTCATAGCATGTTCAGTGGTATCGTGACAGACACAGCTAAAGTTAGAACCTTCAACCCTGATATTAAAACAAGCCTTTGTACTGGCACATTGACTCATTGAATCATAAGAAGGCACAACCTGTAAATACATATCAAAACCTAAACGTATGCGTTTACTGAAGCCTGGGACACTTTAAACAGCACTCTGAATGAAAGAAAATGCAATTGAAACAGTCTTTTTTACCCAAATTCGATTTTGATATTTTAAGCATTAAAAAATGAATATCCTACAATTTTCTGGCGTAATATGCATTACCAGAATGTCTATTACATAACCCATGAGTCAGGCATTGGAAATAATAACTTATACTGTATAAAAATGAGCTTGTTTGCGCCTGCGCCAAGGGAAAATTGTACGCGCGAATGCTTGTCATTTTAGTGATGCAACACAACTTAAATCAAATTTTAATGCTAGGAGGTCATAGTATGAGTATTAAGCTTTATAAATATCAAAAAACGATTTTGAAAAGCACTTATTTTTTAAAATAATTTTTCCCATGATTAATAATTTTTTTTTTTTTAAATCCCAATTATTCGTTTTTGTGATAATTCCATGTATAAAAAGCAAGCTGCATCCCTTGCCCATCATTTTGGACACATTTAACTCACAAGCCTAAGCGCATAAGCCCAATTTGAAACGCGCCACATTTTTGCGCCACTTTCATTTAAAAAGACGGTTCTGCCAAATTCCACCCGTGTTTAACTGGGAAAGTGCTGGCTGAAGGAGCATTCCTATCAAATATACTGCAGCTGAAAAGTTTGCCTGTGAACATTTAATACAATGCATCTAAGGAAAATGCTGTAAATTTATTTACTTTTGCAAAAATAGATAATTTCGTTTTTGGGGCCTTATATATATCTATTGAATGTGGTTCTAATTTTATCCCTAAAGCATTTAGCGGCAGTTTTGTATATGGGCACAATTGCTCATTCTATAAATTAAAGAGCAACACATAGCTATTTTAGCACATCACATTGTTCATTTCTGGATTTTTTTCCTAAGTTTCTACTTGATATTAACTAACCAGCAATTTATTTAACAGACTGAAAACATCAGAAGACCCACAAACACACATTGAGCTCATTTCAGACATAAACAGAAAAGGGTTAAACAGACAATACAGCGCGCTTTTGCCATTTTTCATAAATAGCGCCGTCGCAATTTACTTACGGAAGTTGCACTAATGATAAAAAAACCACAGACATTTAAACACACAGTTGACTTACAAATCAATACGCATGACAGAAAGAAAGAACAGCTTACAGACTATACTTGAAACAAACCATTTGCAAATACTGGTTGTAGGTCATATTTACAAGCAACGCTTTTCAATAGTGTTCCAAAAGGCTGCATAAACAGCCCCACAGACAGATGCATGTCCAAGAAGCAGCGAATGCGCTCAATTCACTAGCTCTGCCTAGCAGAACACCACACAAAATCGTTGTGCATATCCTCATTCATGAAACTGCGCAGAACTAAGGATCCTTGTTTTGTATTATGTCATATTTTAATTCCCTGGGGATACAAAATCACCAAGGAAGAAATATGTTTCTAAATCTAACCTATTTAGGTATTTCCCACACTATGGTACCTTTCAAAACAAAAAGCAACACATATTTCCATGTGAGCTTACAAAACAGGCATGCCAAAAATACTGCTGAAAACGCAAGTATTATAATCAAAACCAAATGGAGAAATATCTCCTCATTACCTGCCTACGCAAATTGCAATTCGCATATCCAAACCTATACAAACCAAAAGCTGGCCAGCACAAATTTTGTAATTCCAAAGCTACATTTCCAAATTTGCTAAGATCAGGCATCTTATAGCTCACTAATCTAGCTTCAAACTTCAAGGGTTTATCTCTACCAATAAACTCGCAAATATGCGAGACCCTCAGTTTTGGTAATTGCAATGACCAAATCAGAAACCAAGAAACCAACCCCTCGGCTTTGGTAATTGCGATAACCAAATTAAAGACCCAAAGAACCAAATTGACTGGGAGCGACCCACTTATACTTAATTCTTATTCTTAATAATCAAAAGGTTATCCAAATTCTAATTGTCAAGTTCTACATGCCCAAACGTCTTTTATAATACTCACGCCAATTGGGTTCTTTTTCTCACCTTTTGAGTGACATCATGTGGAGGATCAAAATCAGGAAGAGCAGAAATATACCGGACTACATAATCAAAGAATCTCCAGAATCCCTGTGCACAGAGTACCTTCTTGGTAGAATCCCGTTCTGTCCTTCCAGTAGATTTCAGTCTCCTGACCAGATCACTCCCACAGAAAGTCACTTCTTTGATGAGGCCCCACGTTGGGCGCCAACTGAAGTACTCCAATTTTTGAGACTCCAGAGGTGCTAGGGGTAGCACCCTATGACTTCGAGTACTTCCTGATGTGGTATTATAAAAGTCTGCATGTCTTGATAATATCACAAAGAACTTGGCAACAGAAGCTGAAATATGAAAAGACATCTTTATTAAACTCAAATGAGTGAGACTACGTCGCACAGAAGCCTTAGCAACTGAATGAGGCAGTCTGCAGAACAGAAACCAGTGTTCGCTTTTATAATGCATATCATGCTCTGGGCAACACCGCCCTTCTCTTGCAGTTGGTCATTCACATATTTTACTTCAAAGAACAAACAGAGTCATGATTGCAATCTCACATTTCAGTTCAGCCAGCCCGCAATTATTTACCGAGCAAGTCTCAGATCCCACATCTGACCCCAATAAACATGAGCATCTCCTGTTTTGAGAAACAGGCCATAAGCAGGAACAAGCAGGTGCGAAAGTGATTAGCCGGAGGCTTGTGCACGATGAAAGGACTTTATGGTGTGTCAAGCCCTGATGCTAATCACAGGTGGCCGGAGGAAGGGGAGCTCGTGAGACCGGACTGACCTGGGGCAGCGGAGACCAGCTGCCCAGGTCATGGAGAAGTCAAGCAGAAAGCACATGTATTCTAAAGGCTCGTACTTGCTTATGTGTTTGTCTATGTGAGGGCAACTTATTAAGATGGCCATCGCTCCAAGATGGAACCCACGGAGTCAATGTATAATAACGTATACATAGTGCATTTGACAATGGGACGTTATGCAAAGCGCTTGTAAATACCGCATTAACCATTTGCGGTTTGCTAATACATGAATAAACAGGGGTAGGGCCCTGTCTTCTACGTGGTCCCAAATACCAAAGTACGACAAAACTACAATGTGCTTTTTGGAGGAAAACATTTAATTGTATTTGGTGACCTACTACAACTCACCCCTGTAAAAGGACAACCTGTTTTCAAAAAACTTGTGCACAATATTACAAGCAATTCTCTGGAGATCATTAGCAATGTAAATAGTTGATTAAACTTTGAATACAAGGAACTAGTGTGAACTATGATTCAAGCATTTGATTTAAATTATGCAGAAATACTGAAGGAAATTAGAATAGGAGTTCTAACAAGAGGGGAAACATGCATTGTAAAGTGAACATAAGAAGAAACTATTTCCATCTAATATTACAACAGCTAAACTAATGCAACCTTTCATTGAAGAACAGAAGTCTATAGTTTGTTTAATGCCAACACTTAAAAAGTGCTCCAAGTTTAATGAACAGTTACTATAACTGGAGAAAGAAGATATTTTGGAAATTATAGTTATTGGAGAGGGAGCAGCAAGATGGCGGACTGATGCCGCTTGGGAGAGCAGGCACACGGAGAGGCTCCTGTGCTCCCACACTTGGCGTTTCGGCGTTCTGGCGTTTCGGACGACCTGAACCAGCTTTAAACTTGGCAATATGGTAAAATGAGGCAAGACCTGTGCAACGCCCTGGCCACCTTCTTCCATCACCAGATCGCTGACATCCACGACAGCTTTGACAACCCCACCACCCAACAGCCAACGGCACCTCAGACCCCATGGCCACCACCCACAACGACCCCCTGCTCACCTGGACCAACATCAACGACGAGGACACCATCAAAATCATGAACACCATCCACTCCGGCGACCCATGCCCTCACCATATCTTCAACAAAGCCAGCACCACCATCGCACCCCATCTCCGAAAAGCCATCAACATCTCCTTCAGGACCACGACCTTCCTGCTCAAGAAACCCAAGGTGGATCCAAGGGACCTCAAGAACTTCTGGCCCATCTCACCACTCCCGTTCCCGGGGAAGGTCATAGAGAAAACAGTCAACAAGCAGCTGACCCGCTACCTCGAGGAGAACAACATCCTGGACCCGTCCCAGTCCGGGTTCTGCAGCAACCACAGCACCAAAACTGCCCTCATTGCCGCCACCAATGACATCAGGGCCCTGCTGGACAAAGGCGAAACCGGGGCTTTCATCCACCTGGACCTATCAGCCGCCTTCAACACTGTCTGCCACCGCACCCTACACACACGCCTCCACAACACAGGGATCCAAGACAAGGCTCTGGATTGGACCACCTCCTTCCTCTCCGGCCGGACCAAGAGCGTCCGCCTTCCCCCCTGAAGACACCGAGATAATCTGCAGCGTACCCCTAGGATCATCCCTCAGCCCAACACTGTTCAACATCTACATGGCCTGCTTGCCCTCATCGCCAGACTGCATGACCTCAACATCATCTCCTACACTGACGATACACAGTTGATCCTCTCCCTCACCAAGGACTCCCTCATTGCCAAAATAAACCTCCACGAAGGGATGAAAGCCATCGCCAAATGGATGAAGAACAGCCGTCTGAAGTTGACCTCAGACAAGACAGAGGTTCTCATCCTCGGCTGCACCCCCTTGGCATGGGACGACTCCTGGTGGCCGACTGCCCTGGGAGCTGCACCGACACCCACCGACCATGCTCGCAACCTGGGGTTCATCCTCGACTCAATGCTCTCCATGACCAAGCAAGTCAACGACGTCTCCTCTTCCTGCTTCAACACCCTCCGCATGCTCCACAATATCTACAGGTGGATCCCCACCAACACAAGAAGAACGGTCACCCCGGCCCTCGTCAGCAGCAGGCTGGACTATGGAAACACCATCTACTCGGGAGCACCGGCCAAACTGCTGAAACGACTACAACGCATACAGATCGCTCCGCCCACCTGATCCTCGACATCCCTCAACACAGCCACATCACACCCCACCTGAGTGACCTGCACCGGCTCCCCATCAACAAGAGGATCACCTTCAAGCTCCTCACCCACGCACACAAGGCACTTCACGACACAGGACCAGCATATCTCAACAGTTGACTCACCTTCTACACCCCGAACCGCCAACTCCACTCCACCGACCTCACTCTCGCCACCATCCTTCACTTCCGAAGAACAACCTCCGGCAGCAGATCGTTCTCCCACCTCGCCGCCAAGACCTGGCAAACCCTCCTCATCCACCTATGGCAGACCAAGGACCTACTAACCTTCAGGAGGCTACTCAAGACCTGGCTATTCGAGCAGTAGCAACTCCCCCCCAGCGCCATGAGACCCTCACGGGTGAGTATTGCGCTGTATAAATGCCATGATTGATTGATTGAATGAGATATCGCTCCGCTTTGTAGACTTACCAAGACTGGGACCTACTGAGAAGTAACGAGGCGAATGAATGCAGCAGTATTCGGCGGCATTGGGCGGCAGCTGTTTGTTTTCTGGATTTCCCGGCTTGTGGGTGTGCGCTCCCCGGTGGCCTGTACGCACGGATTGATCTCGGGAGCATTCGCAGCTTCTGGCTACAGTCTGGGCAGTGTCAGAGACATGGCTCCCCCGAAGACAACAACCAGAGTCACTCAGGCAGCAGGTCGGCTGCCGGTGAATATGTGAATATTCCAAGCACAACAGGTGATTGGGCAGACTAATGAAACTGAGGAGGCAGCAGCGACGCAACAAAGGGATGCTATTAAGACTGTACCAAGACTTGGTAAGGTGCTTTTGCGCCTCTAGCAGTCAGGGAAAGCTGCAGAGTTATTAACTGTAGGCGCAGCAGGGGAGCAATTTACTGGCGAATTAGCAGCAGATATCATGTTACAAGTGTTATCTGTGCAACAAAGTAACCAAGAGAACACTTCTAACCCTCCCGGGTGCATTCAAAATGTTTTCCCTGACACTCCCGAGGGTCTGGTTAATGCTGATAATGCTGATAATGGGCAAAATGGATAATGTCGAAAAAGGTGTAATATGCACACCTGAGCCAATAGCCCACTTAGTAGTGGCAGCGAATGTTTCAGTGCTAATGGGTGCATTGAATGTGTGCAATTTGGAGGAAGATGGGACAACCAAGCTGTCACAAAATGATTCTATTGTACTTGGCAGTGCTGTTAGCATTGTTAGCAGCAGTGGAGAAAATTCAGTTACTGATGATCTTTTTGGCTTAACACAAGATCTGGGCATGGACTGTTTTTCTGCTACAATTCCTGCTACAATTTCTGCTACAATGATAGTTGCAATTCTCCCTAACTTGAACTCTGAGAATGCTGTGGACTTGCAGTCTATATTCTCCATACCAGTAGTTGGTAATGAGCCACGAAAGGCTCAAACTGCGCCTGAATTACAAGATGCCCCACAAGTCTCTGGAAAATCCATCAAGTTTCTGGAAAAATGGGACTCTCCAGTATTTAATCCCTCTACTAAAAAGAAAAATAGTAAATCAAAGATAGTGAAAGAGGGAAAGAAAATTCATACTGTGCCGGAACTACAGCAATGTTTGTCCTCAATTATACAGGCTAAAGATGTTTTATCGGATAGCTCCCTGGTCATTGGGTACAAGCGAAAGAAGGAGTTAAGTCTATGATATCACGATTATCAGGCGCTAGCCCAACAGATGAGGGACGGGGCAATATAGGGAAGGTAGAAATAGGGTCTGATAGCCCGGAATTAGGCTTAGTATCTTCCTCTGGTCGATTACCTATCCTGTGCCCCTCTGGCCCGTTAATGACATCTGGGTCTCCTCAAGGGCCGCAACAGGCTGCAGCAGAATATCAAGGTGAAAAGTTACAGAACCAAGGTTTGGCAACTCTTGCTTTGACTCTTAAATCCCTAAAAGATCAGAGATCGGAGGCACAAGAGCACTATGCCCAAGCTAGGGCCGATAATCATAGCATTCAGCAGTCGTTGAAGGAAATGTCACTTAAGGTTGGGTCATTGGCCACAGATGTTCTGGAACTGCAGCAGAGGGTTGCTAATACTGAGGAGATCACGGCTAAAACAAGTAGTTTGGTCCAGCTGCATGATGATCAAATTACAGCTATGCAATCTAAGCTGGAAGGTCTGGAAAATCGCTTGAGAAGTCATAATTTAAAATTGTTTGGAGTTCCGGAGGGTCTAGAGGGCTCGGATTCCAGAGTCTTCATAGTCCAGCTTTTCCAGAGTGCCTTCCCAGATCTGGGGGATTGGGATTGGGACTGCAAGCTGCAAAGGGCTCACAGAGTTTCATTAGTACAGCAGAAACAGCGTTTTCGGTATCCCTGGCCATTTTTCATTTTCTTTGGAAACTTTCTTCTTCGACAAGCCGTCTCCCTGAAGGCTCGCCCTAGTTCTCCCGTCACAGTCGATTCTTTTTCCTTTTTTGTTCGGTCGAATCTCTGCAAATTGACAATGGATAGACTTTGTAAATTACGGCAATTTATTGACCCGCTGAGAGCTACTGGGTCGCAAGTATTTCTACAGGAGCCCGCTCGTCTGAAGGCTCTCCGGGGAGGCCAATCTCCTTTTTTTTATATAGAACAGGAAGCAAAATAAGCTATCGGCAGATGGCAAGTGGGAGCTCTGAATAAAGACTGAATTACTTGCCTTCTTTTTGAATTTTCTTCATTTTTTTCCTGCTATAAATAACGATGTTTAAAGGGTTTGTTTGTGTTGGATGTGGGTTTGGCCTGGGAGCCGCTGTGGTGCACTAGCTCCAGGAAGCTGCCAATTCAGCGGCAGCTGTTGAAAGGGGATGATTCCTCCTTCAAGATGCAGGGAGGGTGTTGGGTTCGCTAAGTGTGAAAGGGTTGGGGAGGGTGTTTTGTGGTGTAGAGGGGTGGAATAGGGCAAAAAAAGGTCAACACGGGGACATATAATGAATTCAGATATAAATTTACAGAGGGAGATAACAGGAAGGGAACTTGCATGAGAATAAGAGCTGATTCAATTATAGGTAGCAATCTATTTTTCAGTTATAATCTTGGCAATGGCACAGATTAAATGTTTAGCTTGGAATGTTGCTGGTCTTAATAGCAAACTCAAGAGACAACTTGTGCGCGAAGAGCTAAAGATTTATAATCCACAACTAGTTCTGCTGACAGAAATACATCTTTCTTTTAAGGATCGGATTATCTTGCAACACTTGGGGTATGAAATAATTGTTTGTACTTCACAGACTTGGTCAATAAGGGGGGCTGCAATTCTAAAACATAAACTTTTTGTATGTGTCACACATAAGACACTGGCCGATCAGGCGGGCTGGTGGGCAATAGCACTGCTGGAAATAAGTAGGAAGAAATATGTTTTCTCTGCTCTATATTGTTCTAATGTTGATGACCCTTCAGTTATTGATTTATTGAACATGGAAATGCTGAATTGGGAGGGAGAAAGGGTGGTAATAGGTGATTTTAATTGCATTATGGATTACAGCATCAACACCACCAGACGCAGAGCTACTCATTGAATGCACTAGACATGGTCTGCAATGATAGAATTAGGTCATCTGCAGCTATGGAGGTATCTATATCCAGCTATCCCAGGGTATACGTAATACTCTTCCCCGCATCAATCGTATTAGATAATCGATATGGCATGGGTTTCAGATCAGATAATACTGACATCAGATCTCGAAGTTTGCCCATGTGTCACGTCTGATCATAACCCTATAGTGTCATTTCAGACGTTAGTAGGAGATAATATATCTAGACCCTTGTCTTTCCCAAGATACTTGCATATGGATAGTGTATATATAGCTATTACTAGAAAACAACTAGAACTATTTTTTAAAGAAAATGTCGGATCGGCCTCTCCACTGGTGGTTTGGGATACCTGGAAAGCAGTTATCAGAGGCACAACTCAACAATATGTATGGCAACAGAATAAAGTAAAGAAAACCGCAAAAAAGGGGGCTATCCAAGCTATGCGAATGGTAGAAGAACAACATGCAGAGGCAGTCCTTGTGGGTACTCAGAATCAAGAGCAATTGCTTTTTCTCTAATTAATCTTAGAGTAGCTACAAAAAAGGTATTTAGAGAAAGAATAGCGGCTGGATTTGATAAATATTGCTTTACACAATACAAGTATGGTGAGCAAATAGGCAGAATCTTAGCTCATAAGGTCGCAGATGATAAGGCTAAAACTCATATCAAAGGAGTAAAAGGGGCAAATGGCATATCTTATTCACAACCGCATGAGATCTTAGAGCAATTTTCTATATATTATCAAGAATTATGTACTTCAACTATAGCGTCAAAAGAGGAAGATATCCTGTCTTACGTGCGGGGCAGATAATTATCTACTCTGAGTGAGGCGACTGCAATCTCCATTGAAAAAGATATTACAAGGAAGAGATAGAATTGGCAATATCGACCCTGCCATCAGGTAAGGCGGCTGGGGAAAACTACTTACCCCTCGAATTCTATAAATCATTTAAAGATCTATTGATTGAACCATTCAGATCGGTTATACAACACATTGGTATCAATGGTAAGGTACCCGAATCAGGAAATAAGACTCAGATAGTGTTCTTTTTGGAAGAAAAAAACCTCCAGATGAGTGTGGGTCATATAGACCAATCTCACTCATAAATGCGTATGCCAAAATCTTCTTAAAAATACTTGCTAACCACCTTGATCCTGTTATGGTGGCAGTGGTTTCTCCTCAATGTCAACATGGCTTCATTCAAGGGTGAGATACCACTGCCCATGTTAACATGCCAGTCTCTGCTTTTGATATGGCAGCAAAGCGAACAATCCCCCTCGGTATGATACTCCTAGATGCTGAAAAAGCTTTCGATCGGGTGAGGTGGGACTTTTTATGGTCTATAATCTCAATGGTCGGGGTAAAGTGAGTATATAAACAATGGATCCAGGCTTTATACGACAAACCCCAAGAAAATTAACATATCTAGGCTTACAATCATCAAATTTTCCAATTTTCGGGGTACACGGCAGGGTTGTCCTCTTTCACCCCTTTTGTTCGCCCTCTCTATTGAACCATTTATCTATGCTTTACAGTCTAACTTTCAAATTACGCCATTGATGTCCGGCGTAATTCCTCTTCAAGTAATTGCCTATGCAGACGATATTGCTGTCTTTACAACAGAGCCAGCTAGAGTGATCAAGCTAATTGAGGATGAGGCAGCTAGGTTCGGCTCTGTCTCAGGGTATAAACTTGACACCAAAAAAACACAAATAATTCCCAATTTTAAACCTAGTGCCTCAATTTATGGGGTCTGCTCTGTGGCTACCTATCTTGGGTTCAAACTCTCTCCACACACAGATAAGATATTCTCTCTGAACTATGAGTCTCTACTTAAAGATACAGTTACATCACTAAAAGAGATGGCACAAATTACCTATCGGTATTATTTACTACCAAAAGTTCTGTATCTATTTCGATCTATTCCCCTGCGGGTTCCCAATATCTTTTTCAAAAGATTAGAGGGGGCTTTAAGCATTATCTGGGGCTACAAAAAAGCTCGGAGAGCTATTGATTTGTTAAAACTCCCATATAAACAGGGAGGGGTTGATTTCCCGATTTTGAAATATTTTTTTGGTCGGCCTTTTTTGGCCGCTTTTGTAGTCTTTTAAATCCCTTGTGTACTACCTTTTTCCACCAATTTATGGTAGCAGAGGACAGCAGCATGTATTTATACAGAATCAATGACCTGAATTTCTACAAAAGAGTCAAGTTTAAGACTATAAGAGATATTATATTCATATGGCGTGCATCTCCTCCAGATGTAATCTATAATTTTATCATGATAGACTCCCCTTATGGGGTAATCCGATCTTCACAGAGGTATTTCAAGATGCTCTCAGCAAACGTTGGGCCACCTATGGGATTATCTCTCTTGGGTATCTTTATGACCATGGTGGTCTAGCATCTTTTGAGAATTTACAGCTACAGTTCAATCTACCAGATTATATGTTTTTTAAATATCTCCAAATTAGGGACTATTTGGTGAAAATCTAAATCTGACAAAAAATATCTAATTAAGAGGTCTGGGATTGCTTGCATAAGGAGAAGACAAAATCTCTTATAAGTTACATGTATAAATGTATTATTGGCTAGAGACAAGGCGATGGTGAAAGACTGGCGGAACGATGGAGTAAGACTCTGGGAATAGCTGTTACGGCAGGAGCTATTGAACAAGCTTTAAGCGTCAGTGGTGATTTAGTCCACTCTATTAACTTGCAATTACAACAATTTAATACTGTAAGCCTGCTGTATTACACACTAGAGAAAATAGCCAAATGGGCTCTGTCAGGTTCAGTCAGTGTTCGGACAAAATGCCCTAGATGCGATTTGTACGCAGCAAGAATAACGCATATGTTCGTAACATGTCCAAAACTGGGAATATTCTGGCAGCAGTTGGGCCAAGTATGTTCTCAGAGGCTGGGGATAGATCCATCTTTCTCGATTAGGGAAATTATGATTGGACCAGAGAATATGAGTTATAGACTCTCTCGTTTATTTCTGATCCTACTCGTTGGACCAGTCTGATAATCGCCCGTCTATGGATTAGTCCTTGTCCTCCTTCAATAAGCGATTGGTGCATGTTGGTTAGGGAAACGTATGAGAAAGAAGTTGCATTGGAAAATGCTAGGGGTGCTCACTTTATGATAAAACTAAATGCTATATGTGGGCTTTTATTCTAGTGATTAACCTCTGTGATATTAATGAGGCAAAAAATTGATGTTTGATTGTTTTATATTTGTAATGTTGTACTATCTAAGGTAGAGATATCCTAATTTTTAATACTGCTATTGTGAAGCTCTCTCTTCTTTATGGACATTCGTTTTAGTTTTTTTTTCTTTTTTTTTGCTTTGTATCTGTAAATATCTGTGATACCCTCTTGTTGACAAATAAAAATCATTTAAAAAAAAAATAATAATTATAGCTATTAAGTAGGGGTGGGCGGAATTTGCGGAATTAACCTTCGCAAATTATCGCGAGAATGTTTAAAATTATCGCAAACAAGCAGAAATATCGCGAAGATGCGGAAGTTTTTTTCCGGCATGTTCGCGAGATTTTCTGCATGGTTGCGGGTCGCCAACTTACCCATGTGGTTGCTTGCGGGCGCGGCCATCTTGTTTTGAGTTGTTCTCGCGGTGCATGATCGCGAGAAGAAAGACGTGATCGCGCGACGCATGACGTCACTGCGGGCGCGAACTGTCGCGAGACAGCGCAAATGGCTAAAAACAATACAACATCTCATGGAGAACGCGACCGGATCAAGAAAACTTGTCGGCGAACGCAGGGATTCAGGTAAGGCGATCGCGCGCGCGCGAGAATGTATCATTTTACAGCGCGAGCAAGAAACAAATTATCGCCAAGCTGCGGAAACCGGAATTTTTGACATTTTCGCGCTCTCCGCGGAACGCAAAAATGTCAAAATATCGCAATTTCCGCGAACGGAACGAAATTTTTGCCCAGGCCTACTATTAAGCCACAAAACTACTAACCCTGGGCGGACAACTATGCTACACTCGTGTAGTTTGTGTAGTTTATGCTACTTCGCTCTATGCGAATTGCACATAGCACAGTGAAAAAACGCGTAGCGTAGTTGCCATTTTTTGCTTGCTCGCGGACCTCAACGCCAAGTAGGTGACCGCGAGCGAGCAAAATGACATCCCTACGAGACTTTTTCCTCGTTCACGATCAGAAACATCAAGTTGCCGATCGCGAGCGTGGAAAATAAACCTCCCGGCGAGATTCTCAACGCAGGGAGGTCAGGTTTCTCATTGCGAGTGGTCATGTATGCTCGCGACCGCTCGCGATGAGAAACTACCAGTCCACGTTGAGAAAATTGCCGCTCGAGTAAAATCTACTCGAGCGGCAGAAAACGACAGCTCGCACTGTGCAAGATGCCGTTTTCAATTATTGCGCAGTGCGGACAAGCATCCGGCACTGTGCAATCATCGCGAACAGTGCACTATGCAGTTCACGTAGTGCTACGCATATCTCGCGAAGTGCACTTTGCGTAGCTACGCATAGCGCTACTACGTGAACTACGCCCAGGGTTAAAAACTACCCAGAGCTAAACTACAAGCAAAATTGGATACTTTGGAGAAGTCTGTCTCAAAAACTAGAATTAGCAAAGTATTTACACTTCAGCAAAAACTGCCATGTAATTTAGCTCCGTAAGTCACATGAATAGGAAGGGTTAGTAAATGGTGCA
Source organism: Triturus cristatus (assembly GCF_964204655.1). Lineage (NCBI taxonomy): Eukaryota > Metazoa > Chordata > Amphibia > Caudata > Salamandridae > Triturus > Triturus cristatus. The sequence continues at coordinate 379,619,328 of NC_140582.1, read as the reverse complement.
ATGGGTAAAGTAATAGATTTGAATAATTTCCCAAACAGAGATAAGGTTGAATACTTGGCCATAGAATGTGATCAGATTGATGGCGTGAAGCAGATTGGCTGTTGTGTTGCATGTTGTTTGCAAGTGAAAGACTTATATGTGCGGTACCAGTAGTTCCCACTCTCTCTAACATGTGCTGTAACTGTCTATAAATCACAAGGTTTAAGTGCAGGTGCAGCTTTCGTAAATATTAGAAGTACTATATTGAAAAAGGAATGTCATATGTAGCACTGTCACTAGTTAGAACATTTTCCGGTTTGTTTTGATTGATTTTGATGAAAATAAATTTAGTGCTGATGCAAGTTGTATAAGAGAGTACAATTGGTTAAAAAGTGTATATGCTCCTCACTAAGGAGAGTATCCTATTCATGAGAAACAGATAATCTGTTGAAATAGAAGATTGCAAAAGAGTGTATACATGCTGAAGAAAACAAAGGACACAAACAAAGTAGAAGCTGTTAAGAAGAGAAAACTGGAAAATGATGGAGATATTGTAGGTTAACAGTTGGAAAAGAGTGAATGTGTCAACTGCTATGTAAATGTTGTTCTCAATGTACTGTTTCATTTACCACATCTAATCAACCAAATTGAACAAAAAGCACATACAGGATTGTGTTCTGCACTGTATCACTTGCTGCAACATTTATTGACTGACAAAACCGTGACACATTCTGCTTCAGGTATTCAAGATCTTTCGGATGTATGTAGTGAATCAGTAATGTTTACTCTCAACAGTCAACAAGACGCACAAAAATGTTTTATGGTTATGTTTGGAGTTTTCTAAGAAGTAGATGTAAATATTGAAGATTTATTCAGTGTGAGAAACACATGGAATCATGACTGTGAAAATTATGATTATTCATTAACCACTAAAATAGATTCTAACAAAAATCTGACCTGCTCAAAATCCTAACAAGAAATGGAAAATACAGTATACTAATGCTACAACAATGCAGAGCAGATGGTTCTAAATTGGAAACTCACATTACAAACTTGAATGCTGGACAATTAACAATTTCGGGAAGAATTTTTATTACTTCAGGTATCATCTTTCAGGAAGGAATTAATACAACTTCTGGACACTACACTGTCTTTTTAAAGAGTGAAACTGGATGGATGGAATTTACTGACATCAACCTAAGATTCAAAGTAAAACTTTCTTTCAAACTACCAAACTCTTATCTTTTCTTTCTTCCGCCAAAGTTCTAAGGAGGAATTGTGGGTAAAGAAGTGGTGTATGGTGTTTCTTCTATGTGGTTCATCAATCTTTTGGACATTATTTGGCCGATTGGGGGTAATGTTGTTAAGGTCATCTTCAAAATTCAGTAGTCCTTTTACCTTCCATAATGAAGTTAATACCACATCTAAATACTACAATGTGTGATTCAATTCAGAAAATGAATGGATATAATCCAATTATAGCAGCTGTAAACAGTGTTTTCAACTAAACTTCAGCATACTATTTGTGGAAAAAAACTACATTGTGGGATGCTGTCTATATGGATCATCAGTACTGTCAATGTCAAGGTACTTATAGAGTACTGAAAGGTCATCTGACCTACCAGGAGTGATGCTGTCAAAAGGATCTCCAAAAATTGAAGAGTGCTTAATATTTATTTGCAATACTGTACTAGATACAATAATTTTAGAAATATATTTGACATAGGTTTGTTTACGTTACTGTAATAAGTCCAGAAAAAGCAATTTATTAACGAATTGTAGTTAATGTAATCCATAGTGTCACATTATTATAGTGATGTACTGTGTAGCTATGGGTTTTTTCTTTTATAAATCCATTGGTTCATTCTCCTCCACTTTTTGTAGGATGGTGCTTCATACAGACCACTGCATATGGGGAAGAAGTAACCCTGGGCGTAGTTTGCGAAGTAGCGCTATGCGTAGCTACGTGATGTGCACTTCGCACTACGTGAGCTACGTGTAGCTTCGCAAACTGCGTAGTGCACTGTGCAAGATGCTGTTCGCACTGGTTGCACAGTGCCAGATGCTTGTCTGCACTGTGCAATCAGTGCAAACTGCATCTTGCACAGTGCAAGCGGTCGTTTTCTGCCGCTCGAGTAGATTTCTACTCGAGCGCCAGCTTTTTCAACGTGGACTGGTAGTTTCTCATCACGAGTGGTCACGAGCATACGCGACCACTCGCAATGAGAAACCTGACCTCCCCGCATTGAGAAGCTCGCCGGGAGGTTTATTTTCCACGCTCTCGAACGGCAACTTGATGTTGCTGATCGCGAACGAGGAAAAAGTTTCGCCGGGATGTCATTTTATTTGCTCGCGTTCGCCAACTTGACGTTGAGGACTGCGAGAAAGCAAAAAATGACCGCTGCACTATGCTATGCTATGCGTGTTTGCACTGTGCTACGTGCAATTTGCGCAGTGCGAAGTAGCACAAACTTTGCAAACTACGCAAGCGTAGCGTAGTGCTTTGCCATGCTTATGAAGAAGTGTAAAAGATGAGAACTGTAAAACAGGGAAAACTATATTTTTACTACATTCTAATAGAGTCTCACAGTATAAGTAATGTGTATTGGTATAATTCTGTAACGTTAAAGGTTAAATGCTAACATATATTTAGGTTATTTTTCTTTTTCAATAGTGACTGCAGTTGAACATCACTAGATTTCTCATAACACTTATTTTACCACAGACATATTGCTTAGAGATATCAATGGAGAGTGTTTTAAACATAATGTGCTCTTGCCATGGCATCCCATTAGTTTATTTTGCCTATTTTGTAATAAAAACTTTCAGTGAAGTTCAGCACATTTACAGGCACTCACAAAACCACTTGCTCACCCATACAGCCACTTATACACCCACTCACTCACCTATACAGCCATTTCCAGAACCGCTCTCTCTCCCATATGACTACTCACTCAACAGTCACTCACTCAGTCATACAACCACTCACAGACACACTTACCAATATAGTCACTGATGTACCTACTCACTCACCAACAAAGCTACTTACAAACCCACTCACTTCCCCATACAGCCACTTATTCAACCACTAACTCACCTATACACTCACTCACATATCTTCCCAGTCACTCATACAACCAGTCAGACACCCACTCCCTCATTCAGGTACTCACATAGCGTTTAACTCACCCATCCAGACATTTAGACTACCACTTGCTCACTCATACATCTCCTCACATAGCCTCCAATTAATTCACTTATACAGCCAATCACATTAGCAGGCACTCACCCATATAGCCATTCACAGTAACATAGTCATCCTACCATATGACCACTCACACAACTACTAACTCACACATATAGCAACTCAAACATGCACTCACTCACCCATACGGTCAATGATACACCCACTCACTCACCCATACAACCACTCACACACCCACGTATCAATACATCCATTTGCACAATCACTCACTCACCCATAAACTCACTCACATACCCACTCACTCACCCATAAAAGCAATCGCACACCCACTCACATACATACTCACACTACTGCTCACTCATCCATATAGCCATTTACACTATCAATCACTCAACCCAACACGCTACTCACACACCCACTAACTCACCCATAAAGCCACTTACACTAGCATTCACTAACTGAAGCTGGTACTCATGTAACCTCTCACTCATATAGCCCTCATACTAGCACTTACTCATCCAGAGAGATACTCACATGTCCATCCACTCACTCACATAGCCACTAACACACCCATTCACTCACCCACACAACAATTGATACATGCATTTACCCATACAGCCTGTCACACAGGTACTTTCTCACTCATACAGCCTTTCACTCATTCATACAGCTACTCATGTACCCTCTCACTCACCTATACACCTACTCCTACAACTACTCACTCTCCCATACACTCAGTCACACAGCTACTCACTCACCAACACACCATCACACACCCACTCACTCATTCAGCTACTTACACAGCTGCTCATTCATCTATATAGCCACTCATATGGCTACTCATACAGCCACTCACAGACCCATATAGCCACTGACACTAGCCATCACTCACCAGTACTGCTAGTCACTCACCCATTCACTAACTCATACAACCACTCTCACACACATTCACTCACCCAGATAGCCACTGACAAAGGCAGTAACCGACTCATACAGCCACTCACACAACCCTTCACTCACCCATACAGCCTCTCACACAAGTGTGTTCTCACTCACTCATACAACCAGTCATACAGTCACTTACTCAGCCATATAGCAACTCATGTACCCACCCACTCACACATACACTTACTCACAGTTACTCACTCATCCATACAACCTGTCATATACCCACTCACTCACTCAAACACGTACTTACACAGCTGCTTACCCATCCATACAGTCATTTGTACTACCACACACTCATTCATACAGCTACTCATACACCCTCTTACTCACTTTTACAGCTATTCACACTAGCTGTCACTCGCAATACATAGCACTCCGTCACAATAGCACTCACTTACCCAGTCACTCACTGATGCATACAGCCACTCACACACCCATTCACTCATCCATAAAATCACTGACATAGGCAGTAACTTACTCATATAGCCACTCACACAACCTTTCACTCACCCATGAATCCTCTCACACAGATACGTTATCACTCATACAGCCACTCACACAGTCTTTCACTCACTCATACAAACATTCACACAATCGCTCACTCACCCATAAAGCCACTGACTAGTACTCACTCACCAATACAACTAGTCAGACACCCACACGGCCACTAACACACCTATTAACTCACACACACAACCACTCACACAGTCACTCACTCACCCATCCAGCACACTTTATCTGCTTTTAACCTTAAAAGGTGGCTCTGACAAGAACCTTTTTTTGTAGAACTCTGTTTTTGTTTTGCGATTTTCTAACATTTTGTATTTTATTAGGTATTTTTAATCAAAATAGCAATGAGGGGTATAACAAAATTAGAACAAGCAGCACAAAAATAGTGCAAACACTAAGATAAATTAAAAAAACAATACCATCTATGTTGTTTTGAAGAATCAATGATGGTATCAACGGACTGCTCTCCAGCTGTTAGTGTTGTGCTACAGTCCAGGCAATACAGGCCTACATGTCTCAATTCAGCAGCTATCTAGGGACAATGCCTCTCAACTTCACTGGGAACTCTCTCTCTTGGGACAGATGGCACAGCCGAAGATCTAGAGGGTCCTTCTCCATCACTCTCCTTTCTTGCCCTCTTCAGGCTGTTGAAATGATACGTTTTTAAATGGTACAACATGGAGGTTGTACCACAGGAATATTTTTTATTTGTACCTCTTGAGAGAGTCTTGCCACACAAGCTGCAATTGACCAATCTGGTGACTGTCTTGAATTCTCCAGATGGAAATATAAGGAATTCCCAAGATAAGATTTTGTTTTGGTATAACCCCTTTATCAGCACAGTGCTTCTGTTCCACCCCCTGTTCTTGCTCCTGTGGCTGCTATAGCACCTCCTCCTGCTAATCTCCACTTGTTGCCATTTTGTTTGAAAATAAATAGCAATAGAAAACACCAAGCAGTGCAATAAGAAAAGCACAGGGTAGCTCTTGAGAATAATTAAAAAATGATTGGAAGACTCAAGAACACAGAAATGGGTAGGCACCTCCTATGAAGATACATTAAAACAGTTTTGTCCAATCAAATCTCTTTCTTTCATATTCACATGATCTTCGTGAATACCGACATCATCATGACTACCACTGTTGTCATGAAAACAGGAAATACTATTTAAAAGTGTTTTACTTTAAAAATGTGTACAGATAGAGAAATGTACATGTGTGTTTTTACAGTTTTTGAAAAACACATGGTCTCTGCTAATTTTCTGCAAAATAGGAACATACGTATCGCGATCATTCGTGATGAATTTGTGACTAATTCATGATGATTAAAACAATTTGAAAAACACCACAGTTCATAATGCATTAAAACAATTTATGTTATGCAGTTGCAGTATATAATATGAAGTAGACGTTAATTTCACAGAACAAAGTAACGCAGATGAGTACGCATTTTCCAGAAAACTGTAAACTCTTCTTAAAAAATATAGTTTTCAATCAGAATGTCATGTTCATTTCAAAAAAATTAAAACTCAACAAGAAACATTTAGAAATATAAGTATAGCACGTGCCCCAGGTAAAGCTCCACTTGAGAATAATAGAAATTATTCTATTTTCTTAGGCTGGGTGAATAGAAACCAAAAACGTTCCCTTTAGGAATTCATTTTGAAAAAATGATCTGAAATCAATAACAAAAGTGAATACATCGAAAATACATTGGAATGAATTTCAGTGAGTTTGACAAGTAAATTCTTTCATGAGATCTCCTCCTAAGACCGGAGAGGATGGTTCTGTCCTTATAAATATACTAAGTATAAAAATACATAAAAACAATAGCATCACCAACGCAACCAATTGTATACCCATAAACTCACCAACCTATGCACTGAAAGAGCTAAAGCAACACCTGCAGTGCCACTCACAGACACACACAGGCTATGTTACAACCAGTGAAAAAGCCAGAAAGACATTTACACAGTCACTCAGAGACCCCATCATGCACTAATACATTGCCTGAGATAGCCACTGATAGTTAGGAAAAAAAGTATAGAAAACCTTAGAAATTGACTGAAAAAACAAAAGTTAAAGGAACTTTATAGATAGGTTATAGCATTAAAAAAACATAGAAATTCACTGACAAAAACCAAAGGTTATAGGGATTTTATAGTTTGGTGCACATTTTACTTGCACAAAACCAGAGAAATTCAGCAGTTATAGTTACGTGAGCTAACTATAACTGACGCCTCCACAATTCACTGCTAATGACCTCACATATCAGATCACTAATGACATCACTCATAACATCTCAAATGACTTACACACCCAGTCACTCACTCATACAGGCATTCAGACACCCACTCACTCACCATTGCAGTCACTCACACACCCACTCGCCCACCCATACAGCCAATCACACATCCACTCACCCACCCATACAAGCACTCACATAGACACTTACTCTCCAATACAGCCACTCACACAACCAACCAATTAGCCAAACACTCACTCAAACAGCCACTCAGTGATCCATACTGCCACTTACACACATAATCACTCAATCATACAGCCACTCACATAGCCACTTAGTCACACAGACACTCCCATACCCATACAGTTACTCACAAACACAAAAATTCACCCACAGAGGTACTCACACATTCACTTATTCACCCATACAGCCTCTTACACACCCACTCACAAACCTATACAGTCACTCAGACATCCACTCATGCACACACACAGCCATTCATATGATATATTTTAGAAATAGTATCACTGTTTAGTAGTACAAAATGTATAGTAATTTAACCTTTGTACTATCCTAGTAAGTATGTTGAACACTCATAAATGTTTAGAAAACATCCAAAATCACTGGATGATGTAATTAATGATGCATTCAGTGATGTAATTTGAGATATCATCAGTGATCTCATGAGTGGTGTCACTGACCATGTCATGAGTGATGTAATATGTGAGGTCGTAAGCAGTGCATTGCCAGGGCAATAGTGATTGATAACTCAGGTAACTAGAACTGCTGAATTTCCCTACTTTTTTATGAGTGAAATGTGAGCCTAACTATAAAGTCCTTGTAACCTTTGTTTTGTTCGGTGAATTTCTAAGGTTTTTTTAACATCAGATAATATTCCCAACAGAATACACAGTGGAAGAGGGGCTGCCTGCAGGGCCCGGCCTCACTTTGGGAGAGGTGTAGCGTAGTGGCCAAGGCAGCTGATGCTGGAGCGCAGGGCTCACAGTTCGATCCCCAGCACCGGTGGCAGCTCAGCTCCTGGAAATAGCTTACTTAATCTCCGTGATGAATCACAGCGCCTTGAGACCTTTCGGGGTGAATAGTTTGCACTTTACAAACACCGGATTGTTCTGTTGAGTTGCCACTGCCCCTCCCATCTGCCTAGCATGGTCAGGTGGCTGCCACCTCCACCCTGCCTGTCCAAGTTCCACGCCCTTCCCTCCTCTCATCCATTGTCCTTTTTTCTTCCACTCCCTTCTATCCTCCATGATCTTTTGTGCTGCAACTGCTCCTCTTTTCTGCCCCAGTCTGTTGTGTAGCCCCTTCCCCTGCCCTCTATTGTCTATGTGCAGCCCCTACTCCTCCGTTCTGTCCTCCATGGTCCTTTGTGCATGCCCTTGCCCCTCCCTCTTCCCACCATGGCTGTTGTACTGCCACTAACCCTCCCACTTGCCAAGCATGGTCTTCTGCTCAGCCACAGCCCCTCCCACCTTCCCTGTGTGGTCAGCTTGCTACCCCTGACCTCCTCCCAATTTACTCTGCATGTAGGCCATTATAGTCTCGCTATTGTCCTCCATGGAGTGTTGTGCTTCCAGTGCCCATCCTGCATGCCCTCCATGGTCAGCCCGCTGCTTCTGCCCACCTCCTTGCAGCCCACCTCAGTTTTCCAAATGCAAACCGCTATCTCCTCCCCTCCCTTGTCCAGTCCGCTGTCATGCTCTTGCCCCCTCCCTTCTTCCCTTCATGGTCTGTTACGCTGCATTTTTTGCTTCCCGTCTGTCCAGTATGGTAGGTTTGCTGCCCTTGCCTCTTTGCCCTCTGCTCGCTGCTGTCCTTGTACATGGCCCTGTCCCCTCCTGAATGCTTTCCATGGTCTGTTGTGCTGCACTGGCGAACCGTTTGCCCCGTGTGGTGTATTGTGCTGCTGCACCCCTGATGCCTGCCTTGTAAGGTGAGTTTGGTTCCCCTGCCCATCTCCATCCTGCCCTTTCTTACCTGAGTTGATGTCCCGACCCCATTCCTCCTGGCTTCTCTGATCCTATGTATTATATATTGGAAATAAAACATCTCCAATTGCTAACTAAAGTTGCCAAATAAGTTGCCTACAGATGGGACATAAAAATAGAAATTACAATGGTTTCTCCAGTAAGAAAAACAAAAAAGGAGAGTAACGGAAAAGAAGGAAAGACATAAAATATAACAAAAAGGGACTGCAAAGCAGACATCAGGGTAAAAAGTGTAGAATGAAACAATTAAGAAAAAAAAAATCAAGGAAATGCTATAGAGAAGTAAAAATTGTCAATACAGAACATCCACTCCTTTTTTGGGGGTTATTATATTATTTAAGAGAATACCAACACTCTCAAAGTTTGAAGTTGCTTTGACGGTTTGGGTTAGAAAAGATTCAAGCTAAGTTGGATCACAGAAAGTGAGTGCAGATTGCATAAGACTGTGGGGTAATAGGAACTGCAAAGCTTTATGTTCCCTTCAAATACACAAAACTATTTCTTGAGAAGCAAGCATGCAAGAGGAGTTGTCTGAGGACAATACCCAGTTAGTATTCATGGTTCAGCACACATCGAAAGAGGGAAAAGACTCTCAGGATTGTTTTTATACAGGAAGTTGTGCCTTCCTGCACAAAAACAACCCTGAAAGCAATGCAGGCACCCTTAAATGATGGTGTAAGCATTCCTGTGTTGGCACTAGGCTGCTAAAACTGCATGCACCAGTGCAAGGGAAAAGGCGACTTGTAAAGCACGCTACCCACCTGTGAGGGTCTCAAGGTGTAAAGTGATTTGATGCACTGCCTGCACCACAAAAAAGATAAACATGGCCCACTGTCCCTAGTGCCTTCTAAGCCAGTGCCTTGCACCTAGTGAGAATAGGTACTGGGCCCAGAATGTTAACAAAAATATTAACCACATAATTTGCCCAGTAAATTCTGGACAAAAGCTTGCAGTCATATATTATTGGTACTTTGCCCAACATTTGCTGCTCATTATGCTAGGGCATTTCAATCAATTAGTCGGTGTTAGTTTGTTTTACCAGAGTTTATATTTTGTGCATATATAATGACAATCAATATGACTTTCCACCTTTGAGTCCTCTTATAAAGGTTGAATTTACATAAGTGCAGTTGAAAAAGATATTATATGATACTTAGAAGTGTGTTTATCGATGTGTTAAAGTTAAACTGTATCTTGGGCAAGATGGATGTGGCCTTTGTCACTCACTCCTATCCCCCATGCAACTTTTTGCATGCTCACCAGAGCACAGTCAGATAGACCACTGTTCTAAATACATTGCTTTTGATGAACTTTCTCTTGTTCCCTAAGACTTGAAACAGTCTCAAGGTCTTTTATGCTGTCTTCCATGGATAATAATGGTCCATTCATTCACTGAAAGTTCAATTGTATAAATGTTTCACATCTATTAGAACATCTCAGGATGATGTCAGCATAGAGGAAGCTGAATACTTTTTTTATAAAATGACATGGTGCATATATGTTAAAGTAATGGCGTGAATTTTTCTGCACATTCTAGTTTGGCACAGAATTTATGTTTTTCAGTCAGATCAGAGAATTAAGCAGTTTTACTATTTTGGTGTGTAAGAATTTTGTATATCAATGTGTATAACATTGTGTATGAGAATTGTGCATAACAATGTGTAAGATAACTGTGTATGAGAAAATGTATAACAATGTGTATGAGAATTGTGTATAACAATGTGTATAACCCTTTGAATAATAATTGTGAGTGGCCATGTGTGAGATGTGCAGCCAGATGCAACATAGCACATAAATATAATGTCTGGGGCTGGGCATTCATGTGAAGGCTACAAATAGCTCATCTTGGTCACAGAGTATTGCTGTGCACACTTATTTCTGCATCTTACCATGTGACTGTGATTGTGTTAATTGGAAAACTGTCTATTACCAGTAATCTCTATCTACCTCACATCACTAGTGTAGCTTGTCTAATAACTATGTTCTGTTCACTGAACATTAACAGGTCTAGGCACATGAAGAAAATGTCCTTGCAATAAATCATTATGTGTTTGTGTTGCATGCTTAGAGAGAGACTGGAAATCACCAGAGGTCTTTCTTTGGCGTCATAACTCTGAATGCGCATAGTACATACTCCAGCCCCCCTCATCCACACCTATCAAAGCATGTCATGCCTATTGGTCGTTTTATCTTAAATCTGCCCATAGACAAATACGACCCAATTCAAAAGTCAACTAGTCACCCAAGAAAACATTATCCAACAAGTGCAATTTCACAAACTGCCCTTTGTAGCACATTTAGTAAAACTACAATAGTACTATTCACATACTACATAATATTATTCACAAACCGACATACGGAGACCTTCGACTTTATTACTCCCAAATATTTGTACATAAGTATCTGACAGATGTGTGAAGACCTGTGGACATGTATGTATATGTTTTGGTGTAAATATTTTAGGAACCTGTGGGAGTGGCTGGAAAATGGAGATACTCACTTCTAAATGGGCAGATTAGGGAGGGCCAAGAAGGGGTTAAAGGAGGGACATGAAAAAACAAACACTCACACACAAAAGAGTGATCCTACTGCTTTTCACAAACAGTACTTACATTTTCTGCAGATAAAATGCACCCAAAAACAGTAGTAAATCTACTTCAGTGCAGCTTTGTTGTGAGTCCAGTACCACATATGGCCGCTTGCAGGTACTGCAGCACACCCCCATACAAAATAGTGGAGGCGGGGCTTCATATAATACACAATAGGAAATAATGCTCAATAAAATAAAATATCGCTCTATTTTGTAGACTGCATAGATGAGGGGAGAAGATGTGGCCTAATAGTCAGAGCTGCCGACTTTTGAAATAGGGAATCGGGTTTGAATCCCATACTTAACTCAGCAATCTGTGATTCAAGGTAAAATATTTACTCTCCCCATGCCATTTAGTACTCATATAAAACACTTTAAAGCACATGGGTCAAGTTTTCTCTATATGTATTTTAAGATTTGAAAATAATATTCATCTTAAAATTATTTTTGATTAATTTAAATGAGTTATTATTTTCATTTTTGTTTAAAAATAATGAAACACGTCTTTTAAACTTGTAATAATAATTATGTATCAAAATGATAGTAAGGGCTAAATATATTTTAATTATATATAATGATAATAACAATAATACTAATACTAATAATAATAATATTAATAATAATAATAATAATAATAATAATAATAATAATAATATTAATAATAATCATCATAATAAAGTAATAACCACCATAGGAAACTCTCACCAGTAGTTTAGACCTCTGCCTATATGTATAAACTACTGATAGTAACTTTACACTCATATATATTGTTTTAAGAGGCTACAGCCCCAGTTTTGCGGTGGTGCTGACATGTACATCTGTAACTAGAAATAGATTGACAAATATAAAAGCTGTGTAAAGTCACAGCTAGTTGTGGTAGTAAGTTTACATGTGAGTCAATCTACATTTGTAATTTTACCTTTGTAAATAAGCCCACTTACATTTCAACTGCATAAGTGGCGTATGCAGATTTGCAGTACATTTAATTGCAGTATATCCTAAATACTGTTCATGCTTGCCAGGAACAGTACTTTTTTCAACACGGTTGAGACAAGCCAGGAGTGGCAGTCGTACCTACAAAGTGGATGTAATGTCACAACTTCAGTGTTTCCATATCAATCTCAAAATATTCACTCTTTTCTTATTAAATGACAGGACCGCTGCCTCATACAGAACTATCAGATACTGAAAGACATCCAATGAGAAGAAAAATGAGGATATGAGTGGTACATTGCAAATTGCCCACTAGTCCATGTTTCTCTTTGCTGTCAATTCTTGGACATTCACCTATGAAGCAGCCATATTTTGAGCCAATATGCACCAGGCTTGAATAGGCGATAACTAGCTCTGACTACCATGTTGCCTGCATGTTTATGGAGGATCCACCTCCTGACCCTGGAGGAAAGTGCAGCAGCAGATATGTTGTCTTCATGTGTGCCTACTGATCCCCAGCCTACATGGATTAAAACATCATTCCTTAGAGGTGGAGCTTGCAACATTATGTAACTGTGGGGAGTTGTGGGATACTTTTAAAATATGAATATGTGAATCTCTCTGTCCTATGAAATATACATCTCATCATAATGGACATGTCTCTATAGTTTGGGAAGTGTCTGCAATATGGAAAATAATCCCAGGGACAGATAATGGCCTACTCTGGCATATGTTTGCCACTCCTGCCTAATGGTGGCCATTTGTTGCATGATTATGATCATTCCTGGCATTATGATTGACATATTTGCTCATTTATAAGATGCTTGCTTGATGATGTGATTGCTGGCAAACTAATGACATCCATTTCATATCTGACAATCCCAGACCATTTGACAGCCTTTCTTGGGACATACGGTGGGTGCATGTGAATACAAGACTATTGATGCCCATGTAAAGTTAAAGTTAAACCTATTGCATGCAAGGCTATATATGGAAATGTGAAAGAATGCCTGTCGAAATAGAACAGCAGGGAGGGTGTTTAAGTACCTGTTAAAATGGCAGGTTGATGACTGTTATTAAATAGTTGTATTTATTAAAAAACTTATACCTTTTTGGACTAAATGAGTGTAAATTTTTTTTCAACTGAAAATTTAGTATTTTCACAAACTAAGAAGATAACGTTTGGGGAATAATGTGTTTATTTGCTAAAAGTATTGGCTTAAATGATTGAATTTTCAGAAAAGGATTTAAGATCACAATGTGTAAGGTTCCAGAACATTTTTGAATTTGGGTGGTGGTTCATGCTGAGTTAGGGATGCCTAATATTTATTGCATATCTAATTCTATTGTCTGCCATGCTCCTGGATCCGCGCAAAGTTAGTACCTCATGAATAATTAGTACATATGAATTTCATGCAAGATCCGTTTTGTTCTATGACACCTTTAGGATTTAGAGCACTGTAGAATTCTCAAGTGTTGCTCCCATATCATGTTGGAAATGGGCACTATACTTTGACTCAAGTCTGGCAGAAACATATTGATTCTTCCAGATATCGACATGTAAATTTCATTAGGGAAATGTATTTTGTAAGCAGATACATATCAGTTGAAATTCGGGAGTAAATCCGAATGTTTTAAGTAGTAGCCCCTTAAGAGGCTTACAAATAAATGTGAACTTCGTTCTCTGAGTTTTCTGTTGAGTAACAAGTAATTTTGGACCATAACCGATTATTACTATGTTTTTTCAACTTTCATATTTAAGATAATATTGCCGCTATTGTCTCTGTGGCAAAACATTAACATAGGTTGTTAATGTCTCATCGAAGTACGCCTTTTAAAATATATATTTCTACGTCACCCGATTATATGAAGAATCATTGTATCTCTGCTGACTCTTTATGTTACACAATATATAAAGGGGGGTAACCCAGTTAATCCAACCGCATCTGGGTAAACAGATATACAAAAAATGTGATGCGTTGGAATAAATCAGAACAGTTTTATAATTAGAAGGACACCATTAATTATTCCTTCAGAACGAGGTGCTCTCTCTTTGAATTAATCATACATTAATCAATATCATTGCTAGAGCACAGCCTTAGACAAAATCTTTTTATTTATCCATATGCACAAAGTGTCAACACATCATATATTCAAATATACAAACAAATATGACATACAGAAAAAATAAATCAAGAAAATCAGAACAAACAAAATACACATGAACAAGGAATTCATCCTGTATTCCTTATTCCCCTATTAATAACTATGGATGCCTACTCCTTTTTAGTGCGAGCATTCCATTATTTTAGATAGCCCCACTCAAAAGTACTAAGAGGAAAATACACTTTTATACCTCTAAACAATTTTTTAGTACTTTAACCCCTTGTGTGCCCCGCCCTTTCCACGCCCTGTGCCGGGCGTTTCATTAGCGGGCGGGGCTCATGACGAGATAGTCTCGTCATGGGCACAGCGCAACCGCGGCCCATGACGAGACCATCTCGTCATGGGCACTCAAGGGGTTAAATATCAATTATACAATTAATTTTGTTTCGTCAAGGGCTTCTTCGATTCAAACAGTCGACGCGTTTCAGCCCAACTTGCTTTGGGCCTCATCAGGACTAGGGTATAAAAGGATATCTCTCCCTAAAAACACCTACAATACAAATATTAAGTTTTACTTACAATATACCACATATTTACATATATATACACATCATATATGCAAATAGCTAATTGCACAGAAACACAGTTGTCAAACTATATATTTAACAGAAACTCCTCTCTTGAGGTGGCAGACCAAACTATGTTATAAGTTAGGTGCAGTAAGTGCAGAAAGATCGATACCTCGTCACCTAGAGGATCGTATCACCCGTGCCAAAAAATACCTAAACCAAACGAAAATTAAAAAACTATTAAGGGGAAAGTGCAACTATAAAGGTCAAGTACTGAAAAAGTGACACTAAGCTTAAAACGAACATATCGTGTCTGTAATAAAAAACAAATTTCAAAACACTGAACGGTTACCAGTCTAGTCGGGTAATCCCTGTAGAGCAGCATAAACCACCCACGAATGAATCTCTATCAAACAATTAGTGGAATCTCACTAGCACTGTGGGCATGAAGGAAAAAACACATGTCTACATGCAATATATCCACTAGCAATCAAAACATCAATAGTTACAGAGGTGAATAAACCAAGCCCATCCTAATGTTTTACATAGTAGCCGCTTAAGAGGCTTACAAATAAATGTGAACTCGTTCTCTGAGTTTTCTGTTGAGTAACAAGTAATTTTGGACCATAACCGATTATTACTGTGTTTTTTCAACTTTCATATTTAAGATAATGTTGTCGCCATTGTTTCTGTGGCAACACATTAACATAGGTTGTTAACGTCTCATCGAAGTACGCCTTTTAAATTATATATATTTCTACGTCACCTGAATATATGAAGAATCATTGTATCTGTGCTGACTCTTTATGTTACAGTAATAATTACTTATCCATACATAAATCTTTGAATGTATTAATTGAGATTAAAAGACATGATATATAAGATGGCACATGATATAAATATCCTCTAGGTAAGTGTTCTTCACTAGTGGTATATCCACTACCCATGGTCTAGAACTAACATTTGCATATGTAGCAACTACTGATAAATATTTTTAACAGGCTTCCTCATCTTCCTGCTCCCTCTTTGTTTTCACTAATCCACCTTTGCTCTGTTATTCAAGACACCTAAACAATCCTTCTCCTCAGTCCTGTTCTCTTCATTACTTTATATATATATTTTAGTTTTAATTATAACTGTTTCAAATGATTTACTTTAATTTCAAACTATTTTCTATGGGTTTTTATTTCAAATGCCTACATTCATTATTTTTATGGGAGGGTGCTGCAGTGTTAGTTATTGGCCACGTGTAGTGCTGGACTTTTGTTAGTAGTAACTTACACTTTGAGCTTGTGAATTCCAAAAAGTAGTACACTTAATAGAAAGTGGAAACATATTAAAAAGTGTAAACTACTTTTGTGAATCAGGCCCTCAGCGTTCAAACTTACTAAAAAATTGTAAGTTACATATCTCCACCCGAAGAGTAATGCACTTGGCTTACTCCTGTGTGGGTGGGTGATGTCCTTCCCTAAACCACTTCCTGACCCTCTGTAAACCCCTCTTACTCCTCCCTAATCCCATACCTTTACTAGTTTTTTTGGGGCTACAGGATTACACTTTATATCTAGTACATGTTTATGGATTCCTAGTGGCACTTACATGAAGCTATGACTGTAATGTTCATTTCTCTTGTAGGAGGATTACACTATTTACAATGATAGTTAAATCACATTAACATCAATATATAGATATGTTTTACGAGAGCCTATAAAATGTTTAATATAAAGGTATGCCACCTGTGTAATTGTTTATTTAACTTCTTTGCCTTTTCAATATATTCAGACACACAACATTGTACTTGGAAAGGACAGGATTAGAAATGTAACCTATGTTGGAGATAGAAGTACTGGAAGTTGAACTACACATTAAGAAAAATGATAGAAAACGATCTCATTTCTCTTATCCAGAAAATGCAGCTGCCATTACAACGTTAGGATTGTAGCAAATTTCCTCATTAAATTGGTCAGCAAAAATGAGTGGTTCATTTTTTTTTTTTGCAGTGGCTCATGGCTGTGACTTTTAAGATATTTTCTTTAAAATTGTGTTATAAATGCATTTCCTCACCCCAATTTATTCAAAATGTTCGCGGAGGGAGAACTCCTCCCCAACTATGAACTCTTAAATGACTTTGACCTGTTTGTTGCTTGCTCACTCATGGCAAGTGAGCTAGAAAGAGGATATATTGCAAAGGCCAAAGTGAGAACAGATCTGTAAAGCCTTCAAACCATGATATGAGAACATTAGTTACAAAATCCCGAGCTCTTGAATATTCAAACAGTGTGCCATTACAAGTTAACAGTATTTTGTCATTATCTCCGTATGATGCAAAATGTTCAAAACATATATTTTTCATTGTGACTTCATGATTCCCATTTTACTTATTATTAATAATAAAAACAACATTTTCTATTCATCATAATAGAACACCGAGTGCAGCGAGGGCCTAATGAGAGAGCACAAATGTTTGAAATGGGTTTGAGGTGATTTAAGAACCACAGTCTAGAAGAAGGGGGTGTTTTTTTTCACTGCTGTTGTTGTAATTGTTTGGAAACAGTTAAATGTTCCAAGGAGCAGCAAAGCACATATGCATCGCTTGACATCATTCATCAAGGACATCTGAAGTTGATAATGTAAATGAAGGTAATTAACTAAGAGAACAATCCTTTTCCAAAGCCGATCATTAACAGAAATCAATAATATCTTAGTGGTGTTAGATCATTCAGAGAATAATGAAGCCATTAGCAAGCAATGATGGTTGAATTAACTGAACTGTCCTTCCTGAGAGCGACACTTATGCTACATATCTTTTTGTGAACATTAAGTAAGTGATTTTCCAGGGTACTGAAACTTTTTCCTCCGGTTTGCAAAGCAATAAAAACGGTGCATTTTCTAATTAAGCATAGCAATGCAGACCTGAAATTTCAGGGAGTGGCTATAAGGTTCTGTATTTGGATCACAAAATGATATCTCCCCTACAGTGTGTGTTACTTTACTGCACTCTTGTTAGACCTGTCAGCCTTAGGGTAGTCTTTCCCTAAACCTTTTGCCTGCTTGCTTCCAATATTGGTGATCTCATTTTTATTGGCCTTGGGACTCCGTGCACTTTACCACTGTTAACCAGTGCTAAAATGCTTTGCTCACTCCCCTAAACGTGGTTTGATTGGCTTACTCAAAAATTGGTATATTTAATGTACCTATAAGCTACTAGTAAAGTGCACTACAGGTGTGGAGGGCCTGTAAACTAAATTCTACTAGTGGACCTGCAGCACTGATTGTGCCACCCACCTAAGTAGCTTTTTAAACATGGTGTCTGACCTTCCACAGTAGAGCCCGTGTGTGCAGTTTATGCTGTCATGTCGACTTCGCATTTAAAATAACTTACCAAGGCTTAAGCACCCCTTTTATTACATATACGCCCCCCCTATGGTAGGTCCTAGGTAGCCCATAGGGCACGGTGCTGTGAAATTAAAAGGTTGGGCATGCACATTTACCTTTTCCTGTCCTTCCTCCTAGTGAAGAACTCCCAAATTCATGTTTCACTACTGGGAGGCCTACATCTCCCATAAGTCAAAATTGGAGATTCCCTGTTGGTTCTATTAAACTGGTATTCCCAATGTAAGGAGGTAGCTCTGTCAGGTTTAGTACCATTGGAGTTGTAATGAAAAAGCCTCTTTAATGGCAAAGTCAAATGTATCATTATTATTATAAAATTACACTTTTAGAACATTAAACACTCCACAATACGCATAAATCGTGGCACTTCAAACTATAATTGTTCGACTTTCATATGGAAGACGGAGAGACTCTCATGAGTTAGGACACAGGCTATATACGACAAGTGAAAAGAGAAAACCACAACAGGTACCAGAAAAGACAGGATTATAACTACAAATTGTACGAACCTTAAAATAAGTTTAGGAGAGGCTAGAAATTAAATATTGAATGTTTTTGACCTTCTATTACAGATTGTACCGAGTCCAAGTCCAAGCCCTGAAGAGAACCCCAATAATTCTACTGGGGCTCAAAACGTGTTGGCAACATCTACCACTACGGGGATACACTGAATTAATTTTGTCCATTTGCAGAGAATAGTTTACAAATTTCTATAACCTAACTAGATCCAAGAATAGTGTTCCCAGTGCTCAGTAGTTTTGTTACCTCAAAAAAGAGACCATTTGAAAAAGATAAAATTAGGTTATTGGTCGCTGCTTGTCTTAAAATGATGACTGGTTCAATAATGAATGTAACCCATATTTCACAAATGTTTTATGTTTAATGTATTTTTTTAATGTTTTTTGTAACAATTTTGAGTTAAATGTATGTTTAATGATGGGAGGTATGAGGTATTTTCCTTTTGTTCTGACTTCAAAATCAAATGAGTTATATCTGTATAAAAAAAGATTAAATGATGAGTAAATAAATACTACAAACCATAGAAATAATTGAATGGCCTGAGTCGGTCTAAGTAAAAAGCAGCAGTTTAAATGATAGCTAGATAATCAGTTGATCGAATTTTAGAAAGATGGCATTTTTTCTCTCTTAGCCCTGTGTGCCTGCAGCATGTCTTCAATACATGTCTAGGGAGGGTGGCAATTGGACTTTGTACATTCCCTCTAGACAGCCACACAAAATGGGAGCTAAGGTGTGACTTGATTGATCACCCTGGGAGGATAGGAGGCAGGAGCTGCACACAGCCTCACACTTACACCTGAATGGGCTGTGTCCTGTCCCCACAAAGGGCTGCCTACCCCCTGTAGTGAATCTGGTGAACCTCTATGCACTTCAAAGACCCTTTTGTGAAGTCTACCCCATTTCAAAGGCACCACTGAGTATAAGAACTGAAAGGGGTGGCTCATCCTCAAGTGTGGAGGAGCATCGCCCCACGTGCTGCGAGCGTAGCAGGCACACAAAAATAAACAAAATGGCATAGCAATGCCTTTTCATTGCCATGTCATTTTCGTCACTTCATGCTAGTTAGGGCTGGGGTGGTGATGATTCCTCTGATTGTAGGATTACAGCTGCCCCTGCAGTGCACATGTTGGGTTGGCCAGCTGGCTTGCTACGGCTAGCCCGACATGCACACTGTAGACCCAGCAATCCCATGGCTGTGAAACATCCATTAGATTGCTGGCACAGGCCTCCAACCTCAAAATGAGCTCTGGTTTAGCCTGCTTCCACCAATCCTAGAGCTGCTCTCATGCTGATAAGAGCAACTCCAGGCTTGGATTGGTGTTTCACTGGGCAGGAAGGAAGTCCTTCCATTCCTGCTCGTGGACACCAGGGCAGAAGTGCCATACCGGGCGAGCTGTATCTGGAGAACCGCATGTATGGTGAGTTTGGCGCTGAAGGACGGAGCCCAGGATTAGGCTGCTCCTCCACCCCCGGGCCAGGTCAGAGCTCATCAACTCAGAAACTAAGGAAAGGCCTCTCCGAGATTGCGGGACCCTGCCCTGGGTGCTTTGTCATGCGGGAGACCGGAGGAAAAAGTCCAGGATGGGGACTCCCACCCTGGGGCCCGGCCAGGGCCCCATCAGAATGTCTGAACATCGAGAAGTAGGGGATGCCTTCAGAGGCCTGGCCGACCCCTGTCCAGGGCCCTTCTCAGTGCAGCGGATTGCGGGACAGAGCCAAGGACTATAGCTTCCACCCCAGGACCCACTGGGGGCCCAGTCAGAGCTTTAGAACCTAGCCAAGCAGGGGAACCCACCCAGGGCCTGATAGACCCCTGGTACCAGGCCCTTCACAGTGTAGCCTGTCCTCTCCCACTCACTATGGCGTGCCAGAGTTTGTCAGGTCGAGCTTTATAGGGCATACTCCACTGTTCTGGTGAGTTGAAAATGATCACACATTTTGAGACCAGTTTATGGGTCAAGTACATTACAGTTAGGTCGAGTAGTTTAGAAGCAGTGGTTTTTTGCACATCTCTGAATTCGTGGGTACCCATACTAGCATGTGAATTAGAAGACATTTCCCATAATGACTTCTGTTTTTTACACACTGTCTTACATTTGGAAGACGATTGGTAATAATACTTACCCCTGGATTTTGGACCCTACCTGAGCCGGAACCTAGGGAAACCTAGCCAACTTGTATATTTTTTTAAACCAGACACCTAGGGCTATTCAGGGTGTGCTGACTTGCATAGCGCTCACCACATTTTATTAACCGGAATCTATGAAAAATTCACACTTTGACTGAAAAACAAATTTTCCTCACATTTCTGTGATGGAACTTTCTGGAATCTGCAGGGAGCCACAAACTTCCTTCCACCCAGCATTTTGCCAAGTCTCCCAATAAAAATGGCAATTCACTTGTGTGGGTAGGCCTGGTGCCCATGACAGGAAATGGGCCCAAAGAAAACTAGAATGTAGCACATATTTCCACTGAAAACGGACTCTTTTTTCCAACGAGCTGAACAGCCCATTTCACTTTCACTTACAATGTAATGATGTAAGCACAACATAGGTGCTGATTAACATTACACTAAAATAATTGCCTCGGGCGGCGGGAGGAGCTCTTCCCCTGATCCTGGGGATGAAAAATAAAAGAAGATATGCCTCTGTTGTAAACAGATGAGGGGTATTCTGGACGTGTGCAGAGGTTGGAACAGTTCCATCCTTTGCACAAAACGGGTTAAATTATGGCATGTAGCAAAGGATGAGGCCTCAAGGCCCATACCAGTATGAATTTATCTCGATCACCTCCCACAGATCCAGTCCCCAACTTCCTATTAACGCTGCTCCATCGTTGGTAAGATCTACCCCACCGAGCCCAGCAGTGAGAAAGTCAGGATCCTACAATGCAGGGAGCAGATGCCCAGCAATCACTCAAAATCATTCACTTTCCCATTCCGTAGGACAGGGGGAGTTCTATGCTCTTGTAGTTCCCAGTGGAAGTGGGTGTGGCTTAGTAGCATTTTTCTGTTTTGATTCCTGTCCTGGGATTGGGTAACTAACCTCATGGTTAAGGACTGGGTCAGGACGAGGGATGTACATGTAATACTTTACCCCCTTAGTACAAACTTAACACCCGAATATAAAAGTGAGCAACTAAAGATTACCTTTTCGAAGGGCCATCTACTGCTCCAGAACACAAGTGGCCACGGTTTTAGTAATATTTTATCTGTTTGAGTTAGAATCAAAAATGTTGTTAATATCTGCAGACTATGCAGCAGATGATGGATTATGTAGCAAATGAAACAAACCCATAAGTATGAATAAAATGCTGAATTCTCCAAATCTTATAATTCCAGTGGAACTGGCATTAAAAGATGTTGAGAACGATTGTTTCTTCAGTAGCTCTCTGCAACACCACCCCACCCTTCACTTTCAGGCAGAGGCTTCCACCATTTAGTGGCACTTGTGTTTGTAAAACGTGAATCAATGAGTGGCATACAGGAGGCCAGCAGAGTTGTATTGAGATGCAGAGCCCTCATACGCTCGACCGATTTTGCCTCGGAGTAATGGGACATGAGAAAAAGGAAAGGAGAAGGATTCATGGATATTGCAAAAGAATATGGTTCAGAAGAGGGAACACAGTGTAGGTGGCTGATTTTTTTGATTACAAATGGCCTCAGACCGCTTCCGCCGAGATACCCCCAAGGAAGAGGATGATATATGGGTTTATTGTCTTTCAAAATGTCCATCTATTAGTGCAGCAGGTACTGCTGTCAGATGTATAAGTGGCCCCTGCTGCTCAGTTATGGCTGTCTTACCATGAAAAAGCAGCTAGTATTACAGCCCAGGTCACTCTTGCTGCTTTTTAACACAAAGGGCTAGAAAGTATCATTGTTGTTGCTGGTACAGCGGCTCCAGGGCCCAGACATACGAGGAGCCAAATAAATCTAATTATGTCTGGTTTACAATCTTTCCTTCTTCACATCAGGCCCCACTGCACACTTGCTTTGTTAGTGCTGCATTCTGACTTGGAGTAATGGCCCACTGGAGGGGAAGATTGAAGTAGAAGAAATACCTTTTTGGGCCTCAGAGAGATGGCAGAGAGGGAGATGTGGCAAGAAGCGAGTCCATGTTTTTAACAAATGGCAGAGGAAATCACTCTCTTTGCAAGGCAGTATCTATCATTAGCGGATCGGATGCAACAACACTGGTGCCCAGAGGTCTGAGGGGCTCCCGACATCAGAATTATGACTGTTCCAAGGGGCATGGAAGATAATTTTCCTTTCGAGCATTAGAACTGGGGGAGAGAATGTGGCCTAATGGCTAGGGTGGTGGACCTCTGGGGAACCGGGTTCGAGTCTCAGCAGGGATGCTCAACATTCTGTGATTCAGGGCAAATCACTTAATCTCCCCGGCCAAACAAAAATAAATGTGTCTGTCTGTAATTCAACTGGTGCTCATGTAAAGAGCTCTGCTACCTGCAGGTCTTTTTTGTGCTATATAAAACTCCACAAGAAACATAGTGTACCCTTGTAGAAAAAAGGAAGGCGATATATGGAAGCCTGTTTCAAGTTTGAAGTGATGGTCAGGCATGGTAGGGATGGTCTTTATTAGGCAGAGAAGACTCAGGGATGCAGGTATCATTAGTTCAGCTGGTGCAGTTGGCGATTCTGCCAACACAGAAACTGAATATGGAGCAAGATTGCCATTGCTTCTCTGGTTCCATGCTTTCTGGAGAAAGGCCTCACAGAAGTCAGCATTTGCTGGAAAGTGATATGGGTCACAATCAATCCTCCGAAGATGCATACATCACTTCAAATACATTAACAATTGACTTTATATCATTGATACATAGTAGCATGCTGAAAAGTATTGTCTATGGTCTGTAGGGATAGACCAATGGAAAGCAATAAGCACCTATTCATTGCTCTCCTATCTATTTTTGGTTAGTAAGTGCTAAACATGTCTCCAGCAGGTGCTCCCAATGTGGCTCCTGCCTTAGTACAATGCAGTCCAATACAATGCTCTGTTATTTATACTAAGTACTATTTAGTTGTTCTTCATTTGCCCTCATTATAATTGCTATTACAATGACGTTATTACTCTGAATGACCAAATATGTCTTTAATCTTTTTGTTCTGGACCAAGATAGTCTATCTTTTAGGTATAGCTAATTTTCTATTTTTTATTTTCCAGAATGTTTCCCTTTTCAAAATCATGTAATTTTTTATAATTATTCAATGTTCAAATTGTTTAATTTGTGCTAATTTTGATTAGTTCTCTAGCAAGTTAAGTCTGAATTAGGGCTCTGCATCCTACCAGCTTTCATTCAGCATCTTTAATTCTGGATGTTTCTGGGACATGCGCTTCTCTGCTTTCCCCACTAGGACAGTAAGAGTTGCACTGACTACCAGGCATGATTATTCTTAGCTTGCTAGTGACCTGTGAAAACAATGCTTGTCCTCTCTGAAGGAGTCTGTCACAATTTATGCACACTAGCATACATTGTTATGTGAAGTAAGTTTATGGTTGTGACTGATAAAACTGGTCATTTATAGTGCAGGCATTGGCATAAGGTTATTTACTGCAAGTATACCCTCTTACTCACATAGGGGTATTTACTCTCTCTTATGCTCCACTGAGGTTTTCTTATAAACTACTATTATATGTGCTCCATTGCCCTTGTGCTTTACTTGACTCAAAATACTTTCTGTTTTTGCCTAATAGTGGGATTTCTATGATAACACTTACCTTGAGTATACATTTTTTTCTCACATCAGATTAACTCCTAGATAAGAAATAAACATAAAATAAATTTAAACCAATACATTAAACAATAAATGCAATTTTAGTATTATGTAAATAATATAAATAATTAAAACTTAATTTTACAACATTAAGAATTAAGGGCCTAATTTAGATATCGGTGGATGAGTTATTCCGTCACTATAGATATCCCATCCGCCGAAATATCATTCCTATTATATACTATGGGATTTATATTTCACTGGACAAGCTATTGCTCACCATTGTGGTGGATTAACCCATCCTCTGAAATCTAAATCAGGCCCTAAGCTTATAACTAAAATATAAAAAAATACTTACAGGGGGTGTGGCTGCCTGGCCAATATGGTGGATGGGAGTCACTGAGCTCCGGCACGGCCGGAAGGAGACAACTGTGTCGGAGGCATTGTTTATTAATTATTATTACCTCACCGTTGCCACCCATAGCATTGTGGCATCCAGATTTGGACAGAATAGGTGATGGGGGCATTCCCTGCCCTAAATTTGTGAGCGAGGGCAGGAGACCCGCTTTGAGAAGATGGTGGCACCCACAATGTCAGCAGGCATGGAGCAGACTTGCAGATCTTTGGGACTCTTCAGACGCGGATGCTGGCCAGCTTCCCAAGCCCCCTCCTCGGCATTTGCTGTGTCTGGGGCATGGAGGTGGCTGCTTCAGCAACAGGATTGAAGATGTAGGTGGGAGGCCTGAGTGGGCGTCTCCAACTCAATGACGGGCCTGACCCAGCAAAATCCAAAGGTAATATGTTGACTGACCCCCTCCTTGCAGACTGCGTTGAAGTTAGTCTGGCTTTCTGAGTGGGTGGCAGCAGATGAAGACTCTGGGGGAGGGCTCAGGACTAGAGATTAGAAACTGTAGCCCTTGACTGCCATGATGGGAGAGCCATAAGCAGTACAACTTTCCTGATTTTTTTGAAGTTGGCCTGGGACATGGGAATGCCTCATTGAGCAGGGTGGAGCAGTGACCCTTCTTGATGAGCAGACTTTGAAACCTGGGTTACAGCTTGCTGCTGGGAAGACTCCACTCCTATGGTGGAGGTGGTGCCTCCGTACCCTGGTGATTTAGACAATAAGGCAGGGGACTCTAACCTTTTCTGAAAAAAGAGCCACTTCTGTTCAGTGAAAATCACCCTGAGCTACTAATATTAGTGTTGTAATAGCGACAACATCAGACATGATTACATTGATGGCCATCCTATGCAAGATTACCAGCATTGATCACCTTATTGTAGCAGGTAGGGTTGCCAGTAGCAATGTTAAACACGCTTTGTGAGTTTCACATACATGTGCATGAAAAAGTAATAATGATCATAGCTGCAATGCATGTGGCACCAATGTTATGACATTAGTAATAAGTCTGCCAAAAACCACATGATTCATCACTTAAATATCAGCTTAAAATAAATATTGAAAATGTAGCCATTTTGTTTCCAAACATCAGTTTATTATTTCTGAATATACATACATTGTGATCCCAAATATACACTCCTAATGTTAGCATCCATAAATGTTTTTAGCCAAGCAAAAGCTTCTATTAGTAGGCTAGTCTGCACACAGGAGAGCTACTTACAGGCAGCTGGAGAGCTACCAGTAGCTCACAAGCTACTTGTTGGAAAAGCCTGGGCTACTGCCTGCCTACATAATAGTGCCAAAAATATCATCCTACCCACAAAAAGACTCATTCTGCCAGAGGCACGCAAATTTCCAAACTCCATTTCAGTGGAGATGCATCGATTATGCTCCAAGATCTACCCTAGCCTACCTTGGGAAAACTTTGCATGCTACGACTGCTAACAGATGCCCTGAACAAGGCCAAGGTTTGATTCTGTTGAACAATTCAAACGTGGATTGGCCTTTACTACAGAAGGGAAACAATGCCATGCAGTGACAGGAGAGGAGGGTCTTAATCTGCTGCGAATGGACCTCAACCAGTGATCTGACAAGTTGTACAGGGGGACACAACATCCCAAGTGGGGACAGCGGACATTCTTCAAAATCACATCGACAACATGTAGCAGGAATGACAAGAAAGAAAAATTGGAAAACTTGACCAATATGTACCCTACATAGCCCAGATGGGATGTGCCAAATGGCCAGGCTCGCACGCTCCTGCAGGAGGTTGGGGGAAGCACTTTCAATGCCTCCACAGAGTAATACTAACCAATATCCTCTCTACAAGGGCCATACCTTGTACATATTGTGTCTGTGAAAATCAACCCACAAGGGATTGATGTATGTTTTTGTTCATTCTTGGCTATGTAATTGTTTCAGTTTTGGTGAATATGGATAGGTGGGTGAGTGTTGCTGAAGTTGGGGGGATAACATTTGATTCCCAGATATGTCTCAATATACACTAGATTCCAGGTGCACACTCGGGACATGGACTTATTTTGTCTAGTGAATATTCCAGGTTCTATCATATGATGGGGCTTCAAAGTGAAAGAAACTCCACAACTTCCTTGTGACTGGAGAAACTCAGGAAACTTCTCGTCAGTTGAGACTGGTGGGCGCATGGAGAGTGCTTCACCCTGTTGGCAGGGATAACATATTCTTCTGGAAATTGCACAAATCCTTCTCAAGGATTGATATGATATATGTCTCTGGAGACACTATGGAGCAGATCTATAAGAAAGTGCTGCAGCGCGGCACCACAGGCCTTTTGGCTGCGCTACCCTGCAGCACTTTCAAAGCACAGAAATGGGACATAATTTTAATATTATGTTGCATTCCTGTGCTCTGCCCTACGGGGGCGCAGAAACAGCTGCCATGCGCCAGCGCAGGCACCCTTGCACCATGGTGCGAGGATGCCTGCATCATAGGGAGATTGTTTTGTGCAGGAAGGGGCACCTTCCTGCACAAAAACAATCAATACAGGCAATTTTTTCTTTCAATGCGTGATGTAGAATGCAGCATTCATTGAAAGAGGAAAAAACTAGGAGAAATGAAAACATTTCCCCTCTTTGCGCCTCCCTACGCCACTCCTAGGGCGGCATAGCATTCTAACGCATTTCCAGGTTTATGATCCCTTGTCAATCTGGAAATGTATCAGGTTCCATGGGTGTTGCGTGGGAACACCCACAGCAACACCCATGGAACGCCCCTTTAACGCAAAGTGTTCCGTGTAAAAGGGCCGTATTTAAAAGGACAGGAAAAATCACGCAGGGTGGCTTTTCCTGTCCTTGTAAATACGGGGCAGTGAAATGCACCGCGGGTGCATCACGAAAAGTGACACACTGGTGGCGCAAGGGGATGGTAAATCTGCCCCTTTTCCCTTAACCACAGATGCAGGGATTGGGGCTGTTGGAGAGGTAATCATATGCTAAACCTTTAAACCAAATTACGACATCTTTTGTGAGAAAGAAATAAACGTGCACCAACAAAAGGTTAGAGAAAATATGATAACATGAGAGAAATTTAGTTACTGCATCGTAAAAGCATGCAGACAAAGATTTTGACTAGATATCATTTGTACAAGTAATATCATCTGTGATTTACTCATTCAAAAAGTACTATTGTATTAAAGTGTGTGAAAAATGTGCAAATTATGAAATATTACGTTATGGAGTTTGTTTCTAATCATCATTATTTTCATGTATATATATGTATAACTAATAAGAATTTATCAAATGCAATGCTTAATCCTAGTTATGAGGATAAAGTTTACTAAAATGTACTATTTATGTGCACAAACTTGTGCACTGAAATGACAAAAGAAAAGTATGTGTTACGCATTCCTCTGGTGTAGTCTTGGAAATATAATTTGAAATATGTTTGTGCGTTAATACTTGCAGGGGTATATTCTCAAGAACGAGTGATAATCATTGCATAAGTAACTTAACGCAACCTACAACATCGCAGTCTATCGTGGGAAATTTACGCCATGTTAACCAAGTATTCACAATACGGCTGTACCATGCGATAGTCACCAGATAGCGCGTCAAATGGCCGCATTAAAATCAATGCCATGCCGCAAAAATGCAAAACACGAACGCAAAAAAAGCTGCGATGAGGACAACCGCGATACAAAAAGCTGCGAGAACCTGCCTCAAGCCTGCAAATCCCACGCGTCTGGTGGGAAAATGTGCGCAGCACCATGGATGCACCCTGTCCTAGCGCAGAGACCAAGCGAGCAACACAAGCCCCACAGACCACCAGCAAGGTACAACTGGGTTGGGGAAGGCCAGGGAGAAGAGGGAGAGGTAGACGGGGTGCAGTCCGCAGCAACACAAGACCAGCGTCATGGAGGTGACAGAACACTACCAGCAACTGTCCCACAATCAGACTACCTGGAATGCAGCCGGAGTGTTGAGGAGGCCAATGGAGGAGGCCAAGAGGCGCTGGCATGACCTGAAAACCTAAACCAGGCACAAACCCGCTGCCAACAAGAAGGCAGCAACGGCGACAGGAGGTGGGAGTTTTGAGTAGGAGGAAATGGAGGTCAGTCATCAGTGTGGAGACAGTGCAAAGAGGTGGGAATACGGACACAGCTTGAGAGGACCTTACACAACAACAACAGGGTGAGTAACGAACAGGGACTGGGGGACGGGGGGAGATGGGCACAATGGCACACATGCACAATCAAGTATAGCATACTCCACACCAACAATGACCCAGGATCATGTCCCTCATCCCCTTGGCACACTGCAGCACACACACATAACAATCACAGCACATCCCATGACAATGTGGCACCAAGTGCAACACCCACACCACAGAACAGGGGACACAACTGGGTCCGCTCATGCGCAGAAGCCGACCAATCACATTGGACAGAGCGGGGAACTGTGAGATGCATATGCACAGGTATAACCTCACATCCGTCATGTAGTTCCAATGTCCACTCTCCCCCCCAAATTGCCAGCACCGCCCAAACAGTCACAATGTACATTGGCACACAGCATGCATGTAAACAAGAACAATGCGCAAACATAAATGTCAACACAATGTCAACATGCATCTCCCCTTCACATTGCAGAGGGACAAAAAACACCTCTAGCAGGTCAGACC
The DNA here is from genome assembly GCF_964204655.1 of Triturus cristatus. Taxonomy (NCBI): domain Eukaryota; kingdom Metazoa; phylum Chordata; class Amphibia; order Caudata; family Salamandridae; genus Triturus; species Triturus cristatus. Next base: position 379,589,533 of record NC_140582.1, on the reverse strand, counting down.
AGACAACCCATTAGTGATGCCGGAGACAAGGACCACACCTCAGACACCAATGCCCTACAACAGCTTATGGACTTCTCAGGCCACCCACCCCCAGGAGCAGGGCAGCCAAGCTACATAGAGAAGACCCCGGCCCCTGCACAGACCACACAGAAGGAAGCACCGCCACCAAGGCTGGCTCCCAACACTTCACCGAGGCACACATCGCATTCCAATGCCAGGTGTCAGAATGCCAAAAGGAGGTGGCTGAACAGGTGTGGGTGGGCATAGATCTCATGGAAGCCAAAGTCGATCACATACATGGGTGTTCAAGTCCCATTTGGGACCACCTACACCCCACAAAGGAAACCCACACCACGACAGATACACATGCATGTACACATGTCCTGCAATGAACCACGCCCAGAGCAACGGAATCATCATTCACACCGCGACGCTGGTCCTCCGTACGATGGACCAGTCAACTCCTCATACGCATTGAGTGGCTGACGACAAAGCTACATGTCCAAGGTCTTACCCGCTGCCTGTGGTGACATGTCTGCTTCTGCTGTACACAGCTCAATGTAATGTCGTAGGGCTCAGGATCCTCATGCATACAACAAGACCACCGGGACACATGCACATATCATGTTGAACTGGCTATGAGCACGTGCGCCCGGCCCCTTTATTGGCAGGGCCACATGTACAGTGACACCTGTGCTGGATGTGTGTGGGGTGAGTATAAGCCAGCACGCACAGAGTGTTTGGTGCTGGCAATAACTTGAACAGTGGACACCAGTGCAATGGAAACAGAAAACACCTGCATAACAGAGTCAACTGCTGAGCAACATGGAGGGAGCCGGAGCAAGGAGAGCGGTCACCCAACATTCAAACAGAAGTGTCTGTGAGTTGCAGTGCACTGAGGTTGGGGCACTAGAGATGAGCGCGCTCATGTGAAGAAATTGCTAGGATTGTGTCCCTTCGGGTTAGTCCTGATGCAGATGCAGTGGAATGTGTCACACCTACATAAACTTCCTCATTAACGTCCCAGTACTCCCATTCTGCCTAAGGTGACATTGCTGTGCAGCCTCTCAACAGCACAAAACTCAATTAATTACGGTCCATGTGTTGTGGTGCACTGAGTCAGTGGCACCTGGAGTGCTGAGCAGGGGATCATGCAGATTATGGCATCCACGACAGGCCTGAGCAAATCCGTTAGTCTGCCAGTACCGCTGTTTCGACTCTGGCAGATGGTGGATGAATTTGGCCCTTGCGATGGTGGCGTGTGCCTACTGCAGTGATGCGACTTCTGGGCTGGTCAGGACTCGATTGGATGTGTGAGCCCTGGTGGTCCACAGTTGAGGCTGGAGGCAGCAGACAGTGCAGGGCCACATCCAATATTCATTCAGACAGGGTCCCTGGTGTGAGCTTCACAGAGTTAGTGGCCCTGGATGCACAGCGGTCAGCACAGGCACACCGCCACGGGACGGTGACTTGCGGTGCACTGAGGTAGGGTCACGCGGACGGGGTGGGTCCTCATCGATGTCCGAGGTGAATGTGGTAGAGGGTTGCGGCGGACAGTGTATGATGTCCTCCAGGATACTGAAGTCTGATGTTATCCAGAAGCAGCAAATGGAGGGGTAGATAGTGACAGCCTTGTTGCCACCACCAATTTGGTGACAACAAAATGAGGATGATAACTACACCCTTGTCCATAGACTCAGACTGCACCAATGTACGACCAGAGAGTGTCCCTGGAACAGACTTAGTGGCACAGGGGCTGGGAGGGTGTACAGTCTGCGATGATGCTGGTGCACTGATATGAACTCCGCCATCGCTAAATTAAGACTCTCTGACCTACTGGACCACAGTGTAGGCCGGAGGCAGCGGTCAGCAGTAGCCCACAGCCACGTGTCGTTGGCTCGCGATGCACAGAATTAGTGACACCAGGACAGTTGTCGGTAGTGTTAGATCACCACCGTAACGATGATCCTATTCCCTCTGGACTGCAACGCGTCATCCTCTTTCACCTCTCCGAGCGTGCAATGATATGTATTCTGCTTTTAAATAATTGATGTTCAGTTCCAATTCTGTGACCTACTTGTGCGCAGCGTAGGCTGAGGGTAGTAGTCTGCGTACGCCCACAGACACGTGTGGTTGTTATGCTATGCACAGACTTGGTGGCACCACATCGAAAGAAGTATAGTGACATAAACACTGCCTTAAATAGTGTTCCCTTCCATGGTTTAATCAAGACTCATTTTCAAATGTGTGACCTACTTGTCCGTAGTGTAGGCCGAAGGCAGTAGTCAACAGGGGACAATGGACAAGTGTCTTAAGAATGCCATGCACAGAGTTGGTGGCACCACATCGAAGGGAGTACACTGATATAAAATCTGCCATGAACATATGTACTCTGCCATCGTGTAATCAAGACTCAGTTCCAAATATGTGACCTACTTGACCGTAGTGTAGGCCGGATGCAGCAGTAGAGTATGTCAACAAGAAAGGACTAAAGCGGGCCTGTGTCGCGTAGGCCGTGATGTTCAGAGGCGGCTGCCAAGGTTCCGGGCCTCAGGCTTGGAGCTTGCACCGGCACGTGGTGAGCCCTTCTTGACACATGCCGGTGTCGGCAGGTGATCAGTGTGTCTGGCTGCGCAGGGGCAGGCCTGACGGGTTCGGGTACCAGCGGGCCGGGGTTCGGCAGGCGTACAGGATCACAGGCAACTCCACTCATGAGGACGGTGTCGGCCTCGTGGCAGGGTGAGGGGTGCCGCCTTGGCAGAGACGTTGGGCATTCCGGAAGAGGACCACGCCCAGGGCTATATGCTTTTTATTCACACCCCTACGCTGGTGTGGCGTTCGCCGGGCCATCCCACTCCACTCACGCTTATGGAGGGGACGTAACAGGCAACAGTTCTGTGAACTCCCCCACTGACTGGGGTGACATGGTTGCGTCCACTGTCCACTACACTCCATACACCAGCGGTGTATATCGCCATGGATATGGGTGTGTTATGCATACTGCGGTCTGTCCAGCACATCGCCGCCACTCTTGGCATTGTGTGCTTTCCCAATCATGGTTCTCCTGCCTCCTTCACACATTCCACTATTGTGTGGCTGAGGTGCCATGCCATTGATGGCTCATGTTCACGGCTTGTCCAGGTTACCATTGTAAGTTGTTCTGTCGTGTCTGGTGGGTGGGCATTTCGTTTTGCATGTTGTATGTGATTTTGTGACATGTGCATTGCCACAGTTGTGAGTTGCATGGTTGTGGAATTGAGGTGTGTGGGGTGTTCATTTGGTACTTGACAACGGGCAGTGCATTCCCATTGGTGCCATCCTGAAAGCGCTGGTTGATGATGGACTGTCCGAGGATGAAGGAATCATGCACACTGGCTGGGTATTTGGCAACAATGTTGGGGGATATTTCACGGTGTTTGGATGTTGACTGCACATTGATGTGAGACGTGTGCTTTCTGTTGCGGTGATTGTGTGCTGTGTCACCAGGGGGCACATTTAGGACATGTGTGCTGTGGATTGCCCCCAACACGTGCGTGCATCCAGCTATGGCATATGGTTCTTGCTTGGTCTCCAGCTGATCCAGCGCATTGTGTTGGATGTATAGATACTGGGGTACCAGGCTGATGATGGCATCCAGGACAGGTGTGAGGGACTTGGATGTGGCTGGCTGTGTGACTCCTCTGACTCTGGCGGGTGTTTGTTGGGGGTACCAGAGGCCAACAGGTGCAGCATAGCCAGCAGCTTTGTGTGGGGTGGGATGTTGGTTGTCCGCTGTGTTTGTGCTGTAGGCCTGTTGGGCGATGATGGTCAGGATGCGTAGGATGGTTGTCCTTTTGAGCCTGTGGTGGGCAATGACATCCTCTGGTGTTAAGTCTGTGAGCCTGGTACGTTTCCTGTGGGTCCGCTGTCTTTATCCGTGCTGACTCTGTGGTGGTTCAGGGGGGTTCTGGGGGGGTTGTGGTCCTGGGTGTGGTGGCTCTGGGTTTTGTTGCCCTCTAGGGTGTCCGTCACACATGTTCAGTGGCTCCATGGCATCTGTTGTTCTTCATGTGTGTCTCTTGGCTGAGCTTCTGTTTTCTGTTGCAGGCCGCTGTCCGACTTTGCACCAGGTCAGAGTAGGTGTTAGTTTTCTGCTGGTAACGCGCCTTATCGCATGTTTCGTGGTCTTTTCATTGATCTGGCTGGTCGTTAAGAATGTTGCAGAGTTGCCCACCCTAGTCCTGCCACGCTTGCGCTAGTTCGCCAAAAACACACAGAATTCTCTGAAGAGGCTGGTCGCGAACTCTCCTTTCTGGGCAAGGAGGGCCGTGCTCGTCGCTTCGGTGAGGGAGACCGACCTGGGCGCACCTTGGCTCATCTCCTTCGTCCCCCGCGTGCGGCTTCCTGCATCACGGCCCTCAGCGACGGGGGTCCGGCCAGGACTACCTCCCCGGAGGAGATCAAGTCTCGCTTCATTGACTTTTACACCCAGCTATACTCTGCTGGTCCCCCCTCGTCGCGGGACGCCTTTGATCAATATTTTGAGTCTATTGTGCTGGTCTGGCTTGTGGATTATCATCGGGAGTTTCTGGACGTACCATTCTCCAAGGAAGAAATTCTCGCTGCCATTAGGGGCCTGCCCGGCGATAAGGCACCCGGTCTGGATGCCCTGCCGGCCTCATTCTATAAAACGTATGCAGATCTCCTAGTGCCGCACTTGGCGGCTATGTATAATGAATCTTTTGACACCGGTCTCTTCCCTCAGTCTCTCCATGAGGCTATGATTACTCTGCTTCTCAAACCTGACAAGCCTGCTGATCATCGCGATTCCTACTGCCCCCTTTCTTTAATAAACACTGACAACAAAATTTTTGCCAAACTGATCGCCCTCAGGAAAACCTGAGCCCCCTGGTTCGGGAAGTGATTCGCTTCGGTGGATTTTCTGGTGTCCAGATAAACTGGAGCAAATCGGTGTTGTTTCCCTTAACTGATGCTACCACGCCGTTCGCGCTGGACTTCCCGTTTGTGTGGGCATCGGGCCCCACGCGTTATCTCGGTGTTTGGTTGAGTAGGGACCTGGATGTTCTGTGGAGATCCAATTTCGGTTGTGCGGTTGACTGGTCGAAGTCCAAGATCCCGGCTTGGAGCTGGCTTCCACTCTCTTTGGCGGGCCGGATCGCCATCGCTAAGATGGTGGTCTTGCCAAAATTTCTATATCTTTTTCTGAGCGTCCCTATTCTTCTCACCGCTCATTTATTTCGCAAAATATGTTCTTTATTTATCTCGCTCGTCTGGGCAGGAAAGCAACCACGGTTTGCATACGATATCCTTACTCTCCCCATGTCTGCCGGAGGTATGGGTGCTCCTGATTTCAAGATCTATGCTTTGTGCGCCCAGGCTAATTTTCTACACTTCTGGATCAATCCTACCCCGTATCAACCTCATGTGGCCGTGGAGACGGATATAGCATCCCCCTGGTCTTTGTCCACAGCGCTGTTTGCGCCGGCGGTGCGTCCGAGGGCAGAGGTCGACACGGTTGTGACATTGCGCTGGACCTGGTCCAGCCTTCGCCGGCTTTCCAATCTTCCTCTACTCTCCGCCAATATGATGCCACTGGTTAATCACCCTGATTTTCCTCCACTCCAGCCTCCCGGCATGGCCAGACATGCGACTCGTCTGGGTTTGCGGACTGTGGCAGACCTCTACCCAGGGAACACCTTTTACTCACTTCCTGACTCCTCGGGCTCATTGAATTTGCTTCTATTCTAGCAGTTGCGTGCTATTTGTCGGAAGCTTCACTCCACTTTCCCGCTTCCCCCACCCACTATGCCAGCCCTCGATTTGATATACTTCTCCTCTTCTCCACGTAAACTGGTCACCAAACTCTATGCTTTTACTCTAGCGTCCACTTCCAACTCCACAGACCGCGCGCGGGAGGCTTGGGGTGCGGATCTTGGTACAGCTATAACGCAGGCCGACTGGCTGTACTGCTGCAACCAGATGAAGAAGTTGTCACCTAATTACCGACTTCGTCTGATTCATTTTAAGTATTTACACCGGTTGTACCGTACACCTGTGCAGCTCCATAAATTCGGGCTTATTCCCAGCGACGCTTGTGTGCGTTGTGCTACCCCTGCGGTGGACTTCTCGCACTTAGCATGGGGGGTGTGCTCCACCGTCTCGGACATTGCTGGTACTACAGTGCTCCCTGACCCTTCTCTTTGCCTTCTTGGTTTGGTCAAATTCTGTCCGGACGCTTCTCGACGCTTGATAGCGATGCTGCTGGTCCTGGCCAGGCGTAGGGTGGCAGTGTGTTGGGGACGCAGGCCTGTTCCTAAGGTCGAGAGCTGGCTGAAGGATGCTTCTCGGTGTCAGACTCTACTAACGGAGTTCTGGGACTTACTTCCCGCCAGGTCTCGACCCATTGATATTTGGGGTCCTCTGGTAACTTACCTTCGCTCCCGTTCTACCCCCAGTGGTGCTGCCTCCCCCGCGCTCCCTGCCGGCCCTGTGCCCGCAGCGGCTGCCGGTGCTGATGGTTGACCGCCCCCCCCTCCCCCTTTTTGTTTTTCTTTACCCATAGGCCCTCCCTGGCCCCGTGGCACTTCCACTCGATGCTATTGCTGATTGTGTGTTCTCCCTGTGGCTTGGGAGCTTTGTGTAGAGATGCTTCTTTTTTCAGCCTCAATATGTTTATGTTTCTTGCAAGACGCCGATAACTTGCCTTTGTACCATTTGACTTGGTTGTTTACTGTGAAGATCTTAGTGGCCCTGTGGCACAGTGAACTTTGTTTGACTTGTACTTCTCTAATAAGGGTTTTGGAAAATCCAAAAAGAAAAAGAATGTTGCAGAGTGGTGTTGTCGCGGCTTTTTGCACGGGAACGCCTACTCTGCATCTCATTAGCGATAGCTGCCGGGGTCATCTGTGGTGATGTTTTTTGTGGCTGCTATGGCAGGTAAACTGGTGCTATGAGCTGTTAGCACCAGCTAGTGAATGAGGTGATGAATTTACAGCGAGTTTGGCTGCGCTAAAGTGCTGTTAACTTGACGATAGCTCCTTGAGAATATGGCCCCCAATGTAGTACCCCCATACTGACAAGTAGTTGTTGTAACCACACTAAATGATTTTAAGTGCATAAGAATTATACTAGAATCACAACATCCTTATATTTCCTATGAATGTATGCTTAGTAATATGTGCAATTTACATTATATTAGCACAATTTAATGTAGGCCAAAACTGCATATGTCAAGCTTCTTGACTTGCTGAATCTATTGTTCATAAGAGAACTCCTCAATATAACAAATAACAGGAAACAGTATTTTCTTTCCGGAGTTCTCATGTACTGAATGGGATACTTTGCTAGATTTTCTGAAACAATCATTGGGGCAAAACATATGCATTTTTGGCCTACATTAAATTGTGCTGATATATTGTAAAATATACTTATTATTAATAGCATACATTCATACGAAATATAAGGATGTCATGATTATTTTCTTTTATAGCGTTGTATTAAGAGTAATTTACATGAGCTTAATTTCTAGCTTCTACTTAAGTTATCCAATTCCTGGTCCTCATTGAATGACTGCTGGCTCCCTTATATCCAAACCCTCTCGGCACAAAGCACGGTCAATCAGAGGACCAAGAGAGAGTGATATGCTCATTTGATGATAGGAAAACCATAGTTAATCAATCTTGGGCCCAGTAACCGCTACAGAATGTTGATGCATATGTTCGTGTGTTAAGGAAACTATGCGCACAATGTCAATTTGGTGAGTTTCATGACCAACTAGTAAGAATTCAGTTCATTGCTCATTGCTCAGATAAGCAAATTCCACAAAAGCTTTTAACCATGGGCAACCCGTTGTTGGAGGACATTATAAAAATGGCTAAGAGTGTTGAATTAGCACAATTATCAATCCAGGAGCTTAATGTGACAGCAATTATACAGGAATTGTAAGTGCTATTTCATCCAACCAATCTGCCCACCAGGATATCAATGGCTCTGAGAAGAGTTTCTTCAAACGCACTAACATATGTTTTACGTGTGGGAAACCATCTCATACCAAGGAAAGCAAAGTGTGTCCGGCTAGGAGTGTGATATGTTGCAAGTGTGTCAAAATTGGCCATTTTGCCAAGGTTTGTCAGTGTGAGAAAGCTAGATTATCCAAAAGTATGTGTGTGGTGGATGATGAGGTAGTGTATGAATAACCCTTTGCCAAAGAATTTCCAGATGTGATTGTGGTGGTGACCGTAGACGAAATTGTAACTGGAGATACCAGTAGCTGTGTGGACCTGAATGTTAATATAGTTGTTGGCGACAAGGCTCTGGACCTATTAGGAGATTCTGGAGCACGCATCACTGATTTTGTTGGACTTGTTTAGAAAGACATGGAGTGACAGAGTGCTGGAGGGCTTTATCAAAGATGTCTTACGGGCATATGTATCAAGCTATTTTGAGGTCGCAAACAGTACGAATCGCAAAAAAACACGGTTTGGAATCGCAAAATAGACTTGTCCTAAGTACAACATAGGTTTGCAGTGCAAAATAGGTATTCGCAAAATTTGCGAATACCTATTTTGCGAGGTCCAAAATGTGCAAATAATTTTTGTGAAGTCGCAGTTACCGACACGCTATTTGTGATATTTGCAAATAGAGCAATCGCAAATTGCGAATTCGCAAAGTAATGTATGAACAATTCACAAACTGAATTTATGAAAATCGCAATTTTTCATATGCAATTTACCACCAAGTCAAGGCAGGTGGTAACAGGTGCAAACTATTTAAATAAGCCCACAATGCAACAGGGACTTCCACAATGGCAGTGCTGTATGTGATATCCAGGAGGATGCAAATTTGAGCTGCAGCACAGAGAAGGAGGCGACAGGAGTGCGCATCACTCTGTACCAGCAGACTGACGAGGAGATCCATGAGAAGCATAGGCTGGACTCAGCTACCATTATGGACTTGATTGATGAACTAAAACCCTTGCTTGAACCCCAAACACGCAGGACCCAAATATTCCAACCCATGTGCAGGTCATGTGTTCACTGCACTTACTGGCATCAGGGAGTTTGCAGGGGGTGATAGCAGCAGCAAGAGGTATCTCCCAGAGTTGCCTGTTGCGTTTCTTCCATGCATCCTTGGATGCAATGGTACAGAGGCTACATCATTGCATCCAATTCCCCAGCACACAACAGGCATTACAGCAAACAAAACAGGACTTCTACCAGATTTCCCAATTTCTCCATGTCATTGGCTGTATAGATGGAACCCATGTAGCCCTCTCTCCCCATCAAACAATGAGTATGTATTCAGGAACCACAAATCTTATCATTCCCTCAACCTACAGGTCATCTGCAATGCTAAATATATCATCACCGATATTGTTGCAAAATACCCTTGCAGTACACACGACTCCTTTATATTTAAACACAGTGGGATATATAGATGTCTCACTGGTGGGGTTGCAAAAGATGATTTGTGCATGACTGCGTTTTATTATTCCTTTAGCTGCAGGTAAGTGTCAGTCACACAGCCTAAACACACACTTTATGTGTGTCACAAAATGGTGCACATGTTATGTCCACAGTGTATGGATGAAGACCAAACAAAAGTTCACATGCAATGGCTTACTTCACCCATTGGCATTCTGCTGTGGTGACAGTTTATTTTTTGCATGCACTTCCTGCTGTCGCATGCTCAGGGTGCAGTCTGCTCTCCCTTGAGGCATCCGGTGTTGTTCGGCAATTGGTGGAGTGATGCTGCTTCTGCTTGAAAGATCATCACTATCCCCTGAGCCCAGGAGTCCTGTGCCACCTATGGTAGCTATCTGCAGCTGTTCTACAGCATTTTTGTCACCTGCACCAACCATTTGGCCACATCCTGGCTGCAGTGTGCCGTTTCGACTCCTACCAATTGCTTTTTGTATACACATATGTCACTCTAATGACCTCAAGATGATACCACTATTTATTTATGGGATCGAAACACCGTCGACAAAATGTACACAATCTACATTCACTAAACTGCTATGTTAAAATATGTAATGGTGTCTCTACAATATCCTGTCTGTTTCATTTGTATCGAACTTGTATACAGACATGTTTTCTTTGCCTGAACCCTTTACTTAATGTTGTTTGTCTGTTCATGTCAGTAGGACGCAGGTTGTGTCCCACTTGCATTTTTCTCCCCTACTTTGTGTGATACATTCATTATATATTAAATACCTGTCCGGCTGGACAGAAATATAGCACTGATTGAGTCTATATTAATTCCTACTGTATTAGAATACTTTCTAGGGACCACTGTCTTTAGAAATAGTTAACCTACCCAAGGTCCCTGACCAATTGCCTATTGGGTTCCCTTGTGCTTTCCAACACAACAAAAAGCAACTTATGGCTAAGGACCATTTCTTCTATGAGGTCCTCCTTCTCCCTCTCACTGAACCTTTGCTGCCTTTTCCTCCCAGCCTCCTCCTTATCCTTCTCTTTCTCCTGGGGATCCATTTGAATTTTGTGGAGTTGCAGTCCAAAGTGGTTTGCTTCTCCTCCCAGCCTCTCATACAGCCTCAGGTAATCAGGAACAGCCTTGGCAGTCACACTTCCTGGATGTGATGTCATCAAGCTGCACCTGAATTGCAGATTCTCTAAATTTGCAATTCCTTATTTGCAAATTCATAAATAAGGAATCGCTAATACCGAGTTCGCAAATTTATTCTGCAAATTTTGGATAAGCGCTAATATTTTGCGATTTTTTAATTAATTTACATTTTGCGATTCTTGAAAAGCAATTCGCAAAAAATCGCATTTTGAGAATCACACATTCTGATTTTCATACATATGCCCCTTAGAGTTTAAGGACGCAGGATTCGAGGAAAGATTTATGTGGTGCTACAGGGCCTGAATATATTGGGATGGTTCCACCAGGGACTATTTAGAATGGTACTGAAACCTGGTACTAGTGAACAGGTCCTGGTTATCAAGCATTTGCCTTCTTCGTTACCTTTTGCCGACAAGTTTACCAATGCTTTATCTAGTGGTCTAGGAAAGATTGTTGGTTTCAAACACAGGATTACAGTCAAATTGAATGCCATACTTGTCAAGCACAAGGTTAGATCAGGGACATTCAGCCTTAGAAATTACCTTAAAAAAGAGTTGGATAGCTTGCATAAGAGGGACATGATTGAATCAATTGAATCCAGTCTTTGGTTATCTCCATAGGTTGTGGCGTGTCAACTCAATGGGGTCATGCATTTGTGTATTGATCTTAGGATCGTTAATAAGGAGATTTGGGTAAACTCTCACCCACTTCCCAGGATTGGATAGCTCCTAGAAGAACTTAGAGGTGCTAAATGGTTCTCTAAAATCGATTTGGCATCAGCGTACCATCAGGTGGTGCTGGAAGAAACATTCCACCACTACACAGCTTTTAGCTCACCTTTTGGTACATTCCAGGTTTGTAGAATGCCATTTGGCTTGGCATCCACTGCATCGGTTTTTGAGCGAATCATGCAACAACTATTGGAGAGTGTAATGGGTGCTCTCATCTTTAAGGATGATGTGTTGGTTTTTGTCAAAAACCTGCAGAATCACGACAAAATCCTTAGATCGGTACTCCACATTTCTTATAAGAATGGTGTGGTAGTAAAGAAAGAAAAATGTGAGTTTTGGAAGAAGGAGATAAAATTTCTGGGACATCTATATGTCTAGTGAAGGTATTATTCCAAAGCCAGGGTTACTCAAAGCGGTTGTTGAGTACCCCAGTCCCAGGAAACTACGCTTGTTCATTGGGTTGTGCGAGTTTTATTCTAGGTTCATACCGGACTGTGCTACCAAAATGAAGATGGTATCCAATATGTTGAAAAACAAGGTTCCATTTGTTTGGGACTGTGTTTGTCGGGACACATTTGACATGGTTAAAGTGGAAATGACAAATATGAAGACACTGCGCATATGATCCAAGGGTACCTTGCACCATGGCTATGGATACAGCAAGTGTGGTTTGGGTTCGGTGTCAACCCAGTGCGTGGGTGAGGGCGAAGTGAACATCAGCTCCACTTTAAGAGTATTGCGTGAACCAGAATTAAACTGTTCATAATTAAGGAGTTACTGGCATGTTATTGGGCAAGTGAAAAGTTGAGAAGTTATTTCTGGGTAGTAGGTTTGTGATACGAACCAATCATAAGCCACTCATGTACATGCTGAGTTGTGATGAAGTCAAGTATCCTACTACACAAATAGCCTGATGATGACAAGGAACACTGCTGTTGTTGAGATCAAATTATGTAGTGAGAGTGAATGGAGGAAGGCTGGCGATGATGATATGGTGTTGAAAAGGGTCAAAGAATACATTGTGAGCGGATGGCCTAAAGAAAGAAACATGCCCTGAAATCCAACCATTCTGCAAAATTAGAGAAGAGCTCTCCATTAAGGTTGGAGTGGTGATAAGTTGTGATAAGTGTGCGCCGTCATGCGCTATAAGAGGATTCATGGTTAACAACGCACATGAAGGGCATTTGGGCTCTACCACGACTAAAAGAAGGATTAGGGCTCACTATTGCGGCCATCAAAGTATAAGGAAATTGAGTTGGCTGTGAAAGAGCGCCTCATATGTATTAGTGCTGGGAAGGGGCACAAGGTAGCAACACGGCCTTTGCAAACCATGCCCTTACCTTAGAGGCTGTGGATGAAAGTAGGCATTGATATGGTCGGTCCATTTAATTTTCTTCCCTATCATTTGCGTTATGCCTTTGTACTAATGGACTACCTAAGCAAGTGACCAGAGGTTCATTTTTATGGAACAATGCTGTTTGTTTCCTGAAATACATTTTAATAAGGGAGGGTTCCCCGGAATTGTTACAATTTAGTGTAATTTGTGAATCATGAAATGGAAGTGTTTTTGAAAGAATCAGGGGTAAGGCGTTTAAAGAGCTCACTATTCAATCCCCAAACTAATGGTTTCGTAGAATGAATGAATAGGGTTGTGGTGAAATGTATAAAGTGGGCAAAAACCAATGGTTATGACATGGAGGAGGCAATGAAATGTATGTAGTGGTTTTATCAAACCACACCACATTCTCTTACCAAGGTGGTTCTTTTTAAGTTGAGTACGGGGCACCAATCCACGTGGATACTATACCCAGTATAGTTGACCAAGGCTATACACAACAAGGTTACGAGCTGTGTTGATCAGAAAGTCATGCATAGTAGGGTGGAAAAAGAGCAGACTAAAATGAAAGACAGGTACGATGTAAAAATGTCTACCAAACCAGTAGTCTTTCACCCTGGTGATGTGGTATATGTTAAAAAAGCTAATTTTGTGAAGAAAGGAGATGTGGGTTTTAGTGACCCAGTTTCTGTCCAAAAGGTGTGTGATAACTCTGTAGTGGTTCAGGGAGGGCCTTGGTAGAATGTGATTAAAGTTGTTAAAGTACTGGATGTGGCTAAGGATGGGTCACATGGCACAACAAACATGGAGAAGGAGGTGGATTTGTCAGCTCCTAAAAATGGAGCTACGGTTGTGGAGCTAAGTAGGTCTGCACATGGAAAATATTTACAATGGAAATTGAGATAAGGGGCATGCTTATGCTCTCTCTGCATCATATGTTTGTTTATTGTTGTTTGTTTCCTGTCATTAGATAGTGTTTTGGTAACCTATGATCTTTATGTTCTTCTTAGGGAGGTTTTATGCCTTTGTATTTTATTTGTTGGGTTGGATTTTGGTCTGTGTTTGTTTAATTATAAAGAAAGGAGATATTATGGTATATTTTGCACCTTGAGTTCATGAAATCCCCAACTCTTGGAATGTAAAGTTGTGAGGTCACAGCCATTCTCTGGATGGAGTGTTCTGTGGTAAATAAAATCTTCTTTACCGGACTGAATTTCATACGGAATCTTAAAATAAAGTAAAATAGCTCAAAATAACAAGAGGCAGAATCCGTGGTATAAGAGGTTTTCTAAATGGGCTTTATTCCATCAAAAATGGCCGACTCGAGTCGCGGCCTTCAGGTTCCGTCACCACGAGGGTTCAGGAAGTGAAGTACAATACTTTATTGACAGACATGCATTTTTATAATAAGTACATTACAATGAAACGAATGTAGAAGGCGTAACATTTGATAAGAAAAGTGACATAACAGGTACGTAATCGAAACTAGGCGTAATAAGGAATAAAAGAAACATGATTGGTTAGGATTATCAGACATAGGTGGATCTATAAGATAATACTTGGCATAGATGCGCGCGCAGCAGCATGACGTGTGAGTGACGTGCAACTAGGGGGTGAAGGGACTTGACATTTAGCTCTACATGTGGAGACGAGAAGTCTGGGGGGTCAAGTCAACCTAATCCCAAATCATATCTAACATCCTATGTTTAAAGAACTATGTTATCCACAAGGAAGGACTCTCGGACAGAATCTAGTCTATACTGACTGTGTGCGTGCACAAACGCCTAAGTGTCTATATGAGATGCGAGAGGCAGAAAACTTTCCATGGCAACAGGGCTATGAATCACTTGCAGGAGGACGGAAAGGCTGAGTCCTTTGCTTGTGAGCTAAAGGAAATGTTTACCTAAATCACTAGACAGGAATGCATCGGCTGAAGAGCAAGATAGATAATTCGAAGGTGAAATACAGCTTCTTGGCAGGCAGGCGAAAACTGGCCGAGACAGGCACCGTTAGCTGCACAGGGAGTAGGACAAAGTTCATGGATACAGATGCGAGCTCAAGCTGAAGCTGTCAGAGACAGAGAGCAGGGAAAGGCTTTGAGGACAGAATCGGGCCTACTTGCCTGAACTGTAAAAATGTAGTAACTTAGCCATATAAAGTCGGTGGCCTTTCATACTTAGGAATCGAATATCCAGCCCATTGATGGCGGATCTGACAGAGAACATGTCGACGGTAGACACACATATATTTGCGTTCTTAGAAACTGGAACTGGAGGGAACATACATGTACTTGTAACATGCATATAGAACCGTTGGGGTCCAAGATAGGGGACATAACTGATCAGGAAAATCCACATTTCCACATTCCCTCCTTGTCCCCTACTTGCCCTTCAAGAGATATCAATCTTCATCATTCCATCGATTTGCTCATGGAGCATCATTTCATCTTCCTTCTTCTTCCGGTATTTTGAACGAGAACTGTGATATGGAATGCATGATGTGGCACACAGACCACAAATCGCTGGTCCACATTGCAGGCATAAACAACAACTGAAGAGCATAAGAAGGCCAATACCTAGGAAGGATAGAACTCTCCATCCCCAGGCTGATATCACACTCCAAAACCACCCGGACCACGTCCAAGTGCCTGGATTTTCGTGTATCTGGCTTACAATCTTATGAAGGCGTGTTATAGCTTTATATACAGATGGCGAATTTTCTGGTATGAATATGCAGCAGCTGGATCCGATGACCCTGCAAGCTCCGCCCCTATCGGCCAGGATGACGTCAAGGACAAGACGATTCTGGAGAACAACAATTCTCATCACTGATTGTTCCTCTGTCAGATTGCCTAGGGCGACTATAGTCTCGTTTACTACAGCTTCAAGAGTCTTGGTGAGTCTGCGTATCAGCTTACTATTTGATATGGTACCTATATAGGGAAAGATACCTTTATTGAAATCTACATACTTGTCCCATGCCGTCTCAGTATAATCGACAACTGGGAGATCTCTACGCTCTCTTTTGTGTACTAAATGAACATTTCGATAATAATCAGGGGGAGCTAGGAAAACAGGTGGCAGAAGGAATGCTATGTAACAGGTACCATCCCAATCTAGAGGCAGACGCATATATGCCGTCTGACCACATATAAAGTAAGAATGGCTAGAAGCTCTAAATGAAGATTTACCTTGATCACTATATTCTACTGTAGTAACGCATTTACTGTGGCCCATATGTATGGAACCAACTTTTCTCACACATAATTCACCCTTGACTGGAAATACTGACATAGTGGGCAGAATTAGTTCAACTTCGGATTTGACATTCAAAATCATAAGATTAGGCGTAAAATTACCTAATTTATACACTTCATTTTCTAATTCAGTTCCTGTTCTACTGGGGTGACCCTCCTTATTAGGGTGACAGACTTTGAATAAAACTAGATTCAGATTTCCCCATATCCAATGTTGTTGATAAACTGCTGTGTCTGGGTCTATGGAATTTAATAAACTAAACCATGCTCCACAGGAGCCATTGTGTGTGAACGGATGTGGAAAGAAAGGCAGAACTCCTTTGTTATTCTGATAGGGAGGGAGTCGGCCACACACCCAACAATTGGTGGCATTACTAGTCTGATGGGAATGATGTAACATACTAATGAAGGTGTTATTGCGCAGCGCAAGTCTATAGGACAACTCATGTGGGGGTAGGTCACTAAAAAAATGTTCATCAGTTATATTGAAAGCACGTTTAGAAACAGGATAATACATATGCAACAATATACTTGCAGTAACTATTAAAAAACTCAAGAAAAACAAAATTAATAAAGTCACAATACAGTGGCTACGCAGTAATTTACAATAAGCATGTCGTTTCATTATGATTCTGGACTCTACATCATTCAGACCTAAGGGATACATGTCGGGACAGATTCAACCGCTTCACCTTGGAGAGGACTTAAACAATCAAATCGTCCGACAGTTTGGATCTGGACCTGAGTTTCTGCTTATAGAGTTCGGTGCTACTGGCCTCAGCCAAGGGTAGCTTTGAGTCAATGGGGGAAGACACACGGGGAGTACTGTTTGTGTCAGGAGGAAGTCCATGAAATTTCTTGATATGGCTGGAATGCACCCAGCCTTTTCTCCCTTCGATCTTCACAGCTGTTCTGGTCGTCAGCAGGACCAACTTAGGAAGCCTCCACCTTGGCTCCAGTTGGGTTTTCCGATCGAAATTCCTGACGAGAACATAATCGCCGGGAATTACATCATGAGGTTTCACCTCGGTGTTGTCGGGAAAAGCTGCGACTACCTGTGAACGACAAGATTGTAGTGCAGACATCAAGGAAGCCAGGTAATCTGTCAGCATATTACAGTCAACATCAGTTATTTTACGGGGTATAGGCGTCCCCCACATATTCGGTGGTCTACCAAAGATCACCTCATAAGGGGATAGCCCTGTTCGAGAGTGTGCTACCATTCTCATGTAAAATAGCGCAACTGGTAAGGCTACTATCCAGTCCACACCTTTTTCCTGACATATTTTAGACAATCTGATTTTTAAAAGTTGATTATGTCGTTCCACGAGACCTGCTGCCTCGGGGTGTCGGACACAGTGGAATTTCCACTGATATCCCAACAAAAGTGAGACATGTTTCATTAATTCGGATGAGAAAGGCTGGCCGTTATCTGAATATACAACACGTGGTAAACCGTACCGTGGGAAGAATTCTCGAACTAGCTGCTTGGCAGTAGTCGGGGCAGTGTAATCTGATACGGGATACGCCTCTGTCCAACGGGAGAGAGCGCAGACAACTACGAGAACATATTTGAATCCTCGACAACGTTCCATCTGAATATAATCCATCTGGAGGACTTCAAAAGGATGGTCAGGAGGCTGAAATCCACCCTGCTCTACGGGAACACTCTTTCCTGGATTAAACTGACAACATATCATACAGGTACGAACTTTTTGTTTAGCTGCTGCTCGTAAATGTTTGTTGAACCAAATGTGCTGAATGCTGTCTAGCATAGCCTTCTCTCCTAAATGTGCTGGACTGTGAACTGTAGCTATAATGGCTTGAACCATGGAATCAGGGAGAAACCATACAGATTTCTCCTTCGTCATCCATCCTTGATCTGTCTGGATCCCTCCTAGTTCAGTCCACTTCTTTATTTCTTCTGCTGTGGCATGTGTCTGTATGTCAATTACGTCAAGTGCGGGATCCTTAATTGTCATACACTGTGTTGGTGTCTGAACTATTGGCTTTGTCATGTCTAATGTGCGATTCTGAGCAGTCTGTTTAGCTGTTCTGTCAGCTAAATCATTGCCTTGAGAAATGGTATCAGTAACCTTCGTGTGTGCTTTACATTTCATAATTGATATAGCAGTGGGTAGATGTATTGCGTCTAACAAAGCATGAATGAGGGGTCCGTGCTGAATGTGGGCACCATGGGAGGTTAAATAACCTCTCTCTCGCCACAGCACGCCGAAGTCGTGTACAACTCCGAATGCATAACGTGAGTCAGTGTATACATTAACTTTCTTATTTGTGGCTTGAATACAGGCTTGCGTTAGAGCAATAAGTTCTGCTGCTTGGGCTGACAAAGTATCTATACAATTTGTCTCAATAACTTCAGTGTCTGTTGTGACTGCATACGCGGTCACTAAATCTCCTGTATTTGTTCTCATGCACGATCCGTCTACATACAACGTCAGGTCTGGATCTAACAATGGAACGTCTGTCAAGTCTTGTCTAGGTTTCGTCTTTATTTCAATGATTTCAACACAATCATGAGCTAGTGGGTCTGTTCCAATTACAGGTAATAGTGTAGCAGGATTCAATGTATTACACCGTCGGATCTCTATGTGTGGTTGAAACAATGTCAGTTCATAACCGGTAAGTCTTGCTATGGTCAAGTGTTGTGTTTGTGTTCGGTTCACAAGAACCTCTACTGCATGTGGTACTTGTACTGTCAATGGGTGTCCTAATACTATGGCATCGCTTTGTCTGATTGCTAAAGCTGTCGCTGCCACTGATTTCAGGCATGCAGGCAAAGCCTGAGCTACGGGATCTAATGTACTGGAAAAATAAGCACATGGTTTGCGTGATCCTGCTTGATCCTGAGTGAGTACTGACAAGGCAGTACCTTCGCGTTCTGTAACGAAGAGTGTAAAATGTTTGCTATAACATGGTGTTGCTAAAACAGGTGCTTGACATAAAGCTTCCTTTAGGCTTTCAAAAGCTTGTGTGTGTTCCTGAGTCCAAGGGAGGACAGTCGGTGTGGCTGCCTCCTGTGTGGTTAACTGAATGAGTGGTTTTGCTAGAAATGCGTACTGAGGGATCCACTGCCTACAATATGAAGTGAGGCCTATGAAAGCTCGCACCTCCTTTTGTGTCTGGGGTATTGACATGTTAGCAATTAACTGGATGCGATCCGGTGTAAGCTGCCTTCCCTCCTTGGACAGCGAGTGACCAAGATAAATAACTCGCTGGACACAGAATTGCAGCTTAGAAGGAGACACCTTGTGCCCCTTGTCGGCTAGAAAATGTAAAACTGTCAGAGAAGCCTTTTCACATTCTGGCTCGCTTCTTGCGGTGATCAGCAGATCATCGACATATTGAAGCAGTGCAGTATTGACTGGCATGTGGATACTGTCAAGTTCTCGTTTCAGTGCTTGGCTGTAGATGCTGGGGCTTTCTGTGAATCCTTGGGGAGCGCGTGAGAATTTAAAGCTGCGCCCATTTAAACTGAATCCGAACAAATATTGGCTTTCCGGATCTATTGGGACGCTGAAAAAGGCATTCTTGAGATCAATTACAGTAAAGAATGTTGCTTCGGAATCAATTGCTGTCAACAATGATGATATATCAGGGACCACAGGGAATTGTGGTACAATGCACTTGTTTAGTTCACGCAAATCAATAACCAATCGGTACACTGGTGGGGCAGTAGGATCAGTTCGTTTAAGAATCGGAATTATCGGTGAATTACATACATTGGAGTCTGTTTCTACAACTACTCCCTGGACAATCAGCTCATCAATGATTTTCAGCAAAGCCACTACAGCATCATGCGGTAACTTGTATTGTCGCATTCGTGGTAGTACCACTCCTGCTTTCAATGTGACTCGATAGGGTGTAATGTTCATGCAGCCAACATCCGTAGGGCCTTGTGCCCATAGATGTACTGGTAAAGTCTGTAGTCGGGGATCCATGTCTCTAGACACATAGTGACCTTTAAAATCACGCAAAAACAACCTTACTCCTTCCGGAGAACAACATATTATGGCTCCTAGTGCTTTCAGAGTTTTAATTCCTAACAGATTTTCTGGGCATGATTTAGTAAGCAATAAATCTGTAGTTCGTGTCAAAGGTCCTATCGTAAGTGGTAGAGGCTGTGATACTTCATTAACAATAGGTTTTCCTGAAAAACCAAGGGAAACATTTTGAGAGCCTGAGAGGGGTGCCCCTGGAACTTCACTACGTTTTATAGTTGTTCGACTTGCCCCTGTATCGAGTAAGAATTTTCTATCCTGACCTAATAATTCACTATGTACATAAGGTCCTTCTTGATCTACAGGAATCTCGATAAGCGGTAAGTCAACTTCCCTCTCTAGGCTGGTTCATGCGTAACGCTGATACTCAGGGTATTCATACTGTGCAGTCTGATACATTTGTCGTGTTGTGGTTTGTGTGGCAGTAGCAGGCAACGGTGGTGCAGCTGGCACAAACTGTATGGGTTGCTGTGAGGCTGGCATGGACTGTTGCTGAACTGGCATGGACTGTCCCTGCTGCATAGTTCCTTGTTCATTCTGATCGTGTCTAACTAATCGTGGTCTCTCTTTTGCAATACCTGTAGCTATATTACGTTTCAGGACTGGACAATCGTGTACATAATGGCCTAGTTGTTTACAGTAATTGCAGGTTCCTTTTACAGGAACTGCAGAATCACCAGAATGTGTCACACCCTTTTTGTGACCATCTGCTGGTACTGTCTGAGAAACTAGCATTTTCATTTTTGTATCCTTCATGCGTCTATGCTCGTGTTCTTGTTCATCCCTAATTCTATTGTGATGATACTGTAACATTTGTAGCATTTGTGACGGAGTGTTACTTTGCCAGGTACTCTCGAATTTCAATATTCTATTCTTCACTGGAGGCAATGCATTTTCCACTAATTTTGTCACAAATAAATGTGGATATGAGTCACTACTTGCTTTTATACCACTATTTATACCAAAACATTTTTCAAATCGAGCATAATAATCGCTTGTGTCTTCATCTTGCTTTTGTTTGCAGGCTGTGATTGCACCCCAATCTTCCTTTTTTGTAGTTAATAAACGTGGCAGTACCTGTACTAGTAAACCTGGTAACAGTTTAACTTTATCCCCGAGCCCTGAACCTGCAGTTCGGCCCCTTTCTTCCTCTGCTAATGCTGTCCAGTCTATCTTTTGGTCTCCCACTTCCCACTCTTTTTCTTTCAATTTTTCATAAATGCCAGCAGGCAAAAGCACCTTTAATATCGTCATAATATCAGGAAAGGTGTACTCTCCCATCAGTAACATGTCTTTAATTTCTCGGTGGAAACCCGCTGGGTCTTTGTCATGACTAGGTACTACTTTCTTCATTTCCAATAATTCCATTTTTGATATGGGTGTGTAAACAAATACACGGTGAAACTCATTGTCTTCGCCTTTTATTGGGTGCACTTCTCGTAAAGGATTTTGTCTATCCATATAGTACGGCGCTCTTTCTCTGCGGGGCAGCGAGAGAGAATCCGGACTTACAAAAAGGACATACTGCTTACGTGACACTAATATCTCTTTAATTAGCTTGTTACTAGAACCTCTCCATCTGTTCGTGAGTAGTTCCGTTAATATATCAGGTAAAGGACCAGGGTCAGCATGTTGGCTCTTATATAATATGAGGAGTTGCTGAATCATATATATTCCAGCTAAACGTTGTTCATCTGCACTGAGATTAAAAAACGTGTGTGCTACGGTCTCATCACCGTATTTTTCAGGACTGTCAATCCAGTGAACGGCTGATCTGGCTAATTCTTGCTCATCCATGGAATCGAGGAGGTGGTAACCCCTTCGTTCTCGTAATATTTTATCTGCGGCTTGAAACGAATGTTCAGGAGACTTCAGATTCATTACAGGCGTCGGATAAGTTCTGCTATTATTTGGGCATACAGAGTGTATGGGATCAGAAAAACATCTAGTATTTTCACAGGATCTTCCTCTGCCTACATAGGCTATGGTCTCTGACTGTCTTGCGGAATTCCCTGATTCGGACACTTCATCTTGCTCAAACTCGTCTGTTCCCAATCTTTCTTCATGAATACGCTCTATTTCTTTACGGATTTTTCGGCACATGGCTATTATACAATTTTGCTTATCGTGTCTCCCTTCTGATATATTCTGACTCCATCTTGTAAGAATAAGCATTGTATTCGGGTCTACCCCCGGACGGTCTTGATTTCTGATCACACAGTTTATGAGGAAACGTAACAGTTCCCCCTGTATCTCTACTTTCTGGAATTCCATAGCTCTGTTAATACATCCTGGATCTCGTCCCGTTTGAACAAAATGATATATGTTATCTAGATGCGTAGTCATTCCTGGTAACCTTGCTAAATACTCTGCGGCTCGCCTGATACGTAATGATGCCAGGACCATTTCGTCCTCTTTACCAGCCACTGGGTCATATCTACAATTTACAAGGAGTTCCTTAAGCGTACGTTCACTTACGAATTTAGGTGTACGTGAATGCGCTGACTCTTGAAGAACAAGTTTATTTATTCTGGGTGGTGTAAAGGTACTGCTAGCACCTCCCGTGGCCCCATCTGGGGCGTCGGGTGTGAATGGATTCGTTGAACGTGACACAGCAACTATGGGTGTCGATACCCCTGTAGGATCGACTGCGGAGACAGATGCGGAAACAGATGTGCTTGCCGAAGCTTGTATCGGGACTTGCTGTTGCACGGGGACAGATACCTGATCCTGACGTTGAACCCCTCCGCCAGGCGGTCTATGTGGTGTGGCGTTAGCATACTCGGGAGCTGCGTCGTCTAGATATGAGGAAAGAAAAACATCTTCTGCGGTTCTGGGATGCCCTTTAGGATGTACCTTAATTGGAAATAATGGGGGTGGCAAGTCTTTTGGCATCTCTGGAGCAGCCTTAGGTAGTCCTTCGGCTAGGAGGGGATACATACCATTCATAAGAGCATTTCTTTGTCTATTTACTTGTTCTGATTTCACTCGGATACCTTCCTCAATTAATGGATTTTCTTGAGCTTTATTTGAACTTTCTTTACTCCTCTCTCTTTGTCTACGTGCTTTTTCTGTACGTCTATGAGATTCTTTACGCCATAACTCAACAGCGTCTTTCTGTGACTGTCTGACCTTTCTTTTCCATAACTCTTCCTCCACTTTCATGATGCACTCTGCATCCCAGGTTCCCGCTACGGGCCACCTTTGACTTTCCGGCAATCCCTTGGTATAATCTACCCATAGATCAAGAAACAATATGGCATCTAAGCCATGCTTATGGTACATAAAATGCCCTGGAGTGTCCCTAGGAGGAATAGGAACTGCTTCTTCAAGCACCCCTTTTCTGGTAGTAATCTGTCTTAACTTCGAGAAGAGCGGCATATTGACAACTGATCTGATACTTACTCTTGAACTCACTTAATACGAAAAACACAATAATGAACAGTGAACAATGAACACTCATTCATACCACAATATTTGAACACTTTAAACATTAAACATTAAACATTTTAACAACGACCGACAATGATGACAGTCTGCCTAACTAATCACCACGCTGAATTCTTGACAATAACTGAATACTTCGGAATACTTGATATACTGCTAAACAGTACATATACACTGCTAAACAGTGCAGACCGGATTTGTGTACCCAAATCCGTCTTGACCGGCACAACCTATGTGCGCGTCAACACGCCTCCCCGGCGATGGTACTCACCGAGTAGCTCCTTGAAACGGAAGGCCTCAGAGAATGGACAGGACTCGATGACTGCGGACAGCGGACCCTCTGGACATCGGGATTTCGAGAAACCTGGTGGGCCTCTGTATACCTCGGATCTTGCTCTCTCAGCTAGGCTCTGGTCGGGATACTTCGCACTTCTCACCGCCTCGTCTGGGTTGATCGCAGCCTCAGTCGCCCCCGCTTGACCGGAGGGAGCTTACAGGAAATCCTGCTGGTACGCGTTTATGGTCCGTCCAGTTGTGGCAGGAGACCGGGCCTGCAACGCACCGCCGGCGCGTGAGATGAGAAAGTGTCCCTGTTCGGGCGCCATTATGTGGTAAATAAAATCTTCTTTACCGGACTGAATTTCATACGGAATCTTAAAATAAAGTAAAATAGCTCAAAATAACAAGAGGCAGAATCCGTGGTATAAGAGGTTTTCTAAATGGGCTTTATTCCATCAAAAATGGCCGACTCGAGTCGCGGCCTTCAGGTTCCGTCACCACGAGGGTTCAGGAAGTGAAGTACAATACTTTATTGACAGACATGCATTTTTATAATAAGTACATTACAATGAAACGAATGTAGAAGGCGTAACATTTGATAAGAAAAGTGACATAACAGGTACGTAATCGAAACTAGGCGTAATAAGGAATAAAAGAAACATGATTGGTTAGGATTATCAGACATAGGTGGATCTATAAGATAATACTTGGCATAGATGCGCGCGCAGCAGCATGACGTGTGAGTGACGTGCAACTAGGGGGTGAAGGGACTTGACATTTAGCTCTACATGTGGAGACGAGAAGTCTGGGGGGTCAAGTCAACCTAATCCCAAATCATATCTAACATCCTATGTTTAAAGAACTATGTTATCCACAAGGAAGGACTCTCGGACAGAATCTAGTCTATACTGACTGTGTGCGTGCACAAACGCCTAAGTGTCTATATGAGATGCGAGAGGCAGAAAACTTTCCATGGCAACAGGGCTATGAATCACTTGCAGGAGGACGGAAAGGCTGAGTCCTTTGCTTGTGAGCTAAAGGAAATGTTTACCTAAATCACTAGACAGGAATGCATCGGCTGAAGAGCAAGATAGATAATTCGAAGGTGAAATACAGCTTCTTGGCAGGCAGGCGAAAACTGGCAGAGACAGGCACCGTTAGCTGCACAGGGAGTAGGACAAAGTTCATGGATACAGATGCGAGCTCAAGCTGAAGCTGTCAGAGACAGAGAGCAGGGAAAGGCTTTGAGGACAGAATCGGGCCTACTTGCCTGAACTGTAAAAATGTAGTAACTTAGCCATATAAAGTCGGTGGCCTTTCATACTTAGGAATCGAATATCCAGCCCATTGATGGCGGATCTGACAGAGAACATGTCGACGGTAGACACACATATATTTGCGTTCTTAGAAACTGGAACTGGAGGGAACATACATGTACTTGTAACATGCATATAGAACCGTTGGGGTCCAAGATAGGGGACATAACTGATCAGGAAAATCCACATTTCCACAGTTCGACAAGTGTCAGTTGGGTGCATCACTGGGCTAGAGTAAGGAGGTGCTCTTGTATTTCACAACTGGCATCCTAAATAAATGTAAAGATAATCAATATTACTGTCGTTTAGCATCATTCGTCACAACAAGGATGTGGGAGGGATGGGCGGAAACAGAATCTAGGTGGCCTGATGTGGTTCTCAATTTTGGCATATTTATTGAACAGTATGGTCTGCAGATGATGGATGGATCCCCAGGGGGCTCGAAGAAAGGAGAAAAGGCGGGAAGTATTCAAATTTCCTTCCTATGTCTGTAAAGAAGGCCTTCACCACACCGGGGAGACAAGGTGAAACAGGACTGGTTGGAGGTGTGAGTAAAGTAGGAGAGAAAATAGGGAAACTTGAGGAAGGACAAAAAGGTTGAGTTATCTTAGTAATCTATATTGTACAGTTAATTAAAACTCACAATTTAAAACATTTTTAACATTAAAATACTTAAATCAGCCTTGTCTCTCTTTATACATTAGTGATTAAGATTCACTCTTCCAGGTTAGCTTGTTGATGTTGTACTATGGACGAGGGTCCTAACTCCAATATCGATACTGTCCTTCCAAATATATAAGTCATGGGCGAAGCGCATTATACTCCAGGTTGCCTATTCAGGCCACTTTAAAATGAACAAGAGAAAAGACGTAATAAAGTGCTTGTGCTTCAAGGTGCAAAACTTTGGTAAAACAGTCCAGCTTCGGTTTTGCTGTTGGCGTGCTCTATAAGGTATGCTAGCTGCCTGCTATTCTGCTTTCGCGTCTTGCTGGTGCTTTAATCTTCCAGCCACTAAATCAAAGTACTTTGTAAGAAGGCAGTTTAGCTGGATCTCTTCTGGGTTCAAACACAGTTTTATACCCTGCCAGCAGGTCCTGATGCCCTTCTGGTTCCATTTTACTCGAAAAAAGGCACGTCTTATGTCCATCAAACTTGAGAAAATACAAATAATTTGTATTAGATCCTTGTTTCCTGTTCTACAAAGACAACAGGACTGTTCTTCTTGTCTCCTTTTCCAAGGTGCCAGGTGAGGGAGAATTGGTAAAATGCCAAAACACAACTTTAATTTTTTTTTATTTTATCTCCTGTTTAATTCCCTTTTTCAAATAATCTTATGGAGTAAGAGCTTTATAGTCATTCAACACTATCCATCAGTGAGCCTGGTGCAGATTAGGGCATACAAATTCTCCCTACTTCCATGGATAGAGTAATTTCACAGATACACGCACATACACACATCATACGCTTGGGCCCATTTCACTAACATACGCTCGATTACTCTATCAGCATAGAACCTGTGGAGAGGAAACTCCTAAACACCCTATATCTACACTGAGGTCGATAAGACCAGTTTGATATTATCCTGAGTCATGATCTAAACAACAATAATCAAAATAGAGTACTCAATAAACAACAAGAAATAACCACCAACACTGTATTTAACCAACGGTACTTTTATCTAAAATTAGTCAAAGAAAGTCAATCAAAGCAAATTCATCATTCTCATAATTACCTATTCTAGCTAAGTGTCATTAATGGGTCAGAACAGGTCTCTCAGTAGAAGTCTCCCGAGTCGCCGTCCTCACAGCATCGATCCTCACCAACGCAGGTTTGGGAAGAAGTGGCCTCAGACCCTCTCTAGGCTAACAACATTTATAGGGAAACTTGCAATATTAAAGAAACATAAAATGTTCGAAACGTCCGCTGAACCACTGAGCAGAGCGAGCAGGAAAGGATGTAGCATCGCTACATTTGGAAAATCTCCGCTCAGAAAAATCACAAAAATAAAAAGACGGAAGAAGGGAAACTCATGTTTTGCAAATGTTTCTTTCACATTCTTATTTCCTCGGAACCAGCGCTGTAATCACAAAGTTCATTGTGGCTCCTTTATCCTCCAAGGACACTTGGACTCACGCCCAGAACTGCTGTCCTCACGGAAAACTTTTAAACCAGGCGAAGACTGTGGTCAGATGACTCTCGACCATGTTCAGCGAGGCCTTCTCATCAAAATTCAGTCACTCAAATGCAGGCTTTAAACGGCAGCCATTTTTTACTAGGCCAAAACGGACCATCTTAATTAAAAGAGACAAAAACAACGTTACCACAGCATAGTGATTAAACAGTGTTAACCCCACTAATACCCTTATGTGTATGTAATTATCTAGCCTTTGCAATACAGAAAAGCATTAGTACACGACATTTCAAAAGCATTTTGTGCTTTAAAAACAAACAGCACTCAGCAACATTCATTTAGTTAAACCTGCACATTATTATTATGCAACATGAACGCTCTCCCACATGTAGTTTTCTCTTGTTAGTACGTATTGGTTAATCAGAACATTCACACAAAACAAATAATTAACATTACAAATTAATATTTTAATTTTTTGACATATAGACAAACCGGAGCTTAAAAACCCAATAGATTTTCAACCGAAAACTCTGCTCCAGCAATCCCCCCTTTGGTGATATTATCACCAAATAACAACCCAAAAAAAAAAATTTAGTAAAATTTAGTCCCATTTTAGGAGAAATTGGAAATGTCTTTTTCCTCCTTTCACAATACTACACACCAGACTCCCTTTCATCATCCCTCTTTGTCTCCAAGTAAACACTCTCCCTCAATTCTTCTAATTCTATTTCTTGTGGTTCTCTTTTTGACCTCTTATTTCTCTTTTCAATATTTCTTTTGATTAATTTCCTTTTCCCTCCCCTGTTTTTACAACACAAACACACCAATCTTAGGGCCTCATGTAGGTAGCCAAATACCGGTCGGTAACGGCCGATTTTCGGTAATTATACCGTTACCGACCGGTATTTTGGCTATTGGTATGTAGGGGGACAATTTCTGGATTCGGAATTTACCGAATCGGTAAAAATACCGAATCGGTAAAATTACCGAATCGGTAACGTTACCGATTTGGTAATTTTACCGATTCGGTAATTTTACCGATTCGGTAAATTCCGAATCCAGAAATGATATGTAGGGGGAGTGTGTGGGTGTGTTGAGGAGTCGGTATTTACCACCAACTTATAGTTGGTGGTAAAAATTAATGGATGTGTGTATGCTTTTTTAAACGCTTAGCAGTGTGCAATGTGGCAGACATACATGCCCTTAGGGCATGTATGTGTGCCACATGTGCACACATGGCCGAATCAGGGGTGCAACAGGGTGTCAATGTGACACCCTGTCACCCTTGCATGTTTTCCACCATTACCGAATCGGTATTTACCGATTCGGTAATGAGGCATACCTTCCCCTCAATGGGAAGGTATGCCTCATTACCGAATCGGTAAATACCGATTCGGTAATTACCGAATTGTAACGAATCGGTAAAAAATACCGACTCATTACCTACATACGAGTTACCACTTCTTAAATACCGATTTGGTAACGTTCGGTATTTTAGAAGTGGTAACTGGTATGCTACCTACATGAGGCCCTTAGTATCAACATAGCAAGAATTATACAAGTCAAAGGAAACAATATCTTACCTATAATAGTACTACCTATTTCAGCAATAAAACTCTTAACAGCTATCACCTTATTAGCTAATTTAGTCCAGATACTCTCAGCTTCAAGTGGTTTTAATTCTTCATGCAAATCAGTAATATTTTTGATATAGACCTTCAGGTCTTTGCTTTCGTCAGGAATGTAAGTGCAACAATGTTGAACTTTCAGCATTCCACAGACTCCACCCTCCTTGGCCAATAGAATATCAAGGGCAAGTCGATTCTGCATAGACATGGCACGTACGGCAATCATCTCCGTATTCACCAAAAGAAACCCTCCAGCGGTACTTGTCGATAAGCGATCCACCACTGTTGACAGTTTCCGAATCCCATGAGCATTTAAAGAAATTCCCACTGCTGGAATTAAAGCTCCAAAAATATCACCTACAATTTCAGACCAAGTTTCTCTCTTAAAACGTGTTAGTAAATTAATATGCTCTACATCTTCTATTCTATCTCTATGAAAGATCTTTGGAAAGACCAGGCCCACATAACACCTGCCATACCAATGGTCAGGCAACCTGTAATAAGCCTTGTTCCCACAAACATAATACACTCCTGGGAAAACTGGATCCTCTCCTCCCTTGAAACCCCATCCTGTTGCAATGAAGTATGTATCATGACATTCACTAGTCCCAACAAAATATGTATCATATTGAGATCTCTTTCTTGTAATGCACAGCTTACCCTTCTGTGGTGCATCTAGAGCTAAAGTTGGACTAGCCCCGTTTCTCAACTCTTTCCCCATCTCAATGTCCCAAATTGTTTCACTCATTTTATATTTCCCTGCCTTTTCATGCATGCTCAATCTCCTTTCCTCCACCATGTTCAGGAAAACTCTCTCCTCTTCCTTCAAACTACATGTTAAATTGTTCTTAAAAATGTAATCTAATGTTAATTCTTCTTTTTCAATAAAAATCTCACCAAAAATATTAACATCTTTAGCTGGATTCAGCTTTTTGTTCATTGGCAATTGCCCAAAAATGTTATCTTTGTTAGACATCTCATAATCTATTTTCCCTAACAAATAAAAAACACTACTCAACACACTACATGAAATTCCATACGTAGCTGGTAAATGGTGATAAGTAACACCCTCTGAAACTGATGCAGGTAATTGCATACATACGTAGCAATCCCTAACTTCCATTGTCTTTACATATTCGTACAACAACTTTGAAAAAACATTACTAGAAAAATCATTAATTGACCTATCTTTATGTACGTAAGTGTTGCTAATTCTAGTTGGAACTATTTTATGCGAACTCTTCTCTGCAAAAGTCACATTCTCAGTGTGTATTCCTAAAGTGTCTAATGTAACCCTAAAGGTAACTAATAAAGCTAAAACACCCCATAATAGCATTAATAATCCAGTACAGCAGCAGCACATTCTACACCATCTTTTTAAGAAGGCACATCTACTTTGATTATTCTCTATGTTAGCCATTTTACTACTTTGACCGTGTCTTTTGGCTTAGCCTCTACTACTCCACTACTTGAGTTTCTAGAACTCTGAATTACTTCAAACAGCTAATTTTCAGTCCTTCTTCTTTTCACTTTCTCCAAGTGATTTCTTCTGTTCACTCAGTTTGGATACTCATCATTCTTCACTTCAACTTCTTCGACATCAAATTGTATTAGATCTCCAACAATATCCTCAGTATCTGACTTTTCATCAATGTCAGTCAGGATAACTTTCAGGATTTCACCTGTTTCCTCCTCAACCACTTTTCGTACGGTCTCTTCTGGATTTCCTTGACTCTCTGCCTCTTCACCTTCAGACAGTGCCACGTACGTCCATTCCGGCGACCTATACTTCTGGTTAGGTTTTCTGATTCTTTTGATCCCCTCTGGTTCTTGTTCTTTTGACTCTTTCCTCTTTTTACCTTTTACCGGATTCTGACTCGACACCTCATTCACTTGTTCAGCCTTCGAGGTATTTGCTCGTGTCAATCTGTATCTCAGCCTCTTTACCCTGTTGTTAGGCCAAAGATCTCCTCTCACAACCTTTTTCGGTCTTGTTTCTTTATTATTTCTCTCTCCAATCCAAGTTCTCTTTCTCAGAACTCGACCCTCTGATTTCTCATTCTCACTTTCATCCGATTCTGTTTCAAATGCCTCTTGTTCTTCAGCAGTTTTCTTTCGCTCCACAGTCTTTTTCACCACTGTTTGAGACTTCCCTAACTCTTTCCCTCCTCGGGTCTCCGACACGCAATCTTCTATTTGTCCCTTCACCTAGCTTATTAGGAATGTTCCCTACACCTCCTCGGGGGTCTTCCGCAATCTGTCCCTCTCTATCTTCTTCTGACCCTACTTCTTCAAGTGTAATCTCAAGTGGTTCTTCAATCTCCTCATCTGATTCAGGAGTAGTCTCTGTGGAACTGCTCTTTTCTCTTCTGTTTTCTTTACTGCTCGTTGGAACTTCTGACAATCTTACAGAATCTGATCTTTTTTCTGAGACTCTCAATGGTTCTCTTGAAGTCTTCTCTGACTCTTTTACTGGTTCTGTTTCTTCATTATCACTGGAATCTGACTCTTCAAAATACTCCTTACCAGTCCCATCTTTTGGATTAGGAACTCTCAGAGTATGACTTGCATGCACCCAATTTTTCACACCAGCACACTTTACTGCAGTTGTCGTGGTCAGAATAATCTGTCTTGGTCTTCCCCACCTTGGAACCAAGCAATTTCTTCTTCTGTGCACTTTAATCCTCACCCAGTCCCCTGGACTCAGATCATGAGCTTGCTTCTTTTCAAGTGTAGTAGCGTCTTCTCCAACCTGGTGAAACACAGAATGAACTGCGTCAGCCAGGCCTTTACAGTAATCCAAAATCATGTCATCAGTTATTGTCATTAACTTATTTGCAGGCACATATGCATGTCGCATTGCGCGTCCCATCAAAATCTCATGTGGACTCAAACCAGTAGTTCTATCTGGAGTAGATCTAATAGTCATTAACACTAGAGGCAAGACATCAGGCCATTTCATTCCAGTGGCTAAACACATCTTACCAATCCTGTTCTTGATTGTGCCATTTATCTGCTCAACAACGCCAGAAGCCTCTGGCCTGTATGCACAATGTAGCTTCTGCGGTATGCCCAATGCTTCACAAATTAAACTCATGAGTTCATTATAGAAGTGTCCACCTCTATCAGACTCAATCGTTACTGGAAACCCGTACCTAGGAATCAACTCTCTTAACAGTAACTTTGCAACTGTTATTCCATCATTTCTCCTAGTCGGATAGGCCTCCACCCATCTTGAAAACAAGCAGACTACCACTAGAACATACCTCAATCTGTTCACTTGTGGCATTTCAATGAAATCAATTTGCATTCTCGTAAAAGGACCACCTTCTCTGCCTATTGTTCCCAGACTCACCACTGTCTTTTTCCCAGTGTTAAATTGCTGGCAAATCAAACATCTTTGGCAGATGCTCTCTGCAATCGTCCTGAACTTTGCATTGTACCAAGTCTGCTTAAAAGACCTGATCATCGCATCCCTTCCCAAATGTCCCTGGCCATGATACATCCTTGCCATTGTTGACAGTATAGAGTTAGGCATGACTGGTCTGCCATCTCTATAGACCCAAACATGATCTGTCTCTCTTGGGGCACAACCTGCCTTGATCCAGTCTTTCTTTTCTTCCTTTCCTGCCTCATCCTGCAACTGTTTCACTTCATCCCACGTCTCTAGGACATTAGTAAACATCACAGAACAAAAAGACATTTCCCCTTCTCGTTCCCTGTTAATCGACTGATTATTTTTCGCACAATACTGTGCAATGTCATTTGCAAATCTGTTTCCAACCGTTACAAAATCATCTCCTTGTCCATGAGCAGCACATTTTACAACCACTAACTCTTTAGGCAGCTGTATCGCCTCAAGTAATTTTCCAATCACTTCAGCATTCTTTATTGGAGTCCCACTCGACGTCAAGAAACCTCTCTGTAGCCAAAGCTGGCCAAAATCATGCACAACTCCAAATCCATACTGACTATCAGTCATCACAGTCACTCTCAGATCTTCCCCAATTTTGCAAGCTTTCGTCAATGCCACCAATTCAGCAACTTGTGCAGATTTCACTCCTTTCAATGGTGATGCTTCCATAACCTCTGAAACCTTGCACACTGCATATGCTGCACTCAGCACACCATCATCATTCCTCAGACATGATCCATCCACAAACAGCACATGGTCACTTTCAGGCAATGGAAGATCTCTTATGTCTGGTCTCGGTTTTGTACAGTAATCAAGCACATCCAAACAATTATGATCATCTTCTGTCTTCACACCCACATTTTCAATATCTGGCAACAATGTTGCTGGATTCACATTCACACATCTCTCAAGAGTCACATTTGATGATCCCAGAATGGCTTTCTCATATTTAGTCAGCCGACTATGTGACATATACTGAGTTCTGCTTCTTGTCAAAAGAATTGCCACATTGTGAGGTACGAATACCCTTACAGGATATCCCATTATAATTCCTTCACTCTGTTCCAGACTTCTGCATGTTGCAGCC
This sequence comes from Triturus cristatus, assembly GCF_964204655.1. Lineage (NCBI taxonomy): Eukaryota > Metazoa > Chordata > Amphibia > Caudata > Salamandridae > Triturus > Triturus cristatus. The sequence continues at coordinate 379,556,298 of NC_140582.1, read as the reverse complement.
ACAGATTTCAGACAACCTGGCAAACCTACAGCTACAGGGTCAAGTGTCGATGAGAAGTACGCAATAGGCCTCCTCAGCTGTCCATGCTTCTGGATTAACACTGAAAGTGCACATCCATTTCTTTCACTACAGTACAACTCAAACTCTTTTTCATAGTCTGGCATACCCAAAGCAGGGGCTTCACACATTCTGCTCTTCAGCTCCTCAAATGCTGCCATTTGCTCTCCATCTAGTTCCAATGGGTCTTTCACCTCACTTTTTGTCAGCTTAATCAGTGGTCTTGCTATCAGAGAAAAGTTACTAATCCACTGACGACAATAACCTACCATACCCAGGAACATTCTCACTTCCCTCTGGGTCCTTGGGGCCTTCATTCCCTTGATAATTTTAATCCTGTCATCAGTCACCTTTCTCAGACCTTTTTCAATATTGTGTCCAAGATAATGCACCTCTTTCTTGCAAAATTGCAATTTGGCTGGAGATACCTTTAACCCACCATCTGCCAGATGATTCAGTAAAGCTATGGTATCTACTTCACAAGCTTCACGTGTCTTTGATGCCACAAGTAGGTCATCAATATACTGCACTAGTACTGAGTTTTCAGGCATGATCAAACTCTCCAACGACTTTTTCAACAACTGATTGAATATCGAAGGACTCTCTGTATACCCCTGTGGGATACGACACCATGCTAAAATACGCTGGCCAAATCTAAATGCAAAAATCGGCTGACTGTCATGATGCAATGGAATTGAAAAGAAAGCATGACACAAATCAATCACTGTGTACCACTCAGCATCATGTGGAATCTGATACAAAATCACTGACGGATTTGGCACAATTGGACAACATGCCACCACAATTTTGTTAATCTTTCTCAAATCTTGTACAATCCTGAACTTCCCATTCGGCTTCTTTAGCCCCATAATCGGTGAGTTACACGGGCTACTCAGTAGTTCTCTCAAAACTCCCTGCTGAATCATTTTCTCAATTATAGGAGTTATTCCTTCAATTATTTCTGGTGTCATTTTGTACTGAGGAATGTTAGGATAAGTAATTCCCTCTTTCACTGAAATTTTCACGGGATCTACATTATTCATCAATCCCACATCCTCTCCAGTAAAATCCCAAACTGTTCTTTTCACTGTGTCTCTCAGCTCTTGAGGCAAATCCTCTGGATTAAACACAGCATATGTACCAACCATCTCACTCTCTCGATTATCTAGAGTCATTCGGTACAAAACATCCTCATCTGGTGTTTCAAAAGCTATTCCATCCGGTGTACAAAAAATTGTACAGTTCATCTTACATAGCAAGTCCCTACCTAACAAATTCACTGGACTAGTGTCACAGACAATAAATCTGTGCATGTCTGAAAATGTCCCTATTTGTACCCTTACTGGTTCAGTAAGACGTGTCTTGATTTGTGTATTTGCTACACCAACTACTTGGATTGCTTCATCCGAGAGAGGAAGATTTCTAACATCTGCTGACCTGACAGTTGATCTTGTCGCACCTGTGTCTACTAAAAAAGTAACACTCTCCTCATTTATTTTCCCATCAACAAATGGTCCTGCCTGGTCTATTTCTAGAGTTGCACCAAGTATGCACTCTTCCTCCTCTCCTCGGCACCGTCAATAATCACCCTCAGACTCACTCCCTTCATTCTTTAACAAATACTGTTGTATATGGTTAGAACGCGTTGGTTTGTTTACCTGCTCATCATTGTAGAATCCTGAATCCAGATTGTACTTTTGTGACCCTCTATTCTGCGGCAAGGGCGGTTTTGGCTCTTGGCTCTGCTGTCTCACAGCCTTCTGTTGTTGCTGCTGTTGATTATTCCCCTCGTGCTGCACCTGTTGATTTAAGGGTTTACCCTCATTATTCGCTAATGGTGGATTGGTGCATTCAGATCTCCAATGTCCCAGTTGGCCACAGTTGTGACAAGGGAATTTCTTTTTGGCTTCCTCAAGATTCCCCTTTCCTTTCCCTGCATATCTGGGCCTATTCCCTGCATTATTTCCTGCATTATTCGCCTGTTCCACCAACTGTGCTTCCTGTCTTTCCTCAACTTTCACTTGTGCCCACATTGCTTTCTCTTTCAGCTTTCTCTGTTTTGCTTCAATTTCATCACTGAAGTACTTTGCATGTCTCAGAATCTCGTCTATTTTCTTACTCTGCCAGTCCACTGTATGCTCACGAATTCTCTCACTAATCTCAGGTCTCAGGCCATATACAAATCTGTATACAAAGTGACTCAAATGTTTGTCACCCAGGTGCTCATCCCCACTAAATTGTTTAAAAGCCAGTATCAGCCTCTCGTAAAAAGCATGAACTGATTCTTTTGCTTCCTGATGTGTTCGATCTATCTTAACCCAGTCTGTCTCTTTTGGAGGTACCTTACTCTTCAGGTATACAATCACCTGTTCATACTTCCTCATTACTTCTGGATCTGGTGCTCCTGTTCTCTGATTTCTTGGATATTCCTCAGTAGGCCAACTTAAAACTATTTTACACTCAGCCCACAAGTCTGCTGGAACAATTATATCAAACAGACTATTCAGGTCAATCCACAGCACTTTTGACAATTTCACAAATCTGTCTACCTGCCTATACCACTCGACAGGCTTTTCTCTCAGTCGAGGGAAATCATTTGTAAATGATAGAATATCCTGTCTGGTCCATGGAACATGTACATATCCTCCTCCAGGTATTTCTCTCATAGGATAAGCATCCACTGCTTTCTCTTTTTCTCTCACAGGAAATGCTGAATAAGTCCTGTCCACTGATTCTTCCCTTTTCTTATACCACCTTTCCTTCCACTTTTCTACATCACCCCATTTACGCAACAGTGCGATCATTTCCTTAATCTGTCCTGTTCTGCCAGCACCATTTAGATTCTCAATATCTTTATCCGAGAAATCCACCCTGTAAGGTTTCTGCAAAACCTTCACCTTATCCATGTCAACTCCCTGTTCACTCGCTATTGTTCTCAACCTTTCATTTGTATTCTTAACCCTCCAAGTGATGCTCTTACACATGAATAACAACTCTCCATCATGATGGTTTTTGAGAATGTCTGTAGAAATTGTCCCTGCAACAAGCTCCTCTAATTCAATGCGTAACCTGGCCACATCAATTGCCTGTGAATCTTTATCTCTCTTTTGAAGAACTTTCATCCAATCATTCAAATCTTCAGCTGTTATTTCAGTAGTTTTTCTCACTGGAACCACCTTTTCTGGCATGCTCTGTGGTTCTAAAATTGGCATCCCTGAACAACCAGTATCACTAGTATCTGGTCTCGAATTAGACTGTACCTCTAATCCTCCACTACAGGTGTCATGTCTGGATTGTCTCAAATCACTACTTTCTGTCCTTTTTCCTGAGTCTCCTGAAGGACCAGCCAAACTTGTTATCTTATTCCCAACATATGGAACCACCAAACCATTTTCACCTGTCCTCTGCTTATCAAAAATAGGCATAACCGGACCTATGGTTACAGGCACCGTAACAGCTTCTAGATTCTTTGTCAGTTCTCTAATCTTTTCAGTCAGTTCAGATGTAGTTCTGGCTAATTCTCTCGTATTCTCGTCACCACATCGATTCTCTCTCTCTCTTTTCCCCTGAAAGGATTACCACTCCTCAACTCAGGTGTCACAACTTCTGTCTCAGTAATATGCAATGCATCTCTTATCGGAGAAACAACTGGTGTGCTCTCTTCAGGTTCTGGTCTATATGGAGGTGGTCTCTTGTAAATCATGTCATTCAAGACCTCATCCTCATAATCATTAATTCCATATCTTTTCACTTCTGCCTCAGGAACCCTTTCCGTACCCTTCCTTTCTTCTTCAACAGTTCTCATAGGATATAATCCCTCTGTCATACTAGCATCTCGCCATCTCCTCATTCGATCATGATGAGTTTCACGATCATGTTTCCTCCCAAACATGTACCTATAGTTGCCTCCAGACCTTTGTTTTTCTCGCTCATGTACTTCATCTTCCCATTCCACCAATGCCTCAAACTGTGTCGGCCTTGGTCTTGGGTCAAGACACAACATCTTTTCCCGTAAATTTCTCAACACGGCCAGATTAAATGAACCATGTTCCGGAAAAGCCAAAACACCATCCTCTCTAGTGTACCTAACCCAATTGTCCAACCATATACAGGTATGATACCCATATTTCGCAACCATGAAGGATGCAGGCGTTTTCGCTGGAGGTAACAATTCACCTTCTCTCGTTTTAACATCTCTATCCTTGTCAAACCATCGCTTTATTTTTCCGAACAAAGATTTCTTCTTTTTCTCTTCTTGGTAATACATTTTAACGTTTACCAAAACTTTCAAATCCTTTCCGAAATACAACTGTACAGTACGATTTTTATCCAATAACAGCGCGACTCACACTAACGCACCAATCCTGGAGCGCCTACGTCACCCTGTATTCCTTCCAATCCTTGTGCGGCTCACACCAACGCACCAATCCTAGCGCGAGCACTGTTCTGATCCACTACCCAATCAGAGCGCGGTCTCTATGACGTCAGCAGCCGCTGCAGTTTCTGCTCTGTCTCCTGTCACTCGTCTACCCCTCCTTTACAAAATCTCCTCAGTAGACTTTGTGTCAAATTTCTACAAAATCTATTAGTTACAACATATAAACATCTCCATTGTCTGCTTCGCTAACCACGGAATAGTAAAGAAAATCTATTTCACAAGAATCCCGTTGACACAGTAGCACATCCCTCTACTCTGCCCTTCTAACATGCATCCATTAACTGTTTCCTCTAGGACTGCTCCAAAGAGTCTTACAATCAACTAAATGCTCATACATTCACGCACATTCATTCAAGGAAATCTAGTACATACACACAGAATCCTGTCTTTCCCGAGAACAGCATATGATCTGCCCTACTACAGAATTTTAACATACGTTAACCAAGCAGCGCTTACCTCTGCCCAGTCCTTCAGACAAGCTCAGAGAATACCTATTACTTCTCCCGCGATAAGCTTTAACGGCGAACCTTACGGATCCCTGGGACTTAAGACCAGAGTTTCACAGATAACCTTCGCTATCATACGCACTCCTTTTAAACTGAAAATATATCCCTAATAGTAACTCACGACGATGTCACTGATTCCGAACCCAGACAATGTGACGCGCAACTTCAATTGTCACACGTTTCTCCTGCATACATACAGGACCAACAATCCCGTCTTTCCTGAGAGCAGTATATACTTCCCTCTGCCCTACTACGGAACTGCTATCAGCTCCCAAGTTCCAGAAGCACTACATATAACTCAACATGACGACTCCAACATATAGTATTAGTACATATACCAACATCAATCAATAATCAATAAATCAAAAGCCAATGTACAAGCAATCTAATCAGATCAAGATAACCATCAAAACCATCAAATTCTGCTACCAGGAAATTGGTGCAGATTAGGGCATACAAATTCTCCCTACTTCCACGGATAGAGTAATTTCACAGATACACGCACATACACACATCATACGCTTGGGCCCATTTCACTAACATACGCTCGATTACTCTATCAGCATAGAACCTGTGGAGAGGAAACTCCTAAACACCCTATATCTACACTGAGGTCGATAAGACCAGTTTAATATTATCCAGAGTCATGATCTAAACAACAATAATCAAAATAGAGTACTCAATAAACAACAAGAAATAACCACCAACACTGTATTTAACCAACGGTACTTTTATCTAAAATTAGTCAAAGAAAGTCAATCAAAGCAAATTCATCATTCTCATAATTACCTATTCTAGCTAAGTGTCATAAATGGGTCAGAACAGGTCTCTCAGTAGAAGTCTCCCGAGTCGCCGTCCTCACAGCATCGATCCTCACCAACGCAGGTTTGGGAAGAAGTGGCCTCAGACCCTCTCTAGGCTAACAACATTTATAGGGAAACTTGCAATATTAAAGAAACATAAAATGTTCGAAACGTCCGCTGAACCGCTGAGCAGAGCGAGCAGGAAAGGATGTAGCATCGCTACATTTGGAAAATCTCCGCTCAGAAAAATCACAAAAATAAAAAGACGGAAGAAGGGAAACTCGTGTTTTGCAAATGTTTCTTTCACATTCTTATTTCCTCGGAACCAGCGCTGTAATCACAAAGTTCATTGTGGCTCCTTTGTCCTCCAAGGACACTTGGACTCACGCCCAGAACTGCTGTCCTCACTGAAAACTTTTAAACCAGGCGAAGACTGTGGTCAGATGACTCTCGACCATGTTCAGCGAGGCCTTCTCATCAAAATTCAGTCACTCAAATGCAGGCTTTAAACGGCAGCCATTTTTTACTAGGCCAAAACGGACCATCTTAATTAAAAGAGACAAAAACAACGTTACCACAGCATAGTGATTAAACAGTGTTAACCCCACTAATACCCTTATGTGTATGTAATTATCTAGCCTTTGCAATACAGAAAAGCATTAGTACACGACATTTCAAAAGCATTTTGTGCTTTAAAAACAAACAGCACTCAGCAACATTCATTTAGTTAAACCTGCACATTATTATTATGCAACATGAACGCTCTCCCACGTGTAGTTTTCTCTTGTTAGTACGTATTGGTTAATCAGAACATTCACACAAAACAAATAATTAACATTACAAATTAATATTTTAATTTTTTGACATATAGACAAACCGGAGCTTGAAAACCCAATAGATTTTCAACAGAAAACTCTGCTCCAGCAAGCCCTCTTGGCCAGATTTTCCTTATCTTCTGTTAAGGATATCATTTTTGTTGTTTTGGTTACAACCTTTTTGAAACTCTTATGCTCTGTTGATGATTCCCAAAGGTCAGTCAGTTTGAGGCTTTCAAATGATTCCAACAGGTACTCCCTGGCAGATTTCTCTCATTGTGAAAACTTGGTCCAGAGGTGGCATTTAGAGATCCTTGCTCTGTACCTCTGATCTTGTGCCAATATTTTATATAAGCACCCCTTCTTTCCACTGTTTGCTTCTGAAGGCCAAATTCGAAGCGTATTTGGGCAGGTGATTCATAGTTGGGTAGCTGAAAAATTGCTCTGTATGTGCTGCTAATTATTTTATCTAGGACCAGCGCATCTTTTCCATGCGTTGGTTTGCTCCCATAAGTGAGCATTGGCTGCAGTTGTGCTCTGATCACTTGTAGGAGAGAGTCGAGTGTACAGTCTGGTAGAACTTTCTTCAGGGGCTTCATTACGAGAAAACTCATAGTATCCTTTCGATGCAGGGTCTCTAGTTGAGGTTTAAATGAGCCTCTGCTGTCCAATAGTACCCTGAGGTACTTATAGCTAGTTACCTTTTCCAGGTTCCACCCTTCCAAATGCCAAGTATTTTTCTTGGACTTGTTGTAGTTCACTGTCATAATTTTTGTTTTATTTAAATTAATGCTTAATCGTTACATTGCGAGAATTTGGTAGTGGTGACCAGAAGGTGTTGGAGGCCAATTGGAGACCAGCTTATTAAGACCAAGTCATCCGTATATAGGAGATTGGACAGCGAGATTTTTCCAAATCATGGGGCATGTGATGTAGTATTGTCCAATTCCCCAGGAAGGTCTGCAAAGAAGAGATTGAACAGCTTGGGGGCTAGAACGCACCCTTGTTTTAGGCCTTTAGAGGTGTTAATCCGCCTTGAGAGATGCGTCCCAGCTGCCAGCTTGATCTTGACCCAGGTATTAGTACGTAATGGGATCAGCTGTTTCTGAAGAGGTCTTGGTATCCCCCACTTTTCCAACTTCTGCCATTGTTTTGCCCGATCCACATGGTCGAGCGCTGCACTATAATCTATAAAGCATAAAAATAGCAAGCGCTTTGCTACTTTTGCCACGTCTGTCAGCAGAGTTAGCGCCATAATGTTTGTTGTAATACCCTGTCCTCTGCAAAACCCTGTTTGATTTGCAGGGATTATACGTTTTTACGATGCCCAAGATGTTAATTCCTCCAGGACTAGGCACGCATAATACTTTGCCTCTATATCATTTAGGGTGACGAGCCGATAATTGCAAGGGTTGCTCCTGTCACCCTGCTTGTAAATTGGACTTATTATCGAGCCTTTCCAAGATGCCGGGCTGGTTTCTGACTCCTGAATACCCTTGAAAACTGGTACCAGTGTGTTACTCCAGAATTCAATATCATGCTTATACATTATTGGGGGTATACCATTTGGACCAGGGGCTCCTTCCGACTTGCCTTTTAATATTTGTGATTTTATCCGAGCCGCTGTAATATTAATACTATTTTGTTTGCAGCTTGGTGGTAATTTTGGGCTAGTTTTTCCTACCACCTCATCGTCCTTTTGTTTATGCCGTTTCTCATCCTGTTTGGTGTCCTCGCTAGTCCCTTGTTTAGTCTTTCCTGTGTTGATGTAATTCTTATTCCTCTTAGTGATCCCTGATTTTTCTTCAGTTGAATTCCCCTCTTGGTTTTTGTCATTAAAGTGATTGTACAGATGATTTGCCCAATCTGCCTCTGCTATATGTGAGCTTATTCCGTGGTGACCTGGCCGTTGAAGACTATGGATTGTCTGCCAAAACCTGGTGCTGTTTTTCAATTTAGAGTTGTACATTATCTTTGCCTAGAATTCATCATTCACTTGCCTTTTCTTTTCCCAGATCACCTTTTTTTAACTTTGCCTTTAGGTTCCGTAGCTCCCTTTGCAGGGCTTTGTTTTGTGGTTGTTTACGAAGCTGTCTTAAATTTTGATTTATTTTCCGTTTAAGGCTTTTTCTCTCGGGTAAGTTTGCCTTTCCTCATAAGTGACCCAGTGAATTGACTTTTAAAATCTTTGGCTTTGTGGCATACTTTGTTCCAAGGGCCATTGTAAATTCCTCCAAAGCCTCAATTGGGTTTATAATCAGGTTGTTATCTTGATGAATAAGTTCCTTCGTACTTGTGGATAGATCTTCGATCTTGTCCGGCCTACACCTTATTCGTAAAGAATCCAAGGTGTACTTGGTGCCAGCGCTTATCCTTGTTTCCATGTGGCTCCCTCTGGTTACGCTTAGCATCACTTCTTTGGGCAGGTGGTCACTTTGACCTTTTTCACACAATTTAAATGATTCGATGAAACAAAGGAGGAGCTGCCAGAGTGAAATCTCGGTAGGGAGAGATGTTTGTGGAGTGATAAGTTCATTCTGGCGTGGTGTCCTCTTTGAACTGGCCGTTCAACACCCTCAGGTTTAGTTGTTCTAGATCCCTCAGTAATTGAATTGAGCACCTTGTTTGTTTGTTTGGAAGTGCTTGGGCTTGGTTTGGTATTCCCTAAGCTATGTTGAGTTCCTGTGCTAGTTCATCTTCTAATGCAGTTCTGAAGAGGAAAAGATTGAAGTCGCCTGCCAGGATCATATTCTCCACATCCCTTTCTTCTATGATTCTTGCCATTTCTTTGACCATTTCCTTTGCCCCTTTAAGTCTATGCTTCGGATGTATATATGAGCTGATTATAATAAGTGGCTGGTCCACCTTTTTAACTTTGATTGTTATGGCTATTGCCTGTATGACGCTTGGGGCTGTAATTTTAACCTTGATCTCTTCTGTTGTTCCTATTGTAAGTATTGAGGCAAATGTCATCAGACCGCCTGAACGATGAGAAAAGGTTGAGCCTCTAGTTGCTGGGACGATTTGTGACGTGTATCCTTGTAGATCTATCTCATGTTCTTCCCAGGTTTCTTGAAGTAATATCAGGTCAAATGACCTTTAGTAATTTATTATTTCCGGATCCTCCAACTTATTCATCAGACCATTGAAATTCCAGATACATATTCTTGTGTTAGTTGGAACGGTGTGTGATGAAGTCAGGGTGGGTACCCCTTGTCACTGCCCGCCCCTGTTTGTTATTGTTCGCCATATGTTTGCCCGGGTGAGGACAGATGGTTGCGTTGTTAAGGTTTTTGTGTATAAGAGGTTCCTGTGAGGCCCTGGAGAGTGGCTAAGCGCTCCTTTTAAAATTGATGGTACTGTATGCGAGTGGTCTTTTTTTACATTTTTCTAGAAGGGTTGTATGATTGGCTAGTCTTTTTCCTAGTTCTAGCTTTATTCCTCACTGAGAGAATTTGGTAATTTTCCCCAGGATTCGGTCAGCCAACTTATTTGATTTCCATGTTGTCTTTGTCGATTCTGGGCTTTGTTGGTCAAATATAGATTGAAATTCAATTGCAAGCAAAGCTGTTGAGTTGATGTCTTCCAGTCCTTTCATTGAGTGGATGAGTCTCAATATATTTCCTCTGTTTAGAGTTTCCACTCTTCCTCTGGATTTATATTCTGGGACAAATAGAATAATATCTGTATCCTTTGAAATGGTGGCCCGGATATCCTGGAGTGAGGATGTCTCTTACTGTTTGGCCCAGTCAGAGAGTTGGTTGTTATTTATACTATTTAGCATAGCAATTCTGGCTCCGTTGGATTCCTCCAGTGCCTGCACTATAGCCAGCTTATTCCTGCTTTGCATTTTTTCCCTTGACAGACTATCTGTCCACCTCCTTGCTCTGCTCGGTGTGTCACTTTGCGACTCAGTTCTTTCCTGTTGTTGCGTGTGTGTTGCCATACTATTCTCCTTCAGCCCAGGCTGTTCACTTGTTGTCTCAAGTAATTCAGTTGGTGTTGGGATTTCCAGTATATTTGAATCCCTCATGGTTTTCAGTTTCTTATCAAGGGGGGAGTTTGCTTGACCTGGGTAGAAGTTGAAGTTTTCTTTGTTTGCTCTTTTTTTCCCAGGGTTACCGCTGGCTGATTCTCCTCAATGTTACTCGCTGCAATTATTTTCCTATTCCTGCCCTTCCTTTTTTGTTTTTGGCAGGCTCGCACATTCGTAAATGCCTCTGCGCTGGCTATTTATTCATTTGAGTTGGTTAAGATGGAGTTTTCTGGGGTTTGTCTAAGGTTAAGGAATATGTTTTCTTCTTTTTAAGTTCTGGTCTGCTTGTTATCGGTTTCTTTTACTCGTTCGCTCAGGGCAGAGCTTCCCACGTTGACTTTAATTGTTGGGTGTGGTGTTGTATTTAGTTTCAAGTCAGCCAGAAGGTTCCTTAACATTGTTGGTAACGTTGATTACTTGTCTATTATTGGGGCACAGATGCAGTTGGTTCTTGCAATTTTGGTCAATTGTGTTGCTTCTTGTCCCCTTTTGATGAGGCCATTTAGATCTCCAAGTTTCCTCTCTATCCCAGAGGTGAATTCCACTGGTGTGTGAAGGACTGTTAACTGCATATCTAGTTTATCAGATTGATATTGCAGTGCTGTTGTGGATAGTTGAATAGTATTTAATAAAGTTGCCCAAAATGTATCTGACGGGCCTTTGCTTCCTTCTCTGTGCATGCTGGTAAGTTCCTCTGCATGAAGATTTTTGGTGGGTTTTAAGTTGTATGAAGTCACTAAATCCTCCCATTTTTGTGACCTATGAATGACAATGTACACAATGCCAAGTGTGGCGTTGAAGCAATGACCAGACTGCAGTATGCAGACCACACACATATCCATGTCGACATACACCGCAGGTGTATGGAGTGCAGGGGACAGTGGACGCAACCATGTCACCCCAGCCAGTGGGGAAGATCCCATAAATGTAGCTTGTTACATCCCCCCCTGTAAGCGTGAGCGGAGTGGGCTGGCCCGGCATATGCCAGGCATGTGTAGGGGTGTGAATAAAAAGCACGTAGCTCTGGCCATGGTCCTCTTCCGGAATACCGAACGACTCTGCCAGGGCATTACCCATCACCCAGCCACAAGGCTGATGCCGTGAGCGGTGTTACCTGCATTCCTGAGCACCTGCTGCACCCCGGGCTGCAGGGCCCCGTACCAGTCTTGCCAGGCCCTACGCACCCAGGCCTCAATGCACACCTGCCGAGATCGGCGTGTGTCGATAAGGGCCCACCACGTGCCAGTGCAAGCCCCAAGCCAGAGTGCCGCAAACCTGGCAGCTTCCTCAGACCATCACGGCCTCCGCGACACCAGCACGCTGTACTCCCTTCTCATTGAGGTACTCCACTTGCATGCACAGGGGAAAAGTAGGTCACATATTTGGAACTGATTCTTGATTATACTATGGCAGAGAACATCAAGTATGGCATATTTTATCTCACTATACTCACATCGATGTGGTGCCACCAAGTCTGTGCATAGCAGTCCATCCACAGGTGTCCGTGGGCCCACGCGGACTACTGCCCTCGGGCCACGCTGCGTTCGATAGTTGAATAGTATTTAATAAAGTTGCCCAAAATGTATCTGACGGGCCTTTGCTTCCTTCTCTGTGCATGCTGGTAAGTTCCTCTGCATGAAGATTTTTGGTGGGTTTTAAGTTGTATGAAGTCACTAAATCCTCCCATTTTTGTGACGCAAGAAAGGTCATATCGCTGTCTGTGGTAACCGAGTCCTCCTGTAGCAAATGCGAGGAGGAATTGGATTGGTCGGTTTGCCTCTGCTGGTTTAAAGCTGTCAAAATGCCAGCTTGTGCAATCTTTGGCATCAGTGAAGGGCTGGTTTTTGGCTGGAGTGTTATAGTCCTTCCATCCTGTCCATTCTGTGATTTCTGTTCTTGGCAGAGGGGGCGTTGACTGGTCCCCCCAATCGTTAGATCCCTGATGTTCTGGAGTGCTTGCAGGTTCTTCAGCCCTCTCCCTTATAACCCCGCTGGGTGATGTTTCCTGGTCTTGTGGGCTTTTTAATGGGTTGTCTATCGGGCTGCTGGCCCCCACAACCCCACCAGCCGTTTTTCCTCCTACGACTCCATCCACTACTGGGCTTTTTGGCCAGCTTGTGGTGAACGCAGTGTGACTGTTATCCATGTGTATGTCCGCAACTGTGACCTTTAGTTTTCTTGGTGTTCTCAGTGTTTGGAATAATGGATATTCTATTCTCCCGGGCTGCAATGGGGTTTGCAAGCCCTCAATGTCCTCATTTTTTGTGTAGATTGCTTTTCTTGGGTCTTTTAAAAATGTGAATTTAGTGTAAATGTTTGGATGATAGGAATTTGAGATTTTTCTAAAGGGCTCTCCCTCTATGTTTATAAGCTCTTCTATTCTGTCTCTTTTGTCCCTCTTAAGTATGTTGATTGGCTGGTTTGTGTTTTTTGGTCCTTTTGTGACTGCTGGGCTGCTGTCTTTGCTAGCTTCTATGCCAATGGTCAGATAAGAGCTAATGTCTTTGCAGGTGCTTGTGTTAGTTTTTTTACATCCTTGTTGTCCTTGATGTCCGTTGTTTCAATGGTATCATTGTTTGAGGCTGCTGTGTTACCGCTGTCTTTTAATACAGCCTCCCTTTTATTCCGTTTTGGTATTGGCTTTGTAATGAACGTTCTTATTCTGCCCGACCTCATGACTGACCAGGTTGGCCGGTAGCTGAGTTGACCAATTGCTGACCAATTTCTGTCCCCTTTTGGTTCGTGATTTGGTTGGTAATTTGGTTTGAGCTTCAGTTACTTAGATTATTTACCTTGCGTATTTTAGTTTTGTTTGAGTTTTTAAGTAATGACTGTTGTTAGTCTCTTCAATTATTGCTTTATTAGATTGATGAACTTGTTTGGTGGACTTGGGTCACTAACTTCTTCTCTGCTGTCCCTCCTTTTTGCAGGTGTTCTATGTAAAAGTGGGGATCCTTGATTTGTGCTTTCCTTGCACTCCAGTTGGTTGTCCTTGAATTATCCAAGTCCTTTTTCCTGTTATTTTTTTTAGTTATAATTGAGTTTAATGAATTTGATGAATTGACGGAGTTTCTAAAAAACCCGAAGGAGTCTGGTTTGTTATTTGGTTTGCTATCTATTGTTGTTGTTTATTGTTTTTTGTTATTTATTGTTATTTATTATTTGGTGATTTTATTTATTATTGCTTCCTGTAGGATTTTCGAGGTCCCTTCAAGCTCCTGTCCAGTTCCTGTCGAGTTCCGAATGTTCTTCCCTTCTCCGATGGGAGGGGGGGGGACAGTTAACAATGTTGCTGTACTAGTTCTGTGGTTTTATATTTGCTCTGTGGTTGCTCTGAGCCTGCTTAGGGTGCCTTTTGTCTTTATGACTTATGTTTCTGACCATTGTCCTGCTGTTGTCCTGCTCCTGGCCGTAGTCCTGCTCCCTGGGCCTTTCTGTCCCCTCCTTCTCTCCCTCTAGCCCCCACCAGCTTTCCCCCCGGCTTATGCCACTCACTCGACGATGCTGTTGTTGTTGTTGAGTGTCCGATTGAGCTCAGTTAGGGGGTCGGGGGCTGCCGGGGGTTAGCTGTAGGATTCACTGTAGGCAGCTGCCCCCCCTATGAATGCTGCAGACGGGGGGGGGGCGCAATGGTTGTAAATCAAGAGAGAGGGAGACGTGGCCACAGGGTTGCATGGCTTTTTGTGTATATGCCCCCTTTCTTCCACGTACCTTATCTCCTAGTGGGGCTCTAGCACAAATTCAGCAGATCTGGCATTTGCCAGGCGTCGTCGGGCTCTTACAGACTTTTTACTTTTGCTGTAGACTTTTGAGAGGGCTTGCGGGGAGGAGAGGTGACTGGTGAGAGAAGTGGGGCCAGCAGAGAGACTGTTAGCAGGTTGACTGGTTTTGCAGGTTAGCGGTGACTCACCTCCACTTCCTGCCTCTGCTGCACGGCGGCACGGCTCTCCCGCTCATGTGCTCCCTGTTTCTGTCTCGCGCTTCACACCGGCGGCCCTCGCAGCTGCACAGTCTCTTCTTCTCATCTGCGCTGCTCCGATGATGCTCCGGAGATGCTCCGGTGGTTTCCAGAGGCTCCTTCAGCTCCGTTCTCTTAGGGTTCTTCATATTTTAGACCCTTTTGTGGGAGAAAATCTAGCCCTCATACAAAGAAAAGAGATAGAAAAAAGAAAAAAAAATAGTTTTTCCTTGTTGGCCGGAATGGGTAGAGAATACAATATGCAATTTGCTAAAGGATGAAGCCGGAAAACGTATGTGTTTGGTATCAGTTGCCCTTCCCTATTTATAGTTTACACTTTTTTCCGTTCCAATGATACAATCCAGGATGGTTCCACACCCAAAATGGAAAACAAATGAACCATAATAGTGCCGTGGAAATGAGTAATATAGTGACACGAAACAAAAGAATGGTGCTGCATAAATGAGAATAATGGTGCCCCCCCTTTTTAGTAGTTGGAGTTCTAACCCTGGTGAGAGTTCTGCTTCCCCCTACTCCATCCCTTTCTGGCTCTCCTTCATACCCTTCCCGCTCAGTCACCGCCGATGCCGCAACTCTCCAGAGTTGCAATGGCAAACTGGATTCTCCTGGGGCGTCCACCACTCTTCGCTCCAGTCTACGGGAGCGTCACCCTCAGTGTCACCCTCTTTGTGCTGGGGCCTGGCTTTTGTCCTCTCTCCTTCTTTCATTTTTGGCATACGGGTTCCTTCCCGGAGTCTCATCACAGCATCTTCTGGAACTTCACATTTCCTCCTTCGTCCTTGCTCGGCTGCCGTCTTTCCTGTGGGCCCTACTTTTCTGGGACACCCTGGGTTGCTGATTGGCTTTCTTGCAGGAAGACTCGCCATTGGCCTGTACAGGAGAGTTAAAGGGGAAAGGTTTAACCCTTTGGTTACCTTTCTCCTCCCCTCTGTGCCATCGCTTTGGTCATATACTATGGAGGGAGGTATGAGGTAGGGTGGCTTGGGTTTGGGGCTTGACCTTTCCTCACAAGGGAGTAAAGATGCTACCTATGAGAGAGGTACCTGGGGGAGGCTATATACATGTTCCTTGGACAAGACAAGATACACTGCTGTTTACAAATTATTTCTTGAGATTGAGAGAAAATCCAGTTGAATGGCACAAGCAAGTTAAGAGATTTGTGAAAGTTTCAAATGTTCTGTTGAAGGATTTGGATACTTTGTTTAACATTGTAGTTTCAGGCAATTTGTGGTCAGAATGTAAAATTGCTATAGACTGGCCCGTAACTGAACCTCCTAGACATCCAAGCACCTGAGGTAATAAAAAAATAAGATCAAGTCACTCCTATTTGGAAAGGAGCATCTCTCCTAAAAAGATCATTTGAGTGAAGATTGGCAGAACAACACACAAATTGAAGAAGACAGTGCATTCGTATTATGAATGGTTATTGCAAGCATGTAAAAAATACAGCAGGATGTAGACTGTGTCAGGAAAGTATATGGGACATTTTGTCTGTCGGTTTGTGTATTGATTGACACCCAAAATCAGTAGCATGATGCAGCAACATTTGATTTGCTGGCAAAGCAAGCCCATAGATCAAATCCTCAGATATGCCATGTATTGTGGAGACAAACTTGAGGCCAAGAATAAGAAGCTGAAGGAGAAGCTGATGATAGCTCGAATGAAAGCTCCAAAGAAAATTTATAGGGTTGTTGAAGTTGATTTCACAAATAAGGTCAGGGAGATTGTCAGTTGAATCTTGTAATGTAAGGAGTAGGGGGAGAACAGCAGCAAGGTATGCACCCACAAGGTAGAGGTAGAGGAGTTTCAATCAAAATGATGAAAAAGACTAATCCGTGTCATATTTGCGGCAGATTTGGACATTGGAAACGTGAATGTCGATTTGAGCATCTTAATCAGATGAATGGACATTTTCAACAGGTTGGGAATGCACAGTATGCACAGTCACAATTAGGTAACCTAGCACAGAGTCAGAAAACTCAAAGACAGAGAAATCAAAATCCAAACATGCCACAACTTCCAATGCATCAAATGAATGGTCAGGTACTGAAATTTAATTTGAATAAGGCAATTTACACAATTACGCAAGTAGATTCTAATCAGAATTTAGTCTGACAATATTTGATTCAGATTGATGACACTGACTCAGACATGTCTTAATGACAGTGCCTAAGGGGGGAGGAGGAATACCTATTTGGCACATCCCTAGAGGTAGACCAGAGTGGTCCCTATGTGGATGGCAAGGTAAATGGATCTTCAATTTAATTCCTTGTTGATACTGGTGCTACCCATTCAACTGTGAGAACAGCGAAAGTTCCAAACTTACCCTTCTCTGGAGAAAGAATCCAAGGCCCATATTCTCAAAGAGCTATCGCCAAGTTAACAGCACTTTATCCCAGCCAAAGTTGTGATAAATGTATCACCCCATTCACAAGCTGGTGTGAAACAGCCCATAGCACCAGTTTACCTGCAATAGCAGCCGCAAAAAACATTGTCACAGATGAGCCCGGCAACTATTGCTAATGAGATGCAGAGTAAGCGTTCCAGTGCAAAAAGCCGCGACAACACCACTCCGCAACATTCTCAATGACCAGCCACGACGGTGAACAGACCACGAAACATGCGATAAGGTGCGTTAGCAGCAGAAAGCTAACACTTGCTCTGACCTGGTGCAAAGTCAGATGGCAGCCTGCAACAGAAAAGGGAGCCCAGCGCAGAGACACACCTGAAGAACAACAGATGCCATGGAACCACGGATCATGCATACCCGACACCCAAGAGGGCAACAACACCCCCGCCACCACACTCAGGACCACAAACCCCCCCAGAACCCCACCCAGGACCACCACAGAGGTAGCACGGACAAAGACAGCGGACCCACCGGAAATGCACCAGCCTCACAGACTTAACACCAGAGGATGTCATTGCCCACCACAGGCTCAAAAGGACAACCATCCTACGCATCCTGACCATCATCACCCAACAGGCCGACGGCACCAACACAGCGGACAACCAACATCCCACCCCACACAAATCTAATGGCTGTGCCACACCTGCTAGCCTCTGGTACCCCCAACCAACAACCGCCAGAGTCCGAGGAGTCTCACAGCCAGTCACATCCAAGCCCCCCAACTTTCTTGGATGCCATCATCAGATTGGCACCACACTACCTATCTCACACTGCGCAGGAACAGCTGTAGACCAAGCAAGGCGTCAAAGCCATAGCTTGATTCCCTCAAGTGTCAAGGGCAATTGAATGCACACATGTCCTACTTGTGCCCCCTGGTGACACTGCACACAATATCCGCAACCGAAAGCACACGCATACCATCACTGTGCAGGCACCACCTGGGAATCTCTAACAACCTCGACGCCAATCACCCAATCCGAGTGCATGAGTCCTACATCTTCCGACAGTCCATAATCACCCGGCACTTCCTGGCTGGCACCTACGGAAATGCACTGCTCGTTGGCTAGTACCAAATGAACACACCACACACCTCAACTCAACAACCAAGCAACTCACAACACTGGGAATGCACACGTCACAAACTCACATAACATGCCAAACAACATGCCCACCCACCAGACACGACAGCACAACTCACTCTGGCATCCTGGGCCAGCCACACACATAAGCCATCAACTGCATGGCACCTCAGCCACACAATAGTAGATTGTGGGAAGAGGTGGGGACCAGGCATGTGCGAAGGAGGCAACTGACCTATGAATGACAATGTACACAATGCCAAGTGTGGCGTTGAAGCAATGACCAGACTGCAGAATGCAGACCACACACATATCCATGTCGACATACACCGCAGGTGTATGGAGTGCAGGGGACAGTGGACGCAATCATGTCACCCCAGCCAGTGGGGAAGATCCCATAAATGTAGCTTGTTACATCCCCCCCTGTAAGCGTGAGCGGAGTGGGCTGGCCCGGCATATGCCAAGCATGTGTAGGGGTGTGAATAAAAAGCACGTAGCTCTGGCCATGGTCCTCTTCCGGAATACCGAACGACTCTGCCAGGGCATTACCCATCACCCAGCCACAAGGCTGATGCCGTGAGCGGTGTTACCTGCATTCCTGAGCACCTGCTGCACCCCGGGCTGCAGGGCCCCGTACCAGTCTTGCCAGGCCCTACGCACCCAGGCCTCAATGCACACATGCCGAGATCGGCGTGTGTCGATAAGGGCCCACCACGTGCCAGTGCAAGCCCCAAGCCAGAGTGCCGCAAACCTGGCAGCTTCCTCAGACCATCACGGCCTCCGCGACACCAGCACGCTGTACTCCCTTCTCGTTGAGGTACTCCACTTGCATGCACAGGGGAAAAGTAGGTCACATATTTGGAACTGAGTCTTGATTATACTATGGCAGAGAACATCAAGTATGGCATATTTTATCTCACTATACTCCCATCGATGTGGTGCCACCAAGTCTGTGCATAGCAGTCCATCCACAGGTGTCCGTGGGCCCACACGGACTACTGCCCTCGGGCCACGCTGCGTTAGAGTCGTTTGCACATGTGGGACTGAGCCTTGATTTGTCGATGGCAGAGTACATATCATTGCATGCAAGGGGAGGTGTGAGAAGTTGGCCTGGTATATGCTGTTCACTATTTAAAGTGGACACCTTGCACCAGTACAATTCAACTCTTATGGTAGTAGGTTTAAGACAACCTTTCAAGAAAGCTATCCTAGTGGTAGCTGTGGAGAGCAGCCTTGAGGCTAAGTCTTTAGAGGAATGTAAAGCAGCTTGTTTTACCTTATAATCTCTTGAATTACCAAATGAAAGGACACCACACAGGTATATATATCAAATATATGTATTTATTACTAAACAACTCTCTACTAATCTCTTTATGAGATTAGAAGGCAGGAACATATGCACAATCAATGTTTCACAATAAATTAAGCACAAATATGGCTGGGGCCCTAGGGGCGTACCAGACCATATACTAAAAAAGAGACTTAAGAACAACGACTTGCATAGGGACAAGGCCTGGGGCCTTCAGAAGTGCTGGGGCCTCACGAAACCACCCAAGGCAGGTAAGTAAAGGACTCACGGGAAACACATGCAGTGTGAGAACCCCTATTGACTTCAATGGAGCAAGTCACGATTGGAAATTAAGAGTGTAAGGATACTTTGGGAGAGACTACAAGCAAGTCACTTACAGGGTAAGAAGTTCTAGAGCCAACACCCACAGGAGCACTGTAGTGCTGGAGCTACCTCACCCAGGGAAGACGGGTGCATAGGTGTCTTTTGGTGTCGGGTCGCGGCGTCGTTTTCAATGGGAGCCAATGAAGACTTGCTGCTTGTGAAGACAGGAGAAATGTCCGGTGGAATCGAAGGCTGGATTCAGAAGAAGGAAGACCTGAAAGCAGAGGGGACAGTGTTCAAAGTCACTTGGCAGTGACCCCGGCAAGGAAGATGGATGCCCACAGTCGTCGGGTGATTTCAGGTGATCCACGGGTGTCTTGACTCTTCAGTCACGAGGTCCAGGAGGCGTTGACGATGACCAGGAGCTGGATTCGGCATGTCCCACGAAGTCTGCAGCTTACTGTGGTATCGGTGACAAGATTGGAGCCAACAAGCCTTGGTAACAGCAAGTCTCGTGGAAAGGATAAAAAGTCAGCGGTGCAGACCAGCAAGGACTGAGGGACTCACCCAGCAAGGGTAAGTCAGGGCAGGCCTGGAGCAACCAGGGAAGCCCTTTGGAACTGTAGAAAAGTCTTCAGGGGACCCACAAGCCAACCGGCAAGGGATTGCAAAGATGCCTCAGGAGGATCCACTCAATAGGGGCCCACGGTCACTCGGGACGGGGTAGGCCTCTGATCTTCGGAGGGTTCCTGCTAGAGGCTTGGACAACATGTGGCCCAAAGTACAGGTTTGTAGAATGTCGTGAAAGGGTTGCACTCGAAAATAGTGCATGGTACCCAGGGATTGCGGTTCTTCGTCACTCGTGGGGTCCACTTGCCTCAGCGTCGCTGGGGACTCACTATGGCATTAGAGAAGTCAGGAAATCCTCTTCCTGGGCTGCAGGGACTTCGGGGTCCAGCGGGAGCGGTGGAATTTGCGTCCGTTGATTGCAGTTTTGGGTGCCTGCCAAGCAGGGGAGTCACTCCTTGACTCCAAGAGAGATTCTCCCGTCTTCCAGAGGTAGATGAACGTCGAAGGTCCGGGATTCGTCTTCAGAGCATCTTCCAGGGGTATCTAGTTTGCACTGGCAAGGGTACACCTAACTTATACTAGAAGGAAGGGAGGGACTAGCTCTATGACCCCACCTATGGGAGGGTCAGGGGAGTGGGTGGCTACACCCACGTCCCTTTGTCCAGTTTCATGCCAGAGCAGGGGCAGGTAGCCCCTGAGCCGGTTTGAACTGGTGTATGCACAGAGGAGCCTACTGCTCTCCCAGTGCAGGAATTCAAAGCACTCTAAGAGTGCACCCACCCAGCCCCAATACACTAAACCCTGCCTGGGAGGTGGTCACACCTCCCTGTGACAGGATACCTATTGTTGGGCCTCCTCCACTATGAGTTTCGGTCATCAGCAGGAGAGCAGCCCAGTGTCTGTGACTGGTGGCATCCATTTTGTGATGCCATGGCTCTTCAGGATTCTACCGCATTCCCACAGTAGGTACCTGTCTATCCCTCTAGAAGGGTGGAATCATACTCCAACACCAGTTACTGGTGTGGGGGTATGATTCCAAAGTGTTTGACACTAAACACAACATGTTTTGATGCAGCCATCCCAAAGTTAGCATTTACCGTAAGGTTATAATGCACTTAAGAGTACATGGTTTGACCGCATTCACAAACAGCCCCAGAGAATGGACTCTGAGAGCTGCAGAGGGGCCCTGCTCAGGCAGAGGCACCCCCTCACATAGAAACCAAGCACCCTGCCCTCATGATTGATAGGGCCTGCCTTAGGGGTGACTGATAGGTTTAAATGTGTGTGCAGGACAGATATAGTGAACCTATACCTCAGTGAGGAGTGCTAGCACCACCTCACCCAGGCTGCAGTAACAGGTCTGTGGTGTCAGATTTAGTCTGCTTCACAGGGGTGGCATAATACATGCTTCAGCCCCTGGTAGGGCTATGAAGTGCCTATGCCCTTGGTACCTAAGGTACCATATACTAGGGACTCAGAAGGCACCACAGTATCCAATCACTAGTGCACCTAATATGTACTCGAACTTGTTTAGAGAGAACAGAGAGGCTGGGGCCCTGATTAGCAGGGTCCCAGTCAGACTATAGCCAGAAACCAGTGTAACCATCAGAAAAAAAGTGGGGGCAACATAAGAGGCAGATCCTAATCTCCTACAGGAGGTGTAAGAGGATGACATGTTTCAGTCTGGAGGGTAAAAGCATCATCGTTACGGAGGTGATCGAACACTACCGACAACTGCCCTGGTGTCAGCAACTCTGTGCATCGTGAGCCAACAACACGTGGCTCTGGGTCATTGCTGACAGCTGCCTCCGGCCTACACTGCGGTCGAGTAGGTCACAGAGCTGGAACTGAGTCTTGATTATACTATGGCCGAGAACATCAAGAATGGCAGATTTAACTCACTATACTCCCTTCAACGTGGTGACACCAAGTCTGTTCCTGACATCCCAACCACATGTGTCAGTGGGCCCTTGATGACTATGCCGTCGGCCTACACTGTGTTCCAGCAGGCCTCCCGCCAATCCAATCCAGTCGTACCAGGCAGGACACGGCATCGTCGCTGACCGAACACGCGCTCGGCTCTGGTGCTTTTGCCTCCGTCAACCACAAGTCACCCCCAAATGTCATGGCAACGTCATGTGTTAGAGTTCCAGGTGGAACTCGCTGAACCGCGCTGACCGCTGCTTCAGGCCTCCACTGTAGTCGAGTAGGTCACACACTATTTGAATTCATTCTTGATTTATTTATGGCTGACTTGATGTCATTGTACAGGACTCAACGCAGACTGCATCCCCTTTCATCCCCGGTGCCACTAAGTCTATTCCCTGAAACTCATGGACACTTTCTGGTTGAACTTTGGTGGCAACTGAGTCCATGGACTTGGGGTTGTCGTTGCCATCATTTCGGTGATACTGACTTTGTGGCTAAAATGATGCCGTGGCATTCCACTCCTTCATTTGCTGCTTCCGGGCAGCTTCCAACCTCTGCATCATGCCCTGGTGGACACCTTCCACTGTCCCCCACAAGCCTCTGCCACGTCCACCTTGGACATCACCGAGGACCTGCTCAGCGCTTCATGTGCCCCTATCTCACTGCATCACGTCACCATCCCGTGGCGGTGTGCCTCTGCTGGCTGCAGTGCATCCGGGGTCACTAACTCTGTGCTGGTCAGGCCAGGGATCCCTTCTTCTGAGATGTTTGATGGCCTCTGAGGCGATGGCCTTGTGGTCATCAACGCCATGTGTCTGTGGCCCTGAGCTGTCCACTGCCTCCGGCCTCAAATGCGGCCCACCAGGGCTCACACATCAAATCGAGTCATGACCAGCCTGGACATCGCATCACCGCAGGAAGCACACACCACCACCGCCCGGACCAACTCCAAACACCAACTGCCAGTGTCGAAACGGTCGTACTGGCAGACTGATGGAGTTGCCCACACCTGTCGTGGATGCCATCTTCTGCCTGATTCCATGCTCAGCACTCCAGGTGCCACTGGCTCTGGGCACCATGAGTCATCGTTCATTACTGTTTTGGTTATATGCTGTGGAGAGCTCACGCAGCAATGTCACCTCCGGCAGTGTGGGACACCTGGGATGGCGATGAGGAAGATGATGTAGGTGTGACACCCCCCCCCCACTGCAGCTGCATCAGGAATGTCCAGAAGGGAAACAATCCTAGACGTTTTCTTCACATGAGCACGCTCAGCTCTGGGGCCCCAACCTCAGGGCACTGAAACTCACGGACACTTCTATTTGTATGTTGGGTGACCTCTGTACTTGCTCCAGCTCCCTCCATGTTACTCAGCAGCTGACTCTGTTATGCAGGTGTTTTCTGTTTCTATTGCACTGGTGTCCACTGTTCAAGTTGTTGCCAGCACCAAGCACTCCGTGCGGGCTGCCTTATACTCACCCCACACACATCCAGCACAGGCGTCACTGTACATGTGGCCCTGCCAATAAAGGGGCAGGGTGCAGGTGCCTTTAGCCAGTTCAAAAATGATATCTGCGTGTGTCCCCGTCATCTTGTTGTATGCATGATGGCCCTGGGCCCTAGGACATTACATTGTGCGGTGTACAACGGATGCAGACATATCACTGCAGGCAGCAGGTTAGAGCTTGGAAATGTAGCTTTGTCGTCACCCACACAATTCGTAAGGGCAGTAGACTGTGCTGTTGTACGCATAGCCAACGTGGGTGTGTGACTGATATGTGCGTGCCCCTGGGTGTGGTTCAGTTCTAGGAATATGCATATGGCAGCGTGGGTCTCCTTTGTGGGGTGTAGGTGGTCCCTGAAGGGTAATAGACCCCCACGTATGTGCTCTAGTTTGCCTTCCATGGGTTCGGAACACACCCGCACCTGTCACCCAATGCCAGGTGTTCTGACACCTGGCATTGGGTGCCATGTGTGGTTCGGTGAAGAGTTGTGATCCTGCCGTGCTTGTGGGTGCTACTTGCTGTGTGGTCTGTTTCAGGGGCTGGGTTGTCCTCTAAGTAGCCTGGCTGCCCTGGTTCTGGTGGTGGGTTGAGTGGGATGTCCATGGGCTGTTGTAGGGCGTCGGTTTCGAAGGTGTGATGGTCCTCTCCGGCATCACTGATGCGTGGTCTTCTGTGCTCTGCTGGAGGTGTTGTGTGTCCCTCTGCAATGTGGAGGGGAAATGCATGTTGACATTGTGTTGACGTGTGTTGGCGTATTGTTCTTGTTTACATGCAGACTGTATAACAGTGAACATTGTGACTGTTTTGGAAGTGTAGGATTTAGATGCGGGACAGTGTACATTTCGACTACATGACGGGTGTGAGGTTTTATGCGTACATTTCCATTTCCCAGTTTCCAGTTCTGTCAGATGTAGTGGGCCTGTTTCTGCGCATGTGCGGAGCTAGTTGTGTCCTCTGTCAGGTTTGCACATTGTAACACATTATCGTCAATGTGGATGTGCTGTTATTGCTATGTGTGTGTGCTGCAGTGTGCCACAGGGATGAGGGACATGATCCAGGGTCATTGTGGGTGTGCAGTGTGCTCTGCTTATTTCTGCATGTGTGCCATTGTGCCAATCTCCCCCCATACCCCCAGTCCCTGGTTTCTACTCACCCTGTTGATGTTGTATCAGGTCCTCCCGAGGTGTGTCTACACTCAAGACTCCTTGCACCGTCTCTGCACTGTTGACTGTGGCCTCCGTTTCCACCAGCTCCACCTGTGACGCAGGACTCCCACCTTCTGTCGCTGTTGCTGCCTTCCTGTTGGCGACATCTTTGTGCCTGGTTTAGGTTTTCACATCATGCCAGCGCCGCTTGGCCTCCTCCATTGGCCTCCTCGACACTCCGGCTGCATTCAAGGTAGTCTGATTGTGGGTCAGTTGCTGGTTGTGTTCTATGACCTAAGTGACGCTGGTCTTGTTTTCCTGCAGACTGCACCCCGTCTTCCTCTCCCTCTTCTCCTTGGCCTACCCCAACCCCGTTGTTCCTTGCTGGTGGTCTGTGGGGCTTGTGGGGTTCACGTTAGCCTCTGCGCTCGGTCAGGGTGCATCCATGTTGCTACACACTTTGTCTTCTTTCTGGTGTGTTGTTTTTGTTGCTTTTATAGTGCATTTTCCTGCCAGACGCGTGGGATTTGCAGGCCTGCCACTGGTTTTCGCTGCTTTTTTTATTGCGTTTGGCCTCATTGCAGCTTTTTTGTCATTCGTGTTTTGCATTTTGGTGGCGTGGCGTTGATTTTAACGCGGTCAGTTTACTGGTTATCTGGTGACTATCGCATGGTACCGCCGTGTTGTGAATACTTGGTTAACACGGCGCGTAAATTTCCCCCGATGGACTGCGATGTTGAGGGTTGCGTTAAGTAACTTTTGCGATGGTTATCACACGTTCTTGAGAATATACCCCCAATTTGTAAGAGTTTCAAATAGATTAATGGCTAACCCAGTAAAAAAACGTGCACCAGTTCAAATTGGGTCTTTTGAAGACTTATATAAATTTGTGCTCTGTGGTTTAAGCCCAGTAAATCTGTTGGACTGTGACTTGCTGTTCAAGCTCAATTTATTGCACTCCAAAAGGGATTGAATTCCATACAAATGATGAAGACATTGTTTTTAGACTGGCTAAACAAAATACTGAAATAGAGGGATTATTTCCAATGCTGCCTTGTGATGATTTCCCTCTGGAATTGAGGGAAACTGTGTCTCCAGAGGTTTGGGATTTTACAGGAAAATACATTGGTCTAATCAGAGGTGTGGCTCCATTATGGATTACTGTGAAACCCACTGCTGAATGTCCTTGAATTCCTCAGTACAGCCTGAGTCCAGAAACCATTGCAGGGATTGTACCATTAATCAAGTCACTGATTGAGCAGGGAATTCTAGAAGAAATCATGGGGAATCTATGTAATTCTCCTATCAACGGTTTGCAGAAACCCAATGGAAAATAGTGAATAGTGCAGCTGTGATCCATTTACAAATCCTATGAGAAGCTGAATGTTTTTTCTGTCATTGATTTGTGCCAATAGTTCTTCTCTACTCCATTGCATGAAGACAGACAATTTTTATTTGATTTCTGGTTTGGAAATTATGTCTTAGCATGGTTCTGAGTCCCTCAAGGGTATACGGAATGGCCCTCAATTTTCAACCAGATCTTGAAAAAAAATCTGGGGTCATTAGTGATGCCAAATCACTCTGTCCTTGTCCAGTACATTGAAGATCTGCTAGTAGTATCTAGAACACAGGAGGCTTGCCTATGTGATGCCATTGCACTATTGAATCATTTGGCAGAGAATGGATATAGAGCGTCACCATACAAATTGCAGTTCTGCAAAAGGAATGTTCTATGTTTAGGACATCACACTGAGAAAGGAGTCAGAAAGGTGTCACAAGATAGAATCGCTGCAATTCTAAAGATGAACTCACCTAACACACAGAAGGAAGTCTGCATGTTTTTGGGAAGGGTTGGCTATTGTCGACAATGGATTCCAAATTTTTCTTTGACAGCAAACACTCTTCAAAGGCTTTCCCACAAAGATGAGCCAGATCCAATGCCCTGGGATGATGAATGCATGCTGTTCTTTTTTACTGAACTGCGAGAGAGTCTTTTCTGAGCTCCAGCTGTGGAAATGCCCGACTAGAATAAAAGCTTTACTCTGTTTTGCAGTGAGCGCCAAGGTTGCGCATTGTCAGTGTTAGCCCAAATGTTTGGTACTGTGCGTAGACATGTGGCATACTTTTCAACTACTCTTGATCCCATCATTTCCAGCTTTACCTGGATGTCTTAAAGCTGTTGCTGCAACATCTGTGATTTTGGAACAAAGTGAGAGCATTGTGATGGGACATTCATTCAGAGTGCAGGTGCCACATTGTGTTGAAATCTTACTTACTCATATTCGAACACAACATATCACTAGTAGCCATCTCACAAAATATGAGCAAGTTATTTTGGGAGTCGAGAACTTGACTCTGATGAGATGTATCAGTTTAAATCCTTTACCTGGAAGTGAGGTAGTGATTGATGAAGCAGATCATGCTTGTCTAGATGTGACTGAGATGTGTACTGAGCCAAGGCCAAATATGTCAGATTCTCCATTGCCTGAATCTGATCATATGCTGTTTGTGAATGGATCTTGTTTGTTAGATTCAGAGGGAAATCTGAAAGCTGACTATTCTGTGTGTACAGTTGCAGGTGTGATTGAACCTCCTTGGTGCAGGGTGTACACTCTGCCCAGGTTTCTGAGTCGGTAGCCTTGTTAAAAGTATATAATTTGTCTGACAAATCAAGAGTCACTGTCTTCACCAATAGGCAGTACATATTTGGTACATGACTTCGGGCAGTTGTGGTCATAGCGTGGGTTCATGACTTCGTCAGGATCCCCCATTCACAATGGGGAAAGCGTGAGGAATATTTTGCTATCATTGAAACTGCCTGTCCAAATTGCAGTGGTGAAGTGTGTGGCCCATCGACAGGGCAATGATCATGTCACAGTTGGCATCCTTAATGCGAATGAGACTGCCCGCTATTGTGCTCTAAATTCTTACACCTTCAATGGAGATTCCCTTCGAGATAATTCTGATGTTACTGATTGTAAACTGTTGTTGTCAACAGTAGAGACTTGGGAGGAAGTGAAGGCATTGCAAGATGAGGTTCCAGATGCAGGAAGATAAGGATGGGTAAGAGCCGGTTACCAAGAGACAGTAACATGAGGCAAGTGTATTCTCAGATGGAAGACCTGTGCTGCCAGATAGCTTGCTGCCACCTATAGCACCCAATATCATGGACCTTGACACATTTGAAGGGATGCTATGATGCTTCTTTCATCAGACATGGTTTAATCCTCTATTCAGAGCTGTAGCAGAAACATTGTGTCAACGGTGCATGGTGTCTCAACAACAAAATGTGTGTAAAAGAACATCAGTTATAATGAGTCATGTAAGAAGATCTGGAGGACCCTTTAACAGGATGCATTCATTGAGATGCCTCTTTATAATGGTTTGAGATACATTCTTGTGATTTTGTGCATTTTCTCCCGATGGGTACAAGCTTACCTCACATACAGGAATGATAAATTGACTGTGGGTAAGTAACTTTTGAGGGAGCTCGTACCGCTTTTTGGAGGTCTGACTTCTTCAGAATCAGACCAAGGGACACATTTCAAAACGGAGGTCTTGAAGATGTGCGCAGCTTTACACATTGATCAGAAGCTACATTGTGCTTACCGTCCAGAAGCCTCTGCAATAGTGGAGCAAGTTAATGGAGCAATAAAGTTCAGATGGCAAAAGTGTGCAATTCAAAGTCTCTAAAATGACCTGATGATTTGACTCTTGTATTGATGAGTTTGAGGAGTACCCCAGACAGAAGAAGGAGACTGCCCCCCACAAAATAATCATGGGGAGGGTTTGAATCAATTGATTAATATAACAGATGATTTGGTGCTCAATTACTGTAAAGTACTGGTTGACGTGGTACATTCTGTGACTCAGCAAGTTGGGGAAGCTGCAAATTCACCTCAACAGGAGCAGTGCCATGACCTCAGTCCCAGTGACTGGGTCCTGGTGAAGAAGCACATATGCAAGTGCTCCCTAGTACCTTGTTGGTGTGGGCCATTTCAAGTGATCCTGGTAACCACAACTGCTGTCAAATGTGGTGGTCTTCCAAATTGGGTACACGCTGCTCACACTCACCGAGTCCCATGAACCCTTAAAGATACAGTGCCTGTTTCGGATGTGCCAGTGGTTACAGTAAGACAGCCATCTCAGATTAGCTGAACTGTAGAGAGGCCTCGATCTACTCGAACTCATAGCACCAATCCTGAGGAGGATCCAGGAGAGTCAGCTCTTGCGGTCACAGAAGGGTCCCGGTAGCTGGCTAGGCAAGATATTGATCCTACAAAAGGAGCAGTTCATCTGAAAATGGGAGTTGTAAATGGAGACTGATGGCCCAAAAGAACAGGAAGAATGAGACACATTCTGAGTGAAGGGTACCGTGGACAATTGCAGAAGTCTCTAGTCAGTTGGAACAAAGTGACAGTGATGATGAGGAACTGTCAGTCATAAAGTCCAAAAGAGAGAGGATACCAAATAGCAAATCCAATGCACCAGGGTGCCATTAAACGATTGCGAAAAAGCATATCACACTATTTTGCTTAACAATTCAAGTTCATATGAAGCACTTCAAGAGAATATTGAGTTCAAGTTGAGCTTTGCAACCCAGAATTTAAGTCAATACAAGGCGACAGGGGTACAAAAGTGCATACAATCTATGGACTGAATCAGCAAAAATGTGAGTAAACACAAACTGTAATAAAAAAAGGAGCTGAAATTAAACCTAAGCAAGATTCCTGATCCTCACCTGTGCTGCAAAGCTGCTAATATCTAATCTGAAGTTAACAAAGTCGAGAAGTCTGAATCTAGAGAAGTCATGGATCCTAATCTGGTATAGCTAAGACTCAAATGTGTATGTGTTCTTACTAAATGTTTTATCATTATTGTTACATTTCCCATAATTCTGAACATGCCTCATCATGTCTATTTAGAAAAGACTAAGTCTACCTCTGTTCCAAAATCTTCAATGGAAAATATTAACAGACTAAACATGTTAGCCGACAAAACTTTACATAGAGATCAGCCTACTAGTGATTTTTCATTGAATGTTTTTACTAAACTCTTTTATGAATATGTAGAGACCACGGATGCTTGATCTTTTTATGTGTGTTTACAGTTAACAACTTGCCTGTTACATATCAAATTTCTTGCTGTGTACTAACTGGCTTGTTTTATTGCAAAGGACATTTTCAGATTTATTATTTTAACTATGATTAAGTTTTTTCTGAAGTGCCTATTAGAAAGCATTTCAATCCTGTGCCTGATACTCAAACAGCAGAAATGATAGGGAATGTTTTCAAACCCACTCAAAGCCTAGTCATTGCATATGAACACAACACAATCTAACATGCTTATTGCATAAGGTAGATAAGAAATGTGTAGATTCGAACGAAGACAGACTTAGAGATGGGTTTGCTAATCAGATGAAAATTCAGCCATGGGCTTTTAGAGAACCTGAACATAAACATATAGGAACCCAGGCTGCTATTGCTTTACAGTAGCAACATAAGGGAAAGCTATGTATATTACTGCGCAAAGCTAAATACAGCAATACCTTTGTAGGTTCCAGCAAGTATGACCACACTTTCTAAATTGTAGATGATTCGGGATTATATTTGGGAGATGTTGATTCTGTATTTACAGGTATTTACTACATTTGTGGGAAAAATGCTTATTATATGCTGCCTAAAAATGTATTGCTTCTTCTACGTGGGAATAGTTTCTCCAAAACTGTATCATGTGTATCATGCATATTATTTGTAACCACACTAAATGATTTGAAGTGGATCAGAGTTATACCAGAATCATGACATCCTTATATTTCCTATGAATGTATGACTAATAATAAGTTCATTTTACATTATATTAGTGCAATTTAACGTAGGTCAAAACTGCATAAATGAAGCTTCTTGACTTGCTGAATCTTTTGCTGGTGAGAGAATTCCTCAATGTAACAAATAATGGTAAACAGCGTTTTCTTTCCTGAGTTCTCCTGTACTATATAGGAGCAAGAGCTCCTTTGTGCTCTTGCTAAAGGAACATTGTTCCAAAATTTCACTTAATGATTGTTTGAGGACCGCATAATTATACTACCTATTTCTCTACATGCACCTGGTGGTCTCTTCCTTTCTGGGAGACTGTTTGAATTGGCATATTCCATGTCCCTTTCTGAACTCTTCAGCTTTGGTATATCTAATTTGACTCTGGAAATTTGCTGATACTTTTAAATTTACTTAACTCTTGATAAACTATACTAAATATCTCCAAATCGTTTCAGCTATCTTAATTATTTATATCCAACTGAATGTGCATTCTTAATCCTGTTAATCATTGATCAGAAAGGATCATATTAGAGAGATTACTGAGCATCAAATTCTAATGTTATTATTCTGTATTGCTTTAACAGAGCTTTTAGTGTGAATGAATTTGGCTTGCCTATGTTTCAGGAGATTTGGGTTTGTCATGGTAATTCTTTACGTTTATAGCATTGTTGTAGAAGTAATTTACATAACCTTAATTTCTAGTTTGTAGTTCAGTTATCCAATTCCTGGTCCTCATTGGATGACTGCTGGCTCCCTTATATCAAACCCCTCTTGGCACAAAACAGGGTCCATCAGAGGACCAAGAGAGAGTGGTATTCATCAGCGTTGGGATCATTAAACGCTACAGCAGAGCTATAGCAGTCTCCAACCATGCACATGTCCGGTTGGAGCTCAAAGTGAGAACCTTGGGTTGCCTCAATAGGTGATGGATACCAGGGACATACCTTTTACAAAATGCAGCCAAAAGAGCAGAAATAGACTCTACAATTTGCAATTTTATGGCAAATAATCATATGACAGACAACCCCTCTAGCACATACTGGAATGTGCTCAAAGAGGTGCTACAAGGGAAACATACTGATTTAGCAGTCTGACAAAAAGGAAAGGGTGTTGGTCGCTCCCAACCTAGAGAAGGAGTTGAAACTGGCTGAAGACAAACACAAACAAACAGGGCCTAAAATTGACCTCAAAACGGTAATGTCCCTCAGTGGCAACTTTGAACTATACAGGTTAACACCATAGAGCAAGCTCTACTCAGATTGAAGAGCAGGGTCTATGATACCGGAGACAAGACGCATGACCTCTTAGTAAATATGCTGAAAGTGAGGAAAAATAAAGACAGCACTATAGGTCTGAGGACACCAACAGGCTCAATTACCCATGTGTCAAAGCAGCAGGCTAACCGGTTAAAACACTTCTATGTCAACCTCTATAAATGCACTGAAGTGTTGACTCAGCAAATAGAACTCTATCTATGTGACCTCCCACTCCAATGGGTGACTGAATCCCAAGTGAAGGATTTGAACATCCCAATTGAAAAGGATGAAATTAGAACAGACATTAATTCCCTCAAAGCAAATAAAACCCCAGGGTCGGACAGGTTTGGAGGAGAATTTTACAAGCTGTTTAAAACTCTACAAATAAAAAGTTGTGGACAGATATTTATAAATATAAGTTCATCATAGGGAGTCAGTCCTCAAAATAATGACAGGCTTGTACTATATGCCTGACATACTTCGTAAAATGTTCCCACAAACTGTGACTAATTTGTGTTGAAGGGTGTGCCTACTGGTGGGGGCTCCACTACATATCTGGTGGAGTTGCCCAAAGTTCTAACACTTCTAAAAAGAAATCTTATCCACAATTAAAGACATTATGAGGGTCACAATGCTGGCTGAACTGGTTGTGACGGTGCTAGACCTGCGCTTGAACACCAGCAAAGGGGGGCTCGGTAACACTGGTGCCTGATATGCCATTTACTGTTAATTGCAAGGATGACTATTGCCAAACATACATTAACACAAAAAATTACATTCAACAAATATATTAACAAAGCAAAAATAAAATATACTACAGTAAAACATCATTAAACATAATTAACATTAACATAGTACGCTGTAACACAAAACATAATAAACCAATACAAAATCTTTAAGAAAAGGTACGATATACAACTATATTAAAAAAGGTATTAAATAGAAAAATGTTCTTCTCACCCACAATAGTGTGTCTCACAATATTCTTGACATCACAATATGTTTGACACAATATTTGTGCTCAATGAATTTTTTGCCAAAATATTAAGGTCATGCACCAAACTGCCTGGCATATTTTTGCTCAATTTAATTTGTTATCTCTCTATAAGGTTATTTTAAAGTGTATCCTCAATATCCTGTTCTCAATATCCTCTTCATTTGATTCCTGCTGGGTTTGTTCTAGCATAAAATGGATACTTCTCTAGCCCTCGTTAAGCTCTATGCATGACACAAAGAGCTCTTTGGGTGTTTCTATTGGAATATCGCTTGTGGGAAATGGAAAAAGGAACCTATGGTCATTGCCTCTTCCCTTTGGCCAAGTGAGTTGCACAACATAACATATCATGTTTTCTTTTATATTATGAACTGGCACACACTGATAGCTAGATAGAATTGATTGCTCGAGCATTTACATTATCTTACAGAAACCATAATAGTTATGTAGATGAGGCTGCTGCTAACCTAAATTGAGACATATGTTTTATTCTTTCTAGTAATTTGAGACCTAACTCATGAATATTATTGAGGTAGGTTAATTGCAACCCACTGAGTATTGCAAACAGTTTTAAACATGCTGTAATACATAGCTGTTTGTGATTTCTTAGTTGCAAATCGCAAATAGTCGCTGTTAGAAAGTCGCAAATTGGAATCTTTGTACATGTGGCTCCTAGTTAAGAGAGTGCTCTTGGTTCTTCCTAAGATGGGCTTAAAGTTCTTGTAGTAGAAGGATATCCTTCTATTAGATCATTCAACTGATGACCTAAGAGTCGAGGATCAATTTTAACATGAGTTCAAAAGGTGTCTAACTTTGCCTTCATGTTTGAAATGGCCACATATTTTATGTTAGTCTTCTTGTGTACTTTAACTCAAGGCATGAAACTATACAGAATATTGATTCCTGCCAGACCCAACTCACAAGAGTAAAAATAACTATTTCAAGTACTTGATACAGTACTGTGAAAACATTAGAACTTACCTACATCCAGAGTAAACTCTCAATAATTTCATTCATTTTATTCTTTCAGATGTTTTACCATTTTTCTCCTTGGTTGTCCTCCTTTTTGTAAGGCTTCTCATATCTAGGGGTCGATTCCGATCCTGTATTTTTTTTTCCATACGACTCGTATCCGTATTTTTTTCCGTACGAATCATACAAGTCACATCCGACCCGTGAAGTACGATTTGTACGGGAAAAAGTACATACGGATCGGCCTGATCCGTACGAATCGTGGCGGGAAAAGTTGTACGAGACGGACCCGGACAATTTTCTGTACGAATCGTAAAAATACAGTCCGAGCGTACAAGTACGACCCGGACCAGCTTTCTGATTTACTATTCGTACGGAAAACGTCCAGTACACGGGGAATGACTTGTACATATGCAATGGTGGTGTACGCACCGTACATAGCAATGTCGGTGTACGCAGAGTACTTAGCAATGGCGGTGTACGCACCGTACATAGCAATGGCGGTGTATGCACCGTACATAGCAATGTCAGTGTACGCACCGTACATACGCAATGGCGGTGTGCGCACCGTACATACGCAATGGCGGTGTAAGCACCGTACATATGCAATGGCGGTGTACGCACCGCACATATGCAATGGCGGTATACGCACCATACATACGCAATGGTGGTGTACGCACCGTACATAGCAATGGCGGTGTACGCACCGTACAATCACAATGGCGGTGTACGCACCATACATACGCAATGGCTGTGTATGCACCGTACATAGCAATGTCTGTGTACTCACTGTACATACACAACACATGGGGGGGTGTGCCTGTACGACTCGTACCCCTGTACCGTACTGAACCACGGACACTGTAAAACAGCACAAGGAGGGTCTATTCGACTCGCACAACACCACAAAACACGTCTACAGTGCACAAAAAATGGAAATGACTGACTTGGACACATCCAAACAGGCACACAGAGGGGCAAGCTCACAACCTCCCCTTATAACACACCCACCAAAAATTCAAACTGAGGCCCACCCACAAATGGACCAATAAAAAGGGCCCACACACACAAACCATGAGCCTTTGCAACAGACTCACTACAGCTAGAGAGCACACGCCAACAACTGCACCCACCCACCTTAACATATACACATTCACACAACCTCCTTCACACATACCCTCTCTTCACATTCAGACCCACACCATCACATTCAGACCCCCACACCATGCCCACAGACAAGAATCCAAAGTTCACAAGGGAGGAGCTGGAGATCCTTGTCAATGAAGTCATCAGAGTCGAGCCACAGCTGTTTGGAACATTGGTCAGACAGACCAGCATAGCTGAAAAATCACGCCTGTGGCAGAGGATCGTCGATAGGGTGAATGCTGTTGCACCCATCAGAAGGACCAGGAATGAATGCCAAGCCAGGTGGTACGATCCGCGGTGGGCGGTAAAGCGCAAAATGAATGATGACTATGCCCAGAGCAACATCACTGGAGGTGGTGGGCCCCGCAGACCAGTACATTTCCATCCCTGGGAGGAGAAGGTGATGGCCCTGCTTCCGCCGGTGGGAGTACATGGACTGCAAGGAGTTCCAGAGCCTGGTGAGTACACAAACAACGTAGGTAACATGGGGGTAATGGCATGCACACCCCAACTACACCAAATGCACGCAACTACCCCCAAGCCCTCACCGGCCAGAACCACAGTCAAAAATAACGCTAATGCCACTAACATGTGTATGCCCCATTGAGAAAGCAAGGCCATGCTATGTCCCATGCTACACGAAGCAGCAACCCAAGAATGGATGTCCGGTATGGTGGGAGGGTGGGTGGCACCAAACACATTGTTGAACTCCAAATCAGACTCAATTGCCCTCATCCCAAATGGCCCAGGTACATACCCATACACCATTCGCAATGCACTGGGATTGGGAAAGTACTGACAAGATAGCTCACACTCTGCCTGGGTTTAGGCAGCACAAGGCCCTCCTGTGACCAGTGCAAACACAAACACCAAGACAACAAGGTCAGATAGCTAGGACAGGAACTCACACTCACTGTCATGGCAGCATGCTCCATGGGGGGACAGCTACATCACCTGGGAGCCCCAGTGCCAAATCACTCTACACCCATCAGCAGGCCCTGTCACACACACCCCTTACACAAGCAGACACCCCCGGGACAGGCAATGGATTTACCCACTGTCACAATGGACATGTAACACAACAAGACCAATACATAGCCGAAGAAGCATCCAAGCCAAAACTCTACATATCAAAGACTCAGGAGAACATATCAATATGTCCCCCGCAACATACCCATCCACAAGTGAACTTTGAGGAGAATGCTAGGCACATACAACTACCTGGAGGAACAGTGCCAACTTGAATGTGTATGAAACATGCATGTTGCATGAAACGTCATTAACATTGCCTGTCTCTCACACACAGGGCAACGTGATGAATCTACCCCCAACAATGGGGATGAAGATTCACAGTCCCTGGCCCGGGAGGAACCTGATCCCACTGACAGTGATGCCTCTCAACACTCCGCGGATGACCCCGACAGACCTGGACCCTCAGGTGTCCAAGCCCCTGCAGAACCTGGTCAGGATCATCTGTGCCAACCACCACCCCCATTCCTGCCACATCCCAGGAGACACCGAGGAGCCATGCCCGCAGTGAACAACTGAGCCAGTCTGACCAGGAGGGACAAGGAGCACCGGGCACCCAAGAGGAGGCAGACAACACCGCCACCTCAGGGGTCCCGTAGACTCGATGTGCCCACAACAGCAGGCCAGGCTCGTGTGGGCAGGGGTGGTGGGATTGGAGGTGGGCGGAGGCGAGAACCTGACCAGCCAGCTGAAGGGACCGGTATGTCACACATACACAACATCATGGATGCATACTGGCGTGACACCAGGGAGTTCAGCCAGGTAGTTCAGCCAGGTAGTGGTGACCCTCACAGAGATCAAGAACCAGCAGGCCGAGCAACACGCCAGTCAACAAGAACACCAAGGACAGATGGAGGCAAGATTGGTTGAGCTCCTGGCGGTGCAAAGGGACATAAGCCATTCACTCCGTCGGATCGCCGACAACATGGGCAACCCTCCCTGTGCCACCAGGCGAAAGACCACCACCAGCCACAGGGAGGGAGGAGGAGCAGGATTCATCCGACTGAGCGTCCCAAGCATCGTCAAGGCCTGCATCTGAGGGTCCCCGAGGAAGGTGGGTCATCCACGGAAAAGACCGTGAGAGGCAGCGGCACATCCACATCTCTCAGGTCACCTGGCCTGGCACCTGGCCTTCATGTGCAACAGCATCACCTCATTGACTGACATCATCTGCCACATGGACCTGCTGGTCACAGTCTGACTAATGATGCCAAACACTGTGGTCTGGACTCTGATGACTTCAAATGACAAGGATCCCATCTCCCCCTGTGAACTTTGGATTCTATGGTCCCTGCATTGCACCTTTTTCAGTGCACAAATCATGCCACAGAGCTATAATTAAATAATTAATACGTGAACTTTTATGTTGCAGTCATTTAGCATGAGTCCACAACATACATGTGGGGTTATGTCAAAGCCATCCATACACTTGGATCTGAGTCCGGTCGAGGACACACATATGTCTCAATGTATCACCAAATACAGACATGGAGCACAATACTCACCCGTGATGGCCTCAAGCTGCTGAGGGGGGGCTTGCAATACTGCTCAGACAGACCAATTTGGAAGAGTATCATGAAAGTGTAGAGGTCATGGGTCATGTTGATGTGCCCGGGGAGGGAGTCCCAGGTCTGTTTGGCGAGGTGGGAAAACTATCTCCTGCATGCAGTTTTTATGTGGATGTGATGAATGGTGGCCAGGGCAAGGTGGGCTGCATGGAATTGGGTCAATGGGGTATTGGA
This sequence comes from Triturus cristatus, assembly GCF_964204655.1. Classification (NCBI taxonomy): domain Eukaryota; kingdom Metazoa; phylum Chordata; class Amphibia; order Caudata; family Salamandridae; genus Triturus; species Triturus cristatus. The sequence goes on along the minus strand of NC_140582.1, from coordinate 379,518,459 downwards.
TGACAGACGTCCAAGGTTTGTTTTGGGTCTGGGGTTGTGGACTGCCTCCTGAGTGTGGTTGAGGAGTCTGAAGGTGATCCTACAGCAGACAGTAAGCCATTCTAGCAATCTCAGGTGGACGGTGATGTGGCTTGGGCTGGGGATGTTGAAGAAGAAGGGGTTCCGGATGCACCCTGGATGTGGACAAAATCTCCTGCAGTTTTGCTGTTGTTCTACGTAGAGGCCGGTGCTGTAGTTTAGCCGGCTGGTGTCGTGGACCAGGGGGACGGTCTGTCTTGCCTTGTAGTGGATCTATCTGTGGATCATTTGCAGCATGCGGAGGGTGTTGCAGCATGAGGTACAGATGGTGGTGAGTTGCATGGTAATTGTGAGCGATGGGTCCATGATGAACACCAGCTTGTGTGCATGGACACTGGGTGCTGGTGCGGTGCCCAGACCAGTGGGACACAAGGAGTTGACCCAGACATAAGGGGACAATCCTCAGATGATGACCTCAGTCCTGTCCAAGTCCAGCCTCAGGTGGCTGATGTTTAGCCTTTCGTCAACGGATCTCATGCCTTCTTGAAGTTTGGATCTGGCAATGGCTGGCTCTTTGGTGAGCTTGAGGAGCAGCTGGATGTCAATGGCATATGAGATGATGATGAGGTTGTGTGCGCATGTGATGGTGGAGAGGGGGGTCATGGAGACATTGAAGATCGTCACGCTGAGATAAGAGCCCTGGGGCATGTGCCACATGACCCCAGTGTACTGCATGCTGCAGGGTGGAGGCTGACTCCCTGGGCCTTGCTGGTGAGCTACTTTCTGATTTAATCCTGGGCCCTCCTCTGGATACCAGTGTTGGAGATGTGTGAGCTGACAGTGTGTTAGCACATGGTGTACAATGCCGTTGAGAGGTCAAGGGGGGTGGGCTCACCATTGTTGAGCAGGGCAAAGTTGTTGTTGGTGGTGGCAATGATGACGGTTGCAGTGGTGTGATTACTGTGGAATATGGTCTGGTGCTGGTTGCCTGGAGCTGGTTGCGTGGAGGAAAGTTGTCAGTTACTTGTTGAGTGTCTTCCGGATGACATTTGCTGGGTAGGGAAGCAGGGTGATGTACCAGGAGATCCTGCGGTTATGCCGTCCATTGTTTAAGAAGGACCTGGGTCTCTGCATGCCTCCAGCACCCATGGAATGTGGCTAACTCAAAGGAGACATTCATGACGCGCTGGACGTGGGCTTCAATGATGGAGAATGATGTGGTTGAGATGTTGTGTGGGAAGGGACCTGATGGAGAGCCAGAGTGGATGGTGCACATGAGCCAGGTGGTGTACTTGCTGCTGACGGGAGTCCCGAACCTAAGGGGGGTTTTTCCTGCGGATAATAGTGCTCTCTGCCTCTGTGTGCCAAGGCTGTTGTGTATGGCCATGAGCTAGCAGTGGTAGAAAGTTGCAAGGGATGTGATCTGCCTTGCAAGGGTGGGGTGTCTTGGATGGAGATCTGCTGTCAGTTCACTCACAATGCTGATGAGCTCCTTGATGTTGTGTGTTTTGGTGTCTCTGCACTATCTGAAGGATCTCCACTTGTCCTTGCTGATGATATGGTGATGTCTGTGTGTGGTCTTTTCCAGGCCTGTAAGGTAAATGATGGCTCTTTGTGTTTCAAGGTTTGCACAAGAGTCCGGCTAGGTCTGTAGGAGTCCAGTAGGTCTGCCTTGTCCCAGGTGCCTTAACTGTTGTTGTGCTTCACAGGAAAGTCCGTCAATGTGGCAAGATTGTTGGATCAGTTGCTGATCCAGTGCGTGAGGTTTCAGGGTGTTGTGTTGGTGTTGTTTTGAGTGTCCCACACAGCTTGTCTGTGGTGACTTACATCAAGCATCTTTGGGGGATCGTTAGCGGGGTGTGGGGCAGTGTGTTGCTTGTCGGAGACGTCAATTAAAATGTTGATGGACCAATGATGGATGGTGGTGTGGTTCTCCGCCAGCCAGAAGTTACTGGCGCCTAGCCACATGTAGCCTGTAGTGGTGAGGGCGTGCGTGCAGATGTACATGTTGATGGCTTAGCGCAATTGTGGATGTAGGCCTGGAGATCTGTAGATGAGTGTTAGCAACCTCCTGAGGCGGAAGCCGGGAGTATTGACAGCTTGTAACTTGAATTTTTTTTTTTAAACGTCTAGAAATTTGTGTGTTTTAAACTTTGCGATCCCCTCCCTGGGCACTTATTTCTTCTCTCTCACCTGTCATCCCCCGCACAGCGGATTTATCGCTGCAGCGGGTTAGACACCTTGTCTTGCAGCCATTTCCTGGAACTCCCCAGGACACGCCCACTATCGCTGGCCACGCCCCCCAACACCCCAACCCGCCTATAAAACCATGTGCACCCATCGGACGCGCAGCGGACGAGCGCAGCGGGCACGCCGTTTGCACGCCGAAGGCGCGCCTAAGGCAAGCCCATCTGCGCCCGTCCACGACCGAACAGGGCACGGGGCATGTCACTCTGCCCGCATCACCCAATACTCCCCTGCTGACCTACTCGACCTGCACGCCCCCTGCCCTCTAGCCCCAACTGCACGCTCGCAGCTTAACCATCTGGGCCTGGGTCACACCCGAAACATCTTTCCTGAGCTTGACGCCTGCATAGACTCTATTCCTCTTCAATCCATCTCTCACCCCCCCCGGACCTCACTCCCCAGCCTCGAGCTTAAAGTGTGTTACCTTAACACCCGTTCACTCGTAAAACATCAGACGGAAATCTTTCACTTCCTAGACACCGATAATCCTGACATAATGTTTCTAACCGAAACCTGGCTGCACGACGGATCTTCCCCTGACATCTTGGCTGCCATTCCACCTGGCTACTACATTCTTCAAACCAATAGGACTTCCGGCAAATCCGGAGGGGGTGTGGCAGCCATCATCAAGCTCTCTATCAGATTTTCCACCCTCACCGTATCGTGTATCCCTCAGGTTGACTGCCTTGTACTCAGACTGGAATTCCCAGCATCACCCCTTATTTGTGTCTTAGTCTACCGCCCCCTCAGTCCATGCCTGACTTTCCGTCTATGTTTGGAGATCTTTTTTCCCAGGTAGTCATTAACAACTCTAAAATCCTAGTCCTCGGAGACTTTAACTACTGGCACCAGGATGAGAAGGAAAGCGCTTGTTCGGTGGCCTTCTCCGACCTGCTGTGCAGCTTGAACTGCTGCCAACATATTAACACCGCCACGAATACCAAAGGCCACTTACTGGACCAGGTCTGGACCTCCAATTTAGTGATCTCGGCCCCCCTCATACTGCTGTGTGCTTGGTCCGACCATTTCCTTATTTCCTTCTCCCTCAAAACTTCCACCTGTCCCAGCTGGCCCCTCGAAACTAACCTCTCCGCCCGAAACTGGAATAAAGCTGACATCAGCCAATTTATCAACCTACTCAGTACCTCCATCCCCCTGGAATCCAACTCATTAGATAAACATGCTTCTAACTTAAGCCATTGGCTTGAGTCTGCCAGCGACGCGGTCGCCCCCTCAAACGGATCAAAATCAGACGCCTTCATGATGCTCAGAAATGGTTCTCCGAGGACCTTAAAGTTTTAAAACTCGGTCTCAGACAAGCCGAACGCCGGTGGCGCAAAAACTACGCCCCCGAAGCCAGGGTAGAGTTCCTATCCCTACTCAAAGGGTATAAATCCTCTATTGCGTTAGCCAAAACCACGTACTTCTCCAACAAAATTGTGGAGTCAGCCAACAAAACTAAAAGCATCTTCTCGATTGTGGAGGAGCTATCCTACCCCGACAGAGTTTCCATCAAACCCCTCCCTTCCCAGACGCTCTGCGACTCTCTCAACCACTTCTTTATCGAGAAGATCGCAAAAATCCAAAACAGCATCTCGGTGCTGCCCCTATCGGACCCTTCTGTGCCCCCAGCCAACCCCCACGCTGATCCTTTTTACCCCCAATCTCTCACTCAGATTCCCCTTATTACGGAGGCGGACTTCCCCACCCTCCTCAGCAAAGTCACCTCAGGATCTCCCACTGATTGCTGCCCCCCCAAGATCTTATGCAAGGCCTTTACTGCTTGCCCCGCTCCCCCCCCTTGGCACTGCTGAACAACTCCCTCACCTCCGGCCTAGTCCCTAGTATCTTCAAGACAGCTGAGGTAGTACCCATCCTAAAAAAAACGACAGCTGATCCCACGATTATGAGCAACTTCCGCCCCATCTCCCTCCTCCCTTACCTCGGTAAGGTGCTTGAGACCCATATTACCAACATCTTGAGCTCGTTTGTTGAGCAGTCCCATTTTCTTGACTCCCAACAGGCTGGCTTCAGGCCCGCCCACTCTACTGAGATGGTCATACTTTCTGTCATGGAAGAACTGCGTAGGGGAGCTGACTCTAACACCAGCCAGGCCCTGGTACTTCTGAACCTCTCGGCCACCTTTGACACGGTCGACCATGTCATCTTGGTCGACCGTGTCAGGCAGGCTAGGATAGGGGGTACCGCCCTTGACTGGGTCCGCTCGTTTCTCACCAGCCGCCAACAAGCGGTCCGGCTATCCCAGTTCTCCACGGACAGGGTTGGGCTGACCTGCGGCGTGCCTCAGGGATCCTCTCTGTCCCCACTCCTTTTTAACCTATACCTCACCCCTATGATCAGTTCTTTCCGAGATAAAAATGTCTCCGCATTTAATTATGCGGACGACATCAAGTTAGTCTTTAACATCGACTCCTCGGACCAGTCAGTCTCCGACTTTCAAGCCACCCTCTGCCACATCAGCAATTGGATGGGGGCAAATCACTTGAAACTCAACCCCGACAAGACCGAATTGGTTCTTGTCGGAGGCCCTTCCAACCCCTGGAACTCCAACTTCTGGCCCATCAGTCTGGGCCGTCCTCCCCGCCCTACTGATTCGGCAAAAAGTCTGGGGGTTATCATCAGCAAAGACCTTTCGATGAAACCCCAGATAAATGCCACTGTCTCCTCTTGCTTTTTTCAACTCCGCAAAATCCGGAAAATCGCGCGCTTCCTCACCACCGAAGCCCTTACCTTGGCCCTTCTGGCTTTAGTCATCTCCAGAATTGACTACGCCAACTCCTTGTACGTAGGCATCCCTGACTACCAGCTTAAACGCTTGCAGCTTGTTCATAACCAGGCGGCTCGCCTCATCTTCCATCAACCAAGGCACCACCACACCCGCCCTCTACTAAAATCCCTGCACTGGCTCCCTGTTTCTGAATGCTGCAAATTCAAGTTAGGCTGCCTCGTCTTTAAATCTTTGGTCGGCCTTGGCCCCTCGTTCATTTCCTCTCTCATTCACCCGTATGTCCCCTCCCGCAATCTGTGCTTGGCTCATCTGGCTCTTCTCAAAGTCCCCAGAGTCAAGCGCAAGAAATGGGGCGGCTTAAGATTCTCGTTCCTAGCCCCATCTCTCTGGAACACCCTCCCCCTGGACATTAGATCGGCTTCGCCTTACACCCACTTCAGATCCCTCCTCAAGACTCACCTATTCCGCTCGGCGTACAACTAAACCAAATTTCCTTCTTTTCCTTGCTCCCCCCCTTTCCTCTTCTTCCTCACCCCTGCCTTCACCCTCGCCTCCCTCTCATCCCTCAGGCAGTTGCTTTCCGTTCTTTACCTCAGCGCCAAGAAACTGTATAGTGTACGCCACGCTTTACAAATGCTTTTCACCTCACATCACATCACATCACATCACTCTGAGGGTTGCCAGGGAGTTGCTGCAAACCCGGATTTGTGACTCTGAAGGTGTACTTGTGAATAAATTGCAATTCATCCTCCGGGATTGTTGGTGCCGTCCATGCGGGTGATCTTGTATCCATCTGAGATGGCAATGAAGAAGTCGTGTGCTGAGGATGCTTATGTCCAGGTTACTGTCATGAAGGTGATGTGTGGGGCTTTTGTGTTGAGGAGGTAACAGAGTCCAATGGCGTGCTGGTGGACGGAGCGGGTGTGGAGTAGGAGGCACATGACCTGGACCTGTGTAGGCAGTTGGAGTTGCACACTCAGCATGCGAAGGTGTCGTGTGTGCGCTTAGGGGTTGCCTGATAGCAGGCGGATGATTGTCTGGAGGACATTGCTTGGAGGTTGGCTGCACCATGAGCCTGTTGTGGGACGTGGGTCATGCAAAGACCAGAGGCTCGTGCACTGTGCACGTTGCAGGCGTAGATGGTCCTGCCTTTGGCATGGCGTTGGCGCAACAGTGGCACAGACAAGCTGCTGGCTGCATTAAGAATGGGTGGAGGGGGGAAGGGAGGAGCATTTTGGAGGCGTGTGGCTTGCAGAATCAGGGCACTACGCGGGGCGGTGCCGCAGGTGAGGCAGCAGCAGGCGGAAGGGGTGTGAAACTAGGCAAAAAGTAGCACACAAAGACAAGGAGGTCAGAAAGGCACAGTGCAACAGGTGTATGTAAAGGAAGGAGTGTCAGGTTACTCATGGGTCACTACGAGAAAATGTATGACCAATCACCAAAAATGACGGCCACAGGGTCAGGCAACAAAATGTGGAGCTGCGCTCAGGAGACCCACCATCAGCATGTGTTCACGTCCCATTGTGGGGAGCAACCTGCACAAATACATACACAACCAGGGACTTCATGCACAATAGATATTATTAGCCATGAAGAACTGCATGCATGTTGCCGAAGTACACATACACATATGCTCAATATTTGACAAGTATGCCATAGATGACGCATGCAAACTTGCAAGAGAGCTGCAGTGACAGAGATGAGGCACTTTGGATTGTGCTGAACACCTTTATTCCACATACACACACAAAGAGAAATGCATCCCTGTGATCAGACTCACAGGTCAGTTGACAGAACATGTGAGACATACGCTGGACCCCCTTCACGAGTCACGACACGGATGATGTCAATCCCAATGAACTGGCACACAAGTTAAGGGGATGAGCCAAACACATCCTGCTGCACACGGAGAGGCTGCAATTCCCCAAAGACCCTGTTGTTGTGATGTCCCACACTATGTCCACCCGTAGCATCCGCAATGTTTCAGAGGCAAGGTTTACACACATTGATGCCTTCATCAGACGCCACACTCCACTACAGATGACTGTCAAGAAGGGTGACTATCATGTCATGGGAGTGATGCTACATGTTATATGCTCCATGGTGAGAAGACATGTATGCATGGTACCACAACATGCACAGAAGCAGGCCCACACATTCCCAACCCGTACCACCACCAAAAAGCCTTACTGCAATCCTTACCCAAACTGACATTTCCACATGTCCGTGCATGTAACGCTGATTCAGCACACGTTGCAATCCGGAATGGCAGGAGGACAACGATGACACGAGCAGACAACATGCGCAAAAACCTGGGAATGACAGACACACAAGAAGTCACCTAAAATAATTCTCGCCGCACACATGGACATTTACAAAAAATGAACAATGTTGGACACATGTAAATTTCAAAGAAAGTCTCTCCGCAAAACTGTGTGGCATGACATCATCACTAGAGTGACACATCAGAACACACATCAAAGTCACTTTGCATTCAGTCAGCTGGACACACACATTGCAACACATGCCACTCAATGCTACAAGCTTGCACACTCATACCCAGTGACTCACCATTATGAGAAGAAGTTGCGTATGAGCTGACTCCGGATATCATCCTCCTCCTCCTCCTCGTCACTAGCCTCGTGAGCAAGCACTTGATCCTCCATGGTTGGATGTTCCTGCTCATCCGGATCCAGGATGAGTGGCACTGCCTTCTCAACTGCCATGTTGTGCAGCATGCAGCACATGAGGAAGATTCGGCAGACCTTCGCCGGGGCATAAGGGAGGGACCCACCTGTCTTGTCCAGGCACCGGAATCGGCTCTTCAGGAGTCCAAACGTCCTCTCAATCACTCGCCTGGTCTGCCCGTGTGCATTGTTGTACCGGTGATCTGCAGCTGTTCTTGGGTTGCGGAGAGGTGTCAGAAGCCATGGCATGTTGGGATAGCCAGAGTCCCCTACATGGAAACATCATGTAAAAAAGTGGGTCAGGAGATGCCGTAAGAGCCAAAGATACCGCAACACACAGGACAAACAGAGTATGCCCACCAACAAGACATGCTCGTTCGTTCTGCAGCCGCAGCATCATTTGTGGCACCCTGCTACGCCTCTTGATGTAGGCATCGTGTGCTGATCCTGGAAAACGTGCACAGACATGGCAAATCAGCATGTTAGCAAGACACACCACAAGGGCATTTATCGAGTGGTAATGTTTTCTATTGCGATAGGCTTGTTCCTGTGCCTGTGGTGGTACCAAAGCCACATGTGTACCATCAATGGACCCAATTACAAGGGGCATCCCTCCCAGGGCATAGAAATCACCGTTGACATCTGTCAACTCCTCAGGAGTAGGGAACTCGATGAATTCATCAAGGTGCTCCAACATGGCTGCTAAAACATCACGCAGGACACGGCTGAACATTGTCTGTGACATGCCACCAACATCAGCTATGGTGAATTGAAACGTACCTGTGGCAAAATAATGTAGGGCTGCCATCACCTTCATCTTGAGGGTCAGTGCAGTAGGATACCTGGGTCGCGGTTGCAGGTGTGGTGCAGGCTTGTCTGTCAAGTCCTCAATCAACTTTCAAGTGAATCTGTAACGTCGGATGCAGGCACGTTCCCTCATGGCACCCAAGTCTGGCATTGTTCTTGAGGCAGGCTGTGCCCTGCAAAACATTGTAAGAATGAAGATTGAGAGTCTGCCAATATCAATGTCAATGAACATAGCACATGCCACACTGCTAATACACATCAGGTAACTATGGAGTCGGGTGTGTGCAATACATACAGGACACATATGCCAGCTTGCTGGCACTCCTACAAAAAGCCAGATACACCTGTTGATTGTCAAGTCTACATGACATGCCCTGAAATGAGTTGGTGGCCAGTCTGAGTAAAGAGCCACAGATATCACCGGAGTGACACACAACCACATAGCTGCATTGGAAGGATGTCATCTCATCCACACAGCTGACTGCAAGGCACACGCACAGGTCACATGGAATGTCAAATGTACATATCAAACACATTGCGATGAAGGGGTACACGTGACAAGAGAAAGACACAGCCATTGAGACAACGCAGACATGTATGACTGAAAAAATATGATGTCCGATGCACACAGACCCTACAGCGGTGGGAATCCACATGTGGCATGGTGTGCGTAGATGTGTTCCATGCCCATCTCCACACAGACCCATGTTGGATGCACCAACAGCAGATGCAGTTGACGGAACACTGACATCAAGCTCATGGGAACACATGACACACACCTGACATAGTCACAAAGGGGCACACTGATCGTGACATGTCAGTTGATAGAGTGTCCCTGTCCCTGGCATCAGGAGACAGGTGCGGGTGTTTATGACTGTGCCATCCCACTGCTGCTGTGCATGACACAGTTGGACTACAGACACACATGTGGCAAGTGTCAAGGTGATGTGTGCCACATAGTGCCCCATCACACAAAATATGTGTCCACAGGTCATCACACATCAATTGTGCAACTAGATGAGATGACCTGTGCAATATCACTGGCTGCCACACCTAGGGCCTGCACATGGCAGTATGCAATGACAACTACTTGATGGACATCCTTGTGCGACTCGTAGCCCTCCATTCCTGGCATGTGTGCGCCTGTATTACCATTGTAAGTGTGTGAAATGCATACACGTATGTGTGAACTAGTGCATACCCGTACGTGTCAAATGCACTGTACTACTAGTGTGTACCTGTACGTGTCAAATGCACTTTACTACTAGTGCGTACCCATATGTGTGAACTAGTGCATACCCGTATGTGTCAAATGCACTTTACTGCTAGTGCGTACCCATACGTGTGAACTAGTGAGTACCCGTATGTGTCAAACGCACTTTACTACTAGTGCGTACCCGTACGTTTGAACTAGTGCGTACCCGTACATGTCAAACGCACTTTACCATTAGTACATACCCGTACGTGTGAACTAGTGCGTACCCGTACGTGTCAAACGCACTGTACTACTAGTGCTTACCCGTACGTGTGAACGAGTGCGTACCCGTACGTGTCAAACGCACTTTACTACTAGTGCGTACCCGTACATGTGAACTTGTGCATACCCGTACGTGTCAAACGCACTGTACTACTAGTGCGTACCCGTATGTGTGAACTCGTGCATACCCGTACGTGTCAAACGCACTGTACTACTAGTGCATACCCGTATGTGTGAACTAGTGCATACCCGTACGTGTCAAACACACTGTACTACTAGTGCGTACCCGTACGTGTGAACTAGTGCATACCCGTACGTGTAAAACGCGCTTTACTACTAGTGCGTACCCGTACGTGTAAAACGCACCGTACACCCGCTATCATCGCGTGTGTATGCTTCGTTTCACCATTGTACTTGTGCCGTAGGGGTATGTGTGAAACGCACCATACACCCGTTATCATCACGTGTGTATGCTTCATTTCACCATTGTACTTGTGCCGTAGGGGTACATGTGAAACGCACCGAACACCTGCTATCATCGCATGTGTACGCTTCGTTTTACCATTGTACTTGTGCCGTAGGGGTACGTGTGAAACGCACCGAACACCCGCTATCATCGCGTGTGTACGCTTCGTTTCACCATTGTACTTGTGTCGTAGGGGTATGTGTGAAACACACCATACATCCGCTATCATCGCATGTGTACGCTTCATTTCACCATTGTACTTGTGCCGTAGGGGTACGTGTGAAACGCACCGTACCTGTGTGTGGATTTCAAAATTACATAGGGGACACATAAGGGACATGTATTAGGCCCTAAATGCATGCTGGTTGTCATGGAGACAGAATTTTCAGTTGAAAAGTGTCGATCATGTGTCCTGGAACAGTCAGTTGGCCACAAAATACAATGTTGCAAAGTGGTTGTTGACTTGACATGATGCTCAAAATTTGAACAATGCGAATGCTGTCATTGGTGTATGTTTAAAGTCATTGGTGTATGTTTAAAGGGATTGGAGTAAACGTAGGATGCGAATGAGTCTGTCCAATCGCTATGTACTCCTCTAAATGAATGCCCCTCAGCCAGACAGATATAAGGCAGCCAGAACCCATGAGAGGGCACTTGCCTGCACAACTTTCCAGTCGACCATACTGCTGCTGTCTCTGCTTCCCCTGGACCATGTCACGTACTGTGGAGAGGGCCCAGCCATTCACCCAGGAGGAGAATGAGGCCTTGCTGGACTGCCTCCTCCCACAGTACACCAAGCTGTATGGGAGACCAGGGGAGCAGGTGAGTGCTGAGTCCACTACCTTTGCCTATGCACCTGTTGTGTGACTGTCAATATTGTGTCCAGGTGGGACAGACATGCAATGTTGTTTAGAGTGGGTCCCAGGGGGGGACATGCTGATTAGGGGTGGGCGGAATTTGCGAAAGTGACTTTCGCAAATTATCGTGAAAATGTTAAAAATCTCCTCAAACACGCGGAAATATCGCGAAGATGCGGAGGTTTTTTTCCCGCCCGTTCGCGGTATTTTCTGCGTGGTTGCGGCTCGCCAACTTACCCATGCGGTTACTCGTGGGCGCGGCCATCTTGTTTTCACTCTTGTCGCGGTGCATGATCGCGAGAAGAAAGACCAATGACATTACTGCCGGCGCGAACTGTCGCGAGACAGCGCAAATGGCTACCAACAATCCAACATCTCGTGGAGAACGCGACCGGATCGGGAAAACTTGTCGGCGAACGCGGGGATTCAGGTAAGGCGATCGCGCGCGCATGAGAATGTATTATTTTACTGCGCGAGCAAGAAATAAATTATCGCTAAGCTGCGGAATGAGGAAATTTTGACATTTTCGCGCTCTCAGCGGAACACGAAAATGTCAAATTATCGCAATTTCCACAAATGGAACGGAAATTTAGCCCAGGCCTAATGCTGATGTCTCTCATGCAGAGCATGATGTAGTTCCTGTGTGCACTCCTCACTTGCATTGTGCTTACTGTGACTTTCACTGCATAGTGCATGACACTTTCAGCCTGGCAAATCCTTGGTGGCTTTTTTTCCTATTGTCCTGAGGTGATTCAGTGGTCCCCGGGTGTGACAGGTGACTGTACCCACAGATGTGTATGAGTTGAGTGGACCTGTGGTGAGAGTGTCCAAATGATGTGTACAACCTCATGGACATTGATGTGTGTGAATGTTCCTTGTCATGTGGGTGAGTGTCTATGTGAAGTGTTGCACAACAGCTGCATGGAAGAGGCAACAGATCAACCCATCTGATGTGACAAGTAAGCCGTGCTGTGTGTCTGATTTGCAGAGCTAGCATGCTACCTGTGACACCCCACTGGCAAGTGGCACATGTGCAGAGTGAGGGTTGTATCCGCTGTTGTCAATGACAGGCGAGTGATCTGTGCCTGGGTGTGTCTGTCTAGTATGCTGATGGTGCGTCAGTGGAGTGGGACATGTGACTGCTTGGCATGTGCTGGCCTTCAGCCTGCTGTTGCATGTGCTGCACAGTGTGTGGCATGATCAGTGAGTGTGTCGCACCCCTCATGCCAACCTGTTGACTTTCAATGCCATGTAGTGCCTTGGGGCTTGCACACAGGCCAATGTCTTATTGTGTATGATGTAATTCCTGTCTGCATCCTATGCCCTGTTCAACATTTCAATGATGTTCAAATGTGTGTCTCTGGGACATGGAGCAGGTGTATTGATGTTGTGTCACTTTGTCATCCTGACAGGTAACTGCCTACGAAAAGGGGGTGATCTGGAAAAACATCGTCAGGGCCGTGAGATCTGAGGGGGAGCGTAGTCGGCAGCTGCCACAGGTCCACAAGAGGTGGCAGGACATCCGGTGCTGGACCTGGCAGATCGCCCGGGTCCAGCTGGGGCTCGACAGTCCTCGCCCCCACGACGTCCGCCGACGCCTGACCCCCCACATGAAACATGTCCTGGCGGTGGTATTCCCTGAGCTCGATAGGCAGTTACAGGAGAGACTGCAGCAAGGAGGGGGTAGGTACATGGCTGTTTGTCGTGTTATGTGTCGCCAGCTTTTGGAAGTGCTCTGTAGCCTGGATACACTCCCAGAGTTTATATGTGCAGTGCATTTTCGGTTCCCCAATGTCATCCCTTCCCCTCCTTGACATGTGTCCCCTGGTCTGTGTGTAATCACATTTGCACATGGTCATCTAGGGTGGCAGTAAATCACATTGCTTTCTGCATCATGTGGGAGGGTGGTCTGTGACTTGTGTTGGTACCTTGCCTGTGCCATGACCTGTTCACTTTGTTGGGGGTCCATATTTGTTGTCACTGATGATGATTCTCAACATAGGAGTGTGAGCTTTCAACTGAACACCCTTGCAGCATGCATGACCAATGTTGTGGCCTCAGACATGATGTGCATGAGTGGGAGATATGCATATTGCCATGACGGTTGAACATGGTACAGTCAGCTCATTCCAGGACCACGGAGCAGTATGCCCACTACAGTCCCCTGAGACTCCCTGGCCTCCTAATCATGTGTGTCATCCAACACTGTGCAAATTCTCTGTCGGTTCAGCATAGGTCTGCCTCTGTGGCATTGTTCCCTGGCCTAGTTAGTATTTTGCTAATGTGTGCTACATGTGTCCACTGGACAGGGATACACCATTTTGCTTGTGCATACTCACACTGGGCAGTGCCTGTGTGGCTATTCACAACAATCTGTTGATAGTTGTTTGTCACAAATATGTGTAAATTAAGCTATTTTTCCAGCACAGTTACTGTAACCTTGAATAAGAGGTGTCACTTCTTGATCTGTATCAATCACATTGACTCAGGTATGGGGTGGGGTGTGCAGGAGAGGCATACATGTGCAACCCTGATTTTTCGTTGCCAGGTCTGACTTGTGTGTGAGACTTGGCTGTACAAAGAATCACCGTGCAGCGCCCCTGCGATGGTGGCCAGTGCTTAATGTTTGTGCTTTGCAGCCTGTGTCAGTTTTTTAAAAACATGATTCCTGCTCATACATTTTTTGCACCTGTGTGTGGTTCAGATGCAATGCAGTTTGGACTTTGTGTGCTGACATCTGTGTGTACATTCTGGCTTGCCATGAGATTGTCCCCACAGTACAGCTAGGCTTTTTTTCAACCCAATTGCAGGCCCATTAGCTTATGCATTGTCCTGGGTGTGGACATGTGTGCCACTCAAGATGACAGGCAGTAGGTCATATGTGTAGCCAACCGTGTAATCAGGTGACGGATGGCCATGTGACAACTGACATAATTCAAGTTGTTAGTAAAAAAATATTGTACCTTGGCACTCACAGCACTTGTCAACAGTTCTTCATGTTTTAAATGTGGAAATGTGATGATTTGTGTTAAGAACACTGATGTGCCTGCATGAAAAAAGTCTCCCAAGGAAGTGCACACCAAACGACATTTCCACTTTCATGGAACACACTGGCACATTTTCTAAGAAGCCACTGTTAGAATTAAATGGTGTTGCAGATTCTCCATATACATGTTCCCACAGTGCTCTTGATTTTGTGAGACTCCTTTGTTGTTTGTGATACAAACTGACGAGTCTCAAGACATCAAGACCTCCGTGGGCCTATGTATATGTACTTTCTGCAACACCATTTATTTCTAACAGTGGCTTCTTAGAAAAGGTGCCAGCTTCTTCAATGACAGTGTAAATGTACTTTTGTGTGCACTGCCTTGTGCGACATATTTCATGCAGGCACATGAGTGTTCTTTTCACGAAATGGCGAATTGGCACATTCAAAACATGTCGATTGTGTAAAGTATTGTGAGTCCCAAGGTAGCAACATTTTTTCGTTTTGTGTTCCAAAGTACTTGTTATCTAGCTGTTACTCTGATGCATTGCCTGATATGCACTGAGACCAATTGTTCTTGTGCTAATGTGTCAGATGTATACAGGTGACTGATGCATTTCGGTATCTTCTCCTTGCCCACAGCATCATCATCTGCAACCGAGGGAGACACCTGCAGGGGGGACCCAGCGACAGTGCCACCAGTGCTGTGGATTCAGAAGGACCCAGTGGCACGGAGGGCGAGGGGAGTCAGTTGGAGGACCTTTCTGGAGGCGAGAGCAGCTATGACACCGACGGGTCCGAGGCTGACATCCTTGAGGAGGCGGAGCCTGCAGCACCAACTGGCAGCCTCCCCACATTTGTCCCCGCCTCCTCCATTACCATCTCTGCCCTCCCAGTTGCTCCCGTCCCTCCTGTCCGTGCAGAGGCCCACCATGTCTCCTTCAGTCCAGGCACCGCACCCCATGCCCCTGTCACCCCTGCTGCCCTCAGTGAAGAGTCTGTGGACATACTGCGGCAGTTCCAGGTTGGGCAGGCATCGGTGCTGAATGTCCTCCATGGACACACTCAACTGCTCACATAGATGGTGTCAATCATGGAGGGCATGTCACCAACGATGTCTGACCAACGTAGGTTTCTGCGGTCCATGGACTCTTTTCTGACCGCAGCAGTTTCTCTCCTGCAGCGCTCCGTCCCCCCCTCTACCCCGGACCCATCCACACTGCCCTCTCCCATGCCTGCCCAACGCACACCCAGACAGTCATGGGCACGCACACCACCAGACACATCCAGCACACCCCCAAGTAAGGCACAGCGCACACCTCCTGGCATGCACACTCAGGGGGATGTAGGCACACCCACAGGGTCTGGGGCAGACAACATACACACAGCCACAGTCGCAGTCCGCAATCCTCACAACCCTGTTCCTCCAAGACCACTCCCCTTAGCTCCCCTGCTAAACTCTCACCCAAGGTGATCTATATGGGCGGGCTGGACCACGCTCCCACTGAGCCACCACCCCACAAGCGGGTGAGGATGTCCCCGGGCATGGGAGTTGAGTCCCCCACCATGTCCACCCCCTCCCCAAAGAGCACTTCACCCCATCCCTCACCCACCACACCCTCTGTTGACCCTGGGGAATCCTCAGGTGCAGGGGTTCGGATGGAGCCACTGGCAGCGGTGTGCAGCGCCGAGCTCGCATCCACCTTCGGCGCTGCCCCACCCCCTGTGGTGGAGACATCCCTCCTGCACCCGCAACACCTACCCTTCCCCCTCCTGTCCCTGCGGTGCCTAGTACTGCCACTGATGATGCCCCCCCTGGTCGACAAACCTTGAGGTTCCTTTGTGCAGGCAAGGTAGGGGTGGACGCGGTCCCCTACGTCCACCCTTGGACTTGAGAAATGGACAGGCCATTGGCCTTTGAACATAGTCTTTTTTTAATTAATTGTTTTTTGGTGCTGAATAAAGCCTTTTATTTTACTTTCAACACTATGCATTTCAGGTACTTGACGTTGGTGATGAGGCTCCTGGAGTTGGTGTTCTGGTAATGTGTTAGGGTTCTGAGAAATGTTTTTGTATGATGGTCATGAGGTGGACCATGGTATCTGTGTGCCATCACAATGTCTCTGCAAAGAATCATTAGTAGTGTGTGTTCTTTTTGTTTGGAGACATTGTCCCAAGGAGTGTTCCTTCCTCTGTGGCACCTGACATCTTCCCTGCAAACAGTTGCACAATTGTTGCGCTGACCTGTGTCAACATTTCCTTTGTTGGTGAGGGATGCCTTCAACAATGGCCATGCCTGCTTACCGATGTCTCCTGCTGAATCATCTGTGCCATCCTTGCTAGTCACTGTACTTGTGTTTTGGGTATGTAGGAATGCCTTCAGGGACAAATTGGCCCTTTTCAGCACTATGCATGTGTGTAATCACGGCCTACCACACAAATGGTACTTGTTATGCAGGATATTTGGACACCTGACTCACAATTGTGGGCTTTGTATCTAGTGGAATAGAACCCTATTGCTTCCATGAGAGACAACATCTTGGTGGCTGGACCAGCACCTGAACATTCCATCACTCCTGGGATGTGCGTGACAGTGTGTGTTCCCTTTGGCTATTTTAGTTTTGTATGCATTTACATGACTATCCAGTCTGTTGGCATGAAATCAGGGTGTGTATTGTGCTGCATCCGCCATGGGTGGGTATGCATGTGTTATATGTCCTCACACCCACATGTGGTGTGTCATGCAGTGTGTGAAAGACATCCATCCTCCTGGGAGTGGGACACTGCTGTCAGTGATTTGTTGTAAAAGCACTAAAATCTTAGTCCAAAGTTAGGAATGTGTCCATACCACCATGTAGGTGTGGTCATCTGATAATGATGTACACCCCCCCAATATCTCTGTCCACTGCTGGGAGTCCTCTGCACCCACCCCTCATATCTCTGTCCACTGCTGGGAGTCCTCGACACCCACCCCTCTTATGTCTGGACACTGCTGGTAGTCATATGCCTCCACCCCTCATATGTCTGGACACTGCTGGTAGTCATATGCACACACCCCTCATATTGCAGGCCACTGCTGGGAGTCATATGCACCCACCCCTTATATGTCTGGACACTGCTGGTAGTCATATGCACACACCCCTCATATTGCAGGCCACTGCTGGGAGTCATATGCACCCACCCCTCATATGTCTGGACACTGCTGGGAGTCATATGCACCCACCCCTAATATTGCAGGCCACTGCTGGGAGTCCTCTGCACCCACCCCTCATATGTCTGGTCACTGCTGGGAGTCATATGCACACACCCCTCATATTGCAGGCCACTGCTGGGAGTCCTCTGCACCCACGCCTCATATGTCTGGACACTGCTGGGAGTCCTGTGCACCCACCCCTCATATGTCTGGACACTGCTGGGAGTCCTCTGCACCCACCCCTCATATTGCAGGCCACTGCTGGTAGTCATATGCACCCACCCCTCATATGTCTGGACACTGCTGGTAGTCATATGCACACACCCCTCATATGTCTGGACACTGCTGGTAGTCATATGCACCCACCCCTCATATGTCTGTCCACTGCTGGGAGTCCTCTGCACCCACCACTCATATTACAGGCCATTGCTGGGAGTCATATGCACCCACCCCTCATATTGCAGGCCACTGCTGGTAGTCATATGCAGCCACCCCTCATATGTCTGGACACTGCTGAGAGTCCTCTGGACCCACCCCTCATATGTCTGGACACTGCTGGGAGTCCTCTGCACCCACCCCTCATATTGCAGGCCACTGCTGGGAGTCATATGCACCCACCCCTCATATTGCAGGCCACTGCTGGTAGTCATATGCAGCCACCCCTCATATGTCTGGACACTGCTGGGAGTCCTCTGCACCCACCCCTCATATGTATGGACACTGTTGGGAGTCCTCTGCACCCACCCCTCATATTGCAGGCCACTGCTGGGAGTCATAGGCACCCACCCCTCATATTGCAGGCTACTGCTGGTAGTCATATGCAGCCACCCCTCATATGTCTGGACACTGCTGGGAGTCCTCTGCACCCACCCCTCATATTGCAGGCCACTGCTGGGAGTCATATGCACCCACCCCTCATATGTCTGGACACTGCTGGGAGTCCTCTGCACCCACCCCTCATATTTCAGGCCACTGCTGGGAGTCCTCTGCACCCACCCCTCATATTAAAGGCCACTGCTGGTAGTCATATGCACCCACCCCTCATATGTCTGGATACTGCTGGGAGTCATATGCACACACCCCTTATATTGCAGGCCACTGCTGGGAGTCATATGCACCCACCCCTCATATTTCAGGCCACTGCTGGGAGTCCTCTGCACCCAACCCTCATATTACAGGCCACTGCTGGTAGTCATATGCACCCACCCCTCATATGTCTGGATACTGCTGGGAGTCATATGCACACACCCCTCATATTGCAGGCCACTGCTGGGAGTCATATGCACCCACCCCTCATATGTCTGGATACTGCTGGGAGTCATATGCACACACCCCTTATGTTGCAGGCCACTGCTGGGAGTCATATGCACCCACCCCTCATATTTCAGGCCACTGCTGGGAGTCCTCTGCACCCAACCCTCATATTACAGGCCACTGCTGGTAGTCATATGCACCCACCCCTCATATGTCTGGATACTGCTGGGAGTCATATGCACACACCCCTCATATTGCAGGCCACTGCTGGGAGTCATATGCACCCACCCCTCATATTGCAGGCTACTGCTGGTAGTCATATGCAGCCACCCCTCATATGTCTGGACACTGCTGGGAGTCCTCTGCACCCACCCCTCATATTGCAGGCCACTGCTGGGAGTCATATACACCCACCCCTCATATGTCTGGACACTGCTGGGAGTCCTCTGCACCCACCCCTCATATTTCAGGCCACTGCTGGGAGTCCTCTGCACCCACCCCTCATATGTCTGGACACTGCTGGGAGTCCTCTGCACCCAACCCTCATATTACAGGCCACTGCTGGTAGTCATATGCACCCACCCCTCATATGTCTGGATACTGCTGGGAGTCATATGCACACACCCCTCATATTGCAGGCCACTGCTGGGAGTCATATGCACCCACCCCTCATATTTCAGGCCACTGCTGGGAGTCTTCTGCACCCACCCCTCATATTGCAGGCCACTGCTGGGAGTCCTCTGCACACACCCCTCATATGTCTGGACACTGCAGGGAGTCCTCTGCACCCACCCACGCACCCCCTTGGAGCAGTACACTGCTGGCCTGGACCTACACACACACCAATATGAAGGTAACATGCTGGGCCAGTCCTCTAAGCCCACATTCCTGGCATGTTTACGCCTCGTATCCCAAATGTAATGGTGCCGTAACGGGGTACGTGTGACATGCACCATACCCACGCATTAATTGCGTGTGTACTGTCCGTATCACAGTACTACTGTGCCGTAGGGGTACGTGTGGTACGCACCGTACCCAAGCATTAATTGCGTGTGTACGGTCCGTGTCACTGTTCTACTGGTGCCGTAGGGGTACGTGTGCAACGCACCGTACACGCCCACTTCTGTAGTTGCGGTACGCAGGGGTTGCTGGCCACGCCCCCCCAAGTTACCAGACCCTGGTGGTAATGTATGGCCTCCATATTATAGGTTTGGCTTTGAGTATTGGGTTTGTTTCCTGCCCCTCACCCCCACCCTGGGTGTTGTTCTCACCTTCTGCGGCATGTGCGTCGGGTGCGGTGCACCAGGTCGTAGGCCAAGAGGACCGGGATGACAGGTACAACGGGGTTCATGGCATGTACGTCGCATACCGGGGCTCCGTTGGGTAGCGGTTAGTGTCGGACTCTGCTTTTCCGGCTGTGTTTGACTCCCGTAAAAAAAGAGCCGTACAGACGAATCGTACTTGCTGGGCTGGAAACCGCTACCTGAATACGTCCGGACGTCGCGTACAGGCTGTTCCGGATCAGAATCGTAGTTTTTTTTTTCACATACGGTCTTTTGCACGATTCGTACGGAAATAGGCTTTCTGTACGAATCGTACTTCCTAGGTTGTAGGGACAGTTTACTGGGTACGAGGCGTACGGAGAAAACACTCCATACGACGATTCGTACAGCCTTTTTCCAGGATTGGAATCGGCCCCCTAGTGTCCGAATTGTGTCTTTCACTTATCCTCAGCTCTTAAGAAAATCATCGTCCCTTCAGGACAGTTTTGAAAACTTAGGGTCGGATGTATACAGCATTTTTCTGGTCTCAAATGGCCCAATTCTCAGAATAGGGCTGTTTGCAACCAGCAACAATTATTTTGGTATGTATCTTTCCCAAATTGTGATTCAGTAACATGTTAAAGAATCGCCGTTTGGAATTGCAAATACATACTGAGTTGTTATTAGGACGTTCCTTCCTAATACCGAATCGCAGTGGTATGTCAGAGTGTTTTGTGTCCGAAATGCGGTTGCCAAACATTCACATTTTACCACCTAATTCAAGTAGATGGTAAACCATTTGCAAATGGTAAGGCATCCTTAAGGGCCCCCCTCTCCTTTGTGAATGATCCTATAAATGTTTTTAAAATGTTTTTGAAGAGCTGCTGTTAAAAAAATCTAAAGAAAATGTTTAATTTTTCTTTTTTAAACGCAACCCATTTTCCTTTAAGGAAAACGGGCTGCATTTAAAAAAAATGACTGCTTTATTCAAAAGCAATCACTGACATGGTGGTCTGCTGACTCCAACAGGCCACCATCCATGTGATTTTAGTGATTCCTAATGAGTAGCAAATTACAACCTACCTCATTAATATTCATGAGGTAACTTGATTTGCGACCCACTAGGATTTATTAAATGAAACTCCGTGAGTAAAAATAGCGATTAACTAATTGTGAGCTGCAGAAAATCGTCATTATGTAATCGCTATTCCTAATATTGCTACTTCCAGCCCTTAGCTTTTAACCACTATGTTTTAGCAGATCCAGTTTATTGCACAGTTCACCACAGTATCATAAAATGTTTGGGGTATTTGTGGATGTTTTAAAAGTCACCTTCATCTATTCATTCATTCCTCTGAAACATGCTGTTATACATAATCTCCCAGATCAGCAGGCCAAGGAATTTTACCCATCAATCTGGCTTGCCGAGAAGATATCAGTATTAAACTTTGAAAGTGTATGCAAGTTAATTTGGATGATTTACCTTAACAGGAGCAGACCTATAAGTATTAGATTTCAGTATAGTAGGATTCATATTCATGCGAAATGCATGCTGCCTTCTTCTAATATAGCCGTATAGCACTCTGTAGTGGGCTATACTGGCCAATATAGGTTCGCTCCAGCAATAAAGGCCCAAGTCGAAGGCTCAGGCCGCTAATGAGGTAGCAGGATTTTAATGTAGGCCTGGGCTAAAATTTCGTTCCGTTCGCGGAAATTGCGATAATTTGACACTTTTGCGTTCCGCGTAAAGCGCGAAAATGTCAAAATTTCCGCATTCCGCAGCTTGGCGATAATTTGATTCTTGCTCGCACTGTAAAATAATACATTCTCGCGCGCGCGCGATCGCCTTACCTGAATCCCTGCGTTCGCCGACAAGTTTTCTTGATCCGGTCGCGTTCTCCATGAGATGTTGTATTGTTTTCAGCCATTTGCGCTGTCTCGCGACAGTTTGCGCCCGCAGTGACGTCATGCGTTGCGCGATCACGTCTTTCTTCTCGCGATCATGCACCGTGAGACAACTGAAAACAAGATGGCCGCGCCCGCGAGCAGCCAAATGGGTAAGTTGGCGAGCCGCAACCATGCAGAAAATCTCGCGAACATGCTGGAAAAAAACTTCCGCATCTTCGCGATATTTCCGCATGTTTGCGATAATTTTGAACATTTTCGCGATAATTTGCGAAAGTGGATTTCGCAAATTCCGCCCACCCCTATTTTAATGCCGGTATAACCCAGCTACAGAGGGCTGTAGGGCTATTAGAAAATTCTGCCTTTAGAGGGCAAAATGTTCTAACAAATTTTGAAAGAGACCTCACGGAGCCTGAGTGGATTGAAATTCCCTCGGGCTCTGTGAGGCCTTGGTTCACAGCAACAGCTATGAACGACAACATTAGAATGTTGGAGCTTCAGGCATCTACCGTCCATTAGAAGCCTGGAGCACTCCATTGTTTTCAATGGAGCTCTCAACATTCCAATGTTCTAATAGTTCTTCTTGTCCACTCAGATATCCTAACATCTCAAACTGATAGGGATGATGGCTATCCCTGCATGTTTTCTTGATGAAACCACAGTAAAAATATTTGCATAGTAATCTATCGGGTTCAGTGACTAAATATCGAGGGACATAATATCGAATGCCCAAAATATCAACTCCAAAATACCGAAGTACAGAATATAGAATCCCTATCTACAAACATGTAAGTACTAAAATATTGAATACAAAATATAGATTGTTAAAATATAGTTAACTAAAATATGGAATTTAATGTGTATTAAAAATAATATAAAAGTAATTAAATATTAAAAACAATAAAACAAGTCATACTTAAAATAATGTAAAAAAGCTAAAAATGTAAAAATAATAAATATAATCTAAAAAAAAATAGAGAGTTTGTTGGACAGTGATAGGGTAAAAATTACTATCCCACTCAAATGAGTGCAACAGTAGGGAAAATGTTGGATAGCGTGGGGGTAAAAATTACTATTCCCACTCCAAAGAGTGCAACAGTACGGAAAGCGTTGGATAGCGGGAGGGTAAAAATTACTATTCCCACTCCAGAGACTGCAACAGTAGGGAAAGCGTTGGATAGCGGTAGGGTAAAAATTACTATTCCCACTCCAGTGAGTGCAATACTAGGGAAAACGTTGGATAGCGTAGGGGTAAAAATTACTATTCCCACTCCAAAGAGTGCAACAGTAGGGAAAGCGTTGGATAGCATAGGGGTAAAAATCACTATTCCCACTCCTGAGAGTGCAACAGTAGGGAAAGTAATGATTTAATATTAAAATAAGATTACATTAATTATCAATACCAATAAAAAAATTATTAAAAATAATTGCCAATTAAGAAAAATTAATTACCCAGTAACAAAAAATAATTACCAATTAAGAAAAATGTATTACCAATTAATAATTATCAATTAATTATCAATACATATAAATAAAAATAAATATTTACTTTATTACAATTAAATTACATCCCATCCTATTACCCTATAAACTCACAACCCGCTCCAAATAATAAAAAATACCATTAACATAATTATCAATTAATCAATTAATAAAAATGAATTACCATTTAATAAAACATATATTACCAATTAATAAAAATTAATTACCAATTCATAATACATTATCAAGCAATTAATTATCAATACATATAAATAAAAATACATATTTACTTTATTACAATTAAATTACTTCCCACTCTATTCCCCTATAAACCCACAACCCGCTCCAAATAATAAATAATACAATTAACATAATTATCAATTAATCTATTAATAAAAATGAATTACCAATTAATAAAAATTAATTACCAAATAATAATTAATTATCAATAAATTAATTATCAATACATATACATAAAAAATAATATTTAATTTACTATAATTAAATTACTTCCCACCCTATTCCCCTATAAACCCACAACCCGCTACGGAATTATATTACGCAAAAATTAAATTACATAACATTCATTACTTTAAAAAAATTAAACATACATTACAAAAATAATAAACAATTTTAACACATATACTACCATACATTACACTAAAATGTTTTCGAAATAATGGAAATCAATATTTTAAATTTGATATTATGGAAATCGATATTTCCTACCCCAATTTCGATATTCTGACTAACTATATTTTGGTGATTCAATATTCTGTCCTATCTATATTTTGGAGTCGATAATCTGGCCTGTCTATATTTTGGAGTCTATATTTTGGGCATTCACCAATCTATCGGTCATACTCAACAACTCTGCAATTCTGTTCTGCAGGTATATGTATGGCACTTTTTATCTGTCCAGAAATAGTGGTGATCACAAAAACTTCCTCCTTGGGAATGTGAGGCAGTTCAGGGTTTCATAATTTTGAAAATCATTTTCCTTTTTATCTCTTCAAGCTCATCAGGTGCACTACGTCCTGAAGAGACCTATACTTTTGATTGTATATTGCTTGTGTTAGCTCATCATCACATGATGCCATTAAGACCACTTTGGCACCCTCATTTCTACCTTGGATTTCAAAGATATTGCAAATTCTGCACTTTACATTTCTTAACCCCTGCACTGCTAGACCATTTCCCGCCCTGTGCTAAGCCTTTTTTGGCTATTTGGGGTAGTTCGTGCTTAGGCCCCTGTAACTTTTTGACCACATAAGGAATCCACGCCAAATTTGCGTCCTTTTTTTCCAACATCATCGGGATTCTAAAGTTACCCAGGGTTTGTGGATTTCCCTAAAGGGGACCCACAAATTAGCCAAAAGATAGGTACATTTTTTTATTTCTTTTAAAAATGGGAAAAAGGGCGACAGATGAAAGCGTCTGTTTTTTTCCCTGCGAATGGAGTCAACACAGGGGTTGTGGCTGAAATCACAATTTTCCTAGCTTCCAGGGACAAGCAGACTTTTGTCAGAAAACCAAAATTTTTTACACAGTTTTGGTATTTTTCTGGGACATAGCCTATTTTTGCTATTGTTTGTGCTTTCAACCTCTTCCAGTTAATGGTAGAAATGGGTATGAAAGCAATAATGGATCCTGGAAAGCTATACATTTTGGAAAAACAGACAAAATTCTGAATTCAGCAAGGGATCATTTGTGTAGATTCTTCAGGATTTCTCCATAGAAACTAACAGTTAAATATAGGAAAAATTGAAAATTAGTTGAAAAAAACAGCGATTTGTGCCAACATTTTCACCTGTAACTTATTCAAACTGTGATAGCTGTTTGGACGCAATATACTGCTACATCCGCTAGACCTTTCTGGTTGTGGGAATATATAGGACTTGTAGGTTCACCTAGAACCAGAGCCAATTACTGAGCAGCATCTTGCAATGCTTCTTCATTATGTTCCAGGTATATAGCAATTAATTTGGGAAAATATATACATGGAAAAATTGGTATGAAAGACACCTATGTATTTCTGAAATTGGAACTAAATATAGAGTTTAGAAACAGAAGATATTTGCACATTTCCGAAAATGTGATTACCCATACTAGCATGAGACTTATAGGTCATTTTTCAAAATGACTTTTTTACACATTGTCTTTCATTTGAAAGGCAGAAATGCATTGAAAGTCAATAGGTAATAACAGTTTCTCGAACAAATCTGTGTTACCCTACTTCTCCCGATAAAAATAGTACCTCACTTGTGTGGGTAGGCCTTGTTCCTATGACAGGAAACCGTCCAAAAAGCAACGTGGACACACTTTGGGCCCGATTCACAGCACTAACTTAAGCCAAAATCCTAAACTTACTACCATTTTGGTATTCACAGAAGGCACTTACTCATTTTGGTATTCACAGAAGGCACTTACTCATTTCGGTATTCACAGAAGTTAGGAGTCCTAACTTTAGGACTGCTAAATGTCTTCTGTGAATACCAAAAGTCTTCAAGTTAGGATTTTTCTCAGTTTAGGAGTAGTAAAGTTAGGAATCCTAACTTTAGGACTCCTAAATGCCTTCTGTGAATACAGAAAGCCTTAAAGTTAGGATTTTTCTCAGTTTAGGAGTAGTAAAGTTAGGACAGGATCAAAAACATATTCAACATCCGTTGCAGCAAGAGAATTAACCCATTGTATCCATCTAGGCTGTAAAGCTTTTGCATTTGGCATGCTCGCTTTTGTAACCGCCTCTAAGGCTGGTACTGGAGTCATGACAATAATGCGTTTCACCTGAGCTAGTGCTCTTTCTTTTTCTACAGCGGTTTGAACTGCTGTCAGTATTTTTTCTTTTCAATAAAAACTTTTGCTAAACATGTAATGCAAAGGTACTGTACATTTTTTAGCAGTTTTTCATCCTAAGCATATATCGAAAATAAATGCAATATGAATCAATAGAAATATATACATATGATGAAATGGTTGACAATTATTCAAAAACCAAAGCCATTTCATAACATGGTACTAAATGAAATTGTGGCAAATAATGTGACAATGTGTCCCTGGAAGTATTGAAAGAAGTCCATTCTATATGTAAGCAGATTGAAGTGCCATGTAAATTCATATTTAAAAAAAAAAGTCAATTTTAGGAAGAGTTCCAAGTTTTGTTCTGTTTTGAAAATATGGAGGCGAAATTCATAGCTTTCCCTGTACACTGTGAGCCGAATCAATGTCAGTGTATGAGTCTGGTGTAAACATGAAATCATCTACTCCTGTAGACGTAAGATCATCTACCGATGTCGGTGACAGTTGGAATTCCTCATTTAGAAGGTTAACTGCACAGAGATGTGAAGCATAGCCTTCAGCATTGGATGCCACAGCAATGTGCCCGTCCGTTGTTTCCTGTGTGCCTGTTGATCCATCTCGTATCTGAGCAGCAGCAGGAAGCATCTGTAAGATCTCAACGAATGCCGTCATCAAGATTGGTAGCCTCTGGGGACAACACAGAGCATGGGCCATTATCGGGTCCAGCAGAGTATCGATATCCGTTGGCATGACTGATGGGAGGGTTAGACAGATGTCTAGCACGCATTCTTCACCACAAAGCAGGCAGCGTAGAACAGATAAGATTCAATCTTGCCAGATTGGTCTAAATGACAGAAACCATGTTGTATTTAGTTCCGTAGGAGAGGTATGCCCAAAAGTTGCATTATGCGCTCACGGCACTTCCGTTCTAGGAGAGCTATCTCAAAATTACTGGGAGTGACGCCGGTGGATAGACTTGCCATAGCGTAGTAGTAGGAATAAAAACAGGATTCCTCCAACGAGTGCTACAGTTAACGGCAGACCACCAAATGCACAAAGTTTGGAATGATGCCGAGGACTGTCTGAAAAGGTGTTAACAGTCCTGAACATATGGTCTTAAATACATGTACAATCCACTTGTATCAGACATGTTTAAGATACGTCCCATCATTTCTACAAAATGTATAGGGCAGTTTGTACGTATTAGAGCCTGTATCTCAGCCGAAGTCCTTGCAATCTGTAGATCATAGGTTTCTTTGTCCTAGGTCAAAGGTACATTTTTTTGCAAAAGCATGGCTTTCATTCTGCTTAAAGTATCAAAACGTATAAAAGAAACATTCAATGAAGGCCATAGCAGCGACTCGCTGACTATCTATTTGGGGAAACAATACTTGCAAACAACCAGTGGCGGCCTGTGGAGGGTGCTCGGTGGGCAGTGAGGCGGGGCGGAGGAGGGGCAGGGTTTGGAAATGTAAACACCGGAATATGGATAAACGGAGGTAAGTACACATTTAAATAAATAAAACAAATTCCTTTGCGCGCGCTGCATCGCAAAATGCGATGCAGCGCGCTCAACGAAATTCGTTTTATCTATTTAAATGTGTACTTACCTCTGTTCCTCCATATTCCAGTGTTTACATTTCCCCACCCTGCCCTCCCCCACCCCGCCTCACTGCCCCACTGAACTCCCTCCATGGGCTGCTACTGCACACAACAATTAACCCTGGAGCTAACCGTTACTAGATGTGGGATTCCTGGCAACATGCTACAGCAACTTTGATCATTCAACATGAGGTAACTCCCATTAGAAAGTTGGCCAAACGTTGGATTAATCACAGCAGCTGGTGTACCCTGCAGGTGGCAGGACAAGTTTGCCACAGTACCATTACAAGCCCCATGTAAAGAAATGTCCTGACAAATTAGTGGTCCGCTCAGTGCATTTTCACAGTGTGTACCGCTTAGAAACACTTCACGAACCCCACTCCAACATCTGTACTCGTAAGGTAAATCCCAGGATGTCTTAATGTATTCTTTACCCAAACTTTCATATTTGCCTGCTTGCATTTGTTTGAAGCATTACTGAAAATTAAAAGTTGTGACAGGCAGAGCTATTTTGCCATGGATAAGCCATTCTGTAGCTGTTTT
Organism: Triturus cristatus; assembly: GCF_964204655.1. NCBI lineage: Eukaryota > Metazoa > Chordata > Amphibia > Caudata > Salamandridae > Triturus > Triturus cristatus. The sequence continues at coordinate 379,490,125 of NC_140582.1, read as the reverse complement.
TTCTGCTACCGTAAATAGTAATTTTTCCAGTTTTTCAATGCTCAGTACTGTATATTTTGCTCCCCTTTGTGCCAGTTTGGTCTGTTTATCTGTGAGATTTTATTCTGAAAACAGAGACGACGTGTTGACAAAATGCCAAGGCACATAGCCTGCACGCAAGGATTGCAGCGTCTAGCCTAATAACATAATAGAACGTAACTGTGATTGGTCCTGTTGTAACATGGCTAAATCTTATTTCAGTATGTCAATAGCAGAGGATACAATGTTGCCCAGTGAATATATTCTGGATGACAAAGTTAACCCGTTGTCGTCCACAGCGAGAGATTTCTCGAAGTTAATATGATCAAGTTCACGTATTCTTTCTGCGACCTCTGCCTGTGAAACCTTCCATATTTCATTATAAGCAGCATAAATGCTGGCATATATGACACGTCATTGACGCAGTTTTCCTGGTTCCAGCAAGAAATCTCTAAGGTTTGCGCCTTCTTTGAGTAAAGATAAGTGTTGTTTCACATTCTTGAGTGTAGAGTTTTGTAACCAGTCGAGGCACAATTTTCCTATACTGTACGTTGTTCCTACCCCAGGATGCTGTCGTTGAACATAACGTGGGCCTGGCCTATGGACAGTAAAGCCCTGTCTTTTGTTCAGGAATCTTTCTTGACAGATGTTTGTGTCTGTGGGCCAGAGCAACCATTTTTCCCAATCAGGATCTGATCTGTTGTTTTGTAGTATTGTATCTACTGTGACTGCCCCCTGTGTAGTGCTATTACTTGTAGGTGTTGGTACAGAAGGTGTGTTCATGTCTTTTATCTTGGCTAATCCAAGGCAAGACGTTTGTTTCACAGTGCCATTCAAATACATTATTTGCTGTGGGATGATAGAGGCTCTAAACAAAGCTTCTATCCCTTGCACTTGCCAATCCTTAGAACAGTCAGTTAGGGCGAGAAAGCAAAAGACACACAATTGATGGACGGAATGCTGAACAAATCAAAACATTCACCCCCAGTAAAGAGATCTGGGTTAAAACCATCATTCTTTTGCTCACCATGCCAACCCAGTTTGGACCTGGCCATATGCAAATCCGTCTTGACCCTGTGCCTTATGGGAACAGTCCATCCCGAACTGCCAAGCCAGGGCCTCCCTGGACCAGAAACAAGCATCCTAGGACTGGTTTTGGGGTTTCACCCATAATCAGCCAGGATAGCTTGATTCTATTGGCACAGTGGGACCAGGACCCACGTCTGGGCATACCTGGCGCACTTAGGGTGAGAAAGCAAAAATCACACAATTGATGGATGGAATGCAGAACAAATCAAAACATTCACCCCCAGTAAAGAGATCTGGGTTAAATCCATCATTCTTTTGCTCACCAGGCCACCTCAGTTTAGACCTGGCCAGATGCAAATCAGTCTTGACCCTGTGCCTCATGGGAAAAGTCCAGCCAAACTGCCAAGCCAGGTCCTCCCTGGACAGGAAACAATCATCCTAGGACCGGTTTCGGGGTGTCACTCCTCATCTGCCAGGATTGCTTGATTCCAGTGGCACAGTGAGCCCAGGACCCATGTCTGGGCATACCTGGCGCACTTAGGGCGAGAAAGCAAAAGACACACAATTGATGGACAGAATGCAGAACAAATCAAAACATTCACCCCCAGTCACGAGATATTGGGGAAATCCATCATTATTTTGCTCACCATGCCACCCCAGTTTAGACCTGGCCATATGCAAATCAGTCTTGACCCTGTGCCTTATGGGAACAGTCCAACCCGAACTGCCAAGCCAGGTCCTCCCTGGCCCAGAAACAAGCATCCTAGGACTGGTTTCGGGGTTTCACCCCTCATCAGCCAGGATAGCTTGATTCCAGTGGCACAGTGAGCCCAGGACCCATGTCTGGGCATACCTTGCGCACTTAGGGCGAAAAAGCAAAAGACACACAATTGATGGACGGAATGCAGAACAAATCCAAACATTCACCCCCAGTCAGGAGATCTGGGTTAAATCAATCATTCTTTTGCTCACCATGCCACCCCAGTTTAGGACCTGGCCTTTTGGAAATCAGTCTTGATCCTGTGTCTCATGGGAACAGTCCAGCCCGAACTGCCAAGGAAGGTCCTCCCTGGACCAGAAACAAGCATCCGAGGATCGGTTTCAGGGTTTCACCCCTCATCAGCCAGGATAACTTGATTCAAGTGGCACAGTGAGCCCAGCACCCACGTCTGGGCATACCTGGCCCACTTAGGGCGAGAAAGCAAAAGACACATAATTGATGGACGGAATGCGGTACAAATCAAAACATTCACCCCCAGTCAAGAGATCTGGGTTAAATCTATCATTCTGTTGCTCACCATTCAACCCCAGTTTTTACCTGGCCATATGCAAATCAGTCTTGACCCTGTGCCTCATGGGAACAGTCCAGCATGAACTGCCAAGCCAGGTCCTCCCTGGACCGGAAACAAGCATCCTAGGACCGGTTTCTGGGTTTCACCCCTCATCAGCCAGGATAGCTTGATTCCAGTGGCATAGTGGGCCCAGGACCATCTGAGCATATCTGGCGCACTTAGGGCGAGAAAGCAGAAGACACACAATTGATGGACGGAATGCCAAACAAATCAAAACATTCACCCCCAGTCAAGAGATCTGGGTTAAATCTATCATTCTTTTGCTCACCATGCAACCCCAGTTTTTACCTGGCCATATGCAAATCAGTCTTGACCCTGTGCCTCATGGGGACAGTCCAGCCCGAATTGCCAAGCCAGGTCCTCCCTGGACCGGAAACAAGCATCCTAGGACCGGTTTCGGGATTTCACCCCTCATCAGACAGGATAGCTTGATTCCAGTGGCACAGTGAGCCCAGGACCCACGTCTGGGCATACCTGGCGCACTTAGGGCGAGAAAGCAAACGACACACAATTGATGGACAGAATGTAGAACAAACCAAAGCATTCACCCCCAGTCAAGAGATCTGGGTTAAATCCGTCATTCTTTAATTAAAAAAAAAAACACAGACATGGTGGTCTGCTGTCCCCAGCAGGCCACCATCCCAGTGCTATTGCCCTTTCACAATGGGTCACAAATTTCCAGCTGCCTCATGAATATTGTTGAGGCAGGTCCCATGCGACCAATGTGGGAGTAGCTAATGTGTCTGAGACATATGAGTACATCTCATTTTGTGAGTCTCTAAATGCGAGGCACATATATCGCAATTTGAGAGTTGGTAAAATGAAACATTCATAAATCTGGCCCCAGGTCCCTTTCATTGGGTTTAAGTCTACATCCTACTCATGTATTCATAACTCTTTAATTGGTTATTAAAACCACCATAAAAGAGTACAAAGCAAAAATGTCAATATCAGGTTCATAGTTAATAAATAGCAGACAATAATATTACACATAGATCAGTTTTAAACAAGATCAATTATTTTGGTCTCAATCGTCTACACACCAGAACTGCTCACAAGAAGGATAACATAATCCGTGGGAAGCGTCTGAAGTTACATCAAAGCTGGCATAACTTGGTTAAATTCAATGATTTCAGCAAGAGAATTAAAAATCACTTCCTCAGACAGCTAAAATAACAGAAAAACATTATAAAATACATTGTGTCCTGCAGAGACTTATTGTCACAGCCGCCTTGTACCCTTGCCTGAGGCCTTGCCCACCCACATGGAGGTGCCAAGAGATGATGCAATTGGTTAAACCTAAACCTGGCCAATAAAAACCTATTGTTCTGTGAGGAAAGCTTAACGAGATACAGCTCAATCCCCTGCATGGTTCTTAACAGCATATGACCCCGAACCAATGTTTTCTGAAGCTCTAAACACTCTCTCTCCAGACGAGAGCATTCTAAAAGGAACTTTTTAACACACCCTAGGTCACGCAAGGAGAGGGAGGAGTGGTCCTCATAAATATCGGGCCTACCTATCAGAGTTAAAGCTGCCTGAACATAGGCTATCTGCAGTATTCTCTGTGCCCGATCGAGAGCCAAACAGTCCGCAACGGTCAACCGATTTAACTTCACTTCAGCTCTAGTCCAGATCTTAATCCAGCACAGAAGCGGGCTTAGGGCTATCAGCTGCGACACTTGTGCGAACCCAAGTTCCGCCTGTGCAGAAAAATCAGGAGTAGAGTATGGAACCTGTACCGCCAATTGAATCTGGTTCACCTTGGCATACCCCATAGCTCGCTGCCATATCGAACCTGTGAAATACATTGAGCTTGATAGATTTTTAAAAGGTCCCTAGGCACCCTGGAGTCTCAGCCTACTCTGTGTGCAAACCTATAAACCACCCCATGTGTTTGACAAATCCTGATCTTTTTGCCTCAACCAATGGTTTCCAACAGTTATTAGCATTAACTAAGACACCCAGGTAGGGGCACGCATTGACTTTACCCAGGGTAGAATTAGCAACCTTAAAGGTCAACTACCATCACGTATGACTTCGAGAAATTAACCGTCAAATCTAGGTTCCCCATAAAAGACACATACCTGGCCAACCCTTGTGTGATCCGAGCCATAAAGACTAAGTCATCCGCATTTAATAAAACTGGGAGAGATCTATCACCAACCTTAGGGCAAACTGCTGAAACTGATAATAGCATCCTATTAAAAGAATTATCTTTGGATTCTTCTTAATTTGCTGATGTTTCTCTGTAGATGATTGCTCTTGCATAAGGATGTCTTCCTTTTATTTGTCTCAGATGGTTGAATCCCAGTATTCTTGTGGATTAGTTTGGTTACGAGCAGAAACAAAGCTGCTGCTTGGGTATGTGACTGACTGTGGAGCGATATTTAGGTTAGAACTGAAGCCTTTTCTTTGTGTGATAATTTGTATGTAAACCAATGGGCTTTAAGGAATGGCTCATGCCATTCTGTGTAATGTTTGGACAGCTATATTACTGAATATTTTGTCAGATGAATTTACGCCGGCAAATCATGGAAGAGGTTGTTTTAATGGACCCCGGATAAGTGCCCATTTTGTTATCCCTACTAAGTTCATCTTACACAATAACAACACGTGAGAGGGGCACCTGCTTCTGCCTTTAGATCACATGGGGACAGATGTACAAAGCTTTTTTCAGCTCGCAAATGGCCTGATTAGAATTTCATATGTACCATATGCTATTTTGTGATTCGTAACCAATTACCATATCGGAAAGTGGGTTAGCGATTCAATATTGGGAAGGGGCGTGTTAAGGGCATCCCTTCCTTATAATGACTTGCAGTGGAATGTCTGAATGCTTTGCAACCAAAATGCGGTCGTCTTGCCACCAAATTCAATTTGGTGGTAACCCATTCTCAAATGGGAAAGAGTCCCCAAGAGACACCTTCCCCTTTGTGAAGGGACATAACATGATTTTTAAGAGAGCCAGTGTGCCTTTTCTTAGAAAATGAAAAGGAATCTTTTTGTTTTTCTTTTTGAAACGCATCCCGTTTTCCTTTAAGGAACATGGGCTGCATTAAAAAAAAGTTGCTTTATTTAAAAGCAAATACAGACATGGTGATCTGCCGTCCCCAACAGGCCACCATCCCAGAGATTTTGGTTATTCCCAATGGGTCACAAATGGTGACCTACCGCATGAATATTTATGAGGTAGGTCTATTGCGACCCACTGGGAATTGCAAACAATGTAAAACATGCTGTAATACATAGCTATTGTACATAGCTGTTTGCGATATACTAATAGCTAATCACAAAAATTTGCTAATAGGAAAATGCAAACCCAAAGCTACGTACATCTGGCCCTTATTTTGCAGGATAGCATTTATGGTGTGTTATGACATTATTTCTTTGCTTTGCAATAAAAGCACAGTTTTACATATATGACTGTTTGTTTTTATTTTTGTAAGTTGGCTAAAAGCCACTAGCACTTCTTTTTATATGCAGCGCAAGGACTAGGAAAAGTAAAAGTTAAATACAATAGAATTACTTCCTGCCATATACATGGAACTGCAGTAGTAGTACTACAGTAGTCATATTCATCATACTTCTGCTGTATGGCGTGTCTGTGACCTATGTATAAGTACAAATGTCAGCTAGACAGCACTTGAAAACTATGGCTAGATAATCACAGTGGAAGGACTTGTTTTAAAAATTATGAGTACTGTGCCATATTCCAGAGTCAGGATATCTTTCTTTAGAGATAATAAGACATGGACAAATAACTCATGAAGTAATGGCATTTAGTGGTAGGTAAACTGGTCATTATTTCTAGGGGTGTGATTAATAGTAATGAAGCAAACATTTTATTTTAATTGTAGGGGTGCATCATAATACGTTTAGAGCGCACCCGAATATATACACTTGTTGTATTAATGTGAAGTGAATTTTTTAAAGGGATTAACATGAATATGTGGTGTATTTTAGGGAATTGACAAGTAACATGGAGAATTAGGTGCCGATTACGATCCGGTAAAAAAATTCCCCGTACGACTCGTATCCGGTCTTTTTACCGTACGAATCGTACAAGTGCCGTACAAACTGCCAATTACGAATCGCATGGGAAAAAGACCATACGAATCGCATTGGGAAGAATTCCCCACACGTCCTCGGGTCGGAAAATGTGTCCGACACGTCCCCGGACGATTTACCGTACAAATGTGAAAAGTGACGTCCGACCGCGGAATCACGATCCATCCCGTGCGTCCGATGTTACAACCGGATGGAAAAAACACCGTCCGCACCGAACTCCCATAGCAACCATGGAGACATGTGCCCGCATACGCGCCGACGCCCCCCCAGCCCCCGTTCGTTCGAGTCGTACCCCCAGTGTATGTACACCCCCACCCGTGTATGTACACCCGTGTACGTACAAGTCGTAGCACCACCCGTGCATGTACACCCGTGTACGTGTCGTACCCCCCGTGTATGTACACCCGTGTACGTTAGAGTCGTACCCCCACCCGTGTATGTACACCCGTGTACGTGTCGTACCCCCGTGTATGTACACCCGTGTACGTTAGAGTCGTACCCCCACCCGTGTATGTACACCCGTGTACGTGTCGTACCCCCCGTGTATGTACACCCGTGAACGTTCGAGTCGTACCCCCACCCGTGCATGTACACCCGTGTACGTGTCGTACCCCCCGTGAATGTACACCCGTGTACGTTAGAGTCGTACCCCCGTGTATGTACACCCCCACCCGTGTATGTACACCCGTGTACGTACGAGTCGTACCCCACGTGTATGTACACCCGTGTACGTTAGAGTCGAACCCCCCGTGTATGTACACCCCCACCCGTGCAGTACACCCGTGGACGTACGAGTCGTACCCCCACCCCTGTATGTACACCCGTGTACGTGTCGTACCCCCCGTGTATGTACACCCGTGTACGTTAGAGTCGTACCCCCACCCATGTATGTACACCCGTGTACGTGTCGTACCCCCCGAGTATGTACACCCATGTACGTTCGAGTCGTACCCCCACCCGTGCATGTACACCCGTGTACGTGTCGTACCCCTGTGTATGTACACCCGTGTATGTTAGAGTCTTACCCCCTGTGTATGTACACCCCCACCCGTGTATGTACACCCGTGTACGTACGAGTCGTACCCCCCCGTGTATGTACACCCGTGTATGTTAGAGTCGAACCCCCGTGTATGTACACCCCCACCCGTGTATGTACACCCGTATACGTACGAGTCGTACCCCCACCCGTGTATGTACACCCGTGCACATGTCGTACCCCCCCGTGTATGTACACCCATGTATGTGTCGTACCCCCCGTGTATGTACACCCGTGTACGTTCGAGTCGTACCCCCACCCGTGTATGTACACCCGTGTACGTTCGAGTCGTACCCCCCGTTTATGTACACCCGTGTACGTGTCGTACCCCCGTGTATGTACACCTGTGTACGTTCGAGTCGTACCCCCCGTGTATGTACACCCGTGTACGTGTCGTACCCCCCGTGTATGTACACCCGTGTACGTTCGAGTCGTAATCCCCCGTGTATGTACGACCCGTACCCTCACCCGCGTACGTATGGAGCGTACCCCCCACCCCAACCGTGTATGTATGACCCGTACCCTCACCCGCATATGTATGGAGCGTACCCCCACCCCAACAGTGTATGTACGACCCATACCCCCACCCCAACCTTGTATGTGCAATGCGTACCCCCACCCGCGTATGCATGGAGCATACCCCCACGCCAACATTCTAAGTACGGAGCGCACCCCAGGCCCCAACATCACCACCTTCACACAACATCGCGCATGTACGAGTCGTACCAAGCAAGACACAAGGACAGCACTGTACAACAAAATGGCCCATGTACACACCGTACACACGCTAAAAACGCACGTACACAACCAGGACAAAGCAAAACAACACAAGAATACACCATTCGAATGGCACAAAGCCACAAAACATGTCCAACAACCACATAAACAACACATTCACTGACCTGCAACTGCCAAAATCCAAAACAGAGGCCCAAAACACAACCACTCCTTATAACACACCCACCCAAACTTCAAACACAGCCACACCCACCAATGGACCAATAAAAAGGGCCCACACACACAAACCATGAGCCTTTGCAACAGACTCACTGCTGCCAGACCCCACAGACAACCTACAGCACCATACTAGAACCTTTACTACACCTTACACTTGCACACCTTCACACACACACCTTCACAAACACCCCCTCATCACATTCACACACACACCTGCACAACTACACCCACACACCCACAACCATCCACACACACAACCCCACCATCCACACCCACACCCCTCACCATGCCCACTAACAAGAATCCAAAGTTCACTAGCCGAGAGTTGGAGGTCCTTGTCGATGAAATCCTCAGAGTCGAGCCACACCTCTTTGGAACATTGGTCAGACAGACCAGCATTTCTGAAAAAACAGCCATGTGGCAGACGATTGTCGATGCTGTGAATGCTGTTGCAGACACCAGAAGGACCAGGCATGAATGCCAAGCCAGGTGGTACGATCTGCGGAGGAGGGTCCGAGCCAAAATGACCGACGAACACAACCAGGCCAACGTCACTGGAGGAGGGCCGCCCCGCAGACGCGTAGAATACCATCCCTGGGAGGAGAGGGTGATGGCCATACTGCCGGTGGTGGCAGTGGACGGATTAGAAGGACTTCGAGACCCGGGTGAGTACACAAACAACTCACCTCACATGGGGGGAACGTCATCCACAACCAAACTCACAAACAGGCACACAACCACCCCAAGCTATTGCATGACTCAACCACACTCCATGAACACGCACATGCCACTGGCGCCACCATGACTCATGCACCCAGCTGGACAATGCCAAGTCACAGGCCACAGAAAACACCAATACAAGACACAGTAAGCCGGATGGCGGGAGTGTGGGCCCCAAAAATCACATAGTGCAACTTAGAAGCAGACAACAATGCCCCCTGCCCATATGGCCTAGGTCACAGCCAGACAAACAGTGTGTCCCCACACAGGAAAGACTTGCCAGCAAATGGCGGACGCCTTGCATTAACACATGGGGGTGACGGCACGTTCTTGCACATGACAGCAGCTAATGAACAGCCAACACTGGGTGCCTAGAGATCAGAAACAAACTGACATCAACAATCCAAGGGCCATTCAAAGATCTGCTAACAGTGTGTGCCCAGGAAGCTGGGCTGAGGTGACAGAGGGTGACACACAGAGGGAGGGAAAGGGGGACAGAGAGGGAGGGAGACACAGGGAGACGGACAGAGGGAGGAGGCTGACACACAGAGGGAGGGAGAGGGGGACAGAGAGGGAGGGAGACACAGGGAGACGGACAGAGGGAGGAGGCTGACACACAGAGGGAGTGAGAGGGGGCCAGAGAGGGAGGGAGACACAGGGAGACGGACAGAGGGAGGAGGCTGACACACAGAGGGAGGGAGAGGGGGACAGAGAGGGAGGGAGACACAGGGAGACGGACAGAGGGAGGAGGCTGACACACAGAGGGAGGGAGAGGGGGACAGAGAGGGAGCGAGAAAGGGAGACACAGGGAGAGCAAATCAGCCTTGTGGTGTGTGGGAATGTCTGCTCGTCAGCAGGTGGACTGCGTGCATGTAGACAAGGGTGGCCAGTGCCTGAACCCCCCCTCTTCTCCATGGCAAAACACAGGGCCATGTCACAACCTGTGCACGAGCACAACGACAGCTACCTGCATCATATAAGAGTGTGGAACAACTCCATGTGCCCACGTACAGTGCTACACGGAAGGCGCCAATGCATGGCTCGCCACACCTGCCCACTCCACTGCTGACTGCAGTCACAATTGACGCAGCAAGTAAGACTTAGCCACACATAGGTAAAGTCGCAAAAGCTGTGCCCAAGGGACATACACATGCACAAGTGCACTGTGAGTGGAATGCAAGACATATCCAAATTCCCAGAGGAAATGTGCCAACTTTGAAACCAATGAAACATGGATGTTGCATAGAACAAAATTAACATTGTCTCTCTCACACACAGGTCAACGTCGTGGATCACCCCCCAACACTGGGGGGGAAGACTCACAGGACCCGGCTCGGCGGGATGACGGAGCCACCGGCAGCGACGACTCTCACCACTCTGTGGACGAACCCGACCCCGACCAACCTGGCCCCTCTGGTGTCCAACGACCTGCAGCACCTGCATCAGGTACAACTGGGCCAACCACCACCCCCACTTCTGCCACATCCCAGGAGACACCCAGGATCCCTGCCCCACCACCACAATGCAGCCAGGCTGGCCAGGAGGGACACGGTGTCCCGGGCACCCAGGAGGAGGCAGGCGACAACGCCAATGCCACCCCTCAGGGGTCCCGGAGACCCGATGTGCCCACAAGGGCAGGCCAGGTGCAAGTGGGCAGGGGTGGTGGGAGTGGAGGACGGCGGAGGCGCGAGCCTGACCGGTTGGCTGGGGAACCGGTATATTCCCATGTCCGAAACATCCTGGACACATACCGGCAGGACACCACGGGCATGGCCCAGGTTGTGTCCATCCTCGAGGAGATCAAGACCCAGCAGGCCCAGCAACATGCGGAGCAACATGCCTGTCTACTGCGACACCAACGGCAGATGGAGGACAGACAGGCTGAGCTCGTGACGGTGTTCACAGTACACTCCGTCGGATGGCCGACAACATGGGCAACCCTCCCTGTGCCATCAGGCGTAGAACATCACCACCCACAGGGAGGTATCAGGAGGAGGAGGAGGAGACATGCGATGGAGCATCCCAAACATCGTCACGGCCTGCTTCTGAGGGTCCCCGCAGGAGGGCGGGTCGTCCACGGAAAAGACCGTGAGGGTTGGCGCAACAGCACCATCTCCCAGGACACCTGGCCTGGCACCTGGCCCACTGGAGCAACAGCAGCACAGCAGCAAAAGACATTTTCTGCCACATGGACTTGCTGGTCACTGTCTGACCAATGTTGACAAAGACTGTGGCATGGACTCTGAGGATTTCAAATGGCAAGGACACCAACTCCCCTAGTGAACTTTGGATTCCACACACCCAGAAAGCCCCTCATGTCAAACCCGCCCCTACCCCAACCAAAATAAAAAGTCACACCATAAAGAGAAGATGCCTACTGATTGCATTATTACCTTACATGTGTCTTGTAAAGTCTAACCATGCCTGAGTTCTCATTTGACTTCAACCATCCACACCCTGGGGCCTGAGTCTGGCACCGGACACACATGGGTCACATTGTATTAGGCAAGACAGACATGGAGCACCATACACACCCGCGATGAGCCCAACCAGCTGAGGGGGTGGCCGCACAACCGTGCCGACAGACATATTGAGTACAGCGACAGCCATGCGCAGAGGTCAGGGATCATGTGGAGTGTCCTGGGGGGCACCCAGGTATGTGTGGACAGGTGGCAGAACCATGTCCTGCAAGCTTGAGTCAGGTGGATGCAGAGAATGGTGGCCTGGCCAACGTTGGATGCATGGGGATGGCACATGTCACAATACCCACACAGTCATGGACATCATGCACAATACACAGTCTAATCCCACACAAACAGCTTGCATCTTGCTACTCTACACATAGACACATAGCCACTATCACGGAAAACCATGCCAGACATGCCGGATGCACCGTGGCAACACACCAGCATTGACTGAGAAGAGGCACCTTGGAGGCATAGGGACACCTTTATTAGTCATGTATTCGGGATTGCAGAGGCAACTCGGAGTACACATGAACGGGTCATGTGTAGGCCTGGGCGAAGCACTACGCTACGCTCGCGTAGTTTGCGAAGTTCGCGCTACTTCGCGCTACGCGAACTGCACGTAGCACAGTGCGAACACGCGTAGCGTAGTGTTGCGTAGTGCTGCGGTCATTTTTTGCTTGCTCGCGGTCCTCAACGTCAAGTTGGCGACCGCGAGCAAGCAAAATGACATCCTGGCGAGACTTTTTCCTTGTTCGCGATCGCGAGCATGGAAAATAAACCTCCCGGCGAGATTCCCAACGCGAGAAGGTCAGGTTTCTCATTGCGAGGGGTCGCATATGCTCGCGACCGCTCGCGATGAGAAACTACCAGTTCGCGTTGAGAAAGCTGCAGCTCGAGTAAAAATCTACTCGAGCAGCAGAAAACTACAGCTCGCACTGTGCAAGATGCCATTTTCAATGATTGCACAGTGCCGGTTGCTTGTCCGCACTGTGCAATCATTGAAAACAACATCTTGCACAGTGCGAACATGTTACTTCGCAGTTCGCGAAGTGCTACGAGTAGCTCGCGTAGTGCGAACTTCACTTTGCGTAGCTTCGCGAAGTGCTACTTCGCGAACTACGCCCACCCTTAGTCATGTGGAGTAACATGTGGGTCCAACACTGGCACCCCCCTTCTGCAGCACAAATGCGTGATAGCCATGGAACTGGCACACAAGTGTCGGGTAACAGCTAAACACCCCCTGCTGCTCACGGAGAGACTGCCATACACCATTGATCTGCTGATGTGGAAGTCCCACACCATGTCAAGCCAATGCAAACCGTATGTGTCCGAGGGCAGTGTAACACACATTGATGCCATCATCACATTCCACAATCCCATCACTGATGACTGTCAACAAGTCTGACCATCTATTCAGGTGTACCCAGCTGCATGTCATGTGTACCATGGTGATGCGACATGTCTGCAGAGGAACCAAACATCGACAGGGGAAGTGTGCATACATCGTAAACAACTGCCACACCCAACACACCCCTGATGCATCCCTTACCCTAAGGAGACTTCCAAACTTGTCCGTGCGTGTAACGCTGAGTCAGCACACGATGACGTGTCCATGAGGAATAGCAGTGCCACAACAATGCAACCAGCAGACGGCATGCGCAAGTACCTGGGGATGAGAGACACACAAGAAGTCAGCCACAAAAAGCACAGCCACTTGCATGTGCATGTACTCGACACATGTAAGGATGACAACATGCCAGGTCACAATTATGACTGGGGAAATACACATCACTGGCACCATCACTCCAGTGACACATCCACACACACCTCTGACTCACGTGGCATACATGCAGATGGACACACACATCGCAACACATGCCACACGGGGACCAATGCGTGCACACCCAGACACTGGTACTCACCACTAAGCAAAGAAGTCACGTATGAGCCGAGTCCGGATGTCCTCTTGCGGAACCACATCGTCCACATCACTAGCCCCATTGCCAATACCTTCGTCCTCCACGGGTGGATGGTCCTGATCATCTTGATCCAGGATGAGTGGCACAGCTTTGTCAACTGCCATGTTGTGCAGCATGCAGCAGACCATGAAGATTTTGCAGACCCTTGCCGGGGCATATGGGAGGGCGCCGCCGGTCTTGTGGAGGCATCGGAATCGGCTCTTCAGGAGGCCAAATGTCCTCTTTATCACTCGCCTTGTCCGGCCATGGGCGGTGTTGTAGCGGAGCTGGGCCGGCGTGATGGGGTTGCGGAGAGGTGTGATCAGCCATGGCATTTTGGGATAGCCAGCGTCCCCTACATGGAAAGCACATGGACATAAGTAGGACAGGAGAAGCGGTTGTGCTGGAAGTCTATGCAAAATACTGGACAGACAGAGTGTACCCACCAACAACACATGCTCGTTCGTTGCGCAGCTGCGTCATCATTTCAGGCATCCTGCTACGCCTCATGATGTAGGCATCGTGTGCTGATCCTGGAAAATGAGCACAGACATGTGAAATCACCATGTTGGACAGACACACCACAAGGGCATTGATGGAGTGGTAGTGCTTGCGATTCCTGTACGCTACCTCCTGTGCCTGTGGTGGTACCAAAGCCACATGTGTCCCATCTATGGACCCAATGACATGGGGCATCCCTCCCAGGGCATAGAATCCACGCTTGACCCCAGTCAACATTTCAGGGGTTGGGAAATGGATGAACTCATCCAGGTGAAGCAACATGGCCTCTAAGAAATCATGCAGCACACGGCAGAACATGCTCTGGGACATGCCACCAACATGAGCTATGGTATTTTGAAAGGTACCTGTGGCAAGAAAATGTAGGGCTGCCATTACCTTCAGCTTGGGTGTCAGTGCCGTAGGATACCTGTGCAGCGGTTGCAGGTGTGGTGCCAGCCTCGCCGTCAACTCCAGAATCAACGGTTGGGGGAAGCGGTAGCACCGGATACAGTCATTCTCCCGCATGTCAGCCAAGTCCGGAATTGCTCGGGGAAGAGGCGGCGCCCTGCAGTAATTTGGAAGTGACAAGGAAGAGTGAGTGCACTACAACAACAATTTTTTGGTGCTGAGCACATGTTAATCTGTCAATACACATATGCGACATACGGAGTCAGGTATGTGCCACATGCCCTGGACACGTATGGCTGCCAGGTGACACTCCTACCAAGACCCAGCTATACACGGAGATTGTGAACCTCCACATGCCATGGCATGGGATTAGCTGTGTCCCAGTGTAAGTGAACAGCCAGACGCAACACAGGAGTGACATACATCAACACATCAGCAGAAGTAGGATGTCAATTTCACAGACTGGTAGCGGAACACTAGAGCCACAGGTCACATGACATTACACTAGGACAGCCCACACACCTTGCCATGAAGGTGTACATGTAATGACTCACCACACATTCATAGAGAGGATGCAGACATGTCCTTGTTACGCTACTCCGTGTCCCATGCATACATACGCACCTCACATCCGATACCACATGTGGCCTGGTGTGCGTAACAGTGTGCCATGTCCATCTACACACAGACACATGTTGGTTGCTGCAACAGCTGATGGTTTTGAGGGAGCTCCAACATCAACCTAATGGGAACCCCCCACACATACATGACATAGTCACATCGTGCACCGTGGGTAGTGACATGTCTGGTGTGGTAACCCCTGTACCGGGCATCAGGGGACACTTGCGTGTGTTGTTGACCGTGCCATGCCAGTGACGCTCATCCCAAGTGTGCAGTACGACATGCATACATGTCAAAGGAGTTAAGGGCATGCCTGGCACACATTGCACCATCACACATAACATCTGTACACATCTCATCATGCATCTGGTGCCTTCTCCACTCAAGAGTAATGTGCCACATCACAGCCTTTCACACCTGTGCCCCACACATGTAGTACTGCCCAGACAATGCCTTGATGTCCATCCATGGACAAGTATGTCAGCCCTATTCCTTCCTGTGTGCTGCCTGTCACCACTGTGATGTGTGAAAGGCACCGTACTTTCGCTAAGAGGGCCTGTGTACGTTCCCTATCACTATGAGAGTGCTGCCGTATGTGTACCCATAGTGATAGTGAGTGTACAGGCGTGTGTACGGTCCGTCTCACTATGGGTGTGCTCGCGTATGCGTACTCATAGTGATAGTGAGCGTACAGGCGTGTGTACGGTCCGTCTCACTATGGGTTTGCTCGCGTATGCGTACTCATAGTGATAGTGAGCGTACAGGCGTGTGTACGGTCCGTACCACTATGAGTACGCAAACGCGTGAATACCCATAGTGAGACGGACCGTACACACGCCTGTACGCTCACTATCACTATGGGTGTGCTCGCGTATGCGTACTCATAGTGATAGTGAGCGTACAGGCGTGTGTACGGTCCGTACCACTATGAGTACGCATACGCGAGAACACCCATAGTGATAGTGAGCGTACAGGCGTGTGTACGGTCCGTACCACTATGAGTACGCATACGCGAGAACACCCATAGTGATAGTGAGCGTACAGGCGTGTGTACGGTCCATACCACTATGAGTACGCATACGCGAGAACACCCATAGTGATACGGACCGTACACACGCCTGTACGCTCACTATCACTATGGGTGTTCTCGCGTATGCGTACTCATAGTGGTACGGACCGTACACACGCCTGTACGCTCACTATCACTATGAGTACGCATACGCGAGCACACCCATAGTGAGACGGACCGTACACACGCCTGTACGGGCCGTTGATATGCATTTGGGGTGCCCTAGGGCCCCGGGACGCACCGTACCTGTGTGTGGAGCTCCAAATTACATAGGGGACACATGAGGGACAAGTATTAAGGCCTACATGCATGCTGGTTGTCATGGAGACCCAGTTTAAAGTTTGAATTTTTTTAAGCAGGTGCACAGCAGTAGTCAGTTTGAATGAATCTACTTTGTTGCAATGTGGTTCTGGAGGTGACATCATGCTGAAGAAAAAAACACAATAAGAACCCACTGACTGTGCTAGGTTTGAAGGGATTGGAGGAAACATAGGATGCAAATGTGAGTGACCAATCACTCTGTACTCCTGTGCATGAAACAGGACAGCAAGGCAGATATAAGGCAGCCAGGTCCCATGAGGGAGCACTTGCCTGCACATCTTTGTATTGGACGACCCAGCTGCTGCTACTGATTCCCTGGAACCATGTCAAGGTCTGTGGAGACGTCACAGCCTTTCACCCTGGAGGAGAACCTGGCTTTGCTGGATGTGATCCTCCCACAGTACCCCCTGCTGTATGGGCGACCAGGGTATCAGGTGAGTGCAGAGTCTACTAGCACAGACTGTGTCCCTTTTTTGTGACTGTGACTTCTGGCATTGTGTCCAGGTGTGACACACATGCCATGTACTGTAGGGGGGGTCCCAGGGGGGGGAATGCCTGAAGTCTCCCAGCCAGAGCATGCTGTGGTGCATGTCTGCGGTCCTCACTTGCATTGTGTTTACTGTGACAATCACTGCATGGTGCATGCCACATTCTGCCTGTCTTGTCCTCCTGGGAATGTAGCCTCTACAGTCCTCATGTGATTATGTGGTCAGCCCAGTGTGACAGGTGACTGTACCCACAGATGTGTGTTAGTTCTGTGTACCTGTGCTGAGAGTGTCCACATGATGTGTTCGTACCCTGGACATCGGTGTGTGTGTAAGTCCCCTGTCATGTGGGTGGGTGCATATGTGGAGTGTGGCACCCGGGCTGCATGAGGGATGGATATACCCTGCCCATGTGATGTGAGCAGGGAGCAGTGTTGTGTGTCTGACATGCAGAGCCAGCCCCACACCTGTGAGCACCCCCCTTCTAGTGTCTCATGTGCAGAGTGAGGTTTGTCAATGGCCGGTGAATGTCCTGTGCCTGTGTGTGTCTGTGTACTCTGCTGCGGTAGCGTCAGTGGCCTGTGGCATGTGACTGCTAAGAGGTGCTGCACATAATCCTGGTGTAGCTTGTGATGCACAGTGTGAGCCTGGATCATTGATTGTGTGGTTGCCCTCATTCCACCTGTGTACTTTCAATGGCACGTACTGCTTTTGCCCTTCCCCAGAGGATCATGTCCCTATGACAAAGGTGTTCTAATATGTGTCTCTGTGACATGTGCCTGGTGTATTGATGTAGTGTCACTTGTTCATCCTCACAGGTAGGCGCCTCTGCCAAGAAGCAGATATGGCTGACAGTGCCGTGAGGAGTGCGTTTGTAAGTGCACAGTTGCATGGATACACTGCCAGGGTTTAAAGGTGCTGTGCAGATCCAGTTACCCACAGTATAGCGGTGCTCTCCTGCCTCCCTTCCCCTCCTTGCAATGTGTTCCCTGGTCTGTGTGTAGTCACTCCTTCACAAGGTTATCTAGGCTGGCACTTTATCCACGTGAACTATGCCTGTAGCATCATGTCTGGGGGTGGTGTGTAACAGGTTTTGGGACCTTGCCTGTGCCCTGTCCAGTTCAGTACATGTGGGTTCCATGTCAGTTGGCACTGAGGCTGAGTCCAGACATGGGAGTTAGTCTCTCAAGTGTCATGCCTTACAGCACGCATGTCCTATGTTGTGGCCTGTGACATGATGTGCATGAGTGTGCGATACGCATAGTGCAGGGATGGTGGCGTGTGTTGCAGTCATTCCCATTCAGGACCATGGAGTTGTGTGGCCACTACTGTCCCCTGGGGCATATTTTCCTAGGTGTCATGTGTGTCATCACAAAACGTGGACACTCTCAGTGTCTACAGCATAGGTTGTGCTCTGTGCCATTGTCCCCTGGCACCATGTATATTGACGTAAAATGTAGTACAAGTGTCCACTGTACAGCCTGACCTGATTTTCCTTGTTCATACTCACGGTGGCCAGTGCCTGTGTGTCTTGTTACAATCATCTGATGATGACCATTTGTACATGATTATTTGGACAGGCGCACCTTGGGTATTTGGCATCCAATCTTGCATTTATGCAGCCCCTGTTTATTTCACCCAGACTAAGAGATGTAAGTGCTTCCTGTGTCTCAACAAATTGTCTCATGTAGGGGGTGGTTGGTGCGGGCAAAGCCTACATGTCAAAACCTGA
Source organism: Triturus cristatus (assembly GCF_964204655.1). Classification (NCBI taxonomy): domain Eukaryota; kingdom Metazoa; phylum Chordata; class Amphibia; order Caudata; family Salamandridae; genus Triturus; species Triturus cristatus. Next base: position 379,471,379 of record NC_140582.1, on the reverse strand, counting down.
AATCTCCTTGCTAGGTCTGGCCAGTGTGTGATGTTTGTCTGGACATACACTCAAGGTGCAGTGAGCCATGCATGTTGGGCATGTTTTCAGTATTACCTATGCAGCATGTGCCTCAAGTTCATGGATATGGTCCCTGCTCATCCCTCTTTTCGGCACCGCTGAGTGGTGCAGATGCAGTGCTGGATTGTCCTCAGGGCCTGGCTCCTATGTCAAACTCCATTTCATGTCATTTGCTATTGTGTCATGCTCTCCATGGATTTTCAGTGGCATGGTGGGTCAACCAACTGTGTGTTGCATGCCCTACATCTGTACCTTGTTTTGTAGATGTTACTGATCTTTCTTTGCAGGCTATGCACTGTAACCTATGTAGATTGGACTCATGTGACATATGTATACAGGTGTGTGATTAATTGCTGTCTCTTCACCTTGCCCACAGCATCGTTGGGGGACACGGAGGGAGACATGAGCACAGACGGAGCGGAGCGACCGAGCACCAGTGCCAGCGTTGACATCGTGGCTGGCACATTGAGTGGTACTGAGGCGGAGGAGAGTGAGGCCGAGGACCTGTCCACTGGCACGACAGAATATGAAGCTGACGGGTCCGAGGATGATCTCTCCGAGTGGGCGGAGGCTGCACCAGCAGCTGACAGCGGCACAACATCGCACCCCGCCCCCTCCATTGCCATCAGTCGCCTCCCACTTGCTCGTGTCCCTTCCCAGCGTGGCCGGTCACCACATGTCTCCTTCCTGCCAGGCACCGCACCCCCTGCCCCTGTCTCCACTGCTGCCGCCAATGCTGAGTCTGTGGACATCCAGCGGCAGTTGCAGGTTGGTCAGGCTGCGATCCTTAATGTCCTCCATGGCCACAGCCAAGTGCTGCACAACATGGAGGCATACTTGGAGGGCATTTTTTCATCGCAGGCTGACCAACGCTAGTTGCTGAGGTCCATAGACTCGACACTGACTGCAGCAGTGGGTCTCCTGCAGCGCTACGTCCCACCCCCTACCCCTGCCCCATCCACACTTCCCACTCCCATGCCTGTCCCACGTACACCCAGACATCAGCATGCACCCACCACAACAGACACAGGCACCACATCAGCAGGGAAGGTCATACGCACACCTCCTGGCACGCACACACAGGGTGAAGTAGGCACACCCACTGGGTCAGGGGGCAAACGTAAGTCATGCAGACAGAGTGGGAGTACGGGTCGTACTTACACTGTTGGGGTGGGGGGTATGCTCCATACGTACGTGGGTGAGGGTACGGGTCGTACTTACACTGTTGGGGTGGGGGGTACGCTCCATACGTACGCGGGTGAGGGTACGGGTCGTACTTAGACTGTTGGGGTGGGGGGTACGCTCCATGCATACACGGGTGAGGGTACGGGTCGTACTTACACTGTTGCGGTTGGGGGTACGCTCCATGCATACGGGGGTGGGGGTACGGTCCGTACATATGCGTCTCCACGCTATGTGAGGCTTTTGCGGGTCGTACCCAGGCCTTTGCCACGTGGGTACAGCCGTCCTGCCATTGTTGGGATGACGTAGGTGTGGGCGGGGTACGACTCGTACCCACGCTCTTAAGGCGTGGGTACGGGACGTAGCTGTATTGTTGTGTTGCCGGTTCGCGTCGTCAAGCACTTCCGTTGTGGCGGACGCTGGCTTTGCTGGACACGCCCCCACCCCCTCGTAGTGACCAGGGCCTGGGGGTCAGGTATGTCGAGGGCATGTGTGCTGTGTGACTTTGGTGGGGGTTTTGTGGCCTGCCCCTGGTCCTGCCCCCCCCTTTCCCCCCTCCCTTTTTTGTTCTGACCTTCTGCGGCATCTGCGTCCGAACCTGTAGAGGAGGTCGACTGCTATGAGGGCCGGGATGACACGTAGGTTCGGGTCCATGTCTGTCCGTCGCGTACAGGTACTCCTTGTTCGCGTCGTCCTGATTTCCCGGCAGTTTTTGGCAGCCGGAAAATATTCACCGTGCGGGATGACGTCGGTGCGAATCGTGATTCCTGGTTCGTGAATGGCAGGCTGCGTGTGTCCCGACGTCACGTCGGCGCTTTCCCGGATCACATTTGTATGTTTATTTTCGTCGGTCGGGGTTTTGTACGATTCGTACGGAAATGGTGTTTCCGTGCGAATCGTAATTCCATGTTTGTATATTTTGACGACCGGGTACGCGTCGGACGGAGAATATGCTCCGTCCGACGGTTCGTACCCGGTTTTTACTGGATCGTGATCGGCACCCAAATGTTGAAAATAAATGTAACTAAAAGGAAACATTAACATCAAGAATTTGTGTTGTGGAGCTGACAAATATTCATGTATTAAATGTGGTTATTGATTACGTTATTTCATATACAAGTAAATGTATTAGTTGAATTGCACTAGTGTTATGAGATTTTGTAAAGCTTATATGTTGTCTTTCTTATGTTGGCTGAAACTTGTAGGCCTGAAATGCGAGTCCCTAAAAACACTTGCTTTAGAATTAACAGTTGGATTTCATGTATACTGTGGAATTTGTTCTTTCTCACATTTTGTGCTGCAGATGAGGAAATGCTCGCTGGATAGAATAATGTCTTTGTGTTGCTAGTCTGGCAAGGAGAGAAGATGATACAATTGTGTGGCTTGAGTTTATAAAGGAAGGTAATTGTGTTTCACAAAGGAGAAGGCCTGGGAACCAAAGAAAAATTGTATCAAGGAAAGTACGACGTCGACATTGTGGAAAATTACCTTCAGGACTATACCCAGGGTCGATAGAGTGATCCGAAGTGCAGCCTGGGATTGCTACCTATGAATAGCTGGTTGGTGGGAGTAGGGATAGTGCACCACTTCCTTCTTGCCTTCAGAGAGAGAGCACCTTAGAACGAGCTCTGTCTTTGGTAGCTTTATGCTACTTGACTGATTGATTGTGGGGAAAATTCTTAGGAAGTCTCCACATGGTAACACTTTTTATCCTTCCTCCTGAAAATGCATGTTTAGGGATGTCATCTTAGTGTTAGAGTAGGTATGGATATAATGATTATTATCTACCCACCCTTGATGAAGGGAAATTTGGACTCATGCTTCCTGATTTTCTGCATCCTACTTCTTGAATCAATTGTGCTGTCTATGCTGCACCATCTAAACTGGATTCACAGATTTGGCTGCATGCTGAGCCCTCTGCACTTCTATACACTTGTGTTGAGGTGTCTCTATGTTCAGTTATTTGTGGCTTTGTGATAAATCAACTAACCCTAAGTAGTTGTCTGTCAGTTATCATGTATCCATGAGAACCATTGGCAAATTGATTGTTTTCCTAACAACTTTTCTCCCCTTTACACTTTCTTACTGTGAAAAAACCCATCAGAGTGTGACTCTTAAACTTATGGTCCCGGCACTTTTAGCTGGTAGCAGTGTAGGATCGACCGCACTTAGTTGACTGCGTATTCACATTTGATCTTTGTTACGGGACACACGTACCAGACCAGAGACACACATGCATTGTTTCCCGTACACAGGATTTCTAAAGGACATCACATCTATATATTGGGGAGAGGATTTGGCCTAAGAGATAGGGCGGTCGTCCTCGAATCTGGCAAACTGGGTTCGAGTTTTGGCAACGACACGGAATATCCTGTGATTCTGGGTAAATCACTTAATCTACCCGTGCCTAACAAAAAAAGAATGTGTCCTCATGTAACACAACTGGTGCTATGTAAGGTGCTCTAATACCCGAAATGGGTCACGTTCGCTCTATATAAAACTCCGTTAAAAAAAAAAAATATATATATATATATATATATATATATATAAGGATACACTGACCCTATTTACGATGTACTCATAATCAAAAAGGACATTTGTTCTGGTACACAAATGGTATATTCCCTCTATTTGGGGTTCCATTTTCCTTATACGATTACATGGGTTACATCATTTTCATGAATACCGAAAGGATACAGTATACTTATAATTTGATCTTTATTTCAACCGACAGGGAGGTATCAAAAAGAGGATATAGCCCTGAAGAAGTCACAGGATATTGTGCCCATATTGTGAAGAAACGCGTGTTGGCTAAGAAACATGACAGCTGAACATAAGAAAAAATTAAATAAGAAAATAAGAACACAAATATTTTCCACATTGACATTACATATTTTGTATGGATTGTATTTGCGTGTGCTGGAGGACCTTGCTAAAGTTGTTTAGTTGGGTCTGAGCACATAGCAGAGAGGAGGGTGTTCTCTCTACCTCTGCAGAACCGCTTTTTGACTCGAGTATTTGACATATTATATTGTGGACTTCCCCGTGGGACGCAATTTCCGTATAAACTCAATGCCTGATTCCTTTAACTGGATCACACAAGCAGTAAGGGGGAAATCTGGAAGTAGTCTAGAATAGGTGGAACTTAGAATCCCAAAATCCCTAGCTAGAGCCCAATGATTGAGAAGGGAAGCAACAGAAATCTGCGAAGACCAAGGGAGTTCAATGGTGTGGCACGATGAGCGATGGAAGGAGGAGTGAGTACTAATATTGTGTATGTGGTGTGTTAGATTGTGGGAATGATTTGATTGTGTGATGTCCTGTGGAGTTGGGAATGAGAGTTGTGCGAATGTGGCTGGACATGGTCCAAGGATTAAGATTTGAGTTGCAGGTCCCGAAGTGACCTGAGATCCCGGGATATATTAAAAGGTGTAGAAGACACCAAGATTGTGATTGTCTAACCGAATATTTGAGACATCATCGGCAGGTCCACCAAAGATGTGTGAATGGGATGTATGAGAATCGTCTCTTGGACCTTGTGTTCAAGGTTAACTATACTGATTCAGATGATCCATGCTGACCGAGAGTCACTGTCTGTGATTATTCTTTTGTGGTTAAATTCCATTGATACTTTTAGATGGCAGACAATTACGAATTTCTAGACGATTGTGTGAGTGAATGCGTACGAAGAAAATGTAAAGAAGGGTGAGTGGCTGCAAGAAGTGAGAGTGACGTCAGAGTGTGCCGCACTGCAATAGGTCCGTTGGTGTGATGCAGCAATACGATTGGATGGTAATCATCAGGAAGTTGTGGCTGAGAAAGATTTGTCTATTGTAATCAATTGAACAAAAATTTGTATTTTGGAATCATGCCGTGCTTTAGCCTGTTGGATCTTTTCAGAGGTGACTAAGGGGTTGTTATTCGAGTGAGCGAAGAGGCACCACCCGAGGATAGTCCAGCACATTTTATGGTGACAAAAGTTGGGCTTCACACTCTAATTTGGCTCAAAAATTGGCATTAGATCACTGAGAAAGAGGGTGAATTGTCATTTCCATGCTTTGATTTATTCCAGTTTTTTTGTTTTTTTTGTTTTCCAAAACCTTTATTGTTCCATCGAAGAGTACACTGCTATTCAGCCAACAACCCGGAGGCAGGCAGCAAGTCTGCGAGGCGGAACTCCGCCCAAGCATTTGAGGTCGCACATTTGAACAGCAGTACAATATTTTGCAATGAGCTACACAAAACAAAACTAACAGAGAGCCAGAGTCGAAAGGAAGCAAACAATGAATAGTCGAAATGTCATAATCGCCTCCACGCTGCACCCACAGCACACCCAGACAACGCAATCGACTGACAACCCGCCACAGAAAGCGAGCCCCAAACCCCAGATCACTTATGTCAGGCGGATCACCACGTACAGCGCACCACAGTCAAACTCCAACCTCGCCACGTAACCAAAGTCACAATCAGACCCCCTAGTCATCTTCCAACGATGTCGTCCTAGCCAACCAATTCACCAGTGGCTGCCATATATCTACAGGCCTCGAGCGCTGTGGCAGCTGGTCCCAGTATGAAGTCAGCTGCTCCCTACAGTACACCGCCGCTCTTATCCAGGCTGCCACTTTCGGCGGCATCGTCTTCTTCCAGTGTAGCGCTACTTGACGCTTAGCAAGTAATAGCAAAAGGGCCACAAGCCTAGGTGAGGCCTTAGGCACATTCCTAACGAATCCCAAGAGGGCCACAAGTGGGTCCGGCTCCAGTTCCACCCCCACAATCTGCCTTACGGTATTGAAGACTGCAATCCAGAAGTCGCGTATGGGACCACACACCCATACGAGGTGATAGAACGTGGCCTCCTTCTCACCGCATCTCCAACAGTTCGCATCAGACCGTAGTCCCATCCTACACAGTTGTATGGGCGTACGGTAAGTCTGGTGCAGATAGTTGAAGTGCACCAACCGCAGCCGATAATTAGGGGATAGGTTTTCAAGTTGGGAGCAACAGTACTCCCACTGTTTCTCGGTAATAGATATACCCGCTTCATATTCCCACGAGGATCTGGAGTCAGTGTGCACAACCGGAGCTGTGTTTTGTGTAGCTCTATAGATACGTGTGATCAGTTTGCGCGCAGAGGAATTCGAGAGTACGTCCTCCAAGGCCGCAAGCGTCGGCGGAGCATCTGGAAACATAGGGTACCTGCCCTTGCAGGCAGACCGCAGTTGATAGTAGAGAAGAAGCTCGGAGGCCGTCGGTTCCGGCGCTGCCGCCATATCCCACACTGTAAGGAAAGTATCGTCCGGGTACAAGTCTCCCGCCACCTTCAGGCCGCAGGCCTGTGCCCGCCGCACCACCGCCGCGTCCGTCAATGGCCCCAATAGTGGATTATCCGCAAGGGGCATACTCGGCGCATATAAATCATCAACGCCCGCACGTTTGGCAATGCTTGACCAGGCCCAGCGTACCATTTCAACAGTATCAATGTCATCCCGGGAGCGTCTGTATCTCTGATACACCGCTGCACGAAGGGGGCAGGGGGCCGCAACGTCCATCTCGATAGCCACGTGCGGCTGGTAAGGGATCGGGTGCTGCCAGTAGTGCAGGTATTGGGCCTGAGCACTGTACGCATATAGCTCCATGTCCGGGGCCACGAGTCCTCCCTGACGGAAGGGGAGTGTGAGGAGGTTCCAGGCCACTCTTGGCTGCTTACCCGCCCAGACCAGTTCAATCAAGGCGGAGCAGAGCCGGCGGAAGAACGACTTAGTGAGTGGCACGGGGATGTTTACGAATAAGTAAAGAAACTTAGGAACGACCACCATTTTAGCAATTGCTATGCGGCCCATCAGAGATAGCGGCAGCGCCTTCCAGCGCCTCACCTTACACTCCAGCCATTCCACGGCCACCCCAAAATTGGCCAGCCATATGTCCTGCACCGATCGGCTAAACCGTATGCCCAGGTATTTAATCTCATCAGTGACCCAGTCAATCGGGAATTCCGTATGGCATTGACTCGTACCGTCCGTCAGCGGGAACATCGCCGACTTCGACCAGTTGATATCAATACCCGTGAGGCCACTGTATCTTGTCACCTCACGCATCAATGGGTCAAAGTTTTCCGATGGATTCAACATATATATGGTTATGTCGTCGGCGTACATAGACACCAGCAGGCCACGCGACGTGAAGCCGATACTGCGATGAGTGTGATGTTGGCGCAAACGGGCCGCCAGCGGCTCCGTCGCAATGGCGAACAGCAATGGCGACAAGGGGCAGCCCTGCCGAGTCCCTCTGGTTATGGGGATCGGGGCAGACGTCTGACCATTAACCCTCACCCTAGCCGTCGGGTCATTATAGAGTATTCCAATGCGCCTGGCAAAGGAGGGGCTGAAACCCATGCGAGTGAATAACGCCCGTAGGAATTTCCACTCTAATGAGTCGAACGCCTTAGTGGCGTCAAGCAATGCGGCCGCGGCCTGCACCTTGGGATCCAAATAATGCAGGAGCCCAAACAGTACTCTCAGATTGTGGGAAGTGGACCTCCCCATAACAAATCCCGACTGATCGGATAACGCTATCTGTGGCAGCATAAATTTCAGACGGTCAGCGAGTAATTTCGCGTATATTTTAGCGTCAAGATTAATTAGCGAAAGTGGGCGATATGAGTCCGGGATTACAGGATTTTTGCCAGGTTTAAGCAGCGTAATGATAAGGGCCTCTCGCATCGAGGTAGGGAGGATGCCCAGCTCCATCGCTTCCTCAAAAACTCTGTGCAATCGCGGGACAAGTAGGTCTGCATATTCCTTGTAGAAGGCCGCCGTCAGCCCGTCGGGGCCTGGTGCCTTGCTGAGTGGCATAGCGGCTATCACCGCTCGAATGTCCTCCTGCGTGAAGGGTAGGTCCATATATTGTCGGGCATTATTACTGAACCACGCTAGTGCTATGGTGTCCAGGTAGTCACTAATAATAGTGTCGTCAGGTGTCACCTTAGAGGTATACAAGACCTTATAGTAATCTGTCATCACTGTCGGTATAGCCGGAGGGTCTCGACTCACTTCACCCCCTGACCCATGTAGCTCCAGAATATGCTCCGACCCACGTGGCGGGTGCAGCATGTTGGCTAGTGTTCGTCCAGCACGATCACCCTCTCCATAACGTCTGGCCTGAGAATCTTTGGACAAGAACGCGACCTCCCTTTCCGCCTCCTCTTGATACATGGTCAGTTTCGTCCTGAAGGCTGCACTCGCCCCACCAGAAGGGGCCGCCATCATCGCAGCTTCAAGCTGGGCAAGTTCAGATTCCAACTTACTCAGGGTATCTCTTATGGAGCGCAGAACACCAGTTTTTAGCTCCATGCAATGACCCCTGGTTACTGCCTTACAGGCCTCCCAGAGCACGCCAGGTGAATCTACTGAGCCCTCGTTAAGTGCGAAGTATTCCTCCAGTCTTTCCCGCAAAGAATGCTGGAAGACCTGGTCGCGCAGCGCACGGGAGGGGAACCTCCAACTAAACGGCTGAATGTACTGCGGCGGCGTGGATAGCGTCAAGCACACCGGGGCATGATCAGAAAGAGACCGTGGCATGTGAGTCACCTCTAACAACGATGAGTGCAAATCTCTGGACAGCAGCCAGAAGTCCAATCTGGACCAGGCCGCACAATGAGCTGTAATACACGTACCGGCGCGGGCCTCAGGGTGCAGTGTCCTCCAGGAGTCCACCAGCCCTGCCTCCTGCATAATATAGCCAAGCGCCTCCGACGCCCTGGGGTGATGTTCCCGAGTTGTGCCCTGCCTATCTTTAGTATCTGACAGTACCACATTATAGTCACCTCCCCACAATATCGCTGCCGGTCCACAGGTCCGCACCCTATGCCACAATTCCTCGTAGAACTCCGGATTATCGTCATTCGGGCCATATACATTCACCAGAATCACTCTCGCGCCGCACAGCGAACCAACTAACAGAACATACCTGCCCCCTGCGTCCCTGATTTCCTCATGCGTCCTCCAGTGAAGCCCCTTTCTGATGAGTATCGCCACCCCTCTGGAGTAGTTAGAATAGTGAGCGTGGACTACCTCACCCCATCGATTGTGCCTGAGCAGCTGCGCAGCGTTGACCGTCAGGTGCGTCTCTTGCAGAAGGCAAATGTCCGCACCTTTTCTAATTAGGAAGGCCTGTATCAGTCTCACTTTGCGTCTATCATTCATACCCCGTACATTCCAGGTAATACACTTTATGCTATTCATAGCACCAGGCGTGTTAACAAAGTTCGGGCAAGCTTCAGACATATACCAACCCCCCAGGCACCCGGCCACTTCATACCGAAACGCAAAGCAAGCATTACCAGCCCAGCGGGTCTCAACATATGGGGGCGGCCATGCCTCAGCAATCTGTAAGCCCGCCGACAAGGTAGGGAACCTCCGCACGGCAACAAGCATTGAAATAAAACTCGATCAGGCCATGGACCTGTTCCTCGTTGCGTCACTACCGGCAACCCTTCTCTGATAGACAGCACACATCCTACCCGTCCATCCGGGCATCCTGCTCGGCAAATGCCAGAACACCTCTTGCTATGTGACTGTCGACATGGCAGCGTAGAATGCACAATATGCGATTCAATAGCAGTTTTCGCCTCCTCTGACCCAGCTCTGAAACTTAAATAGAACTCAACAAAATCCCCCAACCACAACCAAACCCCAACCCCACCCGCTCCAACCCCCCAATCAGGTTGTGCAATGACCTCCCAGGTCCCCCTCCCAACTACGACAACTGTAACTACAGTACTTAGATGTGAACGGTGAATGGGAATCATCCCTTGAGGTACGCAGGTTGGCCACCCACAAGCCCTGTACTCATGACAGGGCGATCGAGCGCGGGCCTAGTGTACCAGCTCAAGGACCCCCCCCCTCCCGATCCCGCAGTCCTACTTAGCTCCCTTCCAGCATCTGAAATTGATCCTCCAGGGAATTCAACATTCTCTATGGCCCAGCCCGGCGCAGACAGGCAATACCCATCAACTTAACAAGAAGCATACATGAACAGTCATTCAACATCACTTAGCCTGTCCCGCCGGTCCGGGTCATCTGCAGGTGCCTGAGTCTTTTGGTCCTTTACCAGTTGTTTGGCATATTTCAGAGCCGCCTTCGCGTCAACAAAGAAGGACGGTTTACCGGGACCTTGGACCCGGAGTTTTGCAGGGTAGATGAGGGAGTATTTGGTGCCCGCCTGTTGAAAAAGTTTCTTCGCCGGCAAAAATTCCCTTCGAGCGCCCTGAACCTGCATCGTATAGTCCGGATATAATGCAATGTGGTTGCCCTTGTATTGCACGTCTGTCATGTCTCTTGCCATCCGTAAGATCACGTCCCGGTCTCTATAATTTAAGATTCTTGCAATAATAGGCCGGGGCGGTGCACCCGGTTTAGGCCTGGGCCCCAATGATCTGTGAGCCCTCTCGACCAGGAACATCGAAGACAAACCCGACCCAAACAGATCCTTAAACATTTGTTCAACAAAAAGCTCCATGTTTGTTATGTCCGTCGTTTCCGCCACACCCGTGATGAGGACGTTGTTGCACCTCGAGCGCGCTTCCAGATCCTCATTTTTCTGTTGTATGAGTGTCAGGATCTTATCCATGCCCCGCAGTTGGCCGGCAAGGCCGGTCTGATTTTCCTCCGTGTCGGCCACACGTGTTTCGAGCGATTCCACTCTTCCTTCTTGTTTGTCCATGCGAGACGTGATTAAGGGTGGGCGTAGTTCGCGAAGTAGCACTTCGCGAAGCTACGCAAAGTGAAGTTCGCACTACGCGAGCTACGCGTAGCACTTCGCGAACTGCGAAGTAACATGTTCGCACTGTGCAAGATGTTGTTTTCAATGATTGCACAGTGCGGACAAGCAACCGGCACTGTGCAATCATTGAAAATGGCATCTTGCACAGTGCGAGCTGTAGTTTTCTGCTGCTCGAGTAGATTTTTACTCGAGCTGCAGCTTTCTCAACGCGAACTGGTAGTTTCTCATCGCGAGCGGTCGCGAGCATACGCGACCCCTCGCAATGAGAAACCTGACCTTCTCGCGTTGGGAATCTCGCCGGGAGGTTTATTTTCCATGCTCGCGATCGCGAACAAGGAAAAAGTCTCGCCAGGATGTCATTTTGCTTGCTCGCGGTCGCCAACTTGACGTTGAGGACCGCGAGCAAGCAAAAAATGACCGCAGCACTACGCAACACTACGCTACGCGTGTTCGCACTGTGCTACGTGCAGTTCGCGTAACGCGAAGTAGCGCGAACTTCGCAAACTACGCGAGCGTAGCGTAGTGCTTCGCCCAGGCCTAGACGTGATACCGTCCATGCGGGCCGCCAGCGCATCCATTTTGCCATCAATGCCATGTAAACTTGTTTTCAGTTCCTGAAACATGGCTTTAATGTCCACATCCTGAGCACCACTCCGGTCTGCTCGAGAATACTCAGCCTCACGGTGGTCTGGGTCTGGGTCCGGCGGCTTCTGCTTGGACTTGTCGAAGGTGATTTTCGGCTGCCGCGTGTCCGGCTTGCCCATGGCCGCTCACCGGACGCCACCCGGCGCCGGTAGTGTGTGTGGGCAGCCGAGCCGCGATCTCCTCACACTGCACCAGTCGCCGCCAGTCGCCAACCACCAGCGTCTCGTCGAGGGCAGCAGGGCGGTTAGGCCTCGTTGGTAGGTAAGAGGGCTGTGCCCCCAGTGTCGGGGCACACTCCGGACACAGAGAAGCGGACCAAGCGGGGGGAGTCACAGCACAGACCGTCGGAGCAGGCCGATACTCGTGTAGCCGTTCACTTTCCGCATCCCAGGTCAACGCAGCACAGCGGAGAAGGCCAACCGCAGGAGCGCCCCCGCACCCCGGTTAAGCGAATATCCGGAGGGGAGAGCAAGCCAAGCAATCCCGCGCCAGAGCCAATCGATTCACTGCTCCGCGCCCCGACCCCCCCACTGCTCCGGGGGGGCCCTGGTCCTAAGCGAGCCCTCAACAGCACAGCAGTACGGCCGGGGCAGGCACGGCAGCCGACCACGTCTCTCCGATCATCGCCCCGGGGCCTCCGACCATAGCACTCCGCCACACTACGGCTTCAGGAAAGATGGCCGCCACTGCAATCATCCGATCGGGCCTGCCACTGTTCACCGGTATGCACTCCAGGGGCAGGCGATAGAAAGGAACAAATCAGAGTCTCAGTCCATGAGGTTCGGCAACACGTGCTCCCAGAGCAGGGCCCAGCAGCGTTCGCCGAGCACAAGCATCGGGGCCCTCCGCGCCGTCCACGCCGGTCAGCTAGCTCCCAGTGCGCCGCAGAGCGTTCGGGTCTCTCCCTTAGCCGCACCTCCAGTCCACTTTCAGTGTTCCCCACACCAGACGCCGCTGCCCCAGCCTCACTGCCTCAGCCGCAGGGGGTGAACATCCGGCGGGGCGCGCGTCTCCTGGGGCGATCGAACAGCCTCTGCCTCACCCCTCGGTCAGGTTTCAGGCCTTCCACACGCAAGGCCCCGTCTCTCGCGATTGTTGTAGGCCGCCGCGTCTCCGTGCTTCCTGCGGGCCGCTCTCCGCCCACGCGTCTCCGACGGGGTCAGAACAGCCAGCGCACAGGGCGGACACCCTGGACTACCGTCTCGGGCGGGGAGGTCCGAGCCCGCACCCCAGTTCAGCAAATAATTGAAGGATTTCTGTGCTCGATCGGCGGAGCTGCGGTTTCAGGCAGCCATTCCGCTCGGCAGCCAAGCCACGCCCCTTGATTTATTCCAGTTGGTTGTATTGAATCAGTTCGGATGAGCAATGTTTGCGCTGCAACCTTTGCCTACTTAGGTTGAAGTGTTAGATGCATGAATGCATGCAGCTAATGCTAAGCAGAGGAGAAATATCAAGGGAGAATGAGGAAAACTGTAAGAGCATATAAGGATGCACAGTGAGATGTGAAGCTCACGAGATGGAGTGTGGATACAATTGAGCGAAAGAGGTTGTACCCAGTACTGGTTGGAGATAGGGAGTCACCAGACAGGAGTAAAAGGGTAATTGGAAGTGACAGTAATGATAACGAAGACAGCTTATTGGACGGATTGTTAGCCAAGCATCCTCCACTTTATAGTCCAGTCCACAGTCAGGCGAAGGGGGGTGAAACTCAGAATGTTTTGAGAAGGTGGGGAGTGTAGTAGCTGAGGTTGGTCCTGAACCAGGAGTCACAAGAATGATATCAACAAGAGTCAGGGGACAGCTGAGTCTACCTCTGGAGGTATGGAACAGAACAGTGTAAATTCTGTCCACGGTTGCCAAAAGCTCTTACAGCACTGGTTACCATTGGTCCTGTTGTCTCTGTTTATGACCTAAGCTCAGTGGAAAGGCTTAGAGACAGCCCATACATGCTGAAGGAACAGGATTAGGAAGAACAGGTAGCACAAATGGAATTGTCCTTCGTTAGTGCCTATGGAATCTAGTTCCCCGTTAGCGGCTACCGCTGACCCTACTGGAGTACGTGTTGGCTCCAGTACTATAAGGTCTATAGCCATGGTAAGCCATAATTCAGATCTACGGATGTGGGAAACTCCTGTGAGAGAACCACGTGGTGTGACTTTAGAAGCAAGCACAAGTCATATACCCTATGGAAACCAACATGTTCTAGATGTCGCAGACTTGGAGTCCTGGTTGAGAGACCATAATACCAGTAAGGAAAGTCAGAACAGACGTTGAGTCAGGGTACCACCAAGGCTGCAATGAAGGTGAAGTTGGTGGAGAAGGTGAGGCTGAAGGCTGAAGTAGACATAATTATTAGCGGGAACCTACCTTTAGATAGAATAGAGACCTATGAGCTGGATGATCTGCTATTTGTTGCAAAGGATGTCACCCGAAGGGCAAGACAAGCACATGAGAGGCTGTCGGAGTTGACTCAGAGCTATTCAGTAGACTTATCTCGAACAAAAACTGTACAAGGAAATCATAGGCTTATGTACAGTGATCAAAAGCTAGAGGAAATGAGGGTGGCTGGGTTGAAGACACACATCCGAGAGCTGGGCTTGGAGTATGCTGGATAAGTGGGAGGAGAGATTGTCGAAGAAGAGCACAAGAAAGACGACAGGAGAGGCACCACCTCCCTGAGGTGGAACGCAGGGAGTAGAGGCATATCTATTTTGTGAAGTGCCTAGCAGAGGGTATGTGCATGTTGCCTGGAGTCGGTGTGACCTTGCTGCATTCACGAGTGAATTTCCCAGGCTGAGGGAGAAACCTGTGGGATAGTATAAGCAAGTTGATTGCTTTGTTAAAACCTCAAAAGTGTTGTGGATTGATTGAAATACCTGTTTTGAAATTGTGGTTCCTAGTGATCTATGGTCTGCTTGTAAGATGACTATTGAGTGGCCTGCTGCTCAGCCAGAGAGGGATTCAGTAACTCATGGTCCTTCACCTTAGGGGTGGGCGGAATTTGCGTAATCGCGTTACGCAAATCTTCGCGAAACGGTAAAAAATCTCCGCGAACATGCAGAAATTCCGCGAACACGCGGAATTGCATGTTCGCGATGCTTTTTTCCTGTTCACAGTTGCTGTTTGCGTGCTCGGGGAGAAATATCTCGTGAACACGCATTTTGAGAACGCGACCAAGAAAAAATTTCGCAAAGTCGTGGAAAGCAGAATTTTGGGCAATTTCGCGTTCTCCGCGAAACGCCAAATTACCGAAATTCTGCAAATTCCGCGAGCGGAACGGAATTTACTGCCCAGGCCTACTTCACCTTAGGTTATGAAGGAATACGATCAGGTGATCACATGGTTGCAGTCCAAAATAGCACCACAGGATATAGATTGGGTTAAGCTAGATCCAGGAACCTAAAGAGTCAGTGCATGCTTACTATGAGAGGCTGTTGCAAGCCTTTAAGCAGTACAGTGGATTAGACACACTCAACCCTAATGACAGGGTCAATTTGTATCCAATTTTGTGATTGAATTTAAGCCAGGGATCACACTCATGTTTCAACAGCACCTAATATGTTGGCAAAACAAATTCGTAGATGAAATCGTACGGTATGCCAGTTACTGCAGTGATGAGGTTAAAGGAGAAACTGATGCTGGTCCAAATTCAAAATTCCCAAAAGGGAGAACAGGTACAGGCAATGATAGGAACTGTAGCTCGCGGTCAAGGGAATGTCCCAGGAGGTGTCCAAGTAACATCAGTCACAGGGTCGATAGGAGAGGGAAGAGTGTGTCCCCATGGATCCTAAGACAGGGATAGATGTTGCAACCCTGAAGAAGACCACAGCCTGTCATTTTTGTCACAAGATCTGTTATTGGAAGCGCAAGTGCCGCCTTAATCCTGCGAATCAAGTGCAGGAAGGAGAACTTGTTCAGGTGGCAGATGGGGTAAATCAGTTACCAACAGTACCTAGGCTGATATCACCAAATGCAGGAGGTAACCAGAGTCAGCTAATGCAAGTGCCTCAGCCCCCAGGAATCTCACAGGGCAGTCAAACTTATCACCAGATGCCCTTAATGGGAGCGCTGGATGGGTTTGATCTGGATTGGTCCTTATGACGGTGCCTGGGGGAAAGGGAGTTTGGACTCTTGAAGCAATCGTAGAGGTAGACGAGAGTGGACCATATGTAGAAGATGATATGGATGGTCACCCCAATACAATCTTGATTGATACTGGTGCTACCCATTCTACTGTGAGATCTGCAGTAGCCCCAAACCTGCCCCTCCCAGGAACATTGATCCAAGTTGTAGGAGTGTCGAACAAAGGAATGACAAACCCTTTAACAGAAGAGGTGCCAGTGAAAATTGGAATTTTTCAGGATCACCAACAGTTTGTGGGGTGTGATTCAAGTCCAGTCTGTTTGCTAGGGCGTGTTATGCTGTGTAAATTTATTTGTACCATCTACTGCACACTGTAGGGAATTGAGTTGCAGACTAATGATGAGGAAGCTGCCTTTAAACTGGCAAAGCAGAACTTTTTTGCTACCTTGTTCCCTTTACTGACAGTGGAAGATATGTGGCTGGATTTGAGAGTGTCATGATTTCCTCACTGTGCTCTCATGCCCATCACCAGGGGGCTGAATTGTGGGATTTGAAACTGTTATAATAAGCTTCTCGACCCTCCTCTGCATGCACATACTGACCTCCAGCCATATGCACTCTACTTGGAAATGGCCATCCATTCCCAATCCATGCTGCATTTTGTGGAAGCCAGCCTGCTTATGCTTGAAGCCAGCCTGCTCATTCCTGAAACTCTATTACCTAGAAATCCCTGCTCACTGCTTAATGTCCACCCCTGCAGACAAAGGATGAGTGGAGGAATCCAACTCACTTCTAGCTGGGTGCTACTAGCCTGCTCACACCTGATGCATGTAATTGTAGTGAGCTCTTTTTAGCCCCATCTCAGTAGTGGCTCCTGGTGGGAGTGCTGCCAGGCAGTGACTAGGGGCGGGGGAGGGGCAGGGTGGGGGGTAGTAAACACTGGAATATGGATGAATGCAGGTAAGTAGACAATTAAATCAATACAATGAAATTTTTTGCACGCCAAATGCAATGCAGCGCGTGCAATAAAATTTGTTTTATTGATTTAATTGCCTACTTACCTGCATTCATCCATATTCCAGTGTTTACTACCCCCGCCCGACACCACCGCCTGACACCACTCCCACCAGGAGCCACTACTGCCCCAGCTCCTTTCGTCCAGGGTTGGTCATTGTAGCTGTGTGCCAGTGAGACTGACCCTTGTTTCCTTAGCTTTTGATATCCTTGCTTGCAGTGTTCCCTGAGTTTTAGTTATTCCCTGTTCATGAGCTGCTACAGTTCTCCTTGTTCCTGAACTAGCACTGCCTGCAGTGCTACCTTGGATCCTGAGCTTTAGTAATTTCCTGTTCCTGAACCAGCACTGCCTGCAATGCTACCTTGGGTCCTGGGCATTAGTTATCACCTGTTCCTGAACCAGCACTGCCTGAGGTGCTACCTTGGCTCATGAGCTTTTGCTCAATTCTTGTTCATGCTCTAGCACAGCCTTCAGTGCTACTTTGTTTTCTTGACTCCTGATCCAGCACTATTCTAGTATTCCCATGTAGCCTCCCCTTCTGTATATCTTTCCCTGTCCCTGCATTTCTTCTCATTTCCTTGGTTCCAGTTCCCAGTTTGCATTCTCTCTATTCCTGCTGTCTTGTTTCTATTACCTTGTGTGTTTGTTACTTGCTTTCCTCTAAGAGAATCTGTGTTTCCCTTTTTTCCTGTTAAGCACTCCACCTTGCTTGCTTCTTGTCTATTGTGCTTGTGTTTAGTTCTATGCCCTGCTTGGTACTGCTTTGCGTTTTCCTGTTTGATCACCAGGATCCGTGGGAATAGCTGACAACCTAGGTTTTTTTTCTTGCCTACTGTGACTACGGTCTTTGAGTTACATTTATAACATCACTATAAGTATTAACTCCACGGACCCTGCCTTTGCATGTATATCTGTCAGAGTCCAGTCATCTAGGACCAACATTGTTCCTTGCGCAATCATCACACCCAGTAAACAGATGCAAAGACGCTTACCTGCCCGCAGGAAACTCAGGATAATAGTCACCAGCTGCAGGGTTTACAGAAAATCCCGTAGGAGGTGGGAGAACGCAACTACGGTTGCCGGTCTAGAATCTCACGGGTGGTTGAAGTCGCGAGGACAGACTCGGCAGAATTCGGAGCAGAATTCGGAGCCGCGCACTTCATCAAGGATTTCTTCGTGTGCATCTCCCACACAAGTGCATAAATCAGTCAGGTGGTTAGAGTAGTCGGTTGTTTTTTAAGCATGTGTAGTTCAGGGTAGTGCTCGTTACGGAAGGATTGGTCAGTTTGTTGGAGAATTAAGTAGAGACATCTCTTCACAAGAGTATTTTCGAAGGCATCCAAGGAGAAATATGAGGTTACCGATAAGTGAGAACCTTACCTGAAACTCAGCAATTTCCATTGGGTACCAGTCTTCTCCAGCGACTCAACCGCAAGTATACGGCTGTATGAAAAAAAAGGAAAATGTAAATAAACAAAGAGTGTGTTAAAAGCAAGACTGTGAATATTGGGTAAAAGACATTGTTTGGAAGTACAATTATATTTCAGTAATTATTCTTACCTGAGAGAAAGAAGAGGAGCACAGGCCTTGACTTGGAGGGTAAGAGAGCATTAACAGAATAGAGAATAGAGAAGTGAAATCACAATCTAAGAAAGGTGAATTCATGATTTTTGTGTTATTGCTGCACAGTTCACAAGAGAGAGAGAGAGCGAGAGCGAGAGAGAGAGTTAGTTAAAAGAAAGCAAAAGAATCCAGATGAGCTAATAAGAAAGACAAAAGAGGTGAACCAAGGAAAAGCAAGGCAGACTCTTCTCTGTCCCCTTCCCTTTTCCCCCGGCACGGTTCACGTGGGCGCCTGTTGTTCAGGAGTCCGTGGGAAGACCTGTTTAGGGAATTTGGAAAAGTCAGCATTCTGCTTCTGGGAGTTCTCGAAGCAAGTGAGTACCAAGTTGGGGCTTTGACAATATCCTATATGTGGGTATTTGCAGTCAGTATCTGTAACAGCAATTGTGGGTGAGAAACTTACTGAGCTTCAGTCTTTCCGTCCTGAGCTCCTGAGTGCTTTACCCCACATTTCCCTTTATTGTTAATGTTATGTGTATGTATACGTCTTGCACATTCCTCCTGGGTGTAGGTATTCTGAATGCTAAATTGCGTATTTAGTGCCCATTCTTTCTGAGTCCTAGCCATCTTGTTCACTAGTGCAGGCTTTCCATTTGGATCCCTTTTCTTCTCTGACTTCCTGTGGGATCCTGGGCAGCACTGCACTCCTCTTTCTGCTTACGTTTTCTACCCAGTCACCAGTCCTTGTCCAAGTTCCTGACAGTGTTCCAAACATAGTCCCGGACAGTCCCCGACAGAGAGACACGGTCTCTTCAGTGGTATGGGACTTCTCAGGGGAGGAAATCAGACTGATTCAAGGAATCTAGTGAGTCCGCATATAGGTTAAGACAAATGCAGAGTTCCTGAGAACGCCCTTGTGCAACCTGACTCCAGAAACAGTGGCAGGGACTACACCTGTAATAGAGTCCATGATTGCGCAGACCATTCCAAAGGAAATCGTGAGAAGCCTGTTCAATTCTCCTATCATGGGGTTGCAGAAGCCGAGTGGGAAATATTGCTTTGTACAGGACCTGAGGAAGCTCAATAACATAGTGATTCCATGTTGTCCCGTGGTACCAAATCCATCTGTGATCTTGTTCCAGATTCCTTGCGAAGCTGAGTGGTTCATGGTTGTTGACCTCTGGCAAACATTTCTCTCTATCCCATTGCACGGGGAAAGCCAATTTGTATTTGCTTTCTGTCTGCATAATTGTGTCTTAACCTGGTGTCATATCCCTCCAGGTTATACTGAAAGTCCATCCATATTCAATCAGGTCTTGAAAAAGAACCTTGAGAGCTTGATCCTGCCCCAGGATTTGGTGCTAGTTCAGGACATCAACGACCTCCTTATTGCGTCTGAGACACGGAAGGCTTGCAGGGACAATAACATCGCTTAACTGAACCATCTGGCTGACAATGTACATAAGGTGTCTCCAACTAAGCTTAAGTACTGTCTATATACTATAGAGTGCAGTATTTGGGTCATTAAATTGAAAAAGGAAACAGAAAGGTGTAACCAGAGAGAGTGTAGGCGATTATGAAAATGAATCAGCCCAATACACAGAAAGAGGTCAGAATGTTCTTGGGAATCGTTGGCTACTGCTCCTTGATGGCGAAGCAGATGCTGACCCACAAGGACATGTACGATCCGGTGCCTTGGGATGACAACTGTTTGCTTACCTTCTTGGAGATGAGAGAGTGCATCTGTTACCCTCTAACTTTAGTAATGCCTAATTACAACAAGGCCTTCTCATTATTCTGCCATCAAAGCTGTTGTGCTCTTTTTGTACTTGCCCAGACACATGGAGGTGCCTGTAGACCAGTGGCCTACTTCTCAGCTATGTTAGATTCTGTAGCTTCAGCGTTGCCCAGATGTCTCAAATCCATTGCTGCAACTGGTGTCAGTATTGAACGATGTGAAATTATTGTGATGGGTCATATTCAGTGGAGCTCCTGATGACAAGAACCAAAACACACCACTTGACAGATAACAGGCTAACAAGATATGAGCAGGTGTTATTCGCTGCTGAGAACGTTACTCTGAAGCGATGTTCTGTGTTAAATCCTGCTACCTTGTTACCTGTTCCAAATGCTGATGGGGAAAATTGTGAAGACCATGATGACACTGAGCTCTGCATGAAACCGAGACCTAACATTTTTGATGAGCCATTGCCTGATCCCAATCAATTCCTTTTTGTTGATGGTTCATGCTGAAGTGACAATGCAGGAAATCTGAGAGCATCATTTGCTGTCTGTACCATCTCTGGAGTGGTGCAAGCTGCTTATTTACAGGGAGTACACCCCACATATGTGGCTGGGATCAGTGCCTCGACCTATTCATGATTTGTTTGTTAGCAGACCCGTCACCATCTATACTGATAGCCAGTACAGTTTCGGTGTGTTCCATGACTTTGTACAGCTATGGTCTCGTAGAGGGTTCCTAATGTCATCGGGTTCTCCAATCAAGAATGGGGAGTATGTGAGACAACTGCTGGAAGCATTGCAATTGCCATGGGAAGTGGCTACTGTTGAATGTGCAGCCCATGGAAGAGGGAATGATTTTGTCACTACCGGAAATAGAATCGCAGATGAAGTTGTTAGTTTCTGTGCCATTCATGCATGTATTTTAACTGGTGAGAGTACAGAGCAGACTGACCTCAGCATGATGCTAGCTGTTGCTGACACTTCGGATGAAGTGAGACGATTACAATTTGAAACCACAGATAAGAAGCAAGCGGGTTAGATCAGAGCAGGGTGTGAGAGAGGAGAAATTGATCATTGGGCGTCAGCTGATGGCAGAGCAATATTACCAGATTGTTTGGTAAACCCAATGGAAGGCAGATTCATGGAGCAGCTTATTAGGAAGGGAAGCAATGGTGAGATTGCTCAGACAGATTTGGTTCAACCCGAGATTCAGAGTGATTGCAAATGCTGTGTGCCATTGATGTGTCACATGTCAGCAAATGAATGCTGGGAATGAGACTGTTATTGCCTTGAGTCATATTGGCAGATCGAGGGGTCCCTTTAATCCGATCGACATGGATTTTTTTTAGATGCCTGTGTGTAATGGATTGAGATATATCCTGGTTGTTATGTGCATCTTTTCTAGATGGTTTGAAGCGTACCCCACTAGACGGTGCGAAAGTCTCACAGAAGCGAAGCTGTTACTCAGGGAACTAATTTTCTAAATTCGTATTTCCAAATACATTGAAATTGGATAGATGCACACACTTTATAACGAGATCATGAAGCTGCTGTGCACCGCCTTGAATGTGGATCAATGACTGCATTGTAGTTATAGGCCAGAAGTGTCAGGAATCAGGACTTTAAAGACAAGGTTGGTGAAAGTTTGTACTTCTAAATTGTTAAAATGGCCTGGTGCGTTGCCTTTGGTACTTATGAGTCTGGGCAGCATTCCTGACAGGAGAACTGGGTTGTCACCTCATGAGATGCTAATGGGAAGAGTAATGCGTTTGCCTGCTGTGCCTGCTACTACATTAATTATTATCACAGATGATTTGATCCTCGACTACTGTAAAGGATTGGCTTCCGTAGTTCGTTCTGTGCCTCACCAGGTTGAAGCAGCCAATGCACAGTCCTGAAAGGATCTTTGCCATGAGCTGAACTCAGGGGATTGGGTCTCCTCAGAAAAGAAGTGAGGAAAAACTGTCTTGACTGTCAGTGGCGTGTGCCGTACTAAGTGATACTGGTGACAAACACTGCTGTGAAGTGCAGCGGAGTACCAAACTTGGTTCATGCCTCCCACACCCGACGAGTCACATGTCCCTCTGATGAAACAGCTCTTCTCCCAGAAGTCTTTCCAACCGTGACTGAGGGGTCACCGGTGGGTACAAGCCAAGCTTCAGAGGTACCTAAAGAGGCTGTAAGCACACCAGGTCGATCTGAGGAGGCTCAAGCTATAGACCCTGAGGAAGGCTGTAATGTTGCGAGTGCTTTAGAGTCTGATTCAGCAGAAGAGACTGGTGTGACCAGGGGCCATGTGCAATAAAGGATGAAGGATAATGCAGATGAAATGTGGCCTGAGAGACAGAGGAGGAGAAATCTGATGCTTGCATCCGACAGAGCTCTTGCACCAATTGATGAATGATCGGAGGATAATCTGAGTGAGTCTGAACAGACCGCAGAAGGTGCGAGAGGATCGAGGAAACCTTGTGTGCCGTGCAGCAGGTATTTCTCTCCCAAGTGGACTTCTCTGGTTACCAATGCGGGGGAGAGTGAGATCCGAGATCTTGATACTGATTGTCAAGATCTTGCTGAGAATTCCTGGAATCGAAGCTAATGCACTTCTGTTATTGACTGTACCTTTCCCGGCAAGGTTGAGTGGCCTACATACTCTGATACTGGAAGACATTGAAGTCCCAAGCTTCAGAGCACCACAGTCTCCTCAAGAGATTGCAGCATTAAGAACTGACCTGTTGTAGTGGGTCATTGAGGAGATTGGCTCTGACCTCATAAAGGATGTAAATTGAAGTTTGAACTGTAAATAATTTACTTGAAAGAAGATAACCTAGGCTCAAGCGGAAGAAGAGTAATATTACGGATTTCCATCTAGAAGAAGGAAGAGGGCCAGGGAAGTCTTCCAAGCTGTGTAAATGTTGTACAAGAAACTGTGAAAAGAGTTTTCCAAGGTTTCAAAGAAGGTTGCTCGAGAGACTTTGTTACGCATGAATAAGAGGAGGAGAAATGGATTTTGTGTTACATCAACCCTATAACTATATGAGGATTGCATTCTGATAGAAAAATCTTTTGGCAGAGACATAACCTTCGCACTAGCCCTGTTACGCAGGTAATTCACTTGGTAGTACTTCTTCCAGGTTAGAATACTCAAAAGAGTGGTTTAGCCATTTTTCGACAAGTCAGAATATGTTCTTCTAACATCCAAAAGCAAGTTGTACGTATCAAATATGCCCTGCTCTTTACCAATGCTATTTAAAATATGATAAAATGTTACCATGAAGAATAAAATATGTTTGGGCTTTAGTTCTGTCTAGCAGCACCTTATGGCCACGAATGAAGCAATGATTGATTGGGTCAGATACAAGAAGCAACTCGATGCACTCAATCACTGTTTGCTCTCTACATTCACCTTGAAAATGTTCAGTAGAAAAAAGTCAGCTCATTGATAAGCAAACAGTTATATTAATCCAATAATGCAAATTAGGTGTTCTGTCACTTTCGAAAAACATACTTCAATAGGTTACAAATGAGTTTGGAACATGGACAAAATACAGTCCATCTGTTCATTGAACCTCCATCCATGCATGGTGTGCAATGAACGTTGTTAACTTGCACACGGCCGCAAAACTCTGAGATAGAGAAATACCAAAAGAGCTGAATACGTTCAGTTGTACGAGCACATCCACCTGTATGGTTTACTCATTCAAATTCCGATGGAGTATTTTCTGATTTGCATTGATCATGCAGAAAGGAAGACAATTACCTTCAAATAACAGCAGGCTGGTGCCCTTTGGAGACTATAATAACGACCTTGGGTTGAGCCTATTTTAATATGTACATGTCAATAGTAGGAATGCGCTTCATGAATGCTAATGTTCGAAACGTGAATGGAAGGAAACTGGAATCCAGTACCGGCTTGAAGAGCAGAATTTAAACCACACGGTGAAAAATCGCAAAAGTCATTAATTGAATGTATGTATATATATGCTATCATAACTACATATAAGACCAACCCAACTACAGGGCATATAGTTTGGGAGCAGGGGACATGTAGCAATTTATGGATACACCTTCCTGCCAAGTCTGACTTTACAGATGGTGCGCTCACTAGAACACCTCCTTATCGAGTTTGCGTGCTGCTGGGTAGGTTGTACAGCGCAAGTAAGTTGTTGCGTTCCAGTCATGGAAAAGGCAAAGTGGATCAGGAATTGAAGTGGAGTTTTTTACATTGATGCTCTAATCCTAACTCAAACGAAAATGGCATGCTGTACTTGTGCACTGACTATTTGCTTTACTGTCAGAGCCGGTCAGAGGACAGACACAGGTGAATTGAGCCAGGCACCGAGACCTACTATTTCAGGTCAGCCATTGTGAATGGGAAACTGAATTTGTAAAGATTTTTGTTGCACTTACTTTTGTAGAATCGATCTCGGAGGCTACGTGAACCGCATCAAATACGACGGTGGAGAATTGAGCCACGTGTCGAGAGACACGTTTTTTTCAGGTCAGCGGTCTAGCCTTTTCGGGCCTCATTTATGAAAAGTGACGCATCGCTGCGTGAAACAGCGATGCGTCACTTTTCATTGCGCCCTCCTTGCGACAAGCTGGATGCGTCATATTTATAATATGACACATCATGTCGCAAGGAGTTACAGATACGTCAGTATTTCTGACGTATCAGTAGGCGCAAAAATGGCGCATTGCTGGAGTATGTCACAAAATTGACGCAACTTTAGCAATGAGTCATTAACATGGGCAAGTCCCATTTCAATGTGCCTGCGTCAGTCTTAGGCCTGCTGTGAGGCAGGTGTAGGATATTGACGCATTTGCGTCCTAGGAGTGGCGCAGTGAAATCTCATAGATTTCACTGCGTCACTTCTACGAGGCTTACTTACTTCTGAACGCCCACCCTGCATACATTGGGGCTCATTTATGAGCCCCTGCGTCACTTTTGCGCCACCGGTGCGTCACTTTTTGTGACGCAGCATTGGCGTAAAACTTGCGCCATATTTACAAAGTGACGCATTTAGGTAGATGCGTCACTTCGTAAACCCCTGCGCTACATTATACCTGCGCCAGGTATAATGTATGCAGGGTGGGCGTACCCCCGCAAGAAAGGGTCATAGGAGTGGCGCAGCGAAATCTATGAGATTTCGCTGGGTCACTTCTAGGACGCCAATGCGTCAAAACCTTACGCCTGCCTCATGGCAGGCGTAAGGGTGACGCAGGCCCTTTCACATGGGGCTTGCCCCATGTGAAAGGAACATTGCTGGAGTTGCGTCAGGCTTCCGACACAACTCCAGCAATGCGCCACTTTTTGCGCCGACAGATACGTCAGTTATACTGACGTATCTGTCCTCCCTTGCAACATGATGCGTCATATTATATATATGACGCATCATTGGTGTCGCAAGGAGGGCGCACTGAGAAGTGACGCATCGCTGCTTTCACGCAGCGATGCGTCACTTCTCATAAATGAGGCCCATTATACCTGGCGCAGGTATAATGTGGCGCAGGGATTTACAAAGTGACGCATCTACCTAGATGCGTCACTTTGTAAATATGACGCAACATGGTGCATTTTTACGCTGGTGGTGCGTCACAAAAAGTGACGCACCGGCGGCGCAAAAGTGACGCAAGTGCTCATAAATAAGCCCCTTCATGTTTAGGAGACACATAAGCGTGGGCACTGCGCGGAAGTAACACCTAACGTGCACCAATTTCAGCAGTTTCGGGGCTGATATTGGCATTATTTTTGGCTCTCAGCACTTTTGCCTTGGCGACTAGAAATATTGTTTTCAACTAGTCCTGTATGTCATTAACTTGCTCCTAAAATGACTCGCTTGGGTGCGTGTGTTGCAACTTGAAATGAATAGATTTTAAAACCTTTTTAATCCATTTGCTGCTAATATCGTTTTTGTGGGGAAAATTGTGAAGGGGAAACTGAATTTGGGAAGATTTTTGCAGCACTTACTTTTGTAGACTTGATCTGTGAGCCTACCTGAACCGCATTAAATACGACAGTGGTGAATTGTGCCTGGCGTCGGGATCCACTTTTTCAGGTTGACTCTCAAGTGGCGAACATGCACAGCGGGCGCGCCACTGGGGCGTCGAATGCAAGCTCGTCTGCGCCCTGTCTGTACTGGGACAACGCCAGACGCCAGATGTGCTGTTAACTGAAATGTTCCTAGACTTGGTGTCAGAAAGGCTAGATTTTATTAAAGCCACAGAGGCGAGTATTATGCAGACTTTTCTTAATTTCTGTTTTTCAGCATCCAAGCAAGAACTATGTTTCCCAGAAAACTAAGACAAAAGGAACTACATAATGACATCATAATACACACACCAATAAGATGTCGAGTACACCAATAATTATATTGGCTGCGAACAAGTCCTCTTTTCTTGAGGCGAGAAGTTAGACAGGTAAATCAGAAAAAAGAAAAACTGAGAATAAGAGAAATAACATAATAACAATGTCCAAAAAACAGATAAGCTTTACCTTGAGAGGTTAAACTAGCAAAGAAATTAACCACTAAGGTGATATCAGCTGAAACGGAATCTGAACTCCTGTCCAAACACCAACTATGCCAGGCAAGCCGGGTGGTCTTGAGACCCTAGAGGTACCAGGTGCCCATGACTGTTGTATAAATTGGATAGCTTCCTCAGAAATTCATGGGGTTCTCCAGGATGACCCGAAATCCTCCAGGCGATCAGTACCAGGGATCCATCTAGGATCATGTTGTGCTGATGTCCTAATGGGTTCATAAGATGATCTGGGAAAGGAGGAATCAAAACTGGAAAATCATAGGGCATCTCCAACAGAGAGGTATACCAAGGTTGGGCCTGCCAAAAAGGACTGTGACTAGGGAGGATAGACGTCTGCGCGCTTGCCCCAGAACCCAAGCTATAAGAAGAGGGAAGGCATATAGAAGATCCTGAGGCCAAGATTCGAGAAAGACATCTGTGGCAAAGGCCAGAGGATCCGGTTTCCAACTGAAGAAGGGAGAGAGGTTTAGGCGGGAAGAGAAAAGATATATTGACATTCTTCCAAAGATGAAAGAAAGTTGATGAACCCTGAAGGGTGCAACCTCCAATCGCTGGAGTCTTGTAGATGTTTGGAATACCAGTCTCCTACCACATTTAACATCCAGGAAGATAACTGCTTGAACAGAAAGGTTGTGTTGTAGGCAGAAATCCCAACGATGTCTGGCCAGATCAGCAAGAATCTTTGACCTCGTGCCTTTGACATAATTGATATATCTGACTGCAGTTAGATTGTCCATACAAAGAAGAATGGTGCAACTTACTCTGTTTTATGTAAAGGACTGGATGGCAAAGGAACCGTTAAGCATCTCTAAAGTGTTGATGTGGAAGAAGGACTCCTGCCGTGATCATACACCTCCAGTGGAGAACTCGCCACATCTTTCAGCCCAACCTGTCAGACTTGCATTGGATTCCTATACTAGATCTGGGGCAGCAGAGAAAATAGTTTTTCTGTTCCATGCATCTAGATGTTGAAGCCACCATAGCAGTTCCTCTTTGGACTCCTGGTTGAGGGAAATGGGATCTGAATAGGGAAGGCTTCCTGTTGAAATTGGAGATACTCCCTGTGAGAAGGATGAATAGGGACCGTGAGATAAGCATCCTGAGGGTCGAGTCTAACCAACCAGTCTGTCCGACCAACCAATGAATAAGAATATCTCTGAGATATAAGATGGTTTCCATTTTAAAATGTCGGTTCACTACAAAGCTGTCGAAATCCTTTAGATTTAAGAACAAATTCAACTTTTTGTTCTTTAATTACACCAGGAAAACACTGCTGAGAAATCCCAAAGGATTGAAGAAACCTTGTTGAATCCCTTTTTTGGAAAGAATAGACAGAATATTGTTGCAAATGATATTGCTCTGTTCTTGGGAAAAATGAAGAGGAAGAGGAAGGTAATGTTGAACCGGGGTTTGATAAAACTCTATTAAATACCGTTGAACTAACTGAATGAGCCAGGGATCCGTGGAAAGAGAAATACAAGAATTTAGAAACGCAGCCAACATGCCCCCTATGGACGGAGGGCCAAAATTGAAAGCACTTACTGGAGTACTGTTCCCTTTTGTTCCTGTAACCTCTGGATCGGAAACCTCTGGAACGATGGGGATAGAACTAAGGTTTGTATCCTGTATAGGAGGTGGACTGACACTGCTGATTGACGGAGCCTCCGTTGGAGGAGTGGCTGGCAAAGCGACTCCGGCCTTTGCCAGCCCTGGCAAAAACCTGAGGGAAAAAAATCGTTTTTTAAAGAGGTTTGGGCTTTGTCAATAGTGGTGAAAGTGGAAACATATTTACCCAATCCTTTAATAATAGAGTCACCAAAAAGAAGAACTATAACAGAGTGAACTTCCTATTTGGAAGCCAACCAAACTAATTTGGGATCAACTTTTAACATAAGTCTTTTTCTTCTTTCCAACGAGATATGGGCATTAGCATTCCTAAGATACAAATGGCCCATTGGGCCCAATTGCAAAGAGTTTCAAGGTCCACAATAACACCTTCCAATTTGGCTTCTTTTTCCAGATCAAAAATTCTGGTGAAATGACTCACCAAACCCAACACTCTATCCTGGCAATTAGACCAGGCTCTATCCACTCCATTCTAAGAATCTTTATCAAACTTGGTAAAAAACATAAGCATGTTGGGGTCAATAATAGGATTATTAGTTACATTATTAATGAGGGAAGGACGGGAACACTCAGATTTGAGTTTATTCCTTGTGGACTTATCAAGTGAATTACGTAAGTAAAAAGAAACATATTCTGCCGGATGTTCGGTAGGGAACCACTCAGTACAGTTAAGGTGATGAATAAGAGAGGGATTGAACATAGGTTCACCAGAATAGTCGACCAAATCTTTAAACTCAGGGTGAAATGCACCACTGTCAACAGGAGAAATTCATCACCTTTTCGCCAGAGGCCCATGAAGAAAAGGATCATTACATCCAAAAGTCAGAGTCATCCAGAATACCAACATCCTCATCGTCATCAAAATCCCATAAATGGGAAATAATGAGAGGGGAGGACCCAAATTTGACACCTCTCGGGTGGGAGGGCCAACTCTTATAGAAATACCCTTGGAGGAACCAGAGGGATGAGGGTGTTTTCTATTTTTAACCTCTTCAATGCCCATGACGAGCTGGTCTCGTCATGGGCCGCGGTTGCGCTGTGCCCATGATGAGACCAGCTCGTCATAAACCCCGCCCGCTAATGCAACGGCCGGCACAGGGCGGGGAAAGGGGCGGGCACTGAAGGGGTTAACAAAAGAACCTTCATGAGAAGAAGCCAGCATCTTGGACAATAATGACTCCAAATTCTTTGAAACGTCTAACATTGAAACAGAAATGGCTTGTTGAACAGAGTTTTCAATAAAAGACTTCAAATTATCCTTGAATTTTTGGGAATCCCTCTTCAGACATGCTGAAATAAAATATACACAGCTCCTAAAGGGAAAAACGAACAAAAAACAAACCAGCATATAAAAGGTTAATATTTGTAAAAATGAAAGGGGAGTGAACAGGGAAGTGCCTGGGAGGAAGAACTCACAGGAAAAATAGGCAGTGACTAAGGAGATGACACACCACAAAAGCAGAGTTCAGGCAACGTCTCAGCATCGTGAGAGATACCGTCCACTGAACTCGAATTGGGCAGAGCAACTGAGGAAGCCGCTGAACATGAAATAGGCAGAAAACCAATAAAAGGAGGATGGCTGAAAGAGAATGGGCTGAGTGCACACTATGGGTACAGCTGACAGAAGCTCCTATCAATGGTAAAACTGTTACTGAGAGAAAAGGGGAAAAAATGGCGTAACAACCGTACGCGAGTGCGCGAGACGCACACAGAAATAAAGGGAATCTGATGACACCTAAAGTGTCATAAAATGAAACAGGAACATAAATATGAAACACAAATTAACAAAATTGAATGAGGGAAACAGAATAAATATACTTGTCTTGAGCAGCAAGAAAAGAGGACTTGTTGTTCGCAGTCAACATAATTATTAGTGAACTCGACATCTTATTGGTGTGTGTATGGTGATGTCATTTTGCAGTTTCTTTTGTCTTCGTTTTCTGGGAAACGTAGTTCTTGCTTGGCTGCTGAAAAAATAAACCAAAAAAAGGCTGCATATTAGGATCCTCCATGTCATTTCTCCTGTTAGCGCCGACTAAAAGAGAACCAACTATTAGCCATGAAAGTGGGGAGAGAATGTAGTGTAATGACCAGTGCTGCCTACTTCAGAGCTGGAGATCTAGGTTTGAGTCTCGGCATTGGCTCAATATCCTGTGATTCTGGGCAAATCAATTAATCTCCAAGTAAATGAATGTGTCTTTAACTGGTGCTCAGAAAAGCGCTGGTACTGGTGATTAAATGCCAGTGCTGAGCACTGGAAACCACTGCTTCAAATTAAGCACTGAGGCTAAGGCAGGAAAATGCCAGATTTCTAAAAGTGACAATTGTAACTTAAAATACAACTTTACCACAAGAGAGGATTTTTCATTACAATTCTGAAGACTCCTAACATGAACTATTTACCTGTTCCCATCTGGAAATTACAGCTTATTAAATGTAATAAGGTAACTTCAATCTTATCCTAAGGTAGAGGTAGGCCTTGCAGTAGTGAAAAACAAATTTGAGAGTTTTCCACTAGTAGGACATATAAAACTCAAAGCTACACGTCCTCCTTTTTAAAAACACTGCACCCTGCCTTCTGGGCTGTCCAGAGATTACCATAGGGGTGACTTGTATGTATCAAAAATGAAGGTTTGGGCCTGCCAAAATAATTGTTTTGCCAGGTCCAAATGGCAGTTTAAAATTGAATACACAGTCTGTACTGGCAGACATGAGATATTTTTAAAGTGCTACTTAAGCGTGTGGCACAATCAGTGCTGCAGGCCCACTAGTAGCATTTAATTTACATGCCCTGGGCACAGGTAGTGCCACAATACCAGGGAAGCACAAGTAAATTAAATCTACCATTTCAGTGTAGTTCATTCCTACCATATTTTAAGGGGAGAGCAAAGCACTTTAGCACTGTTGTAGCAGTGGTAAAGTGCGCAGAATCATAAGGCCATCAAAAACAAGACCAGCAAAAATAAAGGAGGAAGGCAAAAGCTTTGAGGGAAGACTACCTTAGGACTGACAGGTCTAACCGCCAGTTATCTGAAAACAAATGAGGAACGTCTGTATGAACTTACTTGTGATGGTTTTTCTCTTGTTGCGGGCTCCTGCTGTAAGTCATTAGGACTCTTGCTTGATTCTGATCTCTCCTTGACATACCATGATAAATAAAGTACCTCAAAAGAGTGATGCCGTACAGTTCCTACATATTACACAGGATTGTTTGTCCAGACAACATTAATGTCAGGATACCGTGACTGAGCCCATTCATTTCATCAGAGCATGCTGGTCATAGCTAGCTCACACTGCCTCATATGGATCCCCAACCTAACAGGGTACGGGATGATATCTGCAACCTCAGAACATGACCACTCTGATTCCCCCAAGGAAATTGTGGCAACAGGTCTACCCTTTCATTATTACTGACTCATGCCCAAAGGGAGACACAAGAAATATACAAATCGGCATTTCAAAACATTTTTTGAAGCAATTGTATTCTTCTGTGAAAAACTTGAGCTGCAATTGTTAGAAGGAGGAAACAAAGGATCATCATTATCAAACATTATTTTTCATCACTTAGATCTTAAAAAGTACATTTTGCAAGATTACACAAAATATGTTACACATACGACATAGAAAACAAGCATAAAACTAAAATAAACATAATCAAAAGCATGAGGATGCCCTCCGACAAACAAAGGCTCCAGATATACCATCAGCAACATGCTATGATAGCCCTAAGTTGGGCGATGTCCTATCCAATCATTTAGGAGCGTCTTGCAAGAGGGTGATCCCATACATGCACAACAATTCCTATGTCAACATATCCAGCATGTGTTTTGAAAAAGCAGCTAAAACATGGATGGTGACCCCAACCAACAATAAGCATTTAAAAAGGCAAAAGCCTAAACACTCAAAGTATGTGTCTTCACTGGGTAATATATTAAAGCCATCAGATAATATTCAAAAGGAAAAAGACGCCCAATGGCAACATATCACACAATATTGGAGCCCTAATCACAAAAGACACTTTGAGGCACATTTTCGAGCCCCTATCGCCACCAGAACAGCACTTTTAGTGACGTTCTTGTGACGATAGTTGTTTTGCCTTATGTACAAGATGGTGTTAAGCCACCTAATGTGGCTTAACGCCGCCTTGTAAATAAGGCACATTTTCACGCTATACTTAGCATGAAAAGCGTGGGCAATGTGCGCTACGATGGGCGTTCCACCACAATACCTATTGAGTTTGACGCTGCCCCTATTTACAAAGGTGGTGTAAATAGGAGGCAGCGCCCAAATTTGGACCAGGGAAAACCTGGTCTTAACATGGTGAAATGAGGAGAAATGCTTTATGTCTCCTTGATGTTGCTGTGTCTATGTGTGCCGCGTTGTGCAAGAAGGGACACCTTCCTGCACATAAAAAATCATTACAAAAATGACGATTTGCAACATCTATGTGTGTTGCACAATACAGCACACATAGAAGTTACAAATCATCATTTGTGATTGTTTATGTGAAGGAAGGGACAGCGTCCTGCACATAAACAATCATTCCCTCAATGCAGGCACTGTTGCACAATGGTGCAAGGGTGCCTGTGTTGGCACTAGGCAGCTTACTTTAGTGCCAGTACTAGGGAAAATGCAGGGATGTGCTGCATCTTTGTAAATACAGCACATCACTGCATTTTCGTAATGGCAGAGCGTAGCATTAGCATTTTGTGCTTAATTCCACGCTCCACCATTCCTTTGTAAATATGCTAATTTTTGTGTCTAATCCTGAGGCTAACCAGAAATGTTTGCTTGATCAAAGACCACAACTTTCCTCGTGTCAGTACTGCAGATTCTAAATGCTCCGAGATGGTGTCTGGTGCTAATGCTCCTTCACAGAGGGACAATCTAATCTGTCCTCAATTTCTTGCAGCAGGGGCAAAGGAATAGTACATGCACCAAGGATTCAGGTCCTCCCCCAAATGCTGCGTACTGATCATCAAGTGGGACTTGAGATAGCCATTTGCTAAAGAACGTTTTGGTAGGGAGTGTCCTATATTTAGATTGAAGAATCAGTTTCCACGCCATAGCTGGAACAATTCCATCAATTGTTTGATAGTACAGAGGACAAGGTTTAAAGTCAACAAACGCTAGGGTGAGCAATCCCATATATTTGAACACACTCTCCACTTGGATATGTGCCCCCCAAAAATCTTTAACTTCCCCGGGATGGTCCAGTACAGTTCTATCCCCAGTTTCCTCAAAACTGTTCTCAGGGAATGCAGCCAAGCAATTTTACTAACTTATGGGGAGGTGCTAAGATCCATGAGTCCCACTCAGTAGGGGGCAAGCACTTCTGTAGACCACATCCAATGCCAGAACATTAACAGCATGTATTCTAGTTTATGTGCTATCTTCCTATGGGCCCGATCCAGAAAAACTGAGGTTAGAGCAGTGCTCACCGGGAGATTGAGTATGAATTGTATGAATCGATTCTCCATCACAGATAGACTATCAGTGTTACCACATCCCCACAATTCTGCCCCATACAAACCTGATCCTAAAGCCATGGTATTATACATTTCATGTGCTGGAGCTCCTATCTTTGACACTTTCCTTCTGTGGATCTTTGATATACTTGAGGTCTGCCGAATGAGTGTTAAATGCACTTCTCAAGAAGTGCAGCCCAACTCAGATTTGGGGTGAGCCTTAAACCTAAATAATCAAAGGTAGCAACCAAATCAGTCAGGCTCTCCCCACCAAGCACACGTCTCTCTGGAGTCTTCAGAATGCCATTTCAAAAGAACATATACTTGATGTTTGTAATGTTTAATCCCAGAACCTGCTCACTACAAAAGGAATTGAAGTGATTCAGCAACTGTTGTCTCTGGGGAAACTTATAACAATAAAGTATCCTCAGCGAAGAGAAGGGCCAGGGCCTGTCTCCCCCAACATTCGGTGCATCACATCCATCTCTATCAAGGTAACCCACCACCCAGAAACAAAGCATTGTTACCAACATTACAAGAATGGTGAAAAAGATAAACAGTTCAGAAATTATAATGTCACAGTGAATACATGAATATATGAGAATATATCATACTTATACTCCTAGCTCATACTACCTATACTTTCGGGAGCATATTGAGAGTACACTCTGCCAGATCATTTAGGCAGCTAAACTCCCCATATCTGTTCAGCATGTATCAAGAAGCCAGTCTAGTGAAGAATAGGTCATCGTCTTTTGCATCACAGACATTAGAGTCATCAGGGCTGAATCTCAGTAACTGGCAAACGTTCCAGGATAATCCATAGAAGTGCTCCTCTGAGAAATGTGGCTTGGAGGCATTTTTTTATAGTCAAAGCACTGTTCCAATTGCACTGTGTCAGAGGTGCAATGCAGATGTGATTGTTTTTCTTTCTGATTCAGAGCTGTCTCCAACCGGACAACTTAAAGCAAGGGAAATGGGCTCAGTGTTCCTTAGCCCTGGACAGAGTGTACAAATGTCATGATAAAATGCTAACGAAGAAATGAGCTAATACTTTCCAAGTATGTTATCTTCTATGTGTGAAGCATGCAAAAAGTCACCGTCTTAAAAAGATCAAAATGATACTCTCCAACAATGATGTTGGTGATCTACATGAGAATAGAGTTGAAATAAAAGTGGATATAGTCAGACACTGAGATAGTATGATGTCCTATTCCACTAAAACTATCTGTATGGTTTGTAGACAAAATCTAATCTCGGCCATGTCTACTGTCAAGGTTAAAAAGAATAATATAGCCTGTCAGGGTTAAATGATTGTTAGACCTGGCACCATTGGCGTGGGTCACCCTTCCATTTTTGTCTGTGCCTCAATGTGTTTTGTGTTGGTGTTAGCTGCTCAGGGCACTGTGCCACTGCCATCCAGTGCCACAGTGCAAGTGCTCCCTATGGTAAAATGTATTATGTGAATTGACTTCCACGTTTGGTTTATTTGGTTTACTATCAGTCCCTAGTAGAGTGCACCAGGGGTGCCAAGGGCTTGTATATCCAAATGCTGCTAGAGGGCTTGCAGCACTGGTTGTGCCACCCACCGAAGCAGCGGGGTAAAATGTGTCTAGGGTCTGCCACTTGCCAGTCCCTAAACCTTCCCTTAACTACATGTTAGTCACCCCTCTGGTAGACCTAAGCGCAGGGTGCATTGTAGGCATAAGGTAGGACATGCACTGATGTGTGTGGCATGTATTAATAGTGAATTACAGCCATTTTCGTTTTTCACTATTGAAGGCTACCTGCTCTCCATAGGCCAGAATGGGCTGCTGGGATCGCTACACGCTGTGACCCCAGTGGACTCAGAGAGCATGGTAGAAAGTCATGTTTAGTATGCCTGAACTCGGGATAATAAAATACATCTTTTAGTAAAGGTTATTTTAATATCCTGGGTTTGCAAATGCTACTTTTAGAAAGTTAGCCTTTGCGTGCCTGACCATCTCAGTCCGCCTCTGCTGGGGGTGTGTGTTCTGCCTAGCAACAGTACAGGAGCAGGGCTGGGGGATTCCAGGAGACAGGTTGGCTGCCAGGTGGTGGGTAGAGAGATTACACCAGGATGGGTGGGAGGAGTACACCCTGACTCTTGAATAGACCTGTGCTCTGCCACCACAAAGCCGGCGCCGCCCCCTGTGGAGCGGCTGATGTCTCTGCCCTGCTGCTGAAAGGAACAAGCCGAGTCACCACAACAGAGTGCTCCAAAACTGGACTGAGCCAGGCCCAGGCCCCCTGGCGCTAAAGAACTAAAGGATCCCTGTATAAAAGTAGGAGCCTGGCTCCTAAGAAATCAGATCCAGATTGAACCACGAAGGAACTCTGCCCGACTAGAAGGACCTGGAAGAAGCTGAAGGAGGAGTAACTTTCCCTGACCTGAGGGATTGGCCTGCAGTAGGTGCCTTGCTGAGGAAGGAGAGGAAAAAGACTGAAAGAGACTTTTGCACTT
The DNA here is from genome assembly GCF_964204655.1 of Triturus cristatus. Classification (NCBI taxonomy): domain Eukaryota; kingdom Metazoa; phylum Chordata; class Amphibia; order Caudata; family Salamandridae; genus Triturus; species Triturus cristatus. The sequence continues at coordinate 379,435,189 of NC_140582.1, read as the reverse complement.
TGTTCTTCAACTATCTCCAAGGGCTTGGAAGAAGAGCTTGCCCCCTGAACTGAACCCCAGGACCAGTGGGTTCACCGTGTCTCCGCTCGTCTGAGAACTCGAGCCGTGTGCTTTCTCCCGCCGGAGTGCTCTGCGCACCTTGCCACCCCTCCTAGGGCCGTGACACCCAGAAGCCTGGCCGCTTCCCCTCGCCGAGAGCCCCGCTCTGCCTGAGTCGCTCAGGACCCATCGAGGCTGGCCGCCCGGCTTCCCTGTCACCTGCCTGCCACTGGAGCATGCCTGGTGCCCTCTCGCCCTCCCGCCAGATTTCTAATTGGGAAGTGAAATCAAGCCTCGGACGGCCGCCCGTACGTCGTAACGTATCCGGCCGCCCCGCTTCACCTCCCAGCCTGAGTCTGACCGTGCCGCCCTCCGCAGTGACCTCCCGCACAGTCCGTGTCGGAGGCCCTGGGCTGCACCTGTCTACCAAGAGCCGCCGGCTGAATTCTTGATCCGGAGACCCGCGAGGTGCAGAACCTGCATCTCCCCCGAAGACTCGTCCAGGCACATCGCACGTTCCCAGGTACAGTGAACTCTCTATCGGACTCGGGGTCCGCAACGTTCTGATTTCCCCGTATCACTGTACCCCGGGTGCACTGCGCATCATCGTGACTGGACCGACCCAACCGAGCCCTGTGAAGCGCTCGTGATCGAATAAGTTACCAAAGAAAAGAACAGTGCCTAATTATCATCTTGTGGCTTCCATTTCGCAACCGTTATTGATGGTCTTGTACATGCCTGCGTAACAAAGAATCTTTTATATAAAGCATCTGTATTTTTGATACAACTTACGCCTGGTGTCCGTTTGTGGGGGATCATTGTGATTTACTGTGTGTTATTATAAATGCTTAACCGACAGCACCCTGAAGTTTAGCCCTGACTGCTCGCGCCACACTACCTATAGGGTGAGCAGGGGTTGTTCTGAAGGTGTAATTCTCTCGCCCTGAATAGAAGAAGGGACCGCTGCTTGTCACAAGTACCTACCTGTGCCAACCAGAGGTTCCCCATTCTAACATTGGTGGCAGCGGTGGGATTTCGAATTGGCATTTATGATTTACATACAGTGAATTATTTGATCACCACGTAGAGCAGACCTATAACGCAGCCACAGATTGATTGACAGTTGTTGCTAAAGAAGAATCTCCACTTTAAGAAACCATGCCTAGCTCAGTCAGTGGAGGCAGAGCATCCTCTATATTCTCTGGAGTTGATGACATCGATTGGGAGCAAGAGGCACTGAGGAAGTGCACCAATGATGTCCTGAAAGGATATCTCTCCAAGTACAGAATTAAGCAAAGTGGACTAAGCACCAAGGATCAGTACGTAAAAGCGCTGAGAGCCTGGCACGAATCAAAGTTCCCAGAGAATGCACGGGAGGTGATACCCCCAGAAGGTGTTTTTGAGCCTAGCAGAGGCCTGTCGCCAGAGGAGATGGCCGACAGGAGTGCTGCACGAGCACATGAGGTGGAGATGGCAAAACTGCAAATGGAGATGGAAAGGCAAAAACTGGCCATGGAGCATGAGGTAAAAATGAGGGAGTTGGATCTCAAGGCCAGGAGTTTAGACAACTCACCCTCTGGTGGCAGCAATTCAACAGAGTCAAGGGTGCACATTCCTAAAGATGTAGTCAAAGAATATTATAAGCAGGATGATATTGGGCAGTGGTTCAGGGCCTATGAAGTAGCCATGTCCTCCCACCGGGTCCCTGAGAAGGATTGGGGAGCGGGGTTGTGGGGAAGGTTCCTGAGTGAGGGGCGGGACACACTGCTAGACCTCCCCTCTGATGTCCACACATCCTATCCACACATGAAGGAGGCTCTTATGACAAGGTATGGGTTAACTCCTGAATTGTACAGGCAGAGGTTTAGGGATTGCACCAAGAAACCTGGTACCACTTATGTAGAATATGTGACCTTTTTTTGCAGAGCGCTGGATGGTTGGGTGAAGGATAGCAAAGTGAATGATTACCAAGGGCTGTTTGATTTAATTGCATGGGAGCACTTGTCGGATAATTGTTTTCCTGAGCTACGCCAGCACCTGATCGATAGCAAGCTGTCCAACCCGAGGAAGCTTGCTGAGGAGGCGGACCGCTGGATCAGCACCAGGGTCCACAAGGGTCCCATGGGAGGCCCCACCAAAGGTATTCAGGGTCCCCAGCAGAAGAGTGGGGGGGACAAGGGTAAGCAGAGGGAGTTCTACAGAGGGCCCCAAAGTAATTCCCAAGGGAACCAAGGGAAAGGTTCTCAGCCACCCCCACCCCCGAAGCAGACCGGGGCCCCGACAGGTAACCCTGTTCAAAGAGGGCCCCTCAGATGTTACAAGTGTAACAACCTGGGGCACATTTCCGTGGATCCCAAGTGCCCCCTGTATGGTAAACCAGCACCCTCTGGTGCTCCACCCCCCAAGCAGGTGAATAGTGTAGCCTTGGGGAGGGAGATAGATGTCCAAGGGGCGGGGGATCCCGTACAGATGACCCTAGTCTCATTAGGAGACAGTGAGATGGTCGCTGAGGCCCAGCTGCCCCCCAATACTCAAAAGTATGGGCAGTGGGTGACCATAAATGGCAAGAGGGTGGGGGCTCTTAGAGATACAGGAGCCAGTGTGACTGCTGTCAAGCAACACCTGGTGTCTCAAGAGCAGGTTGTCCCGCACGCATTCTTCCGTGTTGTCAACGCCAACAACACAGAGAGTCAGTGTCCAATGGCTCAGGTTCCCTTTGAGTGGGGGGGGTCTCTGGTACTCTGCAAGTGGCTGTGAGAGAGGCCATGCCTGTTGATTGTCTCCTAGGTTACGATTTGGAGAGCTCCCCTTGGGAAAAGGTGGAGAAGACAACTCACCTGCGGATGGTGGGCTTGCCTGATTGGGCGTGCGTGACCACCCGGTCGATGGCAGCCGGTAGGGGTGTTGAAGGAACCCTGGAGCCTGAGGGAGAGGCCCAGGAACCGGCCTTAGAGAGAGGGCAAGGGAGGCACGGGAATCCGGCTCCTGAAGTTCCCACGGCCCAGGAGGAAGCAGACCTTGAGGGGGATGCCCTGGAGCCTACCGGGGAACAGATAGCCGAACTGGGGGACCTGCCTGAGCTGACCCATTGGCAGCAAGAAGGAGGCCCCACCAGGGAGGAGTTCTGCAGGGAGCAGAAAGAGTGCCCCTCTCTAGAGGGTATGCGGCAGCAGGCTGCAGCCCAGGCCAATGGTGATCAGTCCGGAACTCACTTGATCTACTGGGAGAACGACCTCCTATACTCCGAGCCTAAGGTTGCTCAACCTGGGTCAGCCCGTGCGCTGGTGGTACCCCAGAAGTTCAGAGCCTTCCTACTGGGGCTGGCTCACGACGTACCGTTAGCAGGACATTTGGGGCAGGACAAGACCTTTGAAAGGCTTGTCACCCACTTTTATTGGCCCCAAATGCGCAGGAGTTCTGACACTCACTGCAGGACATGCCAGACTTGCCAGGCAAGTGGCAAGAGTGGAAGGAAGCTGAGAGCTCCACTCCAACCCTTCCCTGTGGTCAGTACCCCATTCCAGCGGGTGGGGATTGACATTGTGGGGCCGCTGGACCCCAAGACAGCCATGGGCAACAGGTTTATCCTGGTCTTGGTGGACCATGCCACCCGGTACCCTGAAGCCATCCCTCTGAGGACAGTGACGGCCCCCGTGGTGGGACGGGCACTGATGGGAATTTTCTCACGAGTAGGATTCCCTCTAGAGGTGGTGTCTGACAGGGGGACCAACTTCATATCGAAATATATGAAGTCCCTTTGGCAAGAGTGTGGTGTAACCTACAAGTTCACCACCCCTTACCATCCCCAAGGAAACGGGTTGGTTGAGCGCTTCAACCAAACCCTGAAGGGCATGATTATGGGTCTCGAGGAACCCATGAGGCGTGAGTGGGACGTCCTCTTACCATGCCTTCTCTTTGCGTACTGCGAGGTGCCACAAAAGTCTCTAGGGTTCAGTCCCTTTGAGCTTTTGTATGGCCACCCAGTACGAGGACCTCTTAGTCTGGTCAAGGAAGGCTGGGAGCAATCTCCCAGGAAACCTCCCCAGTATGTATACAGTTACATGCTGGCTTTCCGGAACCAGACTAGGCGTTTCAGGCAACTTGCTGAGGCAAACCTGGAAGCCAGCCAGGAGGAAATGAAGCGGTGGTACGACCAGAACGCCACTCTGGTTGAGCTTCAACCTGGCCAAAAAGTGTGGGTCCTGGCCACTGTGGAGCCTTGTGCACTCCAGGACAAGTGGACAGGACCCTTTGAGATTGTGGAGCGCAAGAGTTCTGTCACCTACTTGGTGAACTTGCGGTCTCCTAGGAACCCCTTAAGGGTCCTACATGTCAATCGACTGAAGCCCCACTTGGAGAGGTCCGAAGTGGGCATGCTCTTGGCCACCGATGACGGGACGGAAGAGGAGTCCGAGCCTCTTCCTGACCTCTTGGTAGCCTCAGAGCGAGACGGGTCAGTGGATGGAGTTAACCTCTCACCCACCCTGACCCCTGAGCAACAGGGTGACTGCCGCCAGCTGCTGGGGCAGTTCCCTGACCTGTTCTCCCTGGTTCCTGGTATCACAAATTGGTGCGTCCATGATGTAGATACAGGAGATAGCTTACCTGTGAAGCACAAGGCCTACCGGGTAACTGACAGGGTCAGAGCCTGCATCAAAGAGGAGGTCTCGAAGATGCTTGCTCTAGGGGTGGTTGAGTCCTCCAGCAGTCCTTGGGCCAGCCCAGTGGTCTTGGTCCCAAAGGCTGCAGCGCCGGGTGCCACGCCCGAACTCCGGTTCTGTGTGGACTACTGAGGACTCAACTCAGTCACGAAGACTGACGAGCACCCCATCCCCAGAGCTGATGAGCTCATCGATCGGTTAGGGGCTGCACGGTACCTCAGCACGTTTGATTTAACGTCTGGGTACTGGCAGATCGCCTTAACTGATGGGGCTAAAGAGAGGTCCGCATTCTCTACACCAGATGGGCATTACCAGTTCCGGGTGATGCCCTTTGGGATGAAGAATGCCCCTGCCACCTTCTAGAGGTTGGTCAACCAGGTGTTGGCTGGGCTGACCGAGTTCAGCGCCGCCTACCTGGATGACATCGCAGTGTTCAGCGGCACATGGGAAGAACACCTGCAACATCTCTGGGAAGTGTTGATGGCGCTGCGCAAGGCAGGCCTCACGATCAAGGCAAGCAAGTGTCAGATCGGGCAGGGTTCAGTGGTGTACTTGGGACACAAAGTGGGGAGCGGCCAGGTGGCGCCCCTCCAACCCAAAGTGGAAACCATCCCGGCTTGGGAGCCCCCAAAGACCCAGACGGAGATGAGGGCCTTTTTAGGACTCACAGGGTACTGCAGGAGGTTTGTCAAGGGGTATGGCAGCATCGTTGCCCCCTTGACAGAGCTGACTTCGAAGAAGCAGCCCAGGAAAGTGATATGGACTGACACCTGTCAGAAAGCCTTCGACACCCTGAAAACTGCCATGTGCACGGCGCCCGTGCTCTTGGCTCCTGACTTCTCCAAAGAGTTCCTGGTGCAGACGGATGCATCAGAGCATGGTGTGGGGGCTGTTCTCTCACAGATCACTGAGGAGGGCTTTGACCAACCCGTAGCCTTTATTAGCAGGAGGCTACTTCCCCGGGAACAAAGGTGGAGTGCGATAGAACGAGAAGCATTTGCTGTGGTCTGGGCGCTGAAGAAGCTAAGACCCTACTTGTTTGGGTCTCACTTCCGGGTTCAGACCGACCACAGGCCCCTCAGATGGTTGATGCAAATGAGGGGTGAGAACCCAAAACTGTTGAGGTGGTCCATCTCCCTACAGGGTATGGACTTTACGGTGGAGCATCGCCCTGGCACAGATCACGCCAATGCTGACGGTCTGTCCAGGTTTTTCCACCTTAGTGATGCAGAACTCCCTGGGGTAGGGTAGTTCTCCCCACTTTTCAGCTGGAGGGGAAACGTGTTAGACCTGGCACCATTGGCGTGGGTCACCCTTCCATTTTTGTCTGTGCCTCAATGTGTTTTGTGTTGGTGTTAGCTGCTCAGGGCACTGTGCCACTGCCATCCAGTGCCACAGTGCAAGTGCTCCCTATGGTAAAATGTATTATGTGAATTGACTTCCACGTTTGGTTTATTTGGTTTACTATCAGTCCCTAGTAGAGTGCACCAGGGGTGCCAAGGGCTTGTATATCCAAATGCTGCTAGAGGGCTTGCAGCACTGGTTGTGCCACCCACCGAAGCAGCGGGGTAAAATGTGTCTAGGGTCTGCCACTGCAGAACCTGCGCGCGGTCTGGTACCGTCGCGCTGACTGAGCCAGTGTCCCCACTTGCCAGTCCCTAAACCTTCCCTTAACTACATGTTAGTCACCCCTCTGGTAGGCCTAAGCGCAGGGTGCATTGTAGGCATAAGGTAGTACATGCCCTGATGTGTGTGGCATGTCTTAATAGTGAATTACAGCCATTTTCGTTTTTCACTATTGAAGGCTACCTGCTCTCCATAGGCCAGAATGGGCTGCTGGGATCGCTACACGCTGTGACCCCAGTGGACTCAGAGAGCGTGGTAGAAAGTCATGTTTAGTATGCCTGAACTCGGGATAATAAAATACATCTTTTAGTAAAGGTTATTTTAATATCCTGGGTTTGCAAATGCTACTTTTAGAAAGTTAGCCTTTGCGTGCCTGACCATCTCAGTCCGCCTCTGCTGGGGGTGTGTGTTCTGCCTAGCAACAGTACAGGAGCAGGGCTGGGGGATTCCAGGAGACAGGTTGGCTGCCATGTGGTGGGTAGAGAGATTACACCAGGATGGGTGGGAGGAGTACACCCTGACTCTTGAATAGACCTGTGCTCTGCCACCACAAAGCCGGCGCCGCCCCCTGTGGAGCGGCTGATGTCTCTGCCCTGCTGCTGAAAGGAACAAGCCGAGTCACCACAACAGAGTGCTCCAAAACTGGACTGAGCCAGGCCCAGGCCCCCTGGCGCTAAAGAACAAAAGGATCCCTGTATAAAAGTAGGAGCCTGGCTCCTAAGAAATCAGATCCAGATTGAACCACGAATGAACTCTGCCCGACTAGAAGGACCTGGAAGAAGCTGAAGGAGGAGTAACTTTCCCTGACCTGAGGGATTGGCCTGCAGTAGGTGCCTTGCTGAGGAAGGAGAGGAAAAAGACTGAAAGAGACTTTTGCACTTTGTTCTTCAACTATCTCCAAGGGCTTGGAAGAAGATCTTGCCCCCGGAACTGAACCCCAGGACCAGTGGGTTCACCGTGTCTCCGCTCGTCTGAGAACTCGAGCCGTGTGCTTTCTCCCGCCGGAGTGCTCTGCGCACCTTGCCACCCCTCCTAGGGCTGTGACACCCAGAAGCCTGGCCGCTTCCCCTCGCCGAGAGCCCCGCTCTGCCTGAGTCGCTCTGGACCCATCGAGGCTGGCCGCCCCGCTTCCCTGTCACCTGCCTGCCACTGGAGCGTGCCTGGTGCCCTCTCGCCCTCCCGCCGGATTTCTAATTGGGAAGTGAAATCAAGCCTCAGACGGCCGCCCGTACGTCGTAACGTATCCGACCTCCCAGCCTGAGTCTGACCGTGCCGCCCTCCGCAGTGACCTCCCGCACAGTCCGTGTCGGAGTGTTGTAAATTAAGGCAGAATGTGATTAAGCATTTACTGAAAACATTAGTGTTTCCCTTTTATCGTGTTTTCCTCATATGTTGGCAGAAGTCCGGACTCCATTTTGTATTGACATGCTGCCACGTGTTCACCACGAAGAGAGTCCGACTTCTGTGTTAGTTGCTCTTGTAATCTGCCTAGCAACAGTTATAAATAGCTCCCTCTTGTCCATCTGGCGCATGCCCAGACTTGACCACATCTGTTATAATTAGCTTTGCTTGACCATGTGTTTCCGCGGGCTCAAGGAGTGTGTTAGCTCCGCCCATGTATTGATTTAGAATCGAGAATGACCCTAAATGGTAATGTTCTTCGACTTCATGTACTATCCACCCACTCATGAGCCCCTCTGTTGTGTATAAAAGGGGACTGTGTACGCAAGTTCTTTGTGCTACTCCTTGCAATACTGAAGAGTGTTGTGTGGATTGTAGGACCACCCTTAAGGGTTAATAAACATTGTTTTTGTACTTTGCAGTTTCCGTGCCAACTTCCTTATAGATTTCGTTACAGAAGAGCGAACCCTTGTCTCTTGCGGGCCTAGCTGGGGCTTGTATTCATCAATTGGCGCCCAACGTGGGGCCCATCGGCGACTCGGATGCTCGAAGGACTGGTCGCGACGAAGGTGAGGAGTTTGGCCGGGGACGTGATCACTGCCAGCGGCGTCTTAGCCTTGGCATCCCGAGGTTTTTCTTCCTTCCCTTCCGAGCTGACCATCTGGGTGGCGCCGGTCATCGACTGAGACCTCTTCTGTCGGTCCTGCCGTGAGAGCCGTTTGGGCGATTGTGGAGCTTGGCAGTTGGAACCTGGACTCTTGATTGGTAAGAACCGTTGTACGGTACTTGCTCCGAGTTTTGAAGCCTGATCTGGCTATTTGAGTTTGATTGATGGTGACTAGTCATATTTTGAATTTGTCTTTGTGAACATATATGCGTTGCAACACATATAGGCAGGTAATGTGGAGAAATTTCTCCGGAGCTGTGTAAACTTGGAACGGCGCAACGATTAAGTGCCATTTTTCTTGATAATACTGCATATTTTGCATTATTCCTAACATGCCTGCTTTTAGCGCACTCCGTAAGTGGTGCTGCTGTCTGGGTAACCGGTTGAACCTCGAGGAATCTGCTCCAGCTCCCCCAGAGGGGACTCCTAATAGGGATATGTACGTGAAGCATGGTCTTTCTTCCATAATGTACAGCACATTGTGGAGGAAATATACCAAGAAGGATCCTGAGTTGCGATGGCCTTTGTATGGATCGTTTGATATGCGTAAGATTGAGTATGTGGAACAGTGTATGTGTAAGCGACGTGCTCGTCAGGATATGTTTGAGTGTGTGCGGTTATGGGTGAAGGAAGTGCGTGAGCGAGAGAAACGTGAGAAAGCATTGTTTGATAAAGAGCAACGAAAGAATGATCATGTGCGAGCACAAGAAGCAAAGCGTCGGGAGGACAAAGAGCAGACGGATAGACAAGAGAAAGAGCGTAGGCTACAAGTTTCGGGTCAATATGTTGTTCGCCAGCCACTTTATCCTGTCCTTAATAATTTTGATGACGATTTTTATTTACTAGATCGCTCTCCGCCCCCTTATGTTGGCGCATCGGCTCCGCGGCCGCAAGATTCTGACCCGGCTTCGGGTAAGGTAGACACACGGTCCATGTTGCCAGCCGAGCAAATGGCTGAGCTTCGGCAAATCTCCTTCCGTGCGCTGAAAGGCAAGGTATCCCAGGAGGAATTATTTCAAATTTGGGGGCCATGGCAGGAGAGAGATAAAGTGTATTTTCTGGGTCATTTCGCGGATGAAGTGATTAATGCTTTCCGAAAATATTCTCATGTTTTTGAGCCTGACGAAGTGTCTTCGGATGCCAGAGCAATACGTAACGGTGCTTTTTCTCCCTCTAAGGCTCCTGAGGCGGCTCGGCGGCTGTTCGCCTTGCGGGACGAGGTACTGGCCCTTCGAGAGAAAGCACGCCAACGAGCGGAAACGGAGAAGCAGTCGGATTCGGTTGCAGCAGAGGGCCACCCATCCGCCTCCCAGTCAGATAAGGATGACATAGTGCATGCTAAACCAATGCGAGAGGCGGCGCCTTTGTATGTTCCTCCTAAGGGAGCGGGGACTAGCTCCGATATCAACTCCGTCGATGCTAAGGGATATTTCGTGTATAATTGGGTTTATACTCCATGGCATAGAGCCGATGTTATGGCGTTAAAGAATGCATTGCCTGACCCCCGCAAGAATCCAGCGGCCTTCTATGAAGAAGTCGAGGGGGCCTTGAATTCTTGCATTATGACCTTAGCGGATATAGATCTGTTCTTTGGCCTTATTCTACCACCGGACACGTGGCGATCTGTCCGAAAGGTGGATGATATAGTTGCTTTTAAGGCCCGGTGGTCTGACCTTGAGGATGAGGATAGGGAGCGGAAGCCCGCACAGAAACCTCCCCGGAATATTCTAGATCTCCCTGCTGCTATTGTGGCTAAATTAAAAACAATAATCCCCCCCAAGAAGATTGACTGGAATATGTTGGCGGCATGTAAGCAGAGAGTTGATGAGTCAGTGGCAGATTTCTTCACGCGCTTTGAAGAAACGTTCCATGATTTTAGTGGCCAGTCGCTTACCGACGACACAGGCCGCCACCTTTTTGCGGACAAATATGTGGCTAATCTGCTGCCGGCAGTTGCGGCCCGGTTAAAAGCGAGTGAGAGTTCTTGGTCCTCCGCGACACCGACGGCCCTTCTAACCATCGCCCAGTATTATGAGCGTCAGGAGCATGAGGCGAAGGGCCAGGAGGAGAAGAAGTCGAAAGATCTCAAAACGAAAGTTATGTTAGCACAAGTATATGGCCCGCCCCGCCGGGGTAATAACAATAGGGGAAGGAGCGGATTTTATGGTCCCCCTTCGGGCCGACCTGATTAGAATAAGAACCAATGTGCGTACTGTAAGCAGTTGGGCCATTGGGCCAGGGAGTGCCCAGCGTTGCGCGCTTCGGGGCAGGGGCACACTCCGGGTGGCCAGAGAGGTAGAGGGGGCTTCTCGAACTTTAGAGGGAATTCCAACGATAATGCCCGTTTCGATACTGCAGGACAGCACCGAGATAGCTCGAATGTTTTTGATCGCCAGCATCAGTACCATGTATCGGACATCGATCATTCGGGATATCACGATTCTCAGCATGCATAGGAATGCGTAGGATGGGGGTCCGAATCAGTTGAGGTGCCGGTCGATCAGACGGGTCCTTATGTATCGGCTGAGGTTTTAGGTTCTACTGATCAGTTCCTAGTGGATACAGGAGCGACACGTAGTGCATTGTCTAGGTACTTGGTTCCGGGGGCTCCCCCATCCGGCTCAATAGTTACATCGGTAGGGTTTGACGGTACACTTTCCCGAAGCCCTCTTTCACAGCCCCTTGCATTTAAAGTTGATTGTTTTTCTGCGCCTTGTCCGTTTCTGCTTGCTCCGTACACACCGGATAACATTATGGGCCTTGATATGTTAAAGCATTTTAGGGCTACAATTCGCTGTTCCCCTGAGGGTGTGAGGGTGATTTTAAATGACAACTACCCCCGATCTGGGCGGATGTGTACGGTCTCAGAGGATGCGTTGTTGGCTACCCTCCCCCAAACTTTATGGGCAACATCGGACACGGATGTGGGACAAATGGTGATTCCTCCAGTCCACATTAGTGTCCAGGAGGGGGCGGTGCTACCGCGCCTCCCCCAGTATCGTATTTCCCAGGAGGGGGAGGAGGCCCTTATACAGATTGTGCAAGATTTGATCGCAGTGGGAGTAGTGGAAGAAGTCCCCTATAATATCTGTAACAGCCCGATTCTCCCAATTCTGAAAAAGGACACGGATGCAAAGGTTTATCGGTTCATAATTGATTTGAGGGAGGTGAACAAGATCGTGATACCTCAGTACCCGGTGGTTTCCGATATCACGACGTTGCTCACCCTGGTCCCGCCTACGGCGACCGTGTTCTCAGTGATTGATTTGAAAAATGCCTTCTTTTCTATTCCCATTCACCCTGATAGCCGATTCCTTTTTGGGTTCACATTAAACAATAGATCTTATCGCTTTTGTAGAATTCCCCAGGGTTACACAGAAAGCCCTAGTATTTACAGTCAGGCTTTGAAACGACAGTTGGATTCCTTTGCTTTACTCGAGGGGGTCGCCCTCATTCAATATGTCGATGACATCCTGTTGGCGGCTGACACCCTGGAGTTGTGCGAGAAAAGCACGATAGCCTTACTTTCCTTTTTAGCATCCCACAATCACAAGGTCTCTAGGAAGAAATTGCAATTCTGTAGACCAAAGGTGACTTATTTGGGTCACCTTTTGTCTAAGGAGGGGCGTGCACTCACACCAGATCGTATCCAAGTAATTTTGGACACACCAAGGCCATCCACGCAGAAGGGCGTGCGTGCATTTTTGGGTCTTGTTTCTTTTTGTAGACAGTGGATATTGGGGTTTTCACACATAGCTAAGCCATTACTAGCTCTCTTGACAAAAGACACGCCCATCCCGATCCCCTGGTCAGATGAGTGTGACGCTGCTTTTCAGCAATTGAGACAGGCCCTTTGTTCAGCACCAGTGTTAGGGACCCCTGATTATGCAAAACCCTTTTCGTTGTATGTGCATGAGAAAGATGGATGTGCATTATCAGTCTTAGTGCAGATGCACGGCGATAAGCAGCGCCCTTGTGCATACTTTTCGGCTGTGCTTGATCCTGTCGCCCGAGCATTGCCAGGGTGTTTTCGCTCGGTTGCGGCGACAGCTGTGTCAATACGGCAGAGTGAAGGAATTGTATTGTCCCATAAACTGTTGGTGTTAGTTCCCCACGCTGTTGATGCCCTGCTTAACCAAACAAAGACGCAGCATTTGACTAGTGCCCGTTTAACGGGATATGAGTTGACGCTTTTGGCTCCTCATATTACGTTGAAAAGGTGCGTGACATTAAACCCGGCCACATTGTTGCCATACCCCGAGACCCAGCCTGAGGCACAGAAAGCGCATGATTGTATTCTTGTGACTGAGGAACAAACAAAGGGTCGTATTGATCTCCAGGATACGCCCTTTTCAGAGGTAGATGGAGAGTTGTGGGTAGATGGATCATGCCTGAAGCTACCAGATGGTACGACTTCAGCAGCATATGCAATTACCACGTTACAGACGATAGTGGAAACAGCACGCATACCACAGAAATCAGCTCAAGCAGCGGAACTGATAGCGTTAACACGAGCGTGTGAGCTCAGTACAGGATTGTGTGTGAATGTTTATACAGACAGCCGCTATGCCTTCGGAGTAGCGCACGATTTCGGCCTACTCTGGAAGGAGAGAGGGTTTCTAACGTCACATGGGGTACAGATAATGCATGGGGAGTTAGTTCATAACCTTTTAACTGCATTGACATACCCAAAGAAAATTGCCATTGTTAAGTGTAGCGCCCATAGGAAAGTGGTTGATAAGGTTGGAGAAGGGAATGCGTTAGCAGATCGAGTAGCACGGGAGACTGCGATGCAGCCCGGCACTACTGCCATGTATGTAGTGAAGTCACAGGTGGAGAGATGGCATGATGCGAAGGAGCAAGTGCGAGAAATACAAAAGACCGCTTCTGACAAAGAGCGGGAACAATGGGTTAACGAAGGAGAACTGGATGACGAGGGTTGCTGGAGAAATAAGCAGATGGATAGATGGAAATTACCCACGGCTTTTGTACAACCTATGGTCCAGATGGCACATGGGCTAGCACATGTTGGAGCTTCCGCAATTGTGAAATTGCTTACCCAAGTCTGGGAGCATCCAGAGATTGCTAGCACAGCAAAGAGGGTGGTGCAGACCTGTATGATCTGTTTGAAGTATAACCCAGGGAAAGGTACGCGAACTCCAGCAGGAGGATTTGCGACACCCACTGCACCCTTTGAGGTTCTGCAGATGGATTACATCCAGCTTGAGCGCTGTAACAATTTGAAGTATGTTCTAGTAGTGGTTTGCGCCTTCAGTAAGTGGGTTGAGGCGTACCCTGCGAAAGACAATACTGCAATGACTACAGCGAAGCTATTGCTGAAAGAGTTTTTCCCCCGATACGGCGTCTGTAGACTTCTGTGGAGTGATAATGGCCCTCACTTTGTAGCGGATGTTATAAAGTATGTCTTGAAGGGCCTAGGCATCACTCAGAAGTTCCATGCCGTGTTCCACCCTCAGTCTGCAGGACTAGTCGAGAAGTATAATGGTACACTGAAGCTTAAGATCGCCAAAATTCAAGCTTCAACATCTTTGACTTGGCCAGACGCCTTGCCACTGGCGTTATTGTCAATTAGGTCGGTGCCACACTCTCGAACCGGCCTTACGCCCTATGAGATTGTATTTGGACGACCAATGAACATTTGGGGTCCACCAAGGCCTAAGGCTGTGTATGATGTACCTTGTGTGATGATGGGTGATTATCTGGCACAGTTAACGGATAACTTGGTTTCTATTCATCAACAGGTCCGAGAGGCGCTCCCTGATCGGTCTACTGGCGAAGGACATGGTCTCCGGCCCGGAGACCATGTGATGATAAAGGTCTTCGATAGATCGAACAGTTTGGAGCCGAGATGGATCGGACCTGAGCAAGTCCTTCTTGCAACGAGGACGGCAGTGCGAGTCTCGAACAGGAAGAATTGGATCCATTCCTTGCACTGTCGAAAGGTACCGCCCGGATTGGTGGAGTCTGCCGTGCTGACCGATCAACGAGAAGTCCTAGCAGCAGAGACAGGCCGTGTTGCGAGGCCAAACGACACTGAGGAGCTCTTTTCGGACCACACGACTTCTGGAGGAAGGCGATATCATCTGCGACCCAGGAAGTGAGATCTTCAGTACTGGGACATACTGTCAGAACGGCCCTTGGGTTAGTGAAACGGAGAGCCGCTGAGGCAAGGGGGGGGGATCAGCCCTGCATTAGTGTAGCGACACCCGTCTTGGCCCGTTGGTGAAGAAATCAACCGCTGCCCAAGGGGAAGAGTTCTGACAGACTTTTAGTTTCAGGAAGATATTAGGGTATTGTTTCCTTTGACATGGAGAAGAAGAAGATTTTTTGTGCGTTGGGGTTCATGCTAACAGTAGCTATCGTTGGTATAACCACATGGTTTGTGGAGGAGGCAACTCCAGCCCGAGAGACACTTGTGTTGACGACTCCAGTGCCTGCGGAGCACTACTTTTACACATTGCCATATCAAGAGTTGAAGCATCGACAATCCTATTTGAATAACACTTTCATTCAGATGCTGCATCACACCCACGTTGCTACAAATGCTACGAACTGTTGGATATGTGGGATGATGCCAGCCCATCAGAAGAAAGGAGGTACGCCATTCATACCACTTCCTTTCTCTCACAATGGCTCTTGTAGAGCATGGTACACTTTGTTGTTTGCCACTCGGAAACCGACAGTGGGACGACTGCTTTTTAGACTTAATAAAGAATGTCATCAGGACAGAAATGGATATCCACAAGCAAATGGAACGATTTGGGAATGGGAAGAGTACCGACCAGACAATGAATCCATTCCCTATATCTTTACGAACACTAGAGACACTATGGGGAAGGACAAGTTTGTGATCCAAGTGGCACAAGCCCAAGCGGACCTGTGTGTCCAGAGTGTGGGTTTTATCCCTGTTGGTGTCAGTGATTGTTTAACTGTTCTGAATATCGACGGACTGAATAACAGCACCTTCCTAGCATCCCATAATACCTATTTTGTATGTGGAAATAAAGGTTATTACCGTTTGCCGGCTGGGTGGTCCGGGGTATGCTATGTATCATTCCTACTACCCCCTGTATTCCTAGCACCTGCATCGTATCATAAAGACCTGAAATTGTTGAATAATGTGACTGTAAATAGGTATAAACGTACTTTATCGACGGATGATGTGGATCAAACTGATACCAGTTTGCAACAGTATATTGATTTCAATTTAGGATTGTTCTTCTTTGTTGGTACCGCCTTGAATAGTAGGAAGATCCGAAGATTAACAAGAGTGGTAGAAGCTGTGACAAATCAGACTGCTGCTGCTCTTGGGAATCTTACGGAAGAATTACTGATTACCAGAATTGTTGCATTGCAGAACCGTATGGTATTGGATGTAATGCTAGCTGATCGAGGAGGAGCCTGTAAAATTATTGGAAGTAGCTGCTGTGTGTTCATTCCTGATCATACGCCATCCGTTTATAACGCCATTAATAAGCTGCATAAAATAGCAGCTGAAATCCACACGGAAAACGGCACTTGGTCCTTTTCTGGATGGTTTTGGGCATTGGTTACTGCCTGGGGATGGAAGGTCTTAACTGGTCTCTGCATTATTATAGCAATTCTGTTCTTTCTCTGTATGTGTATTCAATGTGGACCATTATGTTGTTCTGTATGCATTTCATTCTGCATTCCAGATAAGAAAGCTATTGCCGAAGTTGCCCGTCAGAAGGGTCTAGCTAAAGAGGTTAAAGGAATGATGATAATTGACATATACGATGATTATTCTTGGAAGCCAGATGTCTTCAGTAAATGCTGAAAGGGTCGTCTGTTGTAAATTAAGGCAGAATGTGATTAAGCATTTACTGAAAACATTAGTGTTTCCCTTTTATCGTGTTTTCCTCATATGTTGGCAGAAGTCCGGACTCCATTTTGTATTGACATGCTGCCACGTGTTCACCACGAAGAGAGTCCGACTTCTGTGTTAGTTGCTCTTGTAATCTGCCTAGCAACAGTTATAAATAGCTCCCTCTTGTCCATCTGGCGCATGCCCAGACTTGACCACATCTGTTATAATTAGCTTTGCTTGACCATGTGTTTCCGCGGGCTCAAGGAGTGTGTTAGCTCCGCCCATGTATTGATTTAGAATCGAGAATGACCCTAAATGGTAATGTTCTTCGACTTCATGTACTATCCACCCACTCATGAGCCCCTCTGTTGTGTATAAAAGGGGACTGTGTACGCAAGTTCTTTGTGCTACTCCTTGCAATACTGAAGAGTGTTGTGTGGATTGTAGGACCACCCTTAAGGGTTAATAAACATTGTTTTTGTACTTTGCAGTTTCCGTGCCAACTTCCTTATAGATTTCGTTACAGAAGAGCGAACCCTTGTCTCTTGCGGGCCTAGCTGGGGCTTGTATTCATCAGGAGGCCCTGGGCCGCACCTGTCTACCGAGAGCCGCCCGCTGAATTCTTGATCCGGAGACACGCGAGGTGCAGAACCTGCATCTCCCCCGAAGACTCGTCCAGGCACATCGCACGTTCCCAGGTACAGTGAACTCTCTATCGGACTCGGGGTCCGCAACGTTCTGATTTCCCCGTATCACTGTACCCCAGGTGCACTGCGCATCATCGTGACTGGACCGACCCAACCGAGCCCTGTGAAGCGCTCGTGATCGAATAAGTTACCAAAGAAAAGAACAGTGCCTAATTATCATCTTGTGGCTTCCATTTCGCAACCGTTATTGATGGTCTTGTACATGCCTGCGTAACAAAGAATCTTTTATATAAAGCATCCGTATTTTTGATACAACTTACGCCTGGTGTCCGTTTGTGGGGGATCATTGTGATTTACTGTGTGTTATTATAAATGCTTAACCCACAGCGCCCTGAAGTTTAGCCCTGACTGCTCGCGCCACACTACCTATAGGGTGAGCAGGGGTTGTTCTGAAGGGGTAATTCTCTCGCCCTGAATAGAAGAAGGGACCGCTGCTTGTCACAAGTACCTACCTGTGCCAACCAGAGGTTCCCCATTCTAACAATGATCATCAAATTATCTTTCAAAATGATAAGCCTAATTAAGGGCCTGATTACAATGACGGGTGTACCACCATTGCCAGCCTGTCTGTGGCAGCCTCCCCACCATTTTCAACAACTTCACCATTCGCCACATTTGGATGGCAGGCTCCATCGGAGGCAGATTAATGCCTATAACGGTGGTGGTGCCTACTGGGCAACGCCGTAGGCATTACGATGTTCCTTTCTGCCGTCCCTTTCATGGCAGTGAACACGTCATGACAAGGCTGGTGGAAAGGGACATTGGGGGCCACTAGCTGGTCCCCCTTACCCGCTGGCCCACCTATACAGGACCTCTTATGGTGAACCCCCACATATCCCTGCACCGTGTGGCAGGCACCGCATGGTGCCTGCCACATGGTGCAGGGATATGTGAGGGGTGTCTGTTTTGTATTGTGTCGGGTGCTGCAGAGCGCAGCACCCACCGCAATACAAAATATGGGCAAAGCCACCACCACGTTGGCAGTTGCATCATAATTAGCCCTGTAGGACTGCGCCTTGTAGTTGGGCGGTCCCAAATGCGAAACGATCCGTCCCCCATCGTAATCAGACCCTTAGAGTTGATGGCAAGCAAACCAAAAAGCCTGTAGTTCTGGAGAAAGCGCTACATTTAAAGGAGCATCAGCTGATAGAAGTTCCTCCACCAAAGGGGGGTACAGTGAGGGATGTCTACATGTGTATTTAATTATCACTGAACTTTAAACAAAGCCCAATGTTTTTAGAGTCAACCACTAACTCTCATTGAATGCTTAAAGTGTCTTTCTATCAGTGAAGGTGCTGATCCCAGATCAGTGGTTCTTAATCTTTTAACTTCTGTGCACTACTTGTGAATTACTACTGGAAGCTGAGGACACCAGTCCAAGCTGTTTCTATGATTTGAACCTCAACACTTGACAAAGAATTACAGAAACAAATATACATCAGGAAAGTATATACATTATGCAAACACAAGGAGATGATGGACGGAGTGCTGAAACTTTTCAGACACTCACCCCCAGTCAAAGATCAGGGTTGAATCCATTATCGTTCTTTAGCTCACTCCGCCACCCCAGTTCAGACACAGCTATATGCAAATCTGTCTTGATCCTGTGCCTCATTGGAATAGTCCAGCCCGAACTGCCAAGCCATTTCTTCCCTGGACTGGAAACAAGCATCCTGAGACCGGTTTAGGGGTAACACCCCTCATCAGCCAAGCCAGTGGACCTCATTTACTTTTGTGCCACAGGAGCACTGCTTTTTTGACACTCCTGTGGTGCAATGTGAAGAAGCATATTTACTAGGCCTGGGCGGTAAATTCCGTTCCGTTCGCGGAATTTGCGGAATTTGGGTAATTTCGCGTTCCGCAGAGGACGCGAAATTGCCCAAAAATCTGCGTTCCGCAACTTCGCGAAATTTTTAGCTTTTTTGCGTTCTCAATATGCGTGTTCGCGAGATATTTCACCCCGTGCACGCAAACAGCGATCGCGAACAGGAAAAAAGTATCGCGAACAAGCAATTCCGCGTGTTCGCGGAATTTCTGCATGTTCGCGGAGATTTTTTACCGTTTCGCAGAGATTTGCGTAATGCGATTACGCAAATTCTGCTCACCCCTAATATTTACAAGACCATGCAAAGCCAATTTGTGTGACTTTTCATGGCCTTGTAAATATGTGGTATCCCACGCAACACCCATGAAATCTGAAGCATTCCCAGGTTTACGAGGAATTGTAAAGCTGGGTATGCATCAGATTCTAAAACCACCCAAGGGGTGGTGTAAGGGAGGTGCAACAAGAAGAGATATCTCCTAGTTTTTCCTGTTTCCATGTGTGCTGCATTACACAGAACACATAGAAAGAGTAAACACCACTTGTGATTTTTTTTGTGCAGGAAGGTGTCTCTTCCTGCACAAAAACAATTACCCCTACAATGTAGACACCCTTGCACTATAGCGCAATAGTGCCTGCTCTGGGGCATGGCAGCCCATTGTGCGCCAGTGCAGGGGAAAAGACAGGAATGCATTGTATCTCATAGACAAGATTCTTAGTGCCACTGCCCTGCGCCAAAACTTGTCTTTCAGCGTGAGTTTGGCGCATTCCCAGATGAATCTCCTGGACATGTGGTACTTCCAGTTGGTTTTCTCTAAAGCTGTCTCCAGGACGCACATTGTGTCATCTTGTGGGAGGCTGGTGTAGAGGCTTTCTACGTCGAGGCTCACTAAAAAGGAGGTCCCTGGATAGTAGGCCATGTTGTTGAGTAGTCTCAGGAGATCTTTAGTGTCTTGGAGATAGGTGTTGGTGGATTGGACCATAGGCTGGAGAAAAAAAATCACAATACCGGGACAGTGGTTCCAATAAAGAACCTATGCCTGAAACAATGGGGCGACCCGGTTGGGGTAGTTTGTTTTTGTGAGTCTTTAGTAGTATGTAGAAGTAAGGTATTTTGCCCATGGTGGAGGTAACTTGGCTTCATTAGGTGTGATCTGTCCCGTAGTTTCAGCTTCCTCCACTAGGGAATGGATGCGTGCTTTTAGGTTTTCGCTCGGGTCCTGATTTAGTTTTGCATAGTTTTTGGTGTCGCTGAGGAGTCTCTCACATTCTAGTCTGTAGTCCTCTCTATTCAAGATGACTGTCCCTCCGCCATTGTCGGCGGGTTTTATATTGATGGATTGGTTGGATGTCAGGGAATGTATGGCAGCACGTTCCATTGTGCTGGTGTTCTGGAAGGTGTGGTCCTCGCTCAGTGTTTCAAAATCCTTGGTGACGGCTTGTTCATAGATTGCTACCTCAGGTGGTATGGCATTCAGTGGGGGCATGAATGTGGATTTAGCTCTGAATCTTGTGTCCCCTTCCTGATCAGTGGTAGTTTGGAGCGGTGAGTGTTCATTATACTTTAAAAGCTAGCATTATCATCTGCCAACAGTGTCAATAAAGCAAGGAATTAATTATATGAGTTCTAGAGTCTTGCACCTACTTTTCATAATCTTTAGACCATCCAACAAGGGTCTCTACCTTCTCAGGACCCGGGTACAAATTCACCAGATCTGATCTTTGGGGCTTTGAACCAAAGGTGAACTTATCCTGGAGTTGCAAATATGAGGCCCAAGGAGACTCAGAGGAAATTTTGAGAAGAACATCTCTGTGGGGCTGCTTCACTTCTGCAGCATCCCAAACATGTTTGAAGAACGTTGGTGGTGCCTGTGCACTTCCTTCCAAGGAAAATGTCCACATTCTGGAGCCTTTGCATGGGTTTATGGGGGCAGCCCATTCACTCGGGGCAAGAATGTAAAATGAGCACCTCTGCCACTTTCAAGAATGCTGTTTTCCTTCTCATACCACTTTATTATTTATTGTTACATGTACCCCGGTCCCACCGGGGCACCCAAATGTCTTCTTCTTGCCTGAGTGGTGTAAGGGAACCACAATCTTCCCATGGCTCCTACGTCTTCCTGTGTGTGTCCTGCACTCCTTTCGAAGCATATGAAAGTGGGCTACATTCTTCTGTTTCTCAGGGATGAGACAGCTGTACTGTGGAATGCGGTCTCCTGCTCCCATGCAGGAGAACGCAAAATTGTGCTCCTCTGGTCCCAAGCAGTGAGTCCTCCAGGACAATAATTCCATGTATCTGGGCACATGGATGGTGTCCATGGGGTCAGAAGTATTTTGAAGAGGTTGCCCCATGCATGCCTCCTCCCCAGGGGAAATTAAAAAAAAAGATGTGCAGACCCCCTTTGAGGCTTGGCCTTTTCTGGGGGATTGATTAAATATATGGCCAAGCACCATACACTTCATTCTCTGCTTGCTACCACCCAGGGCCACCGAGCTTTAAATGGTAATATCTCTGGCCTGTTATTCCAATTTAGGTTAATTTCAAATGAAAGAACATGTCACCAAGGAGTTGCATGGTTTGTTGGAAGGGTAATGAAGTGATCATATACTATATGGGATAAAGTCGGTCTGTTGTACATTATCAGGATATTGCAAGTCACCTAAGAGTTAACTGACCATATAGATGAACAAGGCCAAATCCTTATAGTGTGGGACAGGTAGTACTCAATCCCCTTTCCCACAAACTACTTACATCCTCTATGTATTCTTTTTTCATATGAAAGAGACAACATGCTTGCAGACATGAACAGTAAAAGTGGAATATGTAGTGCAAAATTAAAAACACTAAAAAGCAGTTAGTTATTTGTTGACAAAATATATTAGACTATTTAATAGAAGTCAAATTAAAAAAGAAGCACTGTAGCTTCAAAAAGACTTTCCATAATAATTTTAAGGTGTGCAAAATGTAAACATGTTGCTATAAATATCTCCTTTCTGCTAATCACTGTACATTTAGTATAATATATAGCAGAAAAATGGAAAGCCATGTTTATTTTTATTTTTTTTAGCTGCAGTATTAATTATATTCTCTGTCCTGCCATTCACCATAGAGTCTGGCTCTGGCAGCACACATTATGATGTAGGAACTCAACTGTAATAAGTTATTACAGATGAGCATCCACAACACTTATTTCTTACAGGTGACTAGGTGTGTCACAAGATGCCTGCAATAAGGAAATTAGAGATGGATTTTTATACAGGGATTGCAGGATACCGTGTAGTACCCAATGGTGTACATTATAAGTATATTGCAAGCTACCAAGGAGTTCGTTCGCCATATAGAGGAACGAGGCTGAAGGCCGAGTACCAGTGTAAGGTCATTGAACTCCGAGGTGACTTGCAATATCTTTATCATGCATGTCAGGGGATATTTTAGCTCATAAAATACATAGTCATACTATCACTTTTCATACAAAGCACTTACAACCATGGCCTGTAGCAAAGAGCGAGCATGTTTGCAAACATGAAAATTAATAATAAACCTTTAGTGCAAAATTAAACATATCAGAAACCTGTTAGATATTTGTAGCAAACAGATATTAAAAACGGTTCAATACAATCCAGTTTTAAAAAAAAATCTGCTGTACCTACAAAAGTACAGAAATATGCAGACAAATTCTAGCATTTCCCTATTTAAGGAGTGTCATTGTAAGCTATTAAAATAGAGCAGAAGAAAAAAAAGCAATGTTCCCTTTGTTCCTTTAAACAGCTGCTCCAATTTCGTCTGTGACCTGACCTGCCTTTCACGTCAGTGGCTAGCTCTGGCACCAAGCATTGTGACCTCAGGACGTGACTGTAATAACCTTATAATAGTTGAGTTCTGATGTCTTTTCTTTATAATCGGTGACTTGGTGTGTTACAAGTTGACAATAATAAAAAAATTGCTGACCTGTGTTTATACAGAGATTGCAGAATCCTATGTATTATCTAAGAAATATAGTAAACCCTGCTCTACATTATCAGGGTTTTTGCAAGTCACCTCGGAGTTCCATGACCTTCTAAAGGAAAACAGTCTACTGCCTTGTTTCTCGATATGGTCATGGAACTTGACTTGCAGTAACCTTGCTATGTACTGCAGTGGGGTATTTTATCAATATATAATGTACTAAGTTGTACTAAGTTGTGGCACAGCAAGCAACAGTATATTCAATGTATTTTAATGTGGGTGTTTTTTAAATTATTTTTGTATTCCTATATTCACCAAAACACATGTTCAATATTGCTGGGCAAGATGACATATGTTCAATAGAATACAACTTGGTCCATGCAGCACTGTATTTTTCTAACTTTGCTAAGTTATCTCAATTTATTTTTATTGGTCAAGATTAATGGTCAGCTTTACCATTTATTCGTGAAATATTATTTCTTCCTGGTTAAAAGGAATGCGGTCTATTCAGAAAAGCATTTTAAAGCATGTCCTGTAACATGTTACAGACTTTTGGGAATTAGCCAAAAAGCATCTAAAGTGGGATCAAAATGGGAATATCCAGGACATAGTAATATACAAATAGTCTAAAAAAAGGATTGTGCATTTACTAAAGAGTTGGGATGTTTCTAGCTGATTCATAGAGACACGTATGCAAAAGACTTATACTGTAATATGACTTGCTGTAGTTGTAAATCCTTTTTTGAATTGGTCCTTATGTGTTGAGCAATGAACAGAGTTAATGAGTTTACATACAATAACTATACTGTATAATTGATTAAAGTAGGGTATAATACATAGGTAACACATTACTTTATAAATTAATGGTATACTTAACTGTCTCTAGGAGCTTTGAGAAACATAGGAACTATTCATCAATTTGGCACAGACTGCACAGATGATGTTAATTATATTACTAATTAATGGATACTTTACTATCACAGATTCTTTGGTACATTTTAAGAGACAGATTTCTAAGAAGAAAGTGTAAATTTATCTCACTAGTAAAATACTACTACTATAAGTTAATGGCCTACTGAATTGGGTTACACCCAAACTAAATGTCCTTGTCAGAATTATTGGCTCTGAACTCTGGTTCAAGTCACTTACCAGAGTGTGGTTGCCAGTTTTGAAATGTAAACTGGGTTATAAAGTTAGCAGGGTTGCCTTCCCTATGTGGAAGAATATCCTATTTTAAAATCTTGGTCCTGAGAACCTCACACTGTGCAGTAAAATAGCAAATAAAGCAATGGGAAAGGAAACTGAGAGTAGAAGGCTCAGCCCCTTTCCAGGAGCAAAGAGACTTTCTTTCCCACCTACCTCCTCAAACTTCCACAAATTGTAAAGATGGGCAAAAGAGAGGAATGCATGGTGAACAGCCTGTACAATGAAAGCAGTGCCTTTACCATGAATTTTTTACGATGCATATGCCTTTAACATGCATGCTAAGTCTATTTAAGGTAAGTATAAACATTTGTATGTGTATCTATATAAACATATATTAACACCAAAGAAATTATGCTGCACTCCAGGAGTTGAATATTCAAATTCTTTAATCACATCAAGAGCAACGTGTTTGGGCTAAGGAGTCTTGATCACGGTTGGGTGAGTCCTGCTTTCATTTCATTTTATACAGACAAACCCACTTTGCAAGTCATAGAGCACTGTGGAATATGTAGTTCTAACAATTTTTAAAAGACATTTTTATGTTTTACTTCAACACATCGTATGTTTTAGTTATGCATATACAAGTTCAGGTCATTCTACCACTCTCTCATTTTATAAATTCATTATCACTTTCCAGTTGCATGAATACCTAGCCATTATACTCAACACATATATTTTCTGTATTATTTCAGCTCAGTGCATTTCCAACCAATTTTCTCTACCTAATATATGGCTCAGTGTCAATTGTTAGAAACATTTTTCTTACAACATGATGTGTCCATTAATCAATTCACATAGATATTTTATGACAGACCAAGTACCTCTAATTGGTTTACTACCAATAATATTACCAAAGCCTCAGATCATTTGTACATTTCACACCATCTGTCTCTTCATTTAAAAAGATTGATGTTATTGAATTTTATACACACAGAGGAATGATGGCCATTAGTATTATCTTCTACATTCTTTGCTCTTTTAATTCTCATTCCCTCTTCATAAGGAAGTAAGATCACAGCACTTATAATAAACAAATTCTTCCTGAATTATAGATGTACATATAATTCTTCATCTGCATTCAAGCCCTGTGGCTGTTTTGTTCTGAACAATCAGCCGGGACTCTAGGCATCGCAATTTAAGTGGTCTGTCACCACCTCTCTCATGTTTTGGCACATGCACTATGCTGTAATATATCATCATCATCATCAAAAACATCTTTATTTCGGCAACTTGCCTTAAAAAGAATACAAAAATAAACATATGCAGAAACATCACCATACATTGTATTATAACATATCGTAGCATTTTCATTGAATGTTAATCAGACCCCTTCTCTTGTTCCACATTGCTAGTAAAAATTGAGAAACTGCAAATACTATGTATTTTGATGTATCTGACTTTAAAATTCTAAAAGCATAGCTACACTGTCGAAAACCCAGATTTTTACAGAGAGGTACTAACCAATACTTCCTTGCTTTGGTGTATGCAGGACAAAAAAACAATACATGGAGCTCGTCCTCTTTGTCATAACTGCATCCAGGACAGGTTTTGATAGGGGTGTTTGACCAGTTACTGGTAAAAACTCTCAGGGGTAAAGTGCCATATCTCCATTGGAGATATAATTTCCTTGATACAATAGGATAGATAATATCCATAAAATTCTCAAATTGATAGAAATCCTTAAAACTTAAAAATGATTTAGTTAAGACTCCAATCTTGGGAGCAGACTGTACACTAATAAGTTGCTCAGCCGCATAAATCTTGGTAAGCAGCTTCCGTGGCATCGCCTGACAGCTCCTTTCTGGGTCATACCACATATCAGGCAAACCAAGTCTGGTAAATTGGAATTTTAAAAACCTGAACCAAGGGATTTTTGCTGCAGCACTACTACTCAGTATTTCCTTTAGCTCTGCCCTATAGTGCAATAGTTCAGGCGTAGTCCACAGCCTGGGCCAATACCTGAGAGGTTTCAAAGCTAGTTCATCTTCAATAGACCTCAGGCCCAGGTCCATCCTTAATGGATGCAGCGGGGTACTTTGTGGGAGTGACAGTAGCTGCCTAATAAACTTATTTTCTATTTTGAGAAATTCATTCCCAGTAAAATGCCCCCATAATTCCCCACCATACAAAATTGCGGCCCTCGCCTGGCTCTTATAAATCTCCATCGGTGGTTTTATAGGTTTGTATGTAGACGTGTTGGACAGCCTGAGAATACCCCCTACATACTGGGTTAGTTTCATTTGCGCTTTTACTTGTTGGGGGGCCCATGAGAGACTTTCGCTTAGGGTTACCCCCAGGTACTCAAAAGTTTTTACCCTTTCCAGTCTCACTGTGTCTAGTTTAGGATTCGGCCGAGTGGAGAAAGAAGGATTAAAGACCATATACTTTGTCTTATTGACATTTATTTCAAGGCAACGACTTCTACAAAAATTCTCAAAACTATCCAACACACGCTGAATTCCCATTGGTGACTTGGAGAGTAGCAGGGTGTCATCAGCGAACATGATCGCCGGCACCCTGCTACCTGCCAGACTTGGTGCATCATTGTTAGGGGCACTGTCAAGATGGGAAATTACGCCATTGACATAAAGGCAGAACAGGGTAGGTGCCAATACGCACCCCTGCCTAACCCCTCTGTCAATGGGAAACTTTGATGACAGTGCCCCGTTCCTCCCACATCTAACCCGAGTGAAATTCCCCTCATGCAGCTTCATCAGCATTTTCAGGAGTGGTAGTGGAACACCCAAGCTGAGGAGCACAGTCCAGAGTTTCCCCCGAGGCACCAGGTCAAAGGCGGAGCGGAGGTCCACGAATACCATGTAGAGGCTGCCACCCTCAATCTTTGCAGTTTTCCAGAATAGTAATAACAGGCGAAAGAGTTGGTCCATGGTAGAGGTGTTCCTTCTAAACCCAGCCTGATATTGACTCAGTACGGCGTGCTCCTCCATCCAGTCCTGCAGTCGGTCAAGGATGAGCCGCGCACAAATTTTTTGCGGGACATCTATGAGGCTGATAGGCCTATAATTAGCTGGTAACAGAGGAGAACCCTTCTTGAAGATGGGAACAATTTCCGCTCCCAGCCAGGTGCAAGGGACCTCCATTCCTCTCAAGACTGCATTAAATATAATGCACAGGTATGGGCCCCAGATCCCCGGTTGATGTTTAAAGAGATCTCCCGGCAATTTATCTAGTCCCGGTGCCTTTCCTGTTGCAATTTTAGAGATGGCGTTAACTACTTCCTCCGGCGTAAATTCTATAATGTCATGGGAATCTTTAAATGCTTCGAGAACCGGCTTCATGTCCATGTTGGATTCGACTGCGTACAAGGCCTTAAAATGATCTTCCCAAACACTTGCCTCAATATTTGGTTCAGTTGCGGGTTTTGAGTCACCGCATCCTGTGTTAATTATAGCCCAGAATCTGCGAGCATCTTTCTGTTCTAGGGCACAGGATAAATCAGTCCATTTATCGTAGTCCCACTCTTGTTTAGCATGCTTCATCATTGCTTTATATTGTGTTCTCTTGGCAGAGATGAGGGGCTTATCGCTACAGAGCTTTAAAGCCCGAATCAACTCTTTTTTTGCCAGGCGACATGCAGCATTAAACCAAGAGGAGACAGGGGTCCTTTTCTTCCTCTTAGTCACCAGTGGGTTGAAAACAGCAAGTAGGGTGCTAACTATATTTGTATGTAGAGCCTGCAGTTTGCTATTAAAGTCTAGAAGAGGTTGTTGAAAATTTAAGGCATCCACTTCGATGAAGAAGGGAAGAATTAGATTGTATAAATTTGCGAGTTCCTCGCGGGACGCCACGACCTTGTCCCACTTGACCCTGCGCCGATCGTTAGTTAAGACTGCCCTGTCTCCGAGATCGTCCTGGTGTCCTTGTTCCTTCGTTCGTGGGGCGGGGAAAACCAGCTCCAACCTCAATGCATTGTGGTCACTGTCATCCCTTGCAAAAACCTCAAAATCAATAACCTTAGACCACAACCTTGTCCCAACCATAATGTAGTCTATGCGTGATTCATGACCCTTTTTGTTATATGTGCACCTCGAAGGTACGTCAGAACGGGTACGTCCATTACAGGCCCTAATAGAATGACTTAGTGTTAGGGCCTTTATCTGGATCGCTAGGGGAGACCATGACCTGGGGTGTGGAGATTGGGTTGGAGGTATAGACCAATAGTCATCTTCAGTAGCAAGAGCACCATCACCCATCCCCTGCAAGGGTTCATAGTGACAGTTCAGATCTCCCGCTATTAATCGAAAAGTATCCGTTGGAATGGAATACAAAAAGTTTGTCAGCTCTTCAACTGTAGTAGATTCGCTGGCTACGCTTACAGGTCTCGAATAGACATTCACAATAGCAAGCTTAAAACAATTAGGCCATTTCAAGACCACACACTGTAGGTCATCCGAATGGGTGGTCACAGACTCAGCCGTACAGCCCAAGTGAGTTCCCACCCATATAGTGAGGCCCCCAGACGGTCGTCCCTTCCCCCCCCCCCCATCGTGCCGGTATATGAAAGCCCGCAAATCCAACTCTCCTTTCCTCTTCCCTAGCTCACGTCTCTTGAAATAAACATATATCCATCCCATCTATAAAAGTACCCCAGTCAGGACAAGATAGTTTGCTATGTAGACCCGCCACATTCCAGGACACAATTACCAAAGGTTTAGTGATATTGATTACCATGGAATTACAGTCACTCCTTCTTGTGGTACTTTCTCCACATAGTAACTGCTGGGTGACCGGTAAGGCATCTGGGAGGCTGCCGACAGATAGAACCTCATCAGTCTCAAAAGGGATTTCTGCAGCGGGGGTACAGCGCTGAAAGTTATTACTTGTGGTACTATCCTTAATTAACGGGCACTCTTTCTCACAGATAGCCTTGCCCTTGTTGTTATTAAACACTTGAGTTCCTCCCAGTGTCTGGTCGGGTCAATCAACCAGATCCAGACAGCTAAATCTATTTTGGGTTGGTATTTTGCCAGTTAACGACAATTGATCATAGGGAGCCCTGACAGTCCTTTCCCCTCCTCTATGCTCTACCAGGGTCCAGCCACTATCAAAATTATTCCGGCAGATTGGGGGGTAAAAATAGGACAGTAGGTATGGTTGTATCTTCGCTCCCTGATTGTAATGTCTCCAATTGCAAATATATTCGACAGTTCGCGGATCGTTGAAGTTAACCAATATGCAATCACCCATAATAGTTTTTGGCCTATGTCCCACCTACGGTACTCTAAGTACCATCAATATTTTGCTAGTGATGTGAGGGGGAAGTGGTCGGTTTTTATTGAGCCAATCTATAACTTTGTTTTAAGGGACGAAAATGATTCTATGCTTGAGCTTGGTAGCTCGGGGACTCCAGTCAAAATTGCCAAATAGGGACTGCATTCTGGTGGCAAGTTAATTCTGCGTTCTTTTATGGAGTCCCCCAGAGTCTCAGTCTGGCCGCCCAAGCTAATATGTGGGGGGGTATCCTCCCTCTGGGAAATAGGGCATGTAACCCCGGTTATAGGCTGCTTTGCAGTTGGTGCTGTTGGTGGGGGGAGTAAAGGATTATTAGATTTGGCTGTATCAGTCTCCCCCTGTCTAGTTTCAGGAACAGCAGTACCTGGGTTTGTCCTATCTAGCTTCATTCTGCCCTGTATATCCAGTGTCGCATGTTCAATCCGCAGGAGCTGCTGCTCAATACGAGTCAATCTCATTTCCAGGGGCTTGATAATGGCACTTAATAGGGCACTCACAGTAGCATGTGTCTCCAATACAGTATCACTACTACTGGTGGCTAGGTTTTGTGGAGGTGCTCCTAAAGTGGTTTCAGTTGGTATTAGTGGGGCGTGGACTGAGACCACCTTAGAGGATTCTTTTCCTGTCGGTTTAATTATTATGTCACTGCCATTATGACCTTTAGCGATTTTAGCTTTTCTGCCCCCTGTCCCAGAAGCCACATTCCTCTTCCTTTTTGGCATCACCCCCTCATGTTTGCCTCGCAGCTGGCGCAAGTTTAGTCTCTCAGCGGAGCTTGCCATAGTTGATGCTATGGTGGAATCTAGGACTTGCTCAGGTTGGAAAGACTGAGCCAGATCCTGTCTGGTGTGTACATTGTCAACAGTTGGAAAAACATTAACTATAGTTTCCCGCCTGATGGGATCCGGTGTACGCGCGCTGGCAATATGACCCATAGAGGACCTTTTAGCAAAGGCTAGATCTTGAGAGACTCTTCGCTCCATTAGCGTTATCCCCTGGTCGATTACAGAATTTGCTCTAGTAATGAAGCTATCAAGGGTTCCTGTTAGGCTTCCACTTTTGGGTGCAGCCCTGCTTCTGATATGGGAAACGGCCATATTATTATGCACAGTCTTGGTTGCAACAAGTACTTACGGACCTCCGCGAGCAGAATGAGAAATATGTGCCAGATGATAGTTAACAGAGGGGTGGCCCGGTCCGGTCTTCCCCAGGCTACAACGGGCTTAAACAGGCCCGCCCTTTGCCCGGGCTTCGCCCCGGACTACGTCCTGCGCGCGTCCCGCTGCGCGTGACTAGGCGTGCCTTAAATGGGCGTGTAATGAAGGTGGAGGCGGGAAGAGGACTCAGGTGCGGTGACCAGTAATCCAGCAGTCCAGCAAAGCACCCTGGTCCTCGCAGTCCCGTCGGTGATTTCACCCCCGTCACAGAGTCACACCTTCAGTTGTGGCCAGACGTCTCCTCCAAAGCGAGTGGCAGAAGTAGAATGTTGAAAAATGCAAGGTCCTCGCCTACGAGCGGCGCCCGCGAAGCGGGGGCCGCGAGGCGTTAAGTAGCCTAGTAGAGGTGGAGGCGGGAAGAGGACTCAGGTGCGGCGACCAGTAATCCAGCAGTCCAGCAAAGCACCCTGGTCCTCGCAGTCCCAATCGGCGATTTCACCCCCGTCACAGAGTCACACCTTCAGTTGTGGCCAGACGTCTCCTCCAAAGCGAGTGGCAGAAGTAGAATGTTGAAAAATGCAAGGTCCTCGTCTACGAGCGGCGCCCGCGAAGTGGGGGCCGCGAGGCGTTAAGTAGCCTAGTAGAGGTGGAGGCGGGAAGAGGACTCAGGTGTGGCAACCAGTAATCCAGCAGTCCAGCAAAGCACCCTGGTCCTCGCAGTCCCGTCGGCGATTTCAGCCCCGTCACAGAGTCACACCTTCAGTTGTGGCCAGACGTCTCCTCCAAAGCGAGTGGCAGAAGTAGAATGTTGAAAAATGCAAGGTCCTCGCCTACCATATCATGTTTCACTGTTTGTCTCCTTCATGATTTTCTAAATGTTTGTCCATGGCATAGCTCGCATCCCTATTTTGCACCACTCTAATATGGTCCCATATTCTTTTCTTTAAGGGACATATGGTGCTGCCTACATATTTTAAGCCATATTCACATTCGATCATATATACTACATAGCTGGTATCACATGTGATTTTGTGATTGATGGTGAAGATTTTGCCTTTAAAGTCGACAAGCTGTTTCATTTTTCCTCCAATTTTGCACGCCTTACACTGATCACATTTGGTAAAGCCCTTTTGATGCTCTGTTAGCCAGGACTCAGTTCTTGATCTTACAAAATGCCTTCTCACTAGTTTGTCCTTTAGAGATGGAACTTTTTGATATGAAACATCTACTCTGTTGCCACGTTTTTCTCCAATATCTGGATCTTGTTTAATTATGCCCAGTATTTATTCATGGTGTTACTTTCGCTTGCATTGTTCCATGTTTTATGTCTGACATTTCATAGCCTCTTTGTACAAATTTTTATTCTGTTTCAGTCAATTTCAATTCAAATTCTTAGTCATCAGAACAGTTTTTTCTCATTCTTAAAAACTCACCATACTGAATGCTTTTCTTTAATGGTTTGTGATGAAAGCTGGATCTGTGTAACAGACTGTTGGTTGCTGTCAGTTTTCGATAAACTGTTTTTTTTTTATTGTCTTTTATGTATATATTCAAATCCAAGAATTGCAATGATGTTGCACTGACGCTACAAGTAAATGACAATCCCACATTGTTGTGGTTTAACTTAGTGAAGTACTCCATACATTCTTCTTGGGTACCATTCTAGATTATGAATAAGTCAGCTATGTAACGTAACCATAGATGTATTTTTTCCATATATTGTTCATTTCCCTCTCCCCAAGCTATGGTTTTGTCCCACCATACCATTGTGAGATTTGAATAGCTTGGAGAGACGGAAACTCCCATTGCAGTCCCACAAATTTAAGAGTAAAGTTGTCGATCAAACTAATATATATTGTTGCGTAGACAAAGCTCTATCATTTCTACCAGCAGTTCTGAATGTTTTAAACACTGAATGTTTTTTTAGCAAGAAAGTACTACTTGATTGCTTTTAAGCTTACCTCATGGATTATGGAGGTATATAATGATACTACATCAATTGTGACTAGCAATAAAACATTTTGTCACTCTACATCCGCAAGAGTTCTGAAAAAGTCACCAGTATCCTTGATGTAGGAATTTAATGAAATGACTGTAGGTGCATTGAAATGATCTACATACATTGAAACATTTTCATGGAGAGACCCACAGCTAGAAATTATAGGTCTCCCTGGCCGATTCATTAATGTTTTGTGAATTTTCGGGAGAAAACATGTGGTTGGAATAATTGGATTTCATTATATAAAATCCTGGCTTCCTCCTTGTTTACTAGACCTCCCTCCAACCATCTGTTTATGTTTTGGTTTAGAGTTATTGTTAGTTAATTAATTAGACTTGATTTCAATTTCTTGTAGTTTATTTGACCAATCAATTGCCTTTTCGCTTCCTTTATGTATTGTGACTTGTCCATGATCACTATATTTCCTTCCTTATCTGCTGGTTTGATTTAAATTTTCTGATTTTTCATGAGATCATGAAGAGCTTTCCTTTCTCCACTGGTTAGATTTTCTTTTTTGTTTTTTTGAGTATTGTTGCCCAATTTTTCCAAGTCGGATATAACTAACTCATAATATGTGACAATCCTGTTCCCAGGGGTTAACATAGGACACAATGTAAAATTACTTTTAAATTGTGTATATTCATGTCTTGAGATGTTCATTTCCAATTCATGTAGAATCTGAATTTCGGTAGCTTGATCGTCTTGTAGATTAAACATTAATTCATATGTTGTAATTCCATCTAGTATTTGCTCATTGAGCAAGTTTGTTTCTGGAATGTTCTCCTTTTATGGATAGTTTTATATCCTTCTTTTGCTAATTTGCTAATTTCACGTGCAACTCGTGACACTTGTCAGGGGTTGCTTTTATTCATTTCAAGTTGGCTTGGATGGTATTTTACCAATCCAAAACTGTAATACTGTGCCTGGAGTGGTAAAAGGCTTTGGCCATTTTACAGCTCGGTGTGGATAGCACTGTGCTAATCCTATGCTTAAAGAATTTGCAGTGGAAATGGTAAAGGACTTTGTCCCTTTCTATCTCGGTGTGGATGGCAATGTGTTAATCTTACGCTTAAAGAATTTGATAGAAAAGCAGACATTTGAGGTGAGCAAATTTAGAGTTTTGCTGGTGTTGAGAGTGCTCTATATTGGAGCTACTTTCCACCTAAACTTGAGAACTAACCAGAGTTCTCTGCTTCTTTTTTTGCATAATTTATGCGTCACTCTATGCATGAAATGGATTTGTTTTATATATATGTATATATATTTTCATTAAAAAAACAAAGGTTACAGGGACCTTATAGTAAGGCTCAGATTTCACTCCTACTAATCCAGTGAAATTTATCAGTTATAGTTACCTGAGTTTATTATAACTTACTCTTGCAATGCTCTGCTTATGACCTCACATATTATATCACTCATGACCTGTTTAGTGGCATTACTGATGACATCACTAATAACATCTCAAATGACATCACTGTGACATCACTTTCGTTCCTGGGGTCAGCCCTATTTTAGATGGGAAAGGGGGGATGCACGGTCCAACTCTCAGGCCCTTTTCAGCCCCGGTAACTCCATCCCACAGGGACAGGCCTCTTTTTTTATTTAAAATAAGAAAGGGGAGGGGGCCGCGATGTCCGCTGATTCGGGTCCCGGGACACCATCCCCCAGGGCCCAGCCTCTGTTGTGGGTGCCACCCAGGGCACTGACTTTGAAGTGTATGGGGTATATGGGAGGAGCCAAAAAGGCCCAGCAGTCCCTGCTGGCACCCCCTCCTGCAGGAGCTAGCTTTCACAGAGAGAGAGCTGCTGAACATACATCTCCCTCTCTGTCAAAGCAATTGTGCTCCATTTTGAGCAAGTGAGAGCAACATGCTCTTGCTTGATAAATTAGAGCACAGTTTGCTTTGGCTTGGTGGGAGTGGTAAAACTCATGCCAAGCTTTAGCAAAGAGCTTTGTCCCAGGAGTGGGCACCCTGGGACATAGCAGGAGCTGGCCCTGGTAGGGAGCTGTCCCCAGGGACATCTATGGCTCCAGGTGGGTGTCCATGCAATCTCCCTTCTTTGTTGGCTTTTGCCACATAGAGGTGGTGGTCCCTGGGGCTGTGGAGGGGTGGCTGGGCCCCCACATTGTCACTATTGTTTGACGATAGGAGGTGGCGGTCCCTGGGGCAGCAGGGGTGCCAAGCAGGCCTCCTATATAGTTATTCATGTTTGCCATGGGGAGGTGGCAGAACTTAGGGAGTTGGTGTTCAAAAGCCTAGGAGGGGGTCCCCACGGGCCCCCCTTGTATTAGAATTATCCAGCCAGCCCCCAGGATTTGGCCCTGTCGGGTCCTTCCTGAAAAAGAAGCGCATGAGACTGCACAGTGCATAAAAAAAAGAGAAGCGGGCAGGGTAGGAATACCTTGAGCCCCTAGGCATGGTGCTGGGTTTACGTATGGACCCTGCAAGTGCCAAAAAGCAGTGTGTTAAAAAATGCAGTGTAAGTCGTGATGCATTTGAAAATTCGCAGGAACATTTTAAAAAACAAGCATGGAGTCCTGCACTTGTTTCACTTTCACCCCCTGGGTGGGCCAGGTCTCAGGGGCGAGGAAAGGGACAAAGGGCCACATGTATCATGCATTTTACTGTTTGCAAATGCAGAATCAGGCTGTTTGCGACCAGTCAAATGCTTTTTTGGGAGGTATGAATTCCAGTTTGCAAGTCGGTAACATGTTACCGAATTGCAATTCGGAATTGCAAATACATACCAATTCGGTAATAAGAAGGGAGTGTTTAGGACGTCCCTTCCTCTACCGATGCACAGTGGTATGTAGGAATGTTGTGAAAACGAAATGTGGTAGATAAATATTGCATTTTACCACCTACTTCAAGCAGGTAAATCGGCCGATTTCCCCATGGGAATCTCTGTGATCCCTTCTGCCCATCTATTGTCATGCCCACATACAGATTCAGTGTAATTTCTTTCTTTCTTGTAATTTCAGAGTGTTTTGCTGTTTTTATTTCATGCTTTCTTTTCGTGACACAGAGGTGTTAGAAAGGTAGTGCTGCACATAGTGCGGAACATTGCTTGTTTTCCACAATAGGAATAAATCATCTATATAGCGGGTCCAAATTAAGACACTCTGAACAAACCCTTGGTTGTCATCTGCCCAGGACACCTGCGTCTCCCACCAGCCCATCACCAAATTGGGAAAGCTGGGGCAGCTTTCTGACGATAGAACACCCCATCATACACAAATATGTTCCCTTTCAAACAGGTCTGGATAATATTGATCAACATCCTAATATGTTCTAGGTGACAGGCTGGTCTTATTTTCAGATAGTGGTCATATGCAAACATACCAAAGACGTGGCTAATACTTGTATAGAGTGCAACCACGTCTAATTTTATCATTAAGTAAGAATCTGCCCATACCAAGTTGTGGATCATTGCCAGCGTATCTCCACTGTCTATGCAATATGTCAGGTGAGTCTTCACAAAGGAGAATAAAAAGGTGTCAATATAAATAGCGCATTCTTTAAAAAACTTTAATTTAAGGAAACAATTGGCCTCCCAGGGGGGTAAGACATGCTTTTAGGTACTTTAGGCAGCACATAAAAGAAAGGTACTTTTGGGTGTTCCGACTTTACAAAATCATATCCATCATAATCTAAATTCCGCTTATCCCTCCATTCTTTCAATTTATTCTGATATTTCTTTATGGAGGATTTATATCATACTATCATGACAACCTCATAGCAATCTGTCTCAGATAGTTCATGCATGACCTGTTCATACTTGCTAGATTCCATTACTACCAATTTCCCTCCTTCATCAGAATTCTTTATTACTATGGTGGTATTATTTTTAATGCCTGTAATGCTTTTCTGTGATTGGAGTTAAGGTTAATCACTGCCTATCTTTTCCATCTATACTGATCCTCGATAGACCAGGCGGGCTATTCGGGCTTAGCGCTCTTCCGTTTCAACCCTTTAGGCAATCTCCATGATGGCGGCAGTGGGGGTCAATAACGTTCCATGTAAGCAATAATGGCATACATCATGATCACATCCAGCTTCGTACGGGGGCTTCCATTGTTGTCACGGCTCCAGCCTCAATATTTTTCCTCACCGTCAGTACTCCGAAGCAAAGCAGGCACTCCAGACAGTGTGTGTCAGTTCAATTATATTTATCAGCAGCATTTCCAAACACTGAAGCATTTGGGTTTCCTTAAACCTTTCTCAAAGTGTACAGGTCCCACTACCTCACGAGACAAATATACATCATTCTAAAAAGTCATGGACAACATTCTGTCGTGAATTATTGGTCCCTCTTAATGTTGAAAGACAAATCTTCACAAAACACCAAACTGTGCTTAATGTTATATACAATTTTTGATTTTGTTTCTCATATCACAAGAGACTTCAACTGCATATATATATATATATACACTGACCGTCACCAGTAGTTAGTTATAGTTAGGACCCAGTTTCCATAGGAAAACCATTTTTTTAATTTGCCAATAACTTTGGCACCATTTGATAAATCTTCGCAAAATTCTCAAAACTAATGGGCCATTCACTTCAGATGCTGTGTTGAAAGTTTCGGGGTGATTTGTCTAGCAAGAGCTGAGAAAAAGGGGGGGGGTCCCAAAACACCTTTTCTCCATCTTAATTTTTAGAGGAAATTTTAGACACGGGTAAAGCCTGAACTGCTAAACAGAATTACACAAAAATTGGGAAAAAACGTAGATCTTGGTCTAGAAAAGATTTTTTTTGTTAAATGGTGCAAATCTATTCTGTAGTTCCTGGAAAATGCAAAGATTTCTCAGATATACGACTGTGGCAGCGGTGGATCCACGAATCCTCCCGATCTCGTGCCTGATATCTGATTGGCTTCTGACTCTTCAAACCAGGAAGTGTTGGCACCCATCTTGTGAATCACGACCCCCCTCCTGGAGGTGTAAATGGCCTTGGGAACCACCATACCGGCCTCAGCAATGTTCGAGGGTGCCCATCCCTAGGACATTAAAGTTTGCCATGGGATGGCCGGAGCACTGCTCCGGCTATCCCATAGTAAACAAGAGTGCTTCAATTTGAACAAGTGAGAGTATTTTGCTCTCGCTTGTTCAAAGCGTAGCACACTTTGCTTTTTACACCCAGAGAGCTGTATGTCAGCAGCTCCTTTGTGTAAAACACAATTCTGGCCCCCCCGGGGGTGCGAGCAGGCTGGGACTGTGGGGGACTTCAGGCTCCCATGCAGTCCTCAATGAGAGGCCATGCCCTGGGGGATTGGGTCACCGGGGCTGTAATTGGCCTGGGGAGAGGGGCTGTGCGGCCACCCTCCCTTTAAAAAAAAGAAAAAGAAATGCCGGCCCCCCCGGGGATGGAATCCCTGGGGCAAAATCAGTCTGGGAGGGGGCCCCTCCTGGCTCCCGCTCCCTTTTTAAATACATATATATATATATATATATATATATATATATATATATATATATATATATATATATATATACACCACCAGTCCCGCTTTACTTCAAAAACGGGTCAGACACATGCTGGAGTTGCTCAGCGGTAAGTTTAATGCCACCAGTACGCACATTGAAGAGAAAATAATGTCCTCAGAGACTGCTCCTGGCAGACGCGTTTCGGCGGATGCCTTTATCAATGCCGGTTGACAGCCAGATGGTTCGAAATGAGGCTCTTGGCGGGACGATGTTAAATGTCTGTGGCAGGGAACCCTATTGGATGACTGATGTAGTCATCGAGAGAGGACAACAAGAATTCCATTCAGTAAGTACTGTTCCTCTCTCAATGTGTCCGTCCAAGGTTCCCCTCACTCCGCCCTGTGCAACGATCCGACAGAAAGGGACACGCACATCCAACTTTGCGAGCAAGGTATAATAACCCGCCCGTGCATACAGTTATGCCCTGACTTCGCCAGCTGTTCGAAGTGTTTGCCCCCTCATATCAGCATGATCCATGGCGGATTCCATCACCGCTGAGCGACTCTATCAGCAGACCATCTGCTGCTCTCTCCCCAGTACCTTTAACACAGTCCAGGCTGGGGGGGCGCCACGTTGTGTAGTCCATACACTAATCCACAGAGTTTTGTCGGTAATACGTGGAGCTCCAGAACGAGAGGCGTGCCTGAAAGCGGAGCCGACTTCCGCTACAAATACACCACCAGTCCCGCTTTACTTCAAAAACGGGTCAGACACATGCTGGAGTTGCTCAGCGGTAAGTTTAATGCCACCAGTGCGCACATTGAAGAGAAAATAATGTCCTCAGAGACTGCTCCTGGCAGACGCGTTTCGGCGGATGCCTTTATCAATGCCGGTTGACAGCCAGATGGTTCGAAATGAGGCTCTTGGCGGGACGATGTTAAATGTCTGTGGCAGGGAACCCTATTGGATGACTGATGTAGTCATCGAGAGAGGACAACAAGAATTCCATTCAGTAAGTACTGTTCCTCTCTCAATGTGTCCGTCCAAGGTTCCCCTCACTCCGCCCTGTGCAACGATCCGACAGAAAGGGACACGCACATCCAACTTTGCGAGCAAGGTATAATAACCCGCCCGTGCATACAGTTATGCCCTGACTTCGCCAGCTGTTCGAAGTGTTTGCCCCCTCATATCAGCATGATCCATGGCGGATTCCATCACCGCTGAGCGACTCTATCAGCAGACCATCTGCTGCTCTCTCCCCAGTACCTTTAACACAGTCCAGGCTGGGGGGGCGCCACGTTGTGTATATATATATATATCAATTATATAAAAAGGGAGAGGGGGCCAGGAGGGCCCCCTTCCCAGGCAGACCCAGTAGGTAGTTATAGTTAGAACCTAGTTTCCATAGGAAAGGCATTTTTTGATTTGCTAATAACTTTGGCGTCTTTTGATGAATCTTCGCGAAATTTTCAAAAAGAAAGTCTATCCAGGTCAACTCCTATCCTGAAAGTTTGGGGGTGATTTGTCAAGTGGGGGCTGAGAAAAAAGGGGGGGTCCCAAAAAGTGGTTTCTCCATATTAATATCCGTAGGAAACTTTAGCCAAGGCTACAGTCTGAACTGCTAAACTGAATTACACCAAATTTTGGAAAAAGGTAGCGCTTGGTTCAGAAAGCGAACTTTTTTTAAATGGTGTAAATTCATTCAGTAGTTGCTGAGAAATTCAAAAAATAAGAGTCAAAAAAATAATTTCCCATAGGAAACTTTAGCCAAGGCTACAGCCCGAACTGCTGAACAGAATTACACCAACTTTGCCAAAATGGTAGTGCTTGGTTCAGAAAACCAACTTTTTAAAAATGGTGCAAATCGGTTCAGTAGTTGCTGAGAAATTAAAAAAATAAAAATATCGATATATAGAGGAGTGGTGGATCCGCGGACCCTCCCGACCACGAGCTTTATTCTAACTGGCTGTCAACACTCCAGGATGCATTGGCAGCCATCTTGTGACTTGGTACAACTGAGTCACATGAAAACAGTGAAATAAATGCAAAAAAACAAGAAAAGGGGCCAGGGTAGAAATACAGTGACCCCCTAGGCGTGCTCAGGGGGTCCCACAGGGACCCCCAGGGTCCAAAAAGCATTTAAAAAACAAAAATCGTCCTAATTTGTGCTGGGTGCGCGAATCCGGATGAAACAGAAAAAAAATCATTAAAATGAGGCCCCCAGGTGGGCCAGGTCCCGGGGGCATTGCCAAATTTATAGTTTTTAATTGATGGGGCCCGCGGGGGCCCCTGTAGACCCAGGGACAGCCACTTCCCCAGGGCTCTCTTAATGATATGTGGGAGGGCATGCAGCCCTCCCACAGCTCCGGGGACCGCCACCCCCGGGGATTGTTTTTTTGATGTATTGGAGGCCTCTAATGCCCCCCAAACCCTGGGGACTACCACCCCCAGATCTTTTCTAAAATATTCACAGGGCACACGGCCCCCCCGCAGCCCCGGGGGCCGCCACCCACCAGGGTTTGTTTTTTCAAATGTAATAAACCTGTGTGGGTGGCTCGAGCCCCCCCACAGGTCCCAGGGACCACCACCCCCGGGGCTTTTCAAAAATATTTGCCGGGGCACACGGCCCCCCCTGGGGCTTGTTTTAAAAAATAAATAAATAAACATGTGTGGAGGCTTGAGCCTCCCACATGCCCCGGGGACCGCTACCTCCCCGGGGAACTAAAATGCAAATACGGGGGTCCGTTATGGACCCCCGAACCCCAGGGACCACCACCTCCCTGGGGCTTTCTCATTGAAGGTAGGGGGGCTGCACAGCCCCCCTCCTGGAGCCTGTGATGTCCCTGGGGACCGCCATCCCCCAGGGCCGGCTCCTGCAGTGTCCTGGGATGTCAACCCCCGGGACACTGCTGTTTGCTATGGCAGGGCGGGAGCCGTGGGGCTCCCGCCCTGTCATAGCAAACTCTGCTTTGGATTTTGGAAGCCAGAGCAGGTTTCCTGCTCTAGCTTACAACATCCAAAGCAGATTGCTTTTCCACACGGGGAGCTGCATGACAGCAGCTTCCTGTGTGGGTTTTAAGTTGGGGGATTAATTCCCCGTCATGATTCAAGGGGACTTAATCCCCCAACTTAAAACGTGCCACGGGGCGAGTTTGCACACTTGTCCCATCAGGTCCCACCCCCTCCCTTCACCACTGTGCAAACAGGCCCTCTGGTGCATTGTAAGTTAGGGGATTAACACCCCTTGAATCCTGAGGGTCCCTGGGTCCAACTAGCTCACCAGGTACCTCCAGTAAGCGCCACAGAGCTGCGTTGCAGAGAGGTGTTAAAAGGGACATGGCCTTAGACCACCTCTCTGCAAAGCAGCTCTGTGGCGCTTACTGAAGGTACCTGGTGAGCTAGTTGGCCACAGGGACCCCCAGGATTCAAGGGGATTTAATCCCCAACTTACAACATGTCAAAGGGCACATTTGCACAGTGGTGCAGGGAGGGGCGGGCCTGATATAACAAGTTAGCAATCCTGCTGTGTGGGACTTACTGGTGATAATAAAAGGAGTAGTTGGCCCCCAAGGTTGACGTTGGGGGCTAACTACTCCTTCTGTTACCTCCAGTAAATCCCACACAGTGGGATTGCTAAGAGGTGTTTAAAGGCCACACTCACCTTTCTCGACCACTCTGCAAACGCGACTGATATGTTTTAGTTAGAAATTAGCATTTAAAAAACCTTTGAAATTCACTGAGAAAACCATAAGTTTTAGGGACGTTATAGTTAGAAATTAGCATTTAAAAAACCATTGAAATTCACTGAAAAAAACATAGGTTTCAGGTACATTATAGTTAGAAATTAGCATTTAAAAAACCTTAGAAATTCACTGAAAAAACCATAGGTTTCAGGCACGTTATAGTTAGTTGGACATTTCACTCATACAAAACCATAGAAATTCCGGCGTTATAGTTAGTTCATCTAACTATAACTCACACTACCGCAATGCACTGCTGATGACATCACATATTACACCATTCATGACATGGTCAGAGACATCACTGATGACATCTCAAATGACATCACTGATGACATCATCCACATGATAATGTGATGCACCTCCTCCCACCATAATATAACCTTTGACACACCCATGCTAAAATACAGACTACCATTTTCAAAACCATAGACACACCAATACCAATTACTACAAACCCACTCACTGATTCCTAGGTCAACACACACATCCACTCACTCACCTATACAGTCATAAATGCAGTCACTCATCAATACATCCACTATCATATGTACTCATACACCCATACAGACGCCACTCACCCATAGAGTTACTGGATGATGTCATCAGTGATGTAATTTAATTTTTTTAATTTTTTTGTTTTTATTAGAAGACAACATTTGCACAAAGACAGGTCCAGTTCCTTCAGGAGAACTTACAAAAAGAAAGCTCTCTTTTTTTTAATAACAATTTTCTCCCCCTGCCTTGCTGTGCAACCCCACACACCAACCAACAGTCAAGTTTTTTCCAACCTATGCTCTATGACACCTTTATCCAAGATCTCTTGTCTAATTAAAAATTTCTTAACAAGATCTCTTTTCTAGACACAATTCATATATTCTTAATACATTTATATGACGACTTTCTCAGTGTTTTCCCCCAATATCGAATCTTAGAATAATTATTTTTATAATATACCAGCGGTTAAATCTATTGTAACTTCATCATCAATAATCATAGCAGGGATCTTAAAATACATGAATACTTTATCTTTACCTCAATGTCTCTTAGTGTTTATACTTTACTGCAAACTTCACTGTTACGAACATATTTAATCTAACATCGGGAAGAGTAAGAACAAGGAACAGAAATACATAAGCCTCCATTGTCTAACATCCTAAGCTATCTTTCTTCGTGCTCTATGAAATCCATGTTTGCTACTCCTTATATTACATTTGTTTTCGTTTTGTGCAATCCCCCTTATTTGCACAATAGCAGCTTACTTTGATAAAGTGCAAAGTGCCGTGTTCAGAAGTGCAAATTTGCAAGTGTGCAAAAACAGAAAAAGAAAATATTTTCTCCCGGTATAAATAATAGCAGGATTGTGAAAGTGCATTGTTTAGTTATAAATACATAATTTAGTTCTTAATAAATTTAGTGTAGTTCACAAAGATACAGGTGAATCCACACGTCAATTCCTAGCAGCAGATTGGTTAGAGTATGCTTGCAATGCATATACAGTTTATGACATTTCAATGTTAAATCCAACAGAACAAGAAGCAAAAATGAAGGGGATCCTAATCCTCCCCATGCTCCCTCCAGATAGAAAAAGGTTTCCAGATTTTCCCACCTCTCCTTCTAGCTTTGTTGCCCCGCCGATGATATATGGCTTTCTCAAGGCTGTAGGTTTTCAGTAGCCAGGCTAGCCACTGGTGAAAGATCGGTGGGTTGGGGTCTATCCACTCCGATGTTATGATAATTCGGTAGTCCACCATAGCTATACAAATCAGAGCCCCACCATCTTCTAACCCCAGATTGTGTATTCCGAGCATTATTACCTGAGGGGTAATTTCCACCTGTATCAGTAGCTTTTCCTGTAGGAAGAGCTTGATTTCGCGAATGAGAGGAGAAAGTTCCTGGCATGTGGCGAACATATGTAGCAAGTCTGCTTTATATTTTGCACATCTTGGACAGTAAGTACCTTTGCCCTCTCCCCATTTACCGATCCTATATGGTGTATAGTATAATTCAAAACAAGTTTTATAAAATTGCACCTGGAGGTTGGCTGGCATTAAAATCTCGAATGAATTAATTTATGCTTCTGAAAGTCACCATTTGTTATTCCCAACAACTCTTGCCATTTTGTTGAGCATTTCCCCAAATCATCTTTCAAAGGGTTATTTAATAAATATATACATTTGTCCAATCTTCGGAACTTCGGGTT
The DNA here is from genome assembly GCF_964204655.1 of Triturus cristatus. NCBI lineage: Eukaryota > Metazoa > Chordata > Amphibia > Caudata > Salamandridae > Triturus > Triturus cristatus. Next base: position 379,391,486 of record NC_140582.1, on the reverse strand, counting down.
GTTTTAGTTTCTCCAGTAGTTCACAACTTTCATATTTCTGCATCCCTCCAGCCTTTTTAGACAAAAAGTCCCTCGCCTGTAGGTATTTAAAAAAGTCCCTGTTAGATAGTGCAAATTCCTCTTTTATTACCTCAAATGCTTTGCAACCTTCAGAAAAAAATAGAGATCCAACCTGTATTATTCTGGAATGTATCAATTTCTGAAAGTATTGGTCTTCGAAATCCCAGATAATTCTACATTCTGCAAAAATGGTGTATGGTAATTTATTTTTGCTAGCCCAGCCAACCGTCGTACAGCCGCCCAGACCCTAAAACCCTCTTTAATATCCGTAATTCATCTGGTGCCATAGGCACCCTCTTAGATCATTTCAATTTACATACGCATATCAATAGCTCCAATTTGAGATTTCACCCCCTGGAGATACATTCAACAGGGGTGTATAATGTGTGATGGAAGCTGCCCATCAATATAATCTGAGATTGGGTAGTGCCAGCCCTCCACGTTCTTTAGATAGATACAGAAAATGTATCGCCCTTCAATGTCTTGTATAGGCCCATATAAATTGTGAAAAGATACTCACTAATTTTTTAAACCAGACACTAGAAAAGATCAAGAGAATTGTCCTTAAAAAAATATAAAACCTTTGGGAAGCAAATCATCTTGATTATATTTACTCGTCCAGTCAGGGTGAGATGTAGATTGTCCATTCTCTTAAGTGATTTTTCATTTCGGCTGCGCATGGATCGAGGTTTTCTTTGACTATCTCGTCAATCTCTGCATTTATCACAACTCCCAGATATGTTGTTTTTTTGACGACTCTTTTATCTGTGCTTGGGGCAAAACTGTTTACGATTATTTGTGTTTTATCCTTATTCAGGGCATACCTTGATATCGATCCAAACCTTTGGGCCTCGATTTCAATTGCATTTATCCATATTGGGTTATGTAGTAACTACCGCAACATCGCCAGCATAGGCTAGAACTTTTTCTACGGGGCATGTATTAAATAAAGGAGGACTATTCGGTGTGTGTTCCAGATGTTTCAGGAAGGGGTCAATATAGATGGCGAACAGTAACGGACTATGGTCTGAAAGATATCTAGGGGCTTTTTCAATTGTGCTTTTCTGTCTGATCGTATAAGAAATAAAAAAATAGTCCAGTCTCACATTTTTCCTGTGGGGCGCAGAGTAGTATGCATACCCGTTGTCTTGTGGTCTTAATTCTTCCCAGACGTCATACAGCCCGTGCCCCTGACACATATTACATAAAGCCTGATAAACTTTGGGCTTTTTGCCAGTGTATGGTTCCCCCAATTTCCAGTCACTATAAAGATTTATGTTAAAGTCACCACACACCTCTAAGGGTAAATCCCAGTGGGCTAACTCGTTTGAGATCCACCCCAGTAAGGTCGGGTCATCGATATTGCTCCCATATAGGGAGCATAACATAAATTTGGGAGAGTCGGGAGTACTACACCTGGCTATGACCCACCGCCCAGCTGTATCTGCCTTTACTGTTGAAAACTGGACATTTTTATTCCGGACTAAGATTACGACCCCCCTGCTACGTGTGTCCTGTGACGTTGCTCCTACAACGCTATAGCCCAAATGTTTTAATAAATCTTTTTGGCTTGCTTCCACATGGGTCTCTTGAAGGCACACAATGTCGGCCTGTAATAATCTCAGCCCTTGGGAAACCATTTGCCTTTCCTTGCTATCATTCAACCCACAAATATTTATTGATCCAATCCTTAGCTTATTCATATGTAAATGTTCATATTGGTGCCTTACTAGAGAATCTTATTTGTTTCATCTTTTCTCTAACAGTGTCCTCGTGTTTCCCCTCTACCCCAAGTGCCCATCGCTCATCAGACTTGTGTCTTCCCCTTCCCTTCCCTCCTCCCTCCCCATCTCCACCCATCTCGAGCGTCCCTCCCCCCTCCCTCCCGACAAACCTAGGCAATCAGGCGAAGCCTGAATAATGTACATTTGATAACCTGCCCCGCCCCTCCCGTGTCAAAAATACGAAACCAAAAATACAAGAGTCAAGCAGCTTTTCATCCCTACTTTCAACTTTGGCCTCCGAGACCCACTAGCATCCCGTGTTCGTATTCACACTCTCCACGTCTTTGCCTGATTTAATAATCTCATTTAAGAACCCCTGGGCTACGATTTCTGTAATAGACACTCGAGTGGTATCCCTATATTTTACTTTAAGTCTGACCGGGTTCTGTAAGAACGCCTCAGCTCCTTCTTTCTGGAAAGGTATTATCAGTTTTCTGAGCTTCCACCGTCGTTCCACTGTCGCGTGGGCGAAATCCGGTTTAGTGAAGAAAGAGACTCCATCATGCGTTTTTGGGGAATTAGGTCGGGCTTGGTCATACACCAGTTGATGTAGTAGGAAATTGCCAAAAAACACTAAACAAGCCCTTGGTCGATCTTGGGGCTGTTTCCTCATCATTAGGGGTACTCGGTGGGCTCTTTGTATCTCATTGTTCCAGTCTAGTTGGATTTGATCTGGGAAGGTATTCTTCAGCAAGTTCACGATATATAGCCTCGGGTTGCTGCCTACCACCCCCTCTGGTATCCCCAAAAATCACAAGTTATTTCTCCGTTGTCTATTTTCTTGCTCCTCGAGCTTGGCCATGACGTAGTTCCATTTTGTGCTGCATTCTGTTCTTTTAATGTCTCAACTTCCCCTTCTAGGACCTCCGTCCGAGTTTCCACCATTGTCAGTCTTTCCGCCATGTCCCCACATTTTTTATTTATTTTCCTGATTCCTGCTTGTACTTTTTTATTGGCGACCATCTGCCCCTATTTCCTCCTGTATCTGTTAAATTGAGCTTAATATTGTAGATAATGAATGCTCAGTCAAGTCGTTTGCTCTCTCATTTGCGCCCTCTATCACCTCTTCGGGCCGTATTACTTGCGTGTCTGAATAATCCCACTTGAGATGTCTCCCCACTTGCCATCTCTGGCCTTCTTTCCTTTTATGACCTCCTGAGCTTTTTTCCTCTGGATTGCTTGTAGATGGTCCCCTGATGTGGAGTCATTTTTTTCCAGGCCCCGTTCATTACTATTCGATGAGATGTCATCTTGCCCGGAGGGGTCGGATTCATTGGTGAGAGAGTAGAATTTCTCCCCGATTCCCTAAGGTGAAAATTCCTCTCTATTGTGCCGCCCTGCTCTCACAGCGTCTCTTTTTACCAAACTTTCTTTTTCGCCTTGTTCACTTGTGGGCTTTCGGTGCTGAATCCCTCTCTTAGGAGTGACTATTTTTTCTTATTTGTATTTATCATATTCATACCATCTTGGTCATCAGTGACTCTCTCTGGATTTCCAGCAGCACCTACATCTACACCTTCACCCTCCTTTGAGTCCTGGGGAGGTTTCTCAGTGAATACTTTAGTTATTGTCAGGCCTGATTCTTCTGTTCCTGCCTCTCCATCAAGCCCACTAGGCCCATTCTCTGTCCCAGATATCACCTCTGTATGAATATTCAATTGCTCCTTACTTGTGATCTCCAGTGCAGGCTGATTGCAAAACATCGCTGTCCTGGTTTCCCCAATAATTTCTCTGCTCCTTGATCTTTTTTAGCTCCTCTACCCGTCACGATCAGCTGCCTGGTTTCACCGGTGTTCCCGCTCCCATTTGACTCGTTTGTGTTGGATAATGCTGCGGGTGCAGGGCCACCGCCGATGGAGCCGCTGTCTCCCACACGAGCCTTAATGACCTTTCTGCTCCTTGCTGCCATAATCCGCGAGACCTTCCTCTGCGTCCGACGAGAAAACCCGACTTCGTGGCACACACACGTCTCTGCTAACCGAAGATTGATCGCGAGCAGCCGGAGAAGAACATCAACTACTTTGCACGCCGCCTCCGACCTCCAGGTGACCAGTCCACTCAGCCGCTGACCGATACTCGGATCCCTTCAAGGAGGATCGCGGGAGCAGAGCAGCTAACCGAATGCCATCTTGTCTCCCTGCCTCCAGTGATGTAATTTGATATGTCATCAGTGATGTCATCAATGATGTCACTGACCATGTCATGAATGATGTAATATGTGACGTCATCAGCAGTGCATTTTGGGGGCGCGAGTTAGTTTTTTTAAATGCTAATTTCTAACTAGAACGTACCTGTTTTTTTCAGTGATATATATATATATATATATATATATATATATATATATATATATATATATATATATATATATGCAAAAAAGAAGAAGAGAACTCTGGGTAGTTCTCAAGTTTAGGTGGAAAGCAGCTCTTGTATAGAGCACTCTCAACACCAGCGACACTCTAGGTCTGCTCACCTCAAATGTCTGCTTTTCTATCAAAGTCTTTAAGCATAGGATTAACATAGTGCTATCCATGCCGAGATAGATATGGACAACGTTTCTTGCCATTTCTACAGCAAAGTTTTTAAGCATAGGACTAGCACAGTGCTGACCTTGCCGAGCTGTAAAATGACAAAAGCCATTTACCACTCCAGGCACAGTATTACAGCGTTGAATTGGTAAAATAACAACCAAGCCAACTTGAAATGAGTAAAAGCAACCCCATACACAGTGTTTCGCTCTAATTAGAGCTCTTCAGAGAGGTATAGCTTTGTCCAGACACAAGGGAGCACCCAGTATAAGTCAAAAAAATACCCTTTCAGGCATAGAGTGACGAATAAAATTATGCAAAAAAGAAGAAGAGAACTCTGGGTAGTTCTCAAGTTTAGGTGGAAAGCAGCTCTTGTATAGAGCACTCTCAACACCAGCGACACTCTAGATCTGCTCACCTCAAATGTCTGCTTTTCTATCAAAGTCTTTAAGCATAGGATTAACATAGTGCTATCCATGCCGAGATAGAAATGGACAAAGTTTTTTGCCATTTCTACAGCAAAGTTTTTAAGCATAGGACTAGCACAGTGCTGACCTTGCCGAGCTGTAAAGTGACAAAAGCCATTTACCACTCCAGGCACAGTATTACAGCTTTGAATTGGTAAAATACCAACCAAGCCAACATGAAATGAGTAAAAGCAACCCCTGACACAGTGTTTCGCTCTAATTAGAGCTCTTCAGAGAGGTATAGCTTTGTCCAGACACAAGGGAGCACCCAGTATAAGTCAAAAAAATACCATTTCAGGCATAGAGTGACGAATAAATTATGCAAAAAAGAAGAAGAGAACTCTGGGTAGTTCTCAAGTTTAGGTGGAAAGCAGCTCTTGTATAGAGCACTCTCAACACCAGCGACACTCTAGATCTGCTCACCTCAAATGTCTGCATATATATATATATATGTCTGACGCTTCATCTCCGCATACAGCCACTATCGCTTCTGCCCAGAAATGGAGCGCGGACCACAAAGTTGGTGCAGCTTATTAGATATGAGGTACCTTTAAATGTCATTTTTTTAAAGCAGTATTGTCGAACATTTACATAGACAAAATACTTAAATCTTTTTTTGACATGTAAATTGATGAATGTATGATACCAGTAGTAGGGTACAAAGAAGATACATTTTATACATTCATTATGATGTTGCTGAACATTAAGCAAATAGACACTTACGAAACACATTAAATTGTAAGCAAACAAATTATCAAAAATCAATTTTCCTAAAAAAACTGTTTTGTTTAAAAATCTCATCGTAATAAATAAGATAAATAAGATTAAAACAATAAATATTACTGATTTTAAAAAAAAACGACGTCCAGGTTTAAATACCTTTGGCCTTTTCTGTCTCCACAAGGGAACAAAGTGCTAGTTCTTCCATAGTTTTAAGAAATGTATTAGGCTATTGTGTCAACAAATTTAACTGGTTGCATGTTGATAGTGCAAAGTGCAATAATAAGGAAAGTGCTAAGTGCTAAAACTACTACTATTGTGTAATCCTAAAATGTCAGTACCTAAAACCATATGTGCATAAAAATAGAAAAATATTTAAAGGATACGGCATGGGAAATAGTATTAGAACATAATGTTCATCAGTGTACTGTTATCTTTCTTTTATGTTGATGACAGTATATTCCTGCATAAACTCTTCATGACAAATTGGATAAAATATCTAACAGCATTCTAAAGACAGGTATATAGATCTACTGTTTGATTTAGACCATTTGGATACATGGTATCAAGATTTAAAATGTATCTAGTTTCCAGTTGTCCAAGGGCTCTAACACGATCTCCTCCCCTCTTTTTGATCAGAATGCTGTCAATTATAAAGTACTTCAGTAGGGTACGAGTCTGACTTGTGCCTTTCTTCAAAATGTCGTGCAACAGGATACGCCTGGTCACGGTTCTTGATTGCTCTTATGTGCTGGAGCACCCATTGTGTCCCTGTAGTATAGTAATACCCACATATCTGAGTCCACAAGGGCTCTCCAGCACATAGATGGCATGATCCGTTTTGCAAGACAGATGCTTAGTAATAGGGATTTCTATAGGATTAAATGGTGTTTTAAATGCGGTGGTATTTATACCATGTTGGCATGCCTTGCAAGATTTACATCCATAGAATTCCTTACGTTGACTAAGCCATGTACCTTTGGTTGAACTCTCTCAATAATTTCTAACCAAAGAGTCCCTCATTGAGGGTGCCCTGCTGAATGTAATGGCAGCCTTTTTCGGGAATACATGACCAATAGTCGGATCTCCCAATACTATTGGCCAATTTCTGTTGATCAGGTTTTTAATGATTCTTCCCTGTTTACTGAAACTGAACATGAACCTGAATGTATCATCTTCATCAATCCGTGTTGGTCTTTCTTAGTTATTGAAAAGGGTTTCCTTACTCAAATCGTTACTTTTTTTGATTGCAATATCAATACAATTGAGTGAGTAACCCCTTGCCAAAAATCTATTTTTGCTGGCCATCTGAGCTTGCTTCAAATCATCTGGGTTACTGCATATGCGTTTCAGCCGCAGCATCTCCCCAAAGGGTATACTTTGTATGAGATGCTTTGGGTGGGCACTGCTGGCGTGCAGTATCGAATTGCCAGCCGTCGGTTTCCTATGCAGTGTAGTGTAGACCTGCCCTTCTTTTATGTATAACTGTACATCCAAAAAATGTACTGATGTCGAACTGATGTCTGCTGTGAAATGGAGGTTTAAATGGTTAAGGTTCAAGTTTTGTACGAACAATTCGGCATCATTTATATTACCTCTACAAATCACAAACAGGTCATCTATATATCTGACCCATTTTGCAACATTGTTAGTCATTTGTGCATTGTATTCCTTATTGAGGACCAGTTCCTCCCACCAGCCCATATGCATACATGCATAGCTGGGGGAGAAACTGGCCCCCATCGCGACAACACGTTGTTGTTGGTACAGGGAGTTTTCAAATAGAAACACATTGTTATTAAGGCAAAACTAGACCATGTTGACCAGCATAGTTTTGTGGTGTTCAAATTCTGGTCCCCGTGCGTGTTAGATATTGTCTCAGGGCCCTTAATCCATCCTGATGTTTAATGGATGTATTTAGGGATGTTACATCAAGTGTTATTAATAGGTAATCCTTTTGCCAAACAATGCCTTGAATTTTAGAAAGAAAATCCCCTGTCTCCTGAATGTATGAGGGCAATTCTTGTACTTGACTCTGAAGGAAAAAGTCCACATATCGTGAAGTTTTTTCTAAAAGGCTATTACGGGCTGATATAATGGGTCTGCCTGGAGGTTTCAAAGGATTTTTGTGCACTTTAGGTATAATATACATCACAGGTGTCACAGGGTTGTCATTCCGCATGTATTTGTATTCATCCTGGGTTAGCAACCTTGCGTTTTCCAAGCTCTGAGCTTCATTCCATAGATGTTATACATATTTTTCAAGGTTTGATAGTCACATCGTAAGTAGCACTCTCTATCCCTTAGTTGAGACATGGCCTCCTCAATGTAACCCTTTATCGGAATTCCAGATGATGATCTCTTTATTTTTGTTGAGTTTGTTCATCAGTTGGTGATATTGCAATGTGTTAGTGTCACCCTTTGCCTCGTTCTTTTATTCACGGCATAATTAAAATTTTTGATACTGCTTGTAACTTGTTCATTGAATATATCAATTGAATCCCTGAGGGTGATTGGGTTGAATGTTGAACGAGGTCTGAAAGGAGTACAGATTTTCATAGTGGATGATTCAATGTTACCTTGCGACAAGGTATTGTTTTCATTAGCTAGAGCATGTAGTATTTGCAGCGTTGACATATCCGTAGATGAAGATGGAGCACATGCAGGTTGTGTTCCCAAAACCTGTTTCGTGGTGTTATTTTGCCCCGTTAGAAGAAAGTGTTTCTTAAGTTTTAATTTGCGGATACTTTTGAATAGATCCATTCTCGTGGTTGCATAATTAAACGAACTTTCAGGGCAGTATGATAAACCGAGTGCTAAAAGTTGTTTCTCTGCTTCGTTGAGGGTAACTTCGGACAAATTGATAATGGTTTGACTATTTGACATCTGTGTCTCATTTATTGTCTCCAATTGCACTTTGGTTGTCTCTTTTGTGGCTGTTTTTGCTGCTGTACATATTTGTTTGGCTTGACTTCTCTCCCTCCATTTGATTGTTGAATTCCTGCTGGTTTGTTCCTGTTTCTTGTGCTCGGAATTCCAGTTCTGTGTCGCTTTCTCGGCCTGAACTGCTTGGCCAGTTGAAGGCCCATGTGACGTGCTGCCATATTTTGATATTTTCAGTTTATCATACTTTTTGGCGAATGTAAAGACACAACCGCATTCGTAATCCATGCGGTCACGGTGGAATTTGTATGCCTTCCTTTCCCTGATTTTGTCTTTGTCTTCTTTTAAACGTTTCAACATTTCTTCTTTTAATTTTTTGAGTTCATCTTGCTGCCCCTTGAATTTCTTTCAGCATTCAGTTTGAATTTTGGCGCAGTCCGTTTCAGCATATTTAACAAGTATGACCATCAGTCTCAGGTTTTTCATAACTGGGTGCCAGTAGGATTCGTAGACCCCGCGGGACTCTTTTTACATCTAAATACTGCTGAAGGGGTTTTCCCTCCCACCATTTGCTTTGTTCGCTTCTCATCAGTCTCTCTAGTTGTCTTATTATCTCACGGAGGCTGATGTTTCGCGTGTTGGGTGGTGCATTGTGGATATTGGAGTCCTGTATCGGCCTTTTACTGTCATTAAACATATCTGCCGCCGCTTCCTCTCTCTCTCTCTCAGCGCGTCCGCTGACATGGTGTTATTGGCAAGCTGGATTATAAATCTGTTTTGGTGTAAAGAGCAATATCGGGCGAGCGGTATGAACAACTTCCCCACTTCCTTCATGCTCTTATGCAGACCTCCATACCCAGCACTGTAGCAGTTAAATCCTGCACTCCCACCCAGTGATTGCGCCCCGCGGGTCCTCCGACTCGCGTTTGCTTACCTTTCCAGAGGTTGCGGGTTATTCGTTGCTGGCCCGCTATAGATATATATATATATATATATATATATATATATATATATATATACACATATATATATATATTCACTGAAAAAAACATAGGTTTCACACACATTATAGTTAGGAAATAGCATTTAAAAAACCTTGCAAATTCACTGAAAAAACCATAGGTTTCACACATGTTATAGTTAGCTGGACATTTTACTCGTAAAAAACCAATGAAATTCCCCCGTTATAGTTAGTTCAGCTAACTATAACTCGCGCGCCCACAATCCACTGCTGATGACGTCATATATTACATCACTCATGACATGGTCAGTGACATCACTCATGACATCACTGATGACATCTCAAATGACATCACTGATGTCATCAGCAGGTTTTTTAAATGCTATTTCCTAACTATAACGTGTGTGAAACCTATGGTTTTTTCAGTGAATTTGCAAGGTTTTTTAAATGCTAATTCCTAACTATAACGTGTGTGAAACCTATGGTTTTTTCAGTGAATTTCAGAGGTTTTTTAAATGCTAATTTTAGCATTTTTTAATATATTTTTTATATATTTCTTTTACAAAAATGTCCCTATGTATACATTTATAAATTATCTGTATCCTTTAATTTGGTGTGGCTCATTTTTTTTTACTTTGAATTTGGATAAAGTTGAACAGCATTGTTAATATGTTCTATTAACTTATGTCCACTTTATTTCCTTTTTTTTTTCTATCAAATTTTTAGGGTGCGCGCACAGAGCGCGCACCTAGTACGTTTGCGTACGTTTTTCATGTACGCATGCGTACGTTATCTACGTACGCATACATACGTTTTAGTGCGCGCTCGCAGCGCGCACCTAGTACGCATGCGTATGTTTTTTGTGTACACATGCGTACGTTATATACGTACGCATACGTACGTTTTAGTACACGCTCGCAGTGCGCACCCAGTACGCATGCGTACGTACACTTGCGTGTGTAGTACGTGCTCCGCGCGCTACTCTCGTGTATACGCGCGGAGTACGTGCGCTGATGTTCGCACATGCGCGCGTGCTGTGTATGCGCATTACGTACACACATAATACTTATGCGCATGCGTGCGTACGCGTTTGCGCATGCGTAATTGCACCGTACACGCTCTGAGCTTGCTCCGTGCGCGCACCTCGAGTTATGTGATTAATAAAACAACACTTTTAATTGGTTTTCATTACTTTCAGTTTCAGATTGTTTCAACACCACACCCAATCCCCTCATGGCAAGTCATGTGATCAAGAAACATCACTTTTCATTGGTTCAAAGTACTTTCAGTTCCAGATTCTTCCAAAACCACACCCACTCCCCTCATTGTTAGTTCTGATTCCCTTGGAGAAGGAGCTACTCTGTTTTTGTGAGACAATGGCAGAGCACCAGCCACCTTCGGAGAGTGAACAGGACACTCTTGAGAGAAAGAGGCAGAGGAAGCAGAAAGACTCCTTTATATGGCAGTTTTTCACTTTTCCTGAGGGACAAAAGAAGGTGAATGCACCAAAAGTCACCTGCATACTTTGTCAGCGCACCTTATCATGTGGGAATGCTAATAAGAAGTACTCTTTTAGTATTCACACAATGTTGAGGCACGTTGAGAAAATGCATCCTGTGACTTTTCGTCAAGCTTCTGGAGCAAACCCTCCACCTGCTCAGCCAACGACATCTGCAGCAGCTCAGCCGAGCACATCTTTGGCAGCTCAGCCGAGCACTTCTTCTGAGATGGTGTCTTCACCTGCTTACACACCTCTGGATATTCGTCCTTGTTTTGGGAGGATGACTACACGCTGCATGCATTGTGGTACTCTTATTACTATGGGTGAGAGCAGTGTTGATCTCATTCAGAGAAAATTTGAGGAGCACATTTGCAGTAGGCCATAGTTTTTTTTTTTTTTTTCTCGTTTTTCTCTTCCTCTGTCCCTACATTAAATCAAGGGCTCTTTTTAGAGCCACCTAAAATCTAAACACAAAAACTTGTTTTTTTTAATCTATTTGTCAATTTTTTTGGGGGGTGCGCGCACCCTGCCCGCACCCAATGATGTTTTTTAAAAAAAATAATCATTTTTTTCACCTTTAGTAAACCTTCAGGGACTCCCTGACAAAGAATGGCAAAGTAATTAAAAAAGAGATGGTGTACATTTCACAGATGAAGGGAAGAGAGTCTTCCTATTAAACTTTAAACTCTGCATCAGTACTTACGTATAGGTACCCTAAACCTATCAAAAAAGATAATAGCTCATTTTAGTGCTGCGTTTGAATTGGCTGTATTTACAAGGAGAGGAAAAGACACACAGAGTGGCTTATCCTCTCCTTGTAAATATGGAAAAGCACCCTGCACCACTAGTACGTCAAGAAAAGTGACGTAGTGGTGGCGCAGGTAGCTTGTAAATCTGCCCAAGAGATGTTAAGGAAATTAAGGGTAAAACAGACAAACAGAGAGTGACAGATAAAGAGACAGAGAGCAAACAACTGAGAAGGAGTAAGGCAGTTAAAAAGACTGAGACATATGGATACAGAGAAAGAAACATGGATGAAAAATTAGTGATGGTGGTAGTAAAGGTAGGGGAGTAGTAGAGAAGGAGTGAGGGAGTTACAAAAGAGTAGTAAAGCAGGAAGAGAGAGTGAGAAGAGAAATGAGAAATGAGAAATGCAGAGTAAGGAGAGGTGAAGAAAAGGAAGCATGAAACGAAAGCAGTGACACATACAGATATTTTAAACTTACCTGACCATCAAAGTAACTTATTTAGAAATAAATGTTTTTATTTAATTGCAAGGAAACTGAATTACATTTTCTAAATTTTCTTTCTAGTTCTGAAAAAAAGAAAAAAAGTATTAATATTCAACAATACATTTTATTAAACAGTACATGTTTTTTCATATTTAGCAAAGCAATGTTTTGCCCTTTTTTTGCTGTTTTCAGAATGTTTTGATTTTCACTGAAAATAGTGAAATCAATTGTATTCATCATTTAACAGCGGGCAAAAAAAAACAATCTGAAAGAATGTTTAAAAAAGCCACAAATATATCCTCACTAAAACATACCTTAATAGAAATGTCAAAAATACCTTTTAAATACAATAACAATTTTCAAGAAATAACGTCTGTAAACCTTGTTGCAAAAGAACATTTTCCAAAATAATACCTGTCAAAGAAGTCCACAATTGTTTGTTTTACCTTTCCTTGAAGCCAAATGGTAAGTTTAAAATCCTTTTTGAGTGAAATATTCAATTTTAATCCTTTAAAATGTAAATATTGCTTTCTTCAGATGCTGAATTTAGTATTTAAAATTTGGGTTTCAGAAAAATTAAGTAACAATTGGGTAAATCATAAGGCAAACGTTGCTTGGAAATCAATTGAGAATCATTACACAGTGTCCATCCTTTTTCACATTTAAGATAAACTGTGTAATAACCAGAAGTTATAGAAGGACCGTCATGAAAAATTATTGCAACTGCTACAAAAGTTTTTCCAGATATAGATAATTGATTACCAACAAACTTCTTTAGTAAAGTTTCCAATTTTGTTCCATCAGCTCTACAACTGGAGAAGTGTGGCTCACTGGTTAGAGGAGTAAAAGTAGCAGGTTCAAATTTGAATGTGTCCCCCTGGGCACACAGAAAGAGGAAAAGCGTTACAATTTTTTCATATGTTTAGCAATTTTATTCATTGCTTGGTTTGAGTCAATAAAGTTTTCAATGTTGTCAATACATTGTATTCTTTGGAATGTACATATTTTTTCACCAAATCAATGTCTGTTTGTAATCCAATGCATTTCGGGTTACTGAGAACCCTTCGTCAGGGACAAACCTGTAAACGCAATCAGAAATGAGGAGGCATTTAGGAACTGTATATCACCATTAATCCGTTATATACGTTTTAATCCATTATTTGCATTTGAACATCTAAGGGGGGAGAGAAAGGTATACCTCAATGGATTCTAGTAATCAAGTGCGTGTTTATGGGGGTAAAGTTTTCAGATTGTTCTCCGTAAAAAATAACCAAGTTAATGCGGTTTTGTAGTAGGGAAAACGTGAGTGTTTTTGGTATCGGGATGATCTATATTCAAAAGGTTGAGAAAGATTGAGAAAGAGGTACTTACATTGGGTATTCGGTGTCTGGGTTTTTCAGTTATCTGATGGCGGTGTTACGGTGTGTACGTGTTGTAGTGTGGGTTTTTAAACGATGGACTCACTAGGTGTGTAAAAACTAAAAATGGATTTTAGTGGATGGTCCGTATGGATAGTCTGGTGGCCATGTTGGAATGGTATGCGGAACGGAAACGTTCGTGTGTGTAATACTGTACAGTCATAAACAAGGGTGTTCTAAAATGAGACAGTGAGAATATAAACATGAATTACAATAATAAACATGGATTACAATGATAAATGATAATGATACGTAATTCAGACATTACATTGTCTTTATAGATAACACTGGTAATCAATTCGGTCATTGAGACCGTGTGGTTTGAGGGCATCCATTTTTTTGATCCAGTAATTCTCTCTTTGTAATAGAAATTTGGTATTGTCTCTTCCTTCTCTTTTCATTATAATTTCCAAGATTTGGAATTTCAGTTGACTGATGTTATGTGAATGATCTGTGAAATGTACTGCTATGCTGGATCTGGCGTTACGGGTGCGAATGTTAGATTTGTGTTCATTTAATCGAATCTTGATTTTTCGTTCAGTTTTGCCTATGTAGACTTGGCCACATGGGCATTTGCGCAGGTATATTACGTTCGTTGTATCACAAGTAGCTGTGACTTGTAGATTGATGTTATACCCTTTTCGTGGGTGTGTAGTAGAAGGTCCTCGAATGATGCTGTTACAATTGTTACAGTTATGGCATGGTAAGGTGCCTTTGTTTGTGGTTTTTGTGCCTGTGTCTTTGGTTTTAAGAATTTCACCCAAGTTCTTGCTTCTTGTGTATGCGAAAATCGGAAATTCATCAAATATGTTGTTAAAGTCTACTTCTTGTCTTAGGATTGACCAATGTTGTTTAATTATTTTTTTGAATTTCTTGCTTGCTGTTGAGTATTTGGATATGAGAACATTCTGTTTGTTGGTACTTCGGGTGGTTTTTTGTAACAACTGATTTCGTGTTTTTTGTTGAGAACGAGTAATGGCTTGTTTGAGAATGTTGTCAGGATAACCTCTTTGTTCAAATCGTTCTGTCATTTCTTGTATCCTTTGGTTGGCTAGTTGTGGAGATGAAACGGTACGTTTGACTCGAAGTATCTGAGAGTATGGCAGGTGATTTTTGAGAGCTTCTTGATGAAAACTGTTATACTGTAACATGTTGTTACGATCGGTCACTTTTCGATGTAAATCTGTATGTAGTACATTGTTGATTTTAGTGATTGTTACATCAAGGTATGAGATGGTTTTTTCTTGAATTTCATAGGAAAATTGTATTCTCTCATTGATGTTGTTGAGGTCGTTGAGCGCTTGTGTTAGCGTGTCTTTGGAACCTCTCCAAAGGACAAAAATGTCGTCGATATAACGAACGAACAATTTGTTGTGTGTGTTCCAAGGGGCTTTAGATATAATATGCTCTTCCTCGAATTTTGCCATGAACAGATTGGCATAGGCTGGCGCGGCACAATTGCCCATAGATGTACCAGTTGTTTGTAAGAACCAGTCTTCTTTCGATTTGAAATAACTTTGGAATAGGGTAAAGTGCAACAGTTCCATTAGGAAGAGTTGCATGTTGTGGTTGATGTCGGAATGTGTCAATGCGTATTCGATAGCATCGATTCCCAGGTTGTGTGGAATTGACGTGTATAGTGTTTTTACGTCTATGGTACATAGAAGTATAGTCTCATCGGGTTCCATCTGTATTTGATTGATTAATGAGAGGAATGCTGTGGTGTCCTTTATATATGTTCTCATTTTGGCCACTGGTTAGAGGAGGCATACCCTGAAGCAGAGGTCAGACCCGGGACCAGGGTTCAATTCCCGACGCGGCAGGGTCTGAGCCCAAGTGTCCACGGACTCGATAATTCTCACTTTGGTGCCTACTCGAATCATGGGTTTACACTCTGCAACTCTGGGCAATAGCTTGCTTAATCTCCACTGCAGCCCCCCCCGCGGTGGGATGCCTGGCTTTCACCTTGGGGATGCCCAGTACGGGTTTTCTCACAGGGAAAAAGCCAGGACGGGTTCCCAATGCAAGCGCCGAGATGCCCAAGGGTAAGTCGAGCGCTATATAAGAACTCACATACATACATACAACGTTGTACCATTAAAATTACATACTGTCCATATTTCTTTAAAAATAACGTTGACAACATTTCAGATTTACATTCAGAACATTCCATGTTGTGATTAGCATCTTTAACTAATTTACTAAAAGTCACTGTTTTACTTTCTGGTAATGGTAAATATATGAACCTTTCAGAATCAACATTAGTACTGCTTGTGTTCATACAGTTATCACAACAATGTTCCCATTTATAAGAGACACCAAATAAATGTTCTACTTCTACCCCTTCATCTTCCAGTACCATCAGGATGTACATCAAGAATTCCTGTGCATCTTGCTGGACATTTTGTGTAAACTGTGTACATCCAGAACATTCATCTAAAATATTTCTAACATCAGAAGCACTTTTTATTTTATTTTTATCATTACTCAGCCTCTCATAAAGGAGACTCAGCAAAGAACAGAATCTTTTTTCATGATTTAGTATTATCTGCTCTTGCAAACGTTCAAGATAAAATACAACATTCAGCACTACATTTGCGTAGCAGTTGACACCAGAGCTATTTTCAAAATGACAACCAACAACCTCTTCCACACTGTCCTTTTTCTTTTTGCTTGCAGTCATCACTGTCTTTTTGTTTTCTCTTCTGTACATCCTCATTACAGATATTCTCAAATCTCCTTTTCCGACAAACAACACATTTTTCAAACACAGGATACTGACCTAAATGAGGAGCATAGCTTCTTCTTAATCTATTATACTCCTTTACACAGTTTGCATCAGCACTTACTTTTGAGTCATCAAAGCCTATCATGAATAAACCAGATAATTTTTTCACGCGTGACAAAGCAACATATGCCATACCTTCTTTAAACACAGTAGATCCAATGTTTACAAAAGCACTATCAACAGTTAATCCCTGAGACTTGTGAATAGCTACAGCATATGCTAGAGAAATCTTAAACTGCTTCCTACGTACATATAAGTCTTTCACTAGCAAAAAACGAACTGAACAACGACTAATGACTTTAACCTCTTCAATCTGATCAAATTTTATTTTTAAGAATTCAATTCCATCTTTTTTCTGGTACTTTACAAAACCCACAACTTTACCCAGAGCTCCATTCACTAAACCTTTTTCTACATCCAAATTACGTCTTAAAATTACTCTACAGTTCATACACACATAAAGATTCTTTTCCAAACCAGCTGTTTTTGAAATGTTTTTCACCAGAGAATCCAATTTAGTAGCCAATTTGCCTGTCAATATAATAGTTATTCGTTCATGTTGAATTTTATCCACAGCTTCCAGTTTTATGATCTCTTCATTTTCCAATTTCAAAAGTTCTTGATTGAATACAGAGCATTCATGTAGTGTTGGCATTAAGCAGATTACAATATTTTTTTCAGCAATTTTCTTGTATATTTTCTCTGGAACTATTTCTTCTGTTGTAAACAAATTACTCAGCAATCGAGTCTGTAATACTTTTCTGCCATGTTCTGTGAGTAGTCCAATTCTTATATCTTTCAGAATACTTGCATAGTCCTCATCATTGGCTTGCCTCATATTGGTAATGAGTTCCTTATCCTCAAAATATGTCCAAATATTTACATTGCCTATACTTCCTAACGACTTTTTCGTGTCTTCATGTGTAAGTGTATGGAATACCGGTTGTCCTTTAACTGGAGTAAGTTGCAAAAGATCCCCAAAAACTATGACGTGTTTTCCTCCAAATAACACGTCATAGTCTGTCTTCAGAATTTGCTGCATTCTTAAATGCACAAAGGCAAGCATTAAGTTTGATACCATGCTTACCTCATCAATAATGAGTACTTTCATTTTCTTCAATACTCTTGAAACTTCCAAGCATGCTTCTCCTGCTAGTTTGTGGTACTGTATTTTGTTCTCATGCTCTACTGGTAACATTAGCAAACGATGTAAGGTAACTCCTTTTATGTTATACGCTGCTAACCCAGTTGGAGCAGTAACAACACAAGACAAAATGGAATTCATTTTCTTCTATAGGTAGCTTCTAATTACATTAATTAAGAAACTTTTTCCAGTTCCTGCTTGTCCACTTACATACATTCTCATTGGTTCAAAAGATGTGCATGAGCACTCTTTATTTTCATGTAGTAATCCGTGAACAATTTTTTTCCTGACTTCTTCATAAATTTGTTTTTGTTATTCATTCAGTTGCTGCTCCAAATATGTTAAGTCTACTAAATCTTCCTGAGCTTGATTCATAGCTGTTTCCACTTCATTCATGGCTATTGCGGCTTCATTTTCTACAATTGGTTGTCCTAGAGGATCTTGACTGAATGTCCCAGAACTTTGACTGTCTTGAGAACTGTCTGTAGCTACTTCAGCTGCAATTGTTGCTTCTTGTTCAATTTCTTCATTTAACATTTGAGCATAAGTTGTGAAAGTACTGCATTCTATGCTGTCTTTCCTAGCATTGAAGGAATCTTCATAACTCTGCAATTCTCCAAGTAGTTCGTCCTCTGAACGCCATGGTTTAAACAGCTGCAAAAGTGCCAAATAGTAAAATTCTTTTTTGTCAGGAGTGTCGCAACTCAGCTTCCGGTGATTTATCAAACTTCCTTTTGTTTGCTTCACCAAACATCCTTCCTCACCACTGACTTTATATTTTCCATTGTTGATATCTTCTGTGGCATTCCGTTTAAAAATGAAGTTCTGCAGCACTTCATAGAGACACATGTTCTCAAGGTGATGACTTCTTTGTGGGTAATATGTGTCCAACATGTTTGTTCTTAAAATGTCTGTACTTTCTGGTTCGAGCTCTGCTAAATATTCAATTTCTCGAATAGATTTCAGTACCCGATTTCGCTTTCCTGCAAGGCCTAAACTTACCCAAATTATTCTTCTGGATTTCGAGTACAGACTTGCAGATGATAACCTATCTGAGCATTCGTAGGATCCAATTTCTCGATGCGATAACATCTTTAAACTGAAACTGTATAGCTTCTTACTGACAGTCTTCTCGTGAGAAATCTCTTCCCACATTTCCTTCAATTCCGTTTTCTCAGATTTAGTGATGTAAGATGTGACATACCGAGCAACAGCAATAGAATTGTCAGCCACATACTGTATATCCATGTTAGCATTCCACATGGATAAAATGACTGGGTTGTAGTCATTTATATATTTTGACTCTTCTTTTCTTCTTAGGTTGTAGGTATTCTTAGGCGATTTTCTTGTAATAGTATGTCCCACAGCTGACATAAAACTGTTTACTCTTCCTTTTGAAAGAACAGGTCGTGGAAATCCAAATCGACATTTTGTGTAGAATTTATCTTTACTCTTGTACTTTCGTCGACTGTATTTTCCACACCGATGACTTTGGAAACGTAAAACTTTCTCTTTTAAGTTTTTCTCTTCTGTGCTTTTAGGTATAGCACATGTTGCATATCCTTCAATGAAAGATGAAACTGCTTCATCAGCATCTGTTCCAAATTTTGGGGCATCCTTGATCCACAACAGCATATGAATGTGAGGAGCACCTCTTGCTTGGTACTCTTTTCTCCAAAAGAAATCCACAACTTCTCCAAGAGGTGGATTTTTTTTATTGCAGATGAAGGACATCATAGCCTCAAATCTATGATTAAAATATCTGCAAACATTAACCGGATCCAATGAGCCCAATTCTCCTGCTGTCTTGTATTGTATGTTTTTAATGTTTGAATTTGCCTCTCGAAGATAATCTAGAAGATCATCCCAAGCGTACTCAGCACAGCTTAGGGTAAGGAACCATGTAGGAGTTCCTAAATTCCGTAACATACACTTCAATTCTCCATGGCGTCGGTACCAATATTCATTAGTCCCACGCTGACAAGCCATCAAATTGATCAATTGAGATTCCAAATGATCATCTCGCTGTTGCACTTTGTTGATAAAGTCCTTTGCTGACACATTATGTAGATGTACTCCAGTTTTCAAAATGTGATTTACTGCATAAGATAGTGCAGACAAGTCACTTTCAAATAAAAGATGGAACAAATAAGGAATACTTTGACGAAATCTGGGATCTTTTGCATATAATCCGAAGCAGGAATCTGTACTGGACGTTCTCCTGTAGGAAACAGTTGGGGAAAACAACGAGCTTCCAAGCTCTCCTCCCATACACTCACAGGAGTTCCTTTTGCTTTCTTCATCTGAAACAGATCAATAGCGTTTCCCATAACTTCTTTAGAATGAAGAGGATGTATGCTGAAATGTTCATAAATTTCTTCTTCTTTTGACTTATCCACTTTTTCAATTTGCCCAGTTGGTATTCCTGTGTCTTCTAGTATTTCTTCTTCATCTTCATCCATATAAATGGCTTCATACCATTTATTATTTTTTTTCAAATACAAATTTGCTCTTTGTACTTTTCGTACATCCACCAGCTCCTGCCAAATTTTCTTATTCTTTGGAGGAATATCAACCAATTCTAATTTATTATGTACAGCTCTTGCTGGCATTCTATTTTCTTCTAACTTGTTATAACAGTATTTACAAATACTGTTATATTTACTAAATTCACCCAATTCAAAACAATTTTCCAGAAATATATATGTTGCAAAATCTTTCCACTTATAATTATGTTCATTTTCACTTTTTTTATACAGATCAACATTCCTTGTTTGAATTTTATAATGGCTTCTCTGGCAACAAATACAAGTAATATTTGGTCTTTCATTAGAGATGATAGTACATTTTGTCATTTCATCTTCAAAATTTTTACTAACAGTAAGTTCTACATTCTCTTCCACATTTTCATCAATAACTGTGTCATTTTCTGCACTTTCTTGTTCTGGACCAAAGTAACAAAACTGAATCTCATCAGTAACCTTCACTACATCTGATACAGATCCACGGAACAGAGCATTATTCAACTCATTTAACTTTAGTGCTGGACTTTTAGCAAAATACAATGGGGCAGATTTATAATAACTGGCGCATCCCTGCGTATCAGCAGGGATGCCCCAGTTATTGTGCGCCACAGCTCCGCCACCATGGATGCGCCGCATTTACAATGCGGCGCACCATGGGGCAAAAACAGCACAGATGCGTGACGCATCTGTGCCGTAAAGGTGGCGCATTGCTGGAGTTGCGTCGCAAGCGCAACGCAGCTCCAGCAATGCTTTGGGGGGACCTATCTTCACAATGCTGCGTCAATCCTTACGCCTGCTTCAAGCAGGCGCAGGGTTTTGACGCAGCATGGGCTCAAAAGTGACTGAGTGAAATCTTGTAGATTTCACTCAGCCACTTTTAGGAGGCGTTCCTGCGACAGAACGCCCCCCCCTGCACAGGTACGCCTACTGCTGGCGCAGGGCTTTACAACGTGACGCATCTCCAAGATGCGTCACGTTGTAAATACCCCGCAGCATGGCGCAGGATTTGCACCGCCACTGCGTCACAAAAGTGACGCAACGGCGGCGTAAATGAGGCGCAAAGGGCCTCATAAATCTGCCCCAATGTTCTCACAAACTTTCTCATTTCAGTATGATGAACAGCCAGCATCCTAAAATGGTGAAAAACACTTTGACACACTTTCCTAGATAGACAAGCCAGAGAATGTCCTTGCAAACCAGTATTCTCTCTCACTCTGCATGGATCTAGTCTTTGAAGCACCTTAATCTTCTGTTTAACACTCTTTTTACTATATTCTCTTAGAAAGTCACGTAATTTATCAATAGATTCCTGACACACAGTACAAATACTACTACAATTCCAAGTGTACACTGGGGCTTTAGGACGTCTCCCCATAACCTCATCAGCCATCACTTCTTCCTCATTTCTTGGAACCATTTTCTCCTTTTCCATTACACAACCATCCTTAACTTCATATGCTCTACCATTGGTGTCAACTGCATGCAACAAACTATTACTTTGAAGATAACTCTCTTCATTAAAAAATGGTTCAGTACTTGAACTATGCTTCCATTCTCCTAGGAAAACTTTACAAAAGGTATTTTTTTTCACTTCTCTTTTCCTTTTACTTTGTGACTTCATTGCATTGACTAATTTATCTAATCAATGCATCCTGTTCAAAATTAAAATGAATAGTTTTTTTTTATTTCTAAAGCCTTCGTAACAATACTTTCAATAAATTTCTTTTTCTTATAAAATTTGGTTTTCTTCTTATATTTTTTCACATCCTTTAGCAAATTTAATAATTAGTTGTTGTTGCTTTTCTTGTTGCTTTTCTTTTCTCTTTCTTGACTTTATAGGCATCTTTAAATTTTTTCACTGTTGCTCAGCAATACCTGCAAGAAACTAAAAAAAAATACCTTTATGTAATTTTAATTCATTACAAATTTTTTTGAGCTTTTCAAATCCTATCACATGAGCTGACCCTTTCCTACGAGTCCAAGTCTTACAAAACAAAAGAAACATTAATTAAATCTCTGACAACAATTCCTGTGTGCACACAGACTCATGGTGTGATTCTAGGCAGAAAATGATATTTGATTGGCAATTTGAAAGCACATTTACTACTGTGGAGGAGCAAGTGATAATTACTGTGACAGCCTGACACATTTTTCTTATATTTTAGAGAAGCAGAAAAGAGCACATGTCCTTACAGCTATTTGAGACCATGACCATGTGTTACAGGGTGAGTGATTAGACTAGAGCAAAGGAAATGAGCCTTGGTGACATTGAATCTGTTTGCGTTACACACTGCTATCTGAAACACTACATACAGCTGAGTAGTACGCACGGGAGTGTACGAGAAGCTGCTGCGTGTGTGCAAAAAGTGTGTTTCTGGAGACTGTGTATTGTCAGTTGCAAGAGAGATCTGCATGGAAACTTGCACAACTGCATGAAGAGTGCAGACATGTGTATAAGAGTAGATGTGTGGTAAGGGTTAATTGGACTTTTGAACATGTAGGAACAACCTCAGCCATTGCAAGATTTGATTGAAAATCTACCTTGTTGATTTGAAATGTGTTAGCATTTGCCTCTCATTTTTGAGATAGTGATTTCTGCTGAGTGCTAACCAACACATTTGAAGAAAACAAGCTGGCCCTTTCCTGAAAGTGCAAGTTTTACAGAACAACAGCAACACATATTAAATCTCTGACAACAATTCCTGTGTGCACACAGACTCATGGTATGATTCTAGGCAGAAAGCGATATTTCCTTTGGCAATTTGAAAGCACATTTAGTACTGTGGAGGAGCAAGTGATAATTACTGGGACAGCCTGACACATTTTCCTTATATTTTAGACAAGCCAAAGGGTGAGTGATTAGACTACAGCAAAGGAAATGAGCCTTGATGACGTTGAATGTGTTTGCATTATACACTGCTATCTGAAACACAACACAGAGCTGAGTATTATGTATGGGAGTGTAGGAGAAGCTGCTGCATGTGTGCAAAGAGTGTGTTTCTGGAGACTGTGTATTGTCAGTTGCAAGAGAGATCTGCATGGAGACTTTTACAACTGCATGAAGACTGCAGATATGTGTGTAAGAGTACATGTTTGGTAAAGGTTAATTGGAGTTTTGTACATGTAGGAACTACCTCACCCATTACAAGATTGGAAGGAAAATCTACCCTGTTGATTTCAAATGTGTTAGCATTTGCCTCTTATTTGTGAGATCATGATTTCTGCTGAGTGCTAGCCATCACACTTTAAGAAAAGAAGCTGCCTTTTCCTGCGAGTGCAAGTTTTACAGAACAACAGCAACACAAATTAAATCTCTGACAACAATTCCTGTGTGCACACTGTCTCATGGTGTGATTCTAGGCACAAAACAGTATTCCTGGGTGATACCAGGCCCTTTCCTGAAAGTGCAAGTTTTACAGAACAACAGCAACACAAATTAAATCTCTGACAACAATTCCTGTGTGCACACTGTCTCATGGTGTGAGTCTAGGCAGAAAACAGTATTCCTGGGTCATACCAGTACACCTTAACTTATGGTGAAGACATACTCCATAATATCTTTCAAGTTCAAGGCACTTAAATATCTTCCTTAACATAAAATGTAAAACACAACTTTTAAAGTGGTAGGAAAATGTACCATGCTATTTTCAAATGTGTTTGCATTTGCCTCTCATTTTTGAGATAGTGATTTCTGCTGAGTGCTAACCAACACAGTTGAAGAAAAGAAACTGCCCTTTATTAAAAGTGCAAGTTTTACAAAACAACAGCAACACAAATTAAATCTCTGACAACAATTCCTGTGTGCACACAGACTCATGGTGTGATTCTAAGCACAAAGCGATATTTTCTTTGGCAATTTGAAAGCACATTTAGTACTGTGGTGGAGTAAGTGATAATTACTGTGACAGCCAGACACATTTTTCTTATATTTTAGACAAGCAGAAAAGAGCACATGTCCTAACAGCTCTTTGAGACCATGACCATGTGTTACAAAAAACAAGCTGCCCCTTTCCTGCGAGTGCAAGGGTAATAGAGCAAGACCAACACGAATTAAATCTCTGATAACAATTCCTGTGTGCACACTGTCTCATGGTGTGATTCTAGACAGAAAACAGTATTCCTGGGTGATACCAGTACACCTTAACTTATAGTGAAGACATACTCCATAATATCTAACATGTTCAAGGCACTTAAATATCTTCCTTAACATAAAATGTAAAACACAACTTTTAACGTGGTAGGAAAATGTACCATGGTAGTTTCAAATGTGTTTGCATTTGCCTCGCATTTGTGAGTAACTGATTTCTGCTGAATGCTAACCATCACACTTTAAGAAAACAAACTGCCCTTTCTTAAAAGTGCAAGTTTTACAAAACAACAGCAACACAAATTAAATCTCTGACAACAATTCCTGTGTGCACACAGACTCATGGTGTGATTCTAAGCACAAAGCGATATTTTCTTTGGCAATTTGAAAGCACATTTAGTACTGTGGTGGAGTAAGTGATAATTACTGTGACAGCCTGACACATTTTTCTTATATTTTAGACAAGCAGAAAAGAGCACATGTCCTAACAGCTCCTTGAGACCATGACCATGTGTTACAAAAAACAAGCTGCCCCTTTCCTGCGAGTGCAAGGGTAATAGAGCAAGACCAACATGAATTAAATCTCTGATAACAATTCCTGTGTGCACACTGTCGCATGGTGTGATTCTAGGCAGAAAACAGTATTCCTGGGAGATACCAGTACATCTTAACTTATAGTGAAGACATACTCCATAATATCTAACATGTTCAAGGCACTTAAATATCTTCCTTAACATAAAATGTAAAACACAACTTTTAAAGTGGTAGGAAAATGTACCATGCTATTTTCAAATGTGTTTGCATTTGCCTCTCATTTGTGAGTAACTGATTTCTGCTGAATGCTAACCATCACACTTTAAGAAAACAAACTGCCCCTTTTCTGCGAGTGCAAGGCTAACAGAACAAGAGCAACACAAATTAAATCTCTGACAACAAATCCTGTGTGCAGACAGACTCATGATGTGATTCTAGGCACAAAACAGTATTCCTCAGTGATACCACTACACCTTAACTTACAGTGAAGACATACTCCATAATATCTTACAAGTTCAAGACAGTTAAATATCTCCTAAAACACAAAATGTAAAGCACAACTTTAAAAGAAGAATGACAATTCTAATATTTATATCAAAAATCACCACATACATCCCCTCTCAAACTCATAACTCACCTTTAAAATTAGTTAGTTGAGAAAGAAATGTGGCATTCAAACAGCAGATTATCAGAGCCAGAATCTCAGAGCTGTACACCTCTCTCCTCTCACCACAACCAGTAAATGGCAATGTTTCCCTCTCTTTTTTCACACATATACATGTTAATGTAAAATCACAGTCCTTCCCACATTTTTTCAAACGGAATCACACATTTCTATTGGTTGCAACTTTCAACCCCTTTCCAAATCATCCCTTCCCCCAACATGACTTCTGCCTGCTACCATAGCAACAGGTCATGGAACACTGGTGTGAGCAGATAGGTCAGAAGTTCAGCACACAATGTTTTAAATCCAAAGAGCAAGAGTGCTTGACTTTTCAAACCTAACAGCAAATCCAAAGTAATGTTCAGTGGGAACACATTTTTCTGTACCAATCCAAAACATGCTTTTAAAAATGTAAACATACAGCCTAGTTTTAACTGTAAAATGGTATGAATCAGCCAATGAGTTCTTTTTATTAAAAAAAAGTATGTATGCCTCCATTTTTCAACTGTCTTTCTTTTCATATTGCCATTCTACTGAAAGACACCTCCTGAGTGCATCATGTTCTCCTTGAAAGATATTCACAGTGTGGATTGTAGGTCATAGCTATGTCTTCTGGAGTGAAAAATTTGCAGAAAAAAGAGGTATTGTAAAAGACCTTGCTTTGCCAAATGTAGACATTAAATGGATTGGTCGGAGAGGATTAAAGTGGCACCAATTAATGCCTTTGGTGAAAACCTTTCTACATCTCCCACAGCCTAACCGTATTATTGTGCACTGTGGTGGAAATGACCTAGGCACTTTAACTGGGGTAGGTCTGGAAATGCTTTTTAAGGACACCTTTCTGCAATTGATGTCACTTTTTCCACAAACTGCCTTTGTATATTCTAATATATGCCAAAGGCAAAAGTGGAACTGGTCCAACCAATTTTGTCCGCAGATTGACAAAGCAAGAAAGCACTTCAATAAGTCTGTTTCTGCTTTCCTCAGAGACTATGGTATGGGTTCTATATACCACAACAACTTGCGTTACAACATGCAACACATTCATAGAGGAGACGGTGTACATTTCAATGATGAAGGGAACAGAGTCTTCCTTTTGAACTTTAGACTCTGCATCGGTACTTACTTGTAGGTACCAAAAAACACTCAATAAACACAAGGGCTCTTTTTAGAGCCACCTAATATCTAAACACTTAAACTTGATTTTTATTTCTATTTTTTTTAATGTTTTTTTTCGGGTGCACGCGGAGTGCACGCACCTCGCGATGTTTTAAAAAAAATTAAAATCTTTTTTTTTGCCCTTCGTGGTCCTACTGTGACCCCCTGACAATGGCTAGGGGGTCAAGAACTCCCTACTCTGCCCCCTATTCACGTTCTCCACCTTTCCTTTTCAGTGCGACAGACAAAATGGCGGCCGACACTTCCTGATTTCGACCAATTCGAATGTTTACTGACATCTAACAACCAATCAGAATTACGCTCGCGGACGGTAGGGTGCATGCACAGGGCTTGCACAGTGCGCTCACCCTGCGCGGGTATAGATATTGATATGCGTTTAAATGCTATTTTCTCAGGAAATACTGAACAGATTTACACCAGACCTGCAAAAGGCACTTCCTTGACCTTATGGCTACCTCTCTGCCAAATTTCAAGTAATTCTGTTCAGCCGTTCGGGCAGTAGCTGCGACTAAAGGTCCTATGGAAAAATACATGGGGAAAACGCGTTTTGGGACCCCCCCTTTTTCTCAGCCCCCGCTTGACGAATCACCCCGATACTTCAGGGTAGGAGCAGAGCGCCCCATTAGTTTTGAAAATTTTGCGAGGATTCGTCAACCGGTGCCAAAGTTATTCAAAATAGAGTTTTGAGATTTCCTATGGAAACTCGGTCCTAACTATAACTATCTACTGGCAACCGCCAGTAGATAATATATATATATATATATATATATATATATATAATATATATATATATATATATATATATATATATATATATATTACCTACTGGCGGTCGCCAGTAGGTAGTTATAGTTAGGACCCTGTTTCCATAGGAAAACCGCAACATTCTATTTTGAATAACTTTAGCGCCGGTCGACGAATCCTCGCAAAATTTTCAAAACTAATGGGGCGCTACGCTCCGCTCCTACCCTGAAAGTCTCGGGGGGATTCGTCAAGCGGGGGCTGAGATAAAAGGGGGGTCCCAAAACGCGTTTTTCCCTTGCATTTTTCCATAGGACCTTTAGACACAGCTACAGCCCGAACGGCTGAACAGAGTTCCTTGAAATTTGGCAGAGAGGTAGTCTACAGGTCAAGGAAGTGCCTTTTGTAGGTTTGGTGTAAATCTGTTCAGTAGATTCTGAGAAAATAGCATTTAAATCAATATATATATCTGAGCCAGCTTACGGTGCGCTTACGGTGCGCTTACCGTACGCGTACGGTGACGTGCGCGAGCGCGATTCTGATTGGCTGTTAGATCTTAGTAAACATTCGAATCGGTCGAAACCAGGAAGTGGCGTCCGCCATTTTCTCTCTCGCACTCTGAGAGGGGGTTAAAAAACAAAGGCAAAAAACCTGTAAAGGGGCTGTTTAGACAGCTCCTAAGCACCTAGCCATGTTGAGGGAGTCCTCAAAGATCCCCCAAGCCCAAAAACGGAATTTTAATTTTTTCGATAATTTCGCCGATTACGCTTACCGTACGCGTACCGTAAAAATTAATAAAAAAAAAAAATATCCATACTCTCCCCACCCCATATTGTTTTTTATGAAAAATTAAAATATTACCTTTCACAACGAAGCGCATCATATGTCCTCCATGTGCGCACGGTGCGCGAAGCGCATTGTGCGTACATGGCCCATCTAGCGTAACGTGGGCACGCGGTGCGCGTAGCGCACCGAGTGCCCACCGTGCGTGCACGGCACTAACTGCGTAAAGTGGGCGCGCGGTGCGCGAAGCGCACCGTGTGCTCACTGTGCGCGCACGGTGCGCGAAGCACACCGTGCGCGCACGGAACGAACTGCGTTAAGTGGGCGCACGCGCCACGAATGGCGTAAAGTAACTTAGCATTTAAAAAACCGTACAAATTCACTGAAAAATACCATAGGTTTCACACACGTTATAGTTAGGAATTAGCATTTAAAAAACCTTGCAAATTCAGTGAAAAAACCATAGGTTTCACACATGTTATAGTTAGCTGGAAATTTTACTGATAAAAAACCAATGAAATTCGCCCATTATAGTTAGTGCAGGCAACTATAACTCACGCGACCGCAATCTTCTGCTGATGCTAATACTGTATTTAGACACTTATTTGCCCATGTCTTCTTCCATTAAATTTCAGCTATACATATATTACAAATATTTTTTTTTCATAAAGACACATATGTCATCAGCAGAGGATTGCGGTCGCGTGAGTTATAGTTGCCTGCACTAACTATAACGGAGGAATTTCATTGGTTTTTTATCAGTAAAATTTCCAGCTAACTATAACATGTGTGAAACCTATGGTTTTTTCACTGAATTTGCAAGGTTTTTTAAATGCTAATTCCTAACTATAACGTGTGTGAAACCTATGGTTTTTCAGTGAATTTGTATATATATATATATATATATATATATATATATATATATATATATATATATATATATATGTATATATATATATATACCAAGGCCAAGCCCAAGGGAATGGGGTCCACAGGGAAGAAATTGTCCTCCTGTTTTATTTTTTTTTAAATGGGTCTGGCCCAGGGTATGGGGTCCCCGGGTCCCAATAGGGTCAAGAGAATGGGGGATGAAGTCCCCTTCGCTGCTGAGGGTCCTTAGGGGCCAACAAGCCCACCTGTTACATCCAGTAAGCCCCACACAGTGGGATTGCTGGGGTGGTTGGAGGCCATGCCCCTTTTCCCACTACTTTGCAAACGTGCCTCTCAGCACACTGGTGGTGGGGTAATGAGGTTCCCTTGCCTCATGAGGGTCTCAGGACTAAATTGGACTTCATCCCCCAAGCAGCAGTGCACCAGGAGGCACATTTCTAGAGTGGTGGAGGAAGGAGTCATGGCCTGTGACCACCTCTCAGCAATCCAGTTGTGTGAGGATTACTGAGGTAACAGAAGGGCTAGTTGCCCCCAGGGACCCACAAGAGCCAAGGGGACTTCATCCCCCAAATATTAGTGCTCCAGGAGGTGCGTTTGCAGAGTAAAGAAGAAAGAGGGCATGGCCACTGAAAACCTCTTAGCAAACCCTCAATAGCCAATGGGATTTCTTCCCCCTACTAGTAGTGCGTCAGGAGGTGCATTTGCAGAGTGGTGGAGAAAGGGGGGGTGGCCTGCTATCCGATCTCAGGAATCCTGCTGTATGGGACTTACAGGAGGTAAGAGGAGGGGTATTTGGCCCTAAGGACGTCCTTAGGGGCCAACTACCCCTCCTGTTACTTCTGGTAAGTCCCACACAGCAGGATTGCTAAGAAGTTGTCAAAGGCCATGCCCCCTTTCTCCACCACTCTGCAAATGTGCCTCCAGGTGAACTACAAGTTAGGGGATAAAATCCCCTTTGCTCCCACGGAACCTTGGGGGCAAAGAAGCCCTTCTGGTACCTCCTGGAAGTCCTACACATTGGAAGTCCTGAGAGCTGGTCGGAGGCCCAGCCCCCTTTTTCCACCACTCTGTAAACGTGACTGCTATTTAAAAAGCCTTAGAAATTCACACAAAATACAAAGATCACAAGGACATTATAGTTGGCAATTAGTATTGCCAAAAACCTTAGAAATTAACTGAAACAACTAAAGCTTACAAGGATGTTATAGTTAGCAATTAGAGTTTTAAAAAAACTTAGAAATTCACAAAAAAAACACCAAGGTTACAGGGACATTATGGTTAGGGACAGATTTTACTCATACAGAACCAGAGAAATTCAGCCATTATAGTTAGCTGAGTTACCTATAACTTGGACACCCGCAATGCACTGCTTATGACCTCACATATTACCTCACTCATGACATGGTCAGTGACATCACTGCTGTCTTCACTCATGACATCTCAATTGACATCACTGATGACATCACTGATGACATCATCCAGTGAGTATGTGAGTAGCAGAGAGTGAGTAGAAGAGAGTAGTAGAGTGAGTAGTGGAGAGTAGTAGAGAGCGAGTAGTAGAGAGTGAGTAGTAGAGAGTGAGTAGCAGAGCGAGAGTAGTAGAGAGTGAGTAGTAGAGAGTAGTAGAGAGATAGTAGTAGAGTGACTAGTAGAGAATTGTAGAGACTAGTAGAGAGAGAGTAGTAGAGAGTGAGTAGTAGAGAGTAGTAGAGAGTGAGTAGTAGAGAGAGTAGTAGGGAGTAGTAGAGTAGTAGAGAGTGAGTGGCAGAGGGTAGTGGAGTAGTGGAGAGTGAGTAGTGGAGTAGTGGAGAGTGAGTAGTAGAGAGTAGTAGAGTGAGTAGTAGGGAGTAGTAGAGAGTGAGTAGTAGAATGAGTAGTGGAGAGTAGTAGAGAGCGAGTAGTAGAGAGCAAGTAGTAGAGAGTGTGTGGTAGAGAGTGAGTAGTAGAGAGTAGTAGAGAGTGAGTAGTAGAGAGAGAAGTAGAGAGTCAGTAGTAGAGAGAGTAGTAGAGAGTAGTAGAGTATTAGAGAGTGAGTAGTTGAATGAGTAGTAGAGAGGGAGTAGTAGAGACTGAGTAGTGGAGAGTGAGTAGTAGGGAGTGAGTAGTAGAGAGTAGTAGAGAGTGAGTAGTAGAGAGAGTAGTAGAGAGTGAGTAGTGGAGAGTAGTAGAGTGAGTAGTAGAGAGTGAGTAGTAGAGAGTAGTAGAGAGAGAGTAGTAGAGAGTGAGTGGTAGAGAGTAGTAGAGAGTAATAGAGTGAGTAGTAGAGAGTAGTAGAGAGTGAGTAGTAGAGAGAGTAGTAGAGAGTAGTAGAGTAGTAGAGAGTGAGTAGTAGAGAGGGGGGGACCGTGCTTTGCACTACAGCATTAACCGCCGCCACGCAGCAGTACCTACCTGGCTCCTGGGCTCTAGGGTTGAGTCCCCTTGACCTCTCCGCTCCGTCGCTGTTAGTCTCCCCCGCCGCCTCTCGCTCGATCGAGGCCGCTGTAGGGGGGGACTACAGCCCCCAGCATTCAACCTGTGACCCGCCCACTTCCGGCGGAAAGCGTGCCCGGAGGCGCTACATCACCCGAGGCTCCCCCTCGTCGCGGGACGCGCGCGGGCGTCGCCGGGCTGAGCCCGGCCAGAGGGCGGGCCGTCTGTGGCCGTCCGGGGCCGGTCGAGGCAGGGCTGGGCTACCCCCTTACGTAAGTGTATGCGGTACGTTTTAAAGACTGCTTGCCAGTTTGCTATATATCATTGCCCTGCCCATTCAGTGGTACTGTGACTCGCACTACTTTGGAAGCTGGCTAACGTGGGCATCTGTAGACTGTGTCCTACTATTAACTCCTGTGCACCACTTTGCGACTGAGTGTGAGTGACTGGCTCCCCATAAAAGTTGCTGTTTGGTTTCCTCTTCCTGAAGGTCGCAGCTGCTATCCTCTGAACTGAGCCACCTTTTGACGCTAGATGAAAGGTGAGGGATGCGGTCGTTGTCGCCCCTTCCCCTGAGATATTAATGTTGGATTTGTTGTGTTTTTGCTTTTAAGTTTGTTTGATTGCAAAATAATATTTCCTTGTATTGTATTCGCAACAACAAGGTGATCATTCACCATTCACCAAACACCAGTTTATTGAAGCTAGCTTTTTACTGGTTTTTATTTTTGAACTAAAACGTGCCCCATATTCTTATCCATGGCTAAAAATAAATCTACCATGGATAACTATCTTGTGAGGGTAGTAAGTAAAATTAATAATGACAGAAGAAAATCATTGGGCCGTGATAGTAATACGGAATTAACTCCCCTGAGTAATGATGTTAATACTAACCCCAACGCTGTTGTACCTATTGCTCTTGCTACTGACTGTTTGTTAACAGAGTTCCTTGCACTACCAGAGTCTCCTATACTATCAGAGTGTCCTGTACTATTGACTGCAAACCAAGATGCATCACCTCTGAAATTGTTGGATGAATCTAGAGCTGACCCGTTAGTGCGCTCTCCTGTAAAAAGAGCGGTAAGGAAGTGCAGAAAAACACTATCCAAGTGGGGGGGTGTACAGCATAAGTTACCTTCTGAAACTGCTCATAAAAGTTCTATCGGCCGTAAGGGAACTATGACCAACAATTGTGCCACCAACATAGATATGAGCATAGAAAACTTGTCCCATATTATTAAGGTATTGGAGGATAAACTAGAAGCTGTTGTCAAACCACTTGTTGAGAAAATAGATTTATTATCTGCAGAAGTACTTAGATTAGGTGGCTCTCTATCTACAATGGTTGATGCCCAGAATAACTCACAAGGTAGGATAGTGGAGCAATATGGAAATATCGTACATCTCCCATTAAAGGAGAGTGCTCCTCCACTTAATCCTAGGGTTGATAGCCAAATTGTGGATAAAATCATTCCACCAACAGCAGCCCCAACCAGTCCAGGTTGGACGTCGGCCCGAGCAAGGAAAATGCGCTCTATTAACCTACCCCCACAGTTGTTGTTCTTTCAAATGTCCCACCTATAGACTCCCTGCAGTCTAATGCGCGGAATGAATCACATGACTCTCTCAAACGGAAAACTGTGTCCTGGCTGAACAATAACTGTGGGTTCCCTGTCAATTATTCAGACCAGATATTATCAACTAGACGGGTTCCCTGGATTGGAAGTGCCAGGAAGACCTGTAAAGGCGAATGTATAATTGTAAACTTTAAACATCCCCAACATGCTGCAACTGTATTACTTAGAGCAGCATCGTTGGTATTGGGAGAGAATAGTGTGGGTGTTCATCCCTTAGGATATTTCTATAGCCATTTAGCTAGGGTTCCCCAGATTAATATTCCAAATACGTCCCAAAATTCTAACCAATGCTTATCATTTCAGATCAACACAACTAATAGGTATCTGGCATTAAGCACCCTGGATCAGAATGATTGACTACCGCCAGTCAGTAATTCAGATGTTGAGACTAAGATAGCTATCCAGGCTGGAGACGTGACTTTGCCTACTATGGAACCTATCCAAGAGTCTGAACAAACAAAGATGGAGACTCCTATATTGCTCCATGGCACCCTGACTCTTAATCCCATGGCAATTGTTGAGTCCCAAACTAACATAGGAATTACCAATATTAGTCTGGGTGAGGCTGGACAATGTGGCACTAGGAATATCGAGAATGTGGGGATAAATATTGTAAAACCATCACCTGATAGAATTAATATTTCAAGTAGCCCTGCGGTTAGCGTAGCAGAACCTCTATCTGTTAGACTAATATCATGGAACATAGCTGGGCTAGCCAGGAATCTACGGGATGAAGCCTGGTGCTCCTATATTGAGGATTACGATATTGTTCTCCTTCAGGAGACCTGGGCTATAGAAACACCGCATAGACTGGGATACAAAACATTTTGTTGCGATGCAATCCCGTCAGCAAGAGGAAGAGCGTCTGGGGGTTTGGTGATATGGGTTAGGGTTACCTTGGAATTAGATATTACCCTATTATCGATTCCTTCCCCCGACTTATTGGGTTTAAAAATAGTAACAAGGGGAAATGAAATAATATATTTGCTAAATATATATAATAGACCACACCCTCTTAATAAAGAATCGAAGGTGGGAGAACTTTTGGATTCTTTTTTAGACACTCTAAATCCAAATGAACAGATAATTGTCGGAGGAGATTTTAACTGCAAATATGAACCAGTATTGGGCTTGGACATCCTATTTGATGATCAGGATATAGCTAATAATGTCCTGCCTTTGGAGTCCATTGGCATAGTCAAAAATTCTATAACAGCTATGCAGATTTTACAAATGTCAGTGAATCATAAATTAAGGGCGTGTAATGGCCGTTTCCAGTCTGATGGACCAGCGGCTCCAACATTCTCTAAAGGAAACTATAGGTCACATATTGACTTTGTATTGGTTTCCATGAGCCTATGGTTTTTAATAATAGATTTTAAAATAGACCATAGAATAGAGAGTGATCATTTCCCCCTCCAACTATGGTTACATCCAGAGCCTTTTATATCTAATATAAGCATGGAAGCTATGTTAAGTAGCCCCACCGGGGAATTCCAGGTAACAAACAATAGACGTGCTATATAATGGCCCTACATTCTGGCCAAGGAAGAGACGATGGCAAAAATTTATAATACCTTTGCTGATACCTTTGAAGCATGCCAAATACCCGCTTCAGGCACTCAGGATGTTTTAGATTTACATCACAAATTAGTAGATGCACTCACTCCTCATTTAAGTAAAATTTATAAAAAGGATTTGAGCCAGAAAGATAATCACTTAGAGATAGTAAATCAATGGTATAATAAGGATTGTCGTGTAGCCAAGACTAATCTGATTCAGGCTGTTAAATTAAAGAATCCCCAAGGGATTAAAGATAGCAGATGGGCATATAATAAAATATTGGCCCAAGCAAAAAAAGCATGGGACGATGCCCTCTGGGACGATCTCTTAAATGCGGCCAATCGGAAAGATCAGGGTACATTTTGGAATTTAATCTCTAAAGGAAACAAAAAAGATAGATCACCCAGGGATATTTACCTTGATGAAAAAACTTGGTATGATCATTTTTCTAAATTATATTGTAGCACCGATGAGGGGATGGCTACGGAGGACCAGGAGATTAATATAACATCTGATAATACCCTTTTGCGCTTTAGTTTAGAAGAAACTATCGAGGCGCTACAGGCCATTAAAAAGGGTAAAGCCCCTGGTCCTGATAAAATCCCTGGTGATTTGCTAAAGCACGATGTGGAAGTTTGGGGGCCCTACATTAATTTTCTTTGTAACTCTATAGTGGCCGGAACACCAATCCCCGAATCCTGGAAAGGGGCTGAAATTGTAACAATTTTTAAGAAAGGGGATCGTTATGATCCGGCCAACTACCGCCCTATAAGTTTAATAGATCTTTTACAAAAAATCTTTGCCAGACATATTTTAAATAGACTTTTAATATGGATAGAGGGGGCACAGATTTTATCGAAATACCAGGCAGGATTTAGGTTAAAAACCAGCACGGTTGATCAAGTATTTAGATTTATGTACATCTGCTGGAAATATATTAACATAAGGAAGGGCAGTTTATACAGAGCATTTATTGACTTGAGGGCCGCTTTCAACCTTGTACCTCGTAAACTACTGTGGTCCACTCTCGAGAATATGGCAGTCCCTAGTGAGTTACTCAAGGAACTCATTAGACTACACACAGGGAACTATGCTAGAGTTAGATGGGGAAAGGGAGGAGAAATTTCAAAAGCTATCCCTGTAGGTCGGGGTGTACGCCAAGGTTGTGTGCTGGCACCCACACTCTTTTCCTTATATGTTAACGATATACCCACCTATCTAAGAAATTGTAAACATGATTCCCCGAAATTAGGAGATGAGGTGATCACCGCATTACTTTTTGTTGATGATACAATCCTCATCTCACAAACCCCACGGGGTCTACAAAATCTAGTAAACGCTTTTAACAACTGCTGTGTGGAGAAGGGGTTAGAAATAAACTCATCGAAACCAAAATATATGTCCATAAACCCTCAGAAATCTTTTAGAAAGAATCTGGCCCTAAATAATCAAAAATTGGAGTATGTGGAGAGCTTTAATTATCTGGGAATTACGCTGGATAGTATGTCTACCTGGAAAGGGCAGTTGGAAAAAAGTAAATTAATTTTGAAACAAAATTCAATGCCTATCCTAAAGGTGCATGGCAGCAGCCAATCTAAACCGATTACGCCGGCACTAGAATTATTCAAAGCAAAGGCTCAATCAGCGGCATTATATGGCGCTGAAGTATGGGGACATTCCTGCAAAAGCAACTTTTAGAAGGAAGAAAATCACTTCATACGTAGGTTGCTTAAAATACCCACAAGAACCCCGATAATTCCAGTATTTATGGACATTAACCTTAAAAGGACAGATCATCAAGCCACACTAAGGCCATTGTTATATTGGGTTAGATTATGGACAACCCCTGAGTTGTGTGACTACAAGAGTGGACTGATGGAAATAATTTGAATTGATGAGTACAAAAACATTGCATGGTTAAAACATATTTCCCAGTGGTTTACCAGGTTAGGGTTCTCACATTTTTGGGAAGAACCCCAGAATATGTCACCATCTTCTAAGAAACTTGTGAAATTTGCTTTCTGGACATATATTAAGGACGAATTATTTTCTAGTTCCTCATTAGGTACATTGACCCAGAGATTTTTGATTATAAAGGATACTCCTGTATTCGAACAATTTATGGATGATATAAGACCTCCCCTAGCAAAAACATTATATTTGAAATTTAGATATGGGATTTTACAGATTTCTGTAAATACTAGTAGTTGGGGGGTAATGATGTTAGTGGGTTGTGTACCCTTTGTTCCCAAAAAGCAAAAGAAGATGATGCCCACCTACTGTTTTTCTGTCCAGTTTATAAAAAACCAAGGGATCGCTGGATTAAACCCTTATGTAAAAATATGGGGACCGGGTCCTTTAAAGAGGCAGAACGCATACTTAAGTCGAACACCTCGCAACCAATAGTGTTTAGTATAGGTAGATTCCTATTCAACGTGTACCTTATAAGGAATCAGTTAGGTTGCAAACTGTGATGCATACAGGCTGGTGAACCATTTCCTGGCCTGATAGCTATTATGAATTTTATTTATTCCCCCTTTTTTAGCATGTATTTAGGAATTGTTTTGAAATATAATCTGGCTTTTAAATTAATTTATAATGTATGTCTGTTTTTAAAATCTATAAGCATAGCTGGGATATGATCAATTGTGGTTTGACCTTCGTACGTATTATCTTGAAGATTGGGACTGTATATTTGTATATGTAATTGAAAATGTTTATGTATGTTTGCTTTTATGACAATATAAGTCGAAATAAAGCTTATAAATGAGTAGTAGAGAGTGAGTAGTAGAGAGTAGTAGAGAGCGAGTAGTAGAGAGTGAGTAGTGGAGAGTGAGTAGTAGAGAGTGAGTAGTAGAGAGTGAATAGTAGAGTGAGTAGTAGAGAGAGAGTAGTAGAGAGTGAGTATTAGAGAGTAGTAGAGTGAGTAGTAGAGAGGGAGTAGTAGAGAGAGAGTAGTAGAGAGTAGTAGAAAGTGAGTAGTAGAGTAGTAGAGAGTGAGTGGTAGAGAATAGTAGAGTGAGTAGTAGGGAGTAGTAGAGAGTAGTAGAGAGTGAGTAGTAGAGAGTAGCAGAAAGTAGTAGAGAGTGAGCAGTAGAGAGTAGTAGCGAGTGAATAGTAGAGAGTCAGTAGTTTAATTTAAAAGGAACACAATGAGGGGGTTCATTTTGCCATAGAAATTATGATTAGTGCTGAAAAAAGATAAATGAGGGCACGTTTTGATTGACTCAAATCCTCTTCTATTTCATTAAAAAATTCTGACATGCAGACTGAAACATGCACTTTCAATACCAGCAGCAGACTTCCCTGGTGAGCAGAAGCTTTACTACAGTGATCTAATAAGCAACTAGAGTGCTAACATTCCGAATTTATGGTAAATGTGTGACACATCTGAATGCCTTCTTGATGGAATCAAAGTAAAAAATTGAAAGTATTTCCTACTGAGGAGACTGTAGTAAATGCGGAAATTAGGAAATTTCATAACAAATAAGTCTCCCAAGATGGCAACCAGAGACAAAAGAGCCCAAATGTAGCACAAATATCACCCAGATGTAGCCCACGTATAGCCCAATGACAGAGTGTTCTAAAGAACAACTAGAGCGCTAACAGTCTTACTTATGACAAAAGTATGGCACACCTGAAGCCATCTTGATTGGAATAAATTGGTAACACTTAAAACATTTAATTTGCAAAGGAACAAAATGAGGGGGTTCATTTTGCCATAGAAAGTATGATTAATGCTGCAGAAAGACAAATTAGGGCACATTTTGACTTCTCAAATCCTCTTCTATTTCATTAAAAAATTCTGACATGCAGACTGAAACATGCACTTTGAATACCAGCAGCAGACTTCCCTGGTGAGCATTAGCTTTAGTACAGTGATCTAATGAGCAACTAGAGTGCCACCATTTAGAATTTGTGGCAAATGTGTGACACATCTGAATGCCTTCTTGATGGAACCAAAGTAAACAAGCATTGAAAATGCAATAGGACTCGCCCTCGTTTAAGTTAAAGCAATTCTGTTTGTAATTAGGTGGCGTTTTAGCTTTGCTTGTATTAGTGTTTTTCAAAATTTCATGTACATAACATGCATATGCATGCATATATCTTCAAGACAAACTCAGCAAGGTCCCCACCAGAGTATCCACGGCACAGAAGGAGTCCACAACAGTTCAATTAAGGTACTTTTTTTTATTCCCTTAACACCATGTGCAAAACAAAGAGGACGATCGGCGCGTTTCGGCAGATGCCTTCAACTGGACCATTTATAGTATGAGTAGAAGAGTGAGTAGTGGAGAGTAGAAGAGAGCGAGTAGTAGAGAGCAAGTAGGAGAGAGTTTGTACTAGAGAGTGAGCAGTAGAGAGTAGTAGAGAGTGAGTAGTAGAGAGAGCAGTAGAGAGTGAGAAGTAGAGAGAGTAGTAGAGAGTAGTAGAGTAGTAGAGAGTGAGTAATATAGTGAGTAGTAGAGAGTAGTTGAGAGCGAGTAGTAGAGAGTGAGTAGTGGAGTGTGAACAGTAGAGAGTGAGTAGTAGAGAGTGAGTAGTAGAGAGTGAGTAGTTGAGAGAGAGTAGTAGAGAGTAGTAGAGTGAGTAGTAGAGAGTGAGTAGTAGACAGAGTAGTAGAGAATGAGTAGTAGAGTAGTAGAGAGTGAGTGGTAGAGAGTAGTAGAGTGAGTAGTAGAGAGAGAAGTACAGAGTAGTAGAGAGTGAGTAGTAGAGAGTAGTAGAGAGCGAGTAGTAGAGCGTGAGTAGTGGAGAGTGAGTAGTAGAGAGTAGTAGAGAGTGAGTAGTAGAGAGCGAGTAGTAGAGAGTGAGTAGTAGAGAGTGAATCATAGAGAGTGAGTAGTAGAGAGTGAGTAGTAGAGAGTGAGTAGTGGAGAGTGAGTAGTAGAGAGTAGTAGCGAGTGAGTAGTAGAGAGTGAATAGTAGAAAGTGAATAGTAGAGAGTGACCAGTAGAGAGCTAGTAGTAGAGAGTAGTAGAGTGAGTAGTAGAGAGAGAGTAGTAGAGAGTAGTAGAGAGTGAGTAGTAGAGTAGTAGAGAGTGAGTGGTAGAGAGTAGTAGAGATTAGTAGAGTGAGTAGTAGAGAATAGTAGAGAGTGAGTAGTAGAGAGTAGTAGAGAGTGAGTAGTAGAGAGAGTAGTAGAGAGTAGTAGAGAGTGAGTAGTAGAGAGAGTAGTAGAGTAGTAGAGAGTGAGTAGAGTAGTAGAAAGTGAGCAGTGGAGAGTGAGCAGTAAAGTGTAGTAGAGAGCGAGTAGTAGAGAGTGAGTAGTAGAGAGTAGTAGAGAGTGAGTAGTAGAGATTGAGTAGTAGAGAGTAGTAGAGTAGTAGAAAGTGAGTAGTAGAGAGTAGTAGAGAGTGAGTAGTAGAGCGTAGTAGAGAGTGAGTAGTAGAGAGTGAGTAGTAGAGAGAGAGTAGGAGAGAGTAGTAGAGAGTGAGTAGTAGAGTAGTAGAGAGTAGTCAGTGTCAGTCAGTCAGTGTCAGTCGGTCAGTGTCAGTGGTAGTCAGTCAGTGTCAGTAAGTCAGTCAGTGTGAGTCCGTCAGTGTCAGTCAGTGTCAGTCAGTCAGTGTCAGTCCGTCAGTGTCAGTCAATCAGTCAGTGTCAGTCAGTCAGTGTCATTCAAACAGTGTCAGTCATTGTCAGTCAGTCAGTGTCAGTCGATCAGTGTCAGTCATTGTCAGTGTCAGTCAGTGTCAGTCAATCAGTGTCAGTCAGTGTCAATCTGTCAGTGTCAGTCAGTCAGTGTAATTCAGTCAGTGTCAGATAGAGCAGCTCTGCTGACCTGGTTCTCGGGCTCTAGAGCAGCTCTTCTGACCTGGTTCTCTCCCTCTAAATCAGCTCTGTTGACCTGGTTCTCTGCCTCTAGAGCAGCTCTGCTGACCTGGTTCTCTGGCTCTAGAGCAGCTCTGCTGACCTAGTTCTTAGGCTACAGAGCAGCTCTGCTGACCTGGTTCTCTGGCTCTACAACAGCTCTGCTGACCTGGTTCTCTGGCTCTAAAACAGCTCTGCTGACCCAGTTTTTATGGCTGTAAAGCAGTGCTGCTGACCTGGTTCTCTGGCTCTAGAGCAGCTCTGCTGACCTGGTTCTCTGGCTCTAAAGCAGCTCTGCAGACCTGGTTCTCTCCCTCTAAAGAGCTCTGCTGACCTGGTTCTCTGGCTCTAAAGCAGTTCTGCTGACCTGGTTCTCTGCCTCTAGAGCAGCTCTGCTGACCTGGTTCTCTGTCTCTAGAGCAGTTCTGCTGACCTGGTTCTCTGGCTCTAAAGCAGTTCTGCTGACCTAGTTCTCTCCCTCTAAAGCAGCTCTGCTGGCCTGGTTTCTCTGGCTCTACAGCAGCTCTGCTGACCTGGTTCTCGGCCTCTAGAGCACCTCTGCTAACCTGGGTCTCTGGCTCTAGAGCAGCTCTGCTGATGTGGGTCTCTGGTTCTAGAGCAGCTCTACTGACCTGCTTCTTAGGTTCTAGAGCAGCTCTGCTGACCTGGTTCTCTGGCTCTACAACGGCTCTGCTGACCTGGTTTCTCTTGCTCTACAGCACCTCTGCTGACCTGGTTCTCTGCACTCACGATGCACGCACACACAACTTCGCGAAAATATATTTAAAAATAATATAAGTTTATTATGTGTACAAATACCTTATTTTTATGACTATCTTAGATAATCTCTTGCCCTAATATGTATATTAAAGACACATACATATCATTTTGGAACATAATTTTTTTTGCCGGGAGTCGTGCACCCAGCGCGCCCCAGCACGTATTTGACGTTACGCGGGACCCGCCACCGCGCAAGCATCTCGTACTGTAATGCGCATGTGTCGTGAATGCGCTACAGCAGGAGGCGCGGACTGGTCGCATACCAATCACGCACATTACGTAATATTAAATGTATATGATGTAACTGAAAAACACGCAGCCGACGCACACCATACGCGGATCCTTCACGACTTTTCTAAAATAGTGGCTAGAATCCGCTCACCCACCGTGATGTGTACGCTTTGAGTGCGCGACTCTGAAAAAATGTGGATTTTTTTCAAAGAAAATCATATGAATATATTAAAATAAAAAATGAAAACAAAAAATTAATCACATTTTTTTTTGCAATTTTCAGAAAAATACATAATGTTATTTAATGAATAAAATATTTATAAATAAACCGAGATGTCATCAGTGATATCATCAGTGATGTCACTGACCATGTCATGAATGATGCAATATGTGACATTATCAGCAGTGCATTGCAGTCGCGCGAGTTATAGTTAGCAGAACTAACTATCACAGAGGAATTTCTATGGTTTTGTACAAGTGAAATGGGCAGCTAACTATAACACCCCTGAAACCTATGTTTTTTTCTGTGAATTTCTATGGTTTTTTAAATGCTAAATTCTAACTATAACGTCTCTGAAACCTATGGTTTTTTCAGTAAATATATATATATATATATATCTATATTTATATATATATATATATATATATATATATATATATATATATATATATATATATATATATATATATATACATATATTGTCTACTGATAGTTTTACTTAGGACCTAGTTTCCATAGGAAAAGCATTTTTTGTTTTCCCAATAACTTTGGCGCCGGTTGACAAATCTTCACAAAACTTTCAAAACTTATGGCCTGCTCCGGTCAGCTCCTATCTTGAAAGTTTCAGGAAGATTCGCCAAGCGGGGGCCAAGAAAAAAGGGGGGTCCCACAACGTGTTTTCTCCATGTTATTTCCCATAGGAAATTTTAGACACGACTACAGCCCGAACTGCTTTACACCAAATTTGGCAAAAAGATAGTGCTTGGTTCAGAAAGTGCCATTTTTTAAATGGTGTAAATCCATTCAGCAGTTCCTGAGAAATTCAAAAAATAGAGTTCAGAAAATCAATTTCCCATAGGAAATTTTAGACACTGCTACAGCTGGAACTGATGAACGGAATTACACTAAGTTTGGCAAAAAGGTAGCCCTTGGTTCAGAAAGAGACCTCTTTTTTTAATGGTGTAAATCCGTTCTGTAGTTGCTGAGAAAATCAAAAAATAAAAGTTTCGATATATATGGCCGCGGTGGATCTGTGGACCCTCGCGACCACAAGCTTTATTCTAATTGGCTGTCAACACTCCAAACCAGTAAGTGTTGGCAGCCATCTTGTGCCTCGGTAACCGAGGCACAAGAAAAGAGAAAAACAAAAGGTGAAAAATAATTTCTTTTTAAATCAGCCAAATTCGCACTGGGTGCGCGAATCTGGCCAACATATTTCTAAAAGAACTAAGCCCGGGCTCCGCGCTTCGTTATATTGAAGCCCCCGGTTGGGCCAGGTCCCGCGGGCAGTGAAAAAATGTGTGTGGAGGCCCCAATCTCCCCCACACTGCCCCAGTGACTGCCACCTCCCCGGGACAAGATTATTGAGTTGCGGAGGGGCACGCACCCCTCTGGGGCTTCTTTTTTAATCTGTGTCACGTTGTCAAATTGGTCTTTGCATTCCTTCTTTTTTTGGGTATGTCTGCTATTAAGTTTAAGAACAGGCACACTGAGCCTCACTTCCAGGCTGATGTTCAAGATTCGGCACCCTCGCACCTCAACTCTTCGCAGATGGTTCAAAGGGACAAAATAAATGCGAGGAACAGTGAAAAATCTTCACGCAAAGACCATCTTTCTTGTAAGTTGGTCCAAACTCTGCACTAATGCGCAACCTTTTGACATTCACTCTGCCTTGCCCTGTTTACGGTAACAGCAAAGTCGCGTCTCAAAAACATTCCGGTCTTTTCCTGCACTGCATGTATTACTGGTGCATTCTGAGCACTTAAAGGGTACGATGAGCATTGGGGCACTAGAATGTAATCCTTCCCTCTGATCTCAGTATTTACACAAAAATCAGAAGAAAAAAAAATGTCGGCAGTGCTGCGTACTTATTGAATCCAGGTTTTCATAGGAAGGCACGTGACGAGAAGAAGCAGGGGACTGCAGACTCAGCATCCTTAAGTCCTCCTTGAAAGGCCAGTGTATACGTCGGTCAACAGAACCGACCCAAAGAGTTCTGTCTGATTTGAACAGGTGAAAGTCCCAATACTTCAAATCAATAAATACCAAGTCTGAACATGACGCCATGCATTTACAAATATTTGTTGGTGGGCGATTTTAGTGGGATGTGCATTTATCACCTAG
Organism: Triturus cristatus; assembly: GCF_964204655.1. NCBI lineage: Eukaryota > Metazoa > Chordata > Amphibia > Caudata > Salamandridae > Triturus > Triturus cristatus. The sequence goes on along the minus strand of NC_140582.1, from coordinate 379,347,821 downwards.
AGGTGTTAGTGGGTGCTGAAAGCACACCACTGTCTATGAGTCGCTTAACTGTATTTTGGGTGGATTTCCAGACCATAAAGCCTGCTGTATTAAATTACCTTTGACCTTTCATTTCGCACATATACAAATTGCCGTATATGACTCATAGAGTAACATTAATATGCAATGGCGCGCATTTAGTTAGTCCTTCAGCATGATTTGCTCGCGGAGCACTGTGAAGGGAAAGGGATATTGCCGAATTAAACGGGGCGCGTAGTTCTACAGCTTCGAACACCTTGTACCCACTTCGGTCCGCTCACGGGCCCTGCCTCCCCCATTTCTCCCCACATGTGCGTTGCTGTGTTACTTGGCACCCCCGCTGGACTTCTAACTCTCCCAGGTGCGTATTGTAAGGACAGGTGCCAGCCGGTGACCTCACGGATCCAACGCATCATGAAGCTGTTTCTGAAGGGCCGCTCCTCACCAATGGCCCACAGCTCACCACTAGGTGGCAGCTATTACCTTAGGTCTGCAGACATCGCTCTGGTCCCTCTCATCCAGCCACTAACAAGCTCCATTTTTGAAGTATCCTAACTTGACACTTCGCTTCTCAGTGCCACTCCGGCCTGCAGAGTTTAATAATATCGCACGGGTAGGTGCACCTGTGTGCCTGTGCGGTCTTCGTGTAAAACTCCTACACAGCTGGAATTCGCTTAAGTAAACTAATTTCTTACTTAAGCAAATTCCAGCTGAGGTTAAGGGGTAGACATTAGATTGCGGTACATGGCATACAACCATACCTATGTTGGGCAGCAATCCTATTTGCCACAGCGTGCCTGTCATTCTCTCGCCCTTGAGATGATGATCATGGCACTTCCGAGCCTCTGTAGCTTCTCTTTCCTCACCGGTCAGAAAAACGAAGTCCATCCCGTTGCCAGACCACCACCTACAGGGCATGGAGAGGCACACAATCCAGTCTAACAGGGCATACAACAGAGTAACCGTTGAAAATTATCAGCAGGGATCACGGGCATTTGTGTACGGTGCCTGAAGCCCCTCGGTGACTTCTTGTTCTCTAGCGAAGTGGCAAGGGGGCATCGAGGGAAAGGGGGAAGAGAAGGCGGTGGTCTCAGAAAATGTGGTGGTTGGGCAGTGGGCGATGGGCCAGTTTCCGAGTTACAGCAGTGGGACTCTTTCCTGTGTAGCGTGGAGACCGACTTGGGCTCTGTATGTAAATGGGGGTGGAGGTGTCATTCCTAGTCTCTGGCTGGCCCGGCCCATTAATGTATGCAGATAGCGCCGAGGTGGCCTTGCTTATTTTGAGGTGTGGTTCACCAGTGTGAACTAATCATGCACAGAGTCCTGGCAGCATTTGTGTTTTTGTTGTTGTCTCAGTGCAGTTAAGAAAACTTGCCTCCTTTAGATAACCCTTTCCCTTTTTTTCATAATACTTAAAACACTGAAGCAGTGTCTTGCGAAAAGGCGCAGTCTGCAAAACTTTTAGGGTGCCCGGGTCTATTTTGCATCCCAATCCAACATTGTGGGCAAAGTACTTTAGAGGCTCGCGTACTGGGGTGTCTTAAAATTTGAATCTGGGGGTGCGTCATCGAGATGGCCCATCATTCATTGAGTCGTCATCAGGGTACACGTCATCAGAACGGCATTCTGTCTCAAATCCTCAATACCCCTGGGCTGAACAGTGATCCTATATTGACATTGGCCACCCACGAGCAATGAATAGCACCCACTTGTTTCCCCCACCACACACTTTCGACAACATCCACTTCTGAGTACACAGTACAGCATTCACAGATACTGTACAACAGTGTACATTCTGCAGGTCCACCCCTTCAGTACAATATACGTCGGGAGTGCACCTGCAGTACACTGTAAAGCACTGACAAATACCTAGCCAGTGCACATGCAATGTACAAAATACCACTGACCAGTTTCTACTTCGGCTGTGCCTGCAGGTACTATAAATTCTCGTTCAGTATATATTATGCTGTGTTCCATTCAGCGCATGACTCAAAATGCTTGTGAGTAATTACCTGCAGTGACATGAAAATATTTACCAGTATCTTGCTTCCATGTACATAGTGCGCAACTCTCCCATTCTCCACCACTCGCAGCTAGCGCTTTGGCCCCCATCTGGGCGATAAAAGCACTTTACAAATGTTCATCAATGCAGTGCAATACAGTAAAGTCGCCTATTTTCTTTTTTTTTGTGCATATTTATATAGCGCAAACTTGACAGAAGGTATTGGAGTGCTTTACATGAGCACCGTATTTACATTACATATTCAGGCACGGGGAGATTACGTGATTTTGCCCAGAATCACAGGATGTGGACGCGACCGCGAGGCTCGAACCCTGGTTTCCAGCACCAAAGTCGGCAGTCTAGTCTAGTCGGCACTCCCCAATTCCCAAGGATAGGAGCTCCTGACACAGTTTAATTCCCCTTCGATGGGCTACTGGCTGACGATTCCCAAGTCTCAGCTCTGTTCGGTCCCGCCCCGCTCATCCATGAACTCTGGATGGGCTCGCAACCCCTCTTCTCTTCTTCTCATCGTGCACACCGGGCGCCCCACCTAGCGGGGATATTCAGAACGGGCTCAGAGGACAGACCTACAGAGTGGAAGGGTGTTGTGAAGTTGGGCATTGACGAGGGAGTTAGAGGCAGGTGATGGCTGGGTCCTAAGCACTGAGCCCACCCTCTATCACGCCCCTGCAGCACCTTACCCTCTCAAGCCAAGCAGCACCTCGTGCCAGCACAGCAGCCATTCAATGACGTGTACTGTGCAAATTCCTCACACTGTGGTCGGGTGCCACAAGACCTCCTGCCTTCTGTTACTAGCATAGCTAAACCCTACCAAACCCACCACCAGGTCACCTTTACTGGTGAGCAATGCACAGCCCCCACACGTACCTGAGCTGTGCAGGTCACCGCTGGGATCTCTGCTAATGTCCAATCCTCCTTTCGGAGAGTCTCAAAGTGCAACAATCCCCACAAATCCTCCATAGGGGAGATGCTGCAGAAAAATATGCCACACACAATCTGCCAGTACAGATCCTCTAAGCAGGGAAGAATTACCACAGCAGGTCACCTAGGAAACCCATGCTAGTCTAGCGACCTCCAGGCAGGTGCACCCCTTGGGACCCTTGCACCTTAGATCCGGCCAGCGTGACCAAGCCTGGCGGTGGTACGTGCAAGTGTTGTTGACTCCAGTGGGCAGTTGGATATCTCCAGGTGGAGTGCGTCCGGAGGGTTATAGGTTCTACCGGCAATGACACTAAAGATCTCAAGTAGAAACTGTTGACGAATCTTCACGAAATATTCAAAACTTTTGGCCGGTCTGCTCCTATCCTGAAAGTCTCGGTGTGATTTGTCAAGCGGGGGCTGAGAAAAAAGGGGGGGTCCCAAAACGTGTTTTCCCCATGCAATTTTCCATAGGAACCTTTAGTCGCAGCTACAGCCCGAACTGCTGAATGGAATTACACCAAATTTGGCAAAAAGGTAGCCCTTGGTTCAGAGTCTTGTCTTTTGGTTAAATGGTGTAAGTCTGTTCAGTAGTTCCTGAAAAAAATCAAAAGTAAAATCACATATATATCTATGGGCGTAGTGGATCCGCGCACCCTGAGCGCACCCTGTGCGCACCCTCCCGATCACGAGCTGCATGTTAATTGGCTGTCAACTTGCTGTGAACACTCCAAACCAGAAAGTGTTGGCAGCCATTTTTTGCCTCGGTAGAATCGAGGCACAAGAAATCCTTGAAAAAAGTGCACAAAACACAAAAAGGGGGCAGGGTAGAAACACCCTGACCCCCTAGGCCTGCTTAGGGGGCCCTACAAGGACCCCCCTGGGCCCCAAATCATTATATATTTTTTTTAACGGGAAGATGCACGCAGCATGCGCGAATCCTGCCGATTTAAAAAAAAACAAAGCGTGGGCTCCCGCGTCTCATTGGTAACTAGCCCCCGGGGGGCCAAGTCTCAGAGGCAATATTATTATGTGAAAGGGGGCCCAGAGGGGCCCCCAGCCCCAAGGACCGCAACCACCTCGGGCTTTATAAAATGATGTACGGGGGCTCACAGCTCACCCCAGCCCCGGGGACCACCACCCCCCGGGGCTTCAATATTCATGGGTGGCCCATGGACCGCCACCCCCCGGGGCTTATTTAGAATATATGCGGGGAGGTTCACAGCCCCCCTGCAGACCCAGGGCTTTTCACGCGCAAGCGTGCGAGCGTCACATAAATTAATACGTATGTGTCGCGTATGCGCCTAGAGTCACGTACCGGTCGCATAGCGATCGCGCACGAAAATACGCACCCGTCGCACATCCCAAGTGGATCCCACATAACAATCCTAATATGGCGGCTAGGTTCCGCACAGTGATCGAGAAAGGTACGCTTTGGGTGCGCGACTTCACCCAAAAAATTTGAAAAAAATAAATAAATATGACTGGCTCTGCGAATGACAGCTTCGTCCGTAGACCCTCCACTGCCTGTCTGCAGCACCTGGCGACCAGTAGGTTGAAGCCAAGTCCAGACCTGTTCTACAGCATCAATGATTTGTGTGTCAACATCTGAGATCCCTCACAGTCTTTACAGGTAGAGGAGGGAATGTTGATGCCAAACTCTTGAAGACATCACTTAACCACTAGAGATAAGCCTCTCATCCTCTGCACCCCTGTGGCGTGGTCAGGGAAGGAAATAACTGAGGCGTTATCCACTGTCACCTCCCCCAGCTTGCGTACATCCCTCAGGACAGTGTTACGATCCTTGCAGGAGGCAGAAGAGAAAGGGCCTAGGACCTGTCAGGGCTGTGGGTGGCTCACAGGCACTCAATGGGCATGCTCCACAACAAAGAACGGGGAGAGTGTACTTGTTGGTAGTAGGCCTCACAACCATGTCTCAATATATGCCTCTGCATCAGCCCCTTCTGCTTGTTCAGTGGAATAATAAAGAATTTTCTAATAAAATTGTGCACAATGGCAAGGTACAGGGTTGGGTTGATGTCAGAAAGAAAGCTGGCTGTACACATCAGGGATTCAGTACATTTGTAAAATTGTTTATATAGTAGATAAGCAAATTAGACAGCCGAAATGTTTAAAAATGGAAACCTTGTACATATGTCACGTAATATGTCACCATTAGTTTAGGTTCAATTGTTTTCTCACTGGGACACCTCTCACTATTGTTTATTGATTTTTCTACTGTACTAAATGCAGTTTCAACTCTAATATTTATGTATACACTGTCTAATTTGCTTATCTACTATATAAACAATTTTACAAATTTACTGAATCCCTGATGTCTACAGCCATCTTTCTTTTTGACATCACCCCAACCCTGTACATTGCCATTGTGCATAATTTTATTAGAACATTCTTTATTATTCTACAGGAGCCATTGTTCCCCCACTAGAATACTCACCCAGGCTCCCCGTGAGTAGGGTTACCTTGTTCCTTGTTCCCTTCTGCTCCTTCAGGCAGACCCAACACCCTCATGTTCTTACACTGGGAGGGGCCCTCAGCATCCTCTGCTGTTCCTGCCAGTGACTTCACATGTGCCATTAGCTCCTACACCTCAAACACTGCGCTCAGGGTACTCGGGGGGACTTTGGCCAGTTCTTGCTCAATGTCATATACCTTGTAAGTCAGCTTGTGTTGATCTGCATGCTCCAGGATGAAGTCAACTGTGATTTTGTCTATTTGGCCCTCAAAGGAAGTGCCTGATTGTTCAAGGGAGGTACCCACAGCGAGTACATAGTCTAGTTTGGAGTCCAGACTGTCCACTGTCACCTGCCTAGGCGGCCAGCAATCCCCAGCCGCTTGGTTCATCGACATGAAGGAGCGGCCAAATATTGACAATGCCCCTGTCGGCAGGCAGGCCATCATAGCCCCAGATGCCCAGACACTATGTATGACATGTGATGCAGTGCAGTGTGGCCTGTCGGCCCCTCTCCTACAGTCAGGTGTATGCTAGCCAGGAATCTTCGTTCGGGTGGCACCAATGGAAATCCCCTGTGCACCCAAGAGTTCACTACCAGGGGGTGATGAATGCAGCGCCACATGGTCGCCTCCTCTCATATAAAGTGGTGACTAGATTCCATGTTCCTCAGTGCCCCAGTGAGTGACGGCAGATCAAGCTGTGCGCCCAAGGGCCTGGGCCTGAACTGACCCCAGTGCCCCTGGCACCCGCTGTCACCAATTGCCAATATAAGCGACTAGAGCCAGTTAGTGGAGTCCCCCACCAGTCTTGTGCATTGCCCTAGGTGATGTAGGTCAGCCAAAGTGCAGGAATTGCTCAGGGCATGGGTGCGCCACCCGCAGGTGCTAGGCCTGGGCCCGACTCGACTCCGGGCCTCTTCCGCTCCTCGTCCCACCTTCTCAACACTTGGACATCAACAAAGGCGCTTAATCTGCCACGCTCTATCTAAATCTGTTACTCAGCCTGCAGGAGCCTCAGCCAGGTGGGACTTCACAAGCCTCGGAACAGCAGTCACCATCAAGCCCACAGGAGAACCTCCCAATGCAGGTGATGCAAAAGGGCCCCATTAGGCTTGAAGTTGCAGCGCTCCCTACACCCATGTTCGGCGCAGCTCAGGGGCCTCACCCTCCACAGTATCTGGGCTGATCCACATCCTCCGGCCTGTGATGCAGAGAGGCACAGCTTAACATTTGCAATCTCCTCCGTGCAGCCCGGTGTAGAGATGGCACGTGTTATGCAATGCAGATTTCCCTATGTCGGTGCACAGCAGCGCCTCTACCGATCACAACTCCAAGTGGCGCGAGGCGGTACTCTCACACAGGTCAGCAACATGTCTCCATGCAACCTTCCAGACTTCATCACCAAGTAAGGGCGATCGCGGACGCCTCAGTGTCTACTGCCATGGTCCACAGGGCTTGGGCCCAACCTGGCCCGCCTCCACAGTCAGGCTGCAGCGACTCCACAGCATTGCCGACTCCCACTCTGCATCTCAGACGCTTGACCAGTGAGGCCTCTGCTCCCAGAGACTGTCCCTGCATCCAGGCATCGGCTGCAATGGTGTCACAAAGATGGTGCTAGGAAAAGAGCTACATCACTGGTTTTCCCCACCAATGCACCTCTTTTAAAAAATAAGGCCTTGATTCTGCATTTCCTCTTCCACTGGCACTCTGGCTGGTCATCTTGGATGTTGGAGGGTTGGGGGGGCTTGACCCATGCTGCTCCATTCTGCATTCCATTGTTTTTATTTTATTTTTTTCTTTAGAGGTGGATTTATAGGCTATTTTAGCCTATAACGGCGGAAAATTGACGTTGGGCTGACTAACGCTAGTTGGCCTTTTGTCACATTTCTCTCGCTACCGTCAAATTTTTTATCATCTTGACGATAGTGTTAGCTGCAGTTTTCTCCGCGGTTATCTGATACTATTGCCATGTAGCAACATATTGTAAATACGTTGCTATTAGGGAGATAGTTTTTAGAGTTAGACAGCATTAAGAAAATTGCTGCTAACCAACGCAAAAACTGGTAAACGGCAATTCTTGTAAATATATCCCCTGGTATCAACTCATAATCCCTTTTCCAAAGTGAAGAACTCCGAATGGGGAGAAAATACCACAATCAGTAAAGCAAAACCATGTGGTACCAATCAGTGGTGTAACAAAACTTGAGGGCCCCCCTGCAAAGTACATGGAGGTAGTCTAACTGGACTCAGTCAAGAGCTCTCAGGCCAGGGTGCTATGCTCAGGGCCCGCACTCCTTAGGGGCTGCAGGGGCCTATGTTACGTCACTGGTACCAATATTTATCGAGTGCTGTATTTCATTTACACAGCCCATGGCACTGTGAATGAGGTCCAAAGAAGGCAGGAATAGCCTCCAGAACGGTTATTTCATTAAATCCATACTAATCTGCATGCTTACTGGAGAGTAGTTATGTGCATGTGTAGTCCTTTGAACGTTAACTGGAAAGTGATTGGTCAACACTTTTCTATTCTTAAAAAATATGCCAACATTTTGTGTTCAATCGGCATGTCTTTCAATATTTTCAAAGCAACAGCTCAAAGACAGGTCAGACAGGACACATGGGTTGCACATCGCTGTTTTCCATCCATAGGATTTGCACTGCTCCTGGTTCCCATTTTCATTCAGCAAAAAAACGTTTCAAAATCTTATGTTCTTTTTCTTGTTAGCTTCCCAAAATATAGGTTTCTACATTCACACCAGAGTGTGCACTTATTTGTGGAACACACATTTGTTCCTGTGTTTCGAGTCAACTGAGATTATTTTTTTTAATTGCCTTCATTTATGAGTTGCGAAAGCCATATTGTGATTACAATTTCTACTTCCCCAAGAATAATGGAGAAGTTTGGATCCTAGTACATCCTTCGCATGAAACAATAGCCCTGGACAGTTCATAGCTAACGTGTGAAGACAATCCCAAAAACTTCAGTCCGAGTACAAGACTTCTGAATAAACACTTAATTCCTGCTGTTCCGTGTGTGTGCACGTGAAGAAAATTAACTAGGGTATTGAGAAGACTTTTTTTCTTTTAGTAACTACTAAATACGTGGTTTGAAAGGAATACAGAAGTCTTCAGTTTGCTACCAACAAAAAAAATATATATACAAATCCCTATCATGCAGTGCTCATGGCAAAGCCATGAATAGCGTAAAAAAGTCATAATATAATCAATTACCTGAGAATTCTTAACTGAAAAGCAAGGCTGCTGTCTGAATAATTGAGCCAAAAGTGAAGTGTGGCAATGTACTTGGAATGTCAAACTGTGGAACATCAAAGAAGAATGACCTCTGTCGCGGATTCATGGCTGGCGATCTCTCACGTACCCCTCTCCCTCTGAGACTGTACATTAAGCTTTTGAGGCCTGAATGCTTCATTGATAATGTTCCCTGTAGTATAGGTCAGAATGGAGTTTTGATGTCACCTTCATAATGATGACAAACAGAGCAGAAAAGAGGAGAGCCGCAGGGGGGTAAGAGAGAGTTGTACTGTTTGCATCCGTGTTTTTAATACGCGATACTTTAGAAAATATGAACGTTCTGTTCAAGAGCAGATGCTCATGGCGTTCGCATTGACATTTCCATCTCTCTACTGGTCAGACCTCAACTGTTTTAACTTACAGTGTTTTGCGACGAGATCTTGAAACCATCAGTCAGATTGCATGCTAGCATGAAAGTTACACCCTGAAGTAAACAGAACATGAAAGCAGGGCTCCACGGGGATTTAGGCATCCAACTCAGAATGCTGTCTAACCCATGAAGTCACCGCTGGACAGCAGAACAAATGCAATAGGTTGTTTTACCACAAGTTACCAATTGTGAGTTGGACTGATTATGTGAGCTTTTTCGTTATAGACAATTAAGACTATTAACAACTGACAGAATGTTTATGTGACTTAATGTAACCTAGGGGACAGCTTCCACTTTGGGAGTGAAGGCCCTGTGCATTGGGGGATCAGACAGCAGTCCAGAGGATAGGTGCATACTGAAAGAGTGCCCGTTGCAGAATGCAGATTTCATGTTGCTGTTGTAATAGTAGACATTTCTGTGTTTGCTTTTAAATAGAGCAGCTTTTTTTAAAATGCAGCCCGTTTTCCTTGATGGAAAATAAGATGAGTTTCAAAAGCAAACGTAAAACGTTTTCTTTTCATTTTATAAGAGTAGGTAGTTGTCCGTGGGACCACTGTCGGCACTTAAAAAACGATTTTGCATACATTAACAAAGGGGAAGGGACCCCTGGGGATCCCCTCCAGTTTGTGAATGGGATACCACCAACTTAAAGTTGGCGGTAAAATACAAATGTTTTGCAACCATATTTCAGTTGCAAAACATTTTTATATGCCACTGTGAGTCGTTAATAGGAAACGACGCCTGTAACACGCCCCTTCCTGTTACCAAATTTGCTCACCCATTTTATGATTCGGTAATAGGTTACTGAATCACAAAATGGTTCTTTGTATATAGAAAAATGCTTTCTTCATTATTGGGCCGTTTGTGACATGTAAAAAACTATGTACATGTGGCCCAATATCACAGTTTATGTGCCTAAGTAATTTCCTTGATATTAACAAAGGGCACATTACAGCAAGGTAACAAAAACAGGCTTGCATACACCGTTTTTCCAACCATTTTACTGACCATTTTTATGACCTGTATCCTTTCTGGCAATGCGATTAGTAAAAGTGGCCAGTATATAAGTTATGTAATATAACACTGTTCAGCGGCAGTCAGTGCAGGTAAACGCGGTGGGGCGGTGGGGATGTCGACAGATGACGGAATAGGATTTATTGAATTAATTTATTTTCCCTATTCCGTCTGGTGACATCCCCCCTCCCTGCCCCACCGCGCCTCACCGCGCTTATCTGCACTGACTGCTGCTGACGCTGTTCACTCTCCTAGACATGCAATGTGCCATGTTGTAAGAAACCACGTGTTCAAGTTCTCTTCAAAAACATCCAAATATTTGAGTTTACTGAACATACAGTGGAGATTATAACACTCTGTGACCAAACGGGTGTTGACTCTGGACATTGATTGGCTCTGCCCCAGTTTAGCTTGCATCCTGAGAATGCAGATATTTCTTAATGAAATCCTGCATTTTGTTTTTGCTGCGTGTTCTCTTGTGGAAAGCTGCTTTATTCTTTTTGATAATTAGAGCACCAATATGTCCTTTGTTGTACAAGACGGAATGGAGAGCCAGGAGCATTGATCATCAACTCTCACCTACGGCTGCAGTATGTGTTTAGAAGTAAGAAAGATGTGGTAGAAAGCACCACATACACACACATATAGCTTCCCTGGGCTGACAAAATTACATTATTCACAAAACCACCTGGTACATGGACCACATACCTGTGCCAGATTGCAAATCTGGTTCTCGCTTTCCCTGCAATGTTCACAATGCGGGTTGCAATGTGGACAGACCATCGAACAGATGCGAAGGATCCTGACTCTGTATCCAGGGACATGTTAGACCTTAAGACTCCTGCAGTAGCTGTCTATGTTGAAGCTCAACCTCAACACTAGGACAACAGCATTGGTACTCATGTACAACATTAGTAATTGGTCCATGGGCCACTTATCACAATGGCTCCAAGACAGACAGGTTGAATTTCTTCAATGATTCTCCTCAGGCACAATAGAGTTCTCAACCAGAAAGGAGCAGCATGCTTTGCAATGGGTCTCTCCTGTTTAAAAAAAAAAAGGTTAAATGAAACCTAATTATTTTTTTCTGCTTGAGCATTAAACTGTAAACCATGCATTTAAATACAATGCCTATGTCATGACTGTGCATTAAAAATCAGGTCAGGTAAATAATAGACTTATATCAGAATAGGTATTATCATTATTGTTATTTTTGTTGTTGATAAAACTAGTAGAGATGAGCAGAATTACGTGATCCTGCAGAAATGTGATTCTCACACGTTGCTATATTTTCTACAAAGGTTGAATTTATATAGCACACTTTACTTCAGGGTTGTGTGAGCAATTTTATCAACAATTACAAAAATAATACAATTCGGTAATGAAAACAGACACGATGGCAAAGCATTTCAGATTTAAATGTACTGCTATTTATCCTGCCTTCATTTCTCAACTTTAACTTGAAAAGGGGTAAGAAAGGAAAGTTGTCAAACCAAATAAAAAATACATGAGTACATGCAAACTACCTTTCTACAAAGCTGCTTTGTTCAGAGTACACATTTTCAGAGAAAACTAGTGCAAGCTTCTTGCAGGAATATCTACACATTCATTTTCCTCATGGGGGGGGGGCAGTGGAAATAAAGTATCTAGATTGTATTTCCTCTATTCCCAACACAATTTAAGACCCTATGTACACTCCATAGAAATGAAACATTTTATAGTACACCCTATGAAACATTTATTTAAAAATAAGGTATGTTTATACTGCACATTACACTTTTACAGAAACCTGAAATATGACAGGCAAAAGGTGAATTTATTTAGTTTATTTTCCCCATTTTCATTAAGTTTGTTTCAGAGCACCAAAGATTGCTTCTTTGCAAGGAAATGGGGTTGATAGGAGTCTTTACAAGTCTGCCATTTCGATGAACTAAATTATGTATTTGAAATTATTCAATATAAAGTCAGGGGATTGAAGTAATTGGATGAACAGATATTGTTTTATTTGGATTCTTCTTTTTCTAATATGCTAGTAATCAATATATGTATGTCTTCCCCTGGCTTTTTCATAACATCTGAATGGTTCATGATTGACAATGAAAAATTGATTTGTAGTTATGAAATGTCTATATTGAAAGAAATGCTGGCACTATACTCTAACAACTAATAAAGCATGTGCGGCAAAAACAAAATGATTCCTTTGTCTATATCATTTCGCCATGGTGTTTTTTCACCAACACGTGTACACTTTCTCAGTCTGGCAATGAAAACTTCATATTTCCAGCAACTGATTTCCAGGTTCAAATAGAATTTTGAAAGCTGATTGGTAAAAAAAGGTGTATTTAAAAAAACAAAGTGGTGTTCTTTTTTAAAATTATATCCCTTTTCTCAAATGGGAATGAGCTTCTAGATTAAACTAACAAAACACTTACTCTCTGAAACAATTTATAATGTTTTGGACCTCATATTCCTTTCACAATATGTGAAGAAAACCATTCACATGATTTCATGATACCTGTTGGAAAGTATAACTTCAGTGTCATAGCCCTCTTGTATAGTTGAATTACATTCTAAGTAAAGGTTATCAATTCTAAGCAATCAGCATGAAAGTTTAATTATTATTGGATATTGCAATTTAGACACAATTTATGGAGGAAGAGTTTTCCGCAGCCATAAAATCCACTCGAGGGAAGGGAAGTGCCCTCAAACCATTGTACCTGTGGGCATTCACAAACTAATCGCCCTCCTCTTTCCACTCTGGAAATTGACTTTAGTTTATGCCATTTAAGGTCTGATGTAACTTCCCTTCTGGGGAGAAGGGAAAGTGATCACCCCAGATTTGTTGGGGAGGCATGGGGGTAGAAGAAAGGATTTCTCCATAGGGAAAATATTTTTTTCACAGGGAAAAAAGTCGGAATTTGCACAGGAAAACCGATTTCAGTGCTGAGTTCACTTCTATAGACAACTTCACATTGCAAAAATCGAAAGCCACATTCAAGGAAAGTCATATGACATTCCCTCGAGCACATCTGGGAAAGTGCATCTATTACAGCTCACCAGGCATACTACTGGGATTAATTTTGAACGAAAGAAGTAGGAAAAGGTAGTTCAGGTGAAATCAGAGATGTCAGTTGTGCTATTTCCTAAACACAAAGAGATGATGGATGGAGCGCTGAAACTTTTCAGACACTCACCTCCAGTGACTATTAGATCTAGGTTGAATCCATCATCATTCTATAGCTCACTTTGCCACTCCAGTTCAGGCCCTCCCACATATCCTTGTGCTTGCTTGCTATACCCAGACTTGGGTCCTTTGCTCACTTTGCCACAGGATTGAAGCTAGCCTGGCTGGTGAGGGGAGTGACCCCGAATTCATTCCCAGGATGCTTCTTTCTGGTCCAGGAAAGACCTGGCTTGGCAATTCGGGCTGGACTGTGCCCAAGAGGAACAGGCTCAAGACTGATTTGAATATGGCTGGGTCTGAACTGGGGTGGCAAAGTGAGCTAAAAAATGATAAAAGGATTCTACCCTGATCTGATAGTGACTGGGGGTTCTCAGCAATCCCTGAGTGCCCTGTAAGTTACATTGCTCACTGAGAGTTAGACCTTCTCTACCTGGAAGACACAGTAAGGCTTGCCCCTTTACATCTTTGGCTTAAACAGTGGCATTCTCTAGATGCCACATTTTCTCATCTGGTTTTGGAGGACTGTCTCAGGCAATTAACATGACCTCGATTCCATGGCTAGCATATGCTAAGCAAGTTATTTAGATCTTGGTAAGCCAATCCGCTTTTATTCACCCAATCATGTAAATATTAACTCAAAGGAGGAGATGAAGGTTCTATTTTATGATTTTTTTAAATGATGCTAGGGTTGCGAAAGTGTTAATGGTGCACACTGTTCTCCGGAATGCTGTAATGTTGACCACGGAAGGGATGGAACCATACCTAACATGGATACAACATTCTGAAAATAGATACTTTTTTTCTTTTTTCAGATTGAGCATGGTAAGCTTCTTAGTTGGCTTCCCACAAAAGGGTACCTGGTTCCCTATGATTACACTTCACAACAATCTACTGCTCATTGTATGCTTATCTTAAACTGTAGAACACCTTGATATCCATATTTGTGTGCCCTATCTTGCATGAAAAAGTTTTACATCCTATAAAGAAGGCCTGCAATTTTTACAGAGCTTAGATTTGGAATGCATTTGCTATTCAGCAATTAGCTACATTCACTGTGTGCTAAGGGTTAGAAAGCAATACATGACTTAGAGTGTCTGTGGTCTTCCAGATTTTAATTTGGCTCAGCATTTTGCACCGATGTTTTTAAAATAAAATGACACTGTAATATGAAATGACATTACTTTCTTTTGATTGAATGTTTTATTATTGTTGTGAAGATTTTTTACTTTTCATATTCCAGTATTTGGTATGGCTGGCTTGCAACATCGTTATATGATTTGATTTTGTAACATGAAATAAGCTCATTTCTTTCAATAATTGATGTAACATTGCTGCGAAAATGTTATGTTCTTGTATTTTTGCTTTGGGAATGTCCTTTTATTGTTTTTATCTTCTTTTTAGGGTGTTTGCCGAATAAACGTATATTGACTGACTGACCTTATTAAAACGAAAGGCCATTGAGAATTTGGCAACTTTTGATAAGAAGCAGACATCAATCCAGCAAGAACATGAGCATTCTATCAATATTGTAGAACCTATTTACCAACTGGATTTAGTAATACATGAGTATTACCTCATGTATGAAAGTTCTTTATTAATTGGGCTGGACCATGGTCCAACACAAGTAATAAAGTCACTATCCTGGTAGGTCCAGTCTAAGGTTTCAATAATTTAATCCTGACCTTAAAATCCTGGTATCTATGTCACAGACAAGACAGGTTCAACCTAACAAAACAATTAAAAAGTCAAAAACACAAGACAACAAAAATCCCAATCTAATAAAAAAAAATAGAGGAAAATTTAAACCCAGAGACAAACGTCTGGTGGGACAACGGCAGGGTTCTACAGCAACCTGACATGGGAATCACAAGAATTGCCCACGGCATCCTGTTTCCTCCCTTTCAATTTACCCAAAGTTTTACTTGTTGCTCAATATTCCTGTCAGACCGGATTTGATACAGAAGTATAAACCGAATGGTCATAGTCCCCACCCTGCATATTCTAATGAGCATAAAGGAGTGACCTCTGCCTATTTTGTTTCAAATTTCAATCACAGTGACCTATTGTGTAGTTCCTGAGATGAATTTCACACCACATACAGACCTTATTCAGGCCAAGCACAGGCTGGGAGCAGCATGAGATGTAATGCAGATTAGCCTCCAGGAACCTCAGAGAACTTATATGTAACTTTCAATTTTTACAAGTTAATATTTGTTAATAATTATTGATCTGACTTTATCATTCAAGTGGATTTTTAATAACTATCAAAAGTAAGTGCCTGTTTTTTCTAGCTGGTGTCATTTCCGAGATTCAATATTAGTATTTTAATCTGTACTATGATTTGCTACATCATACAGCTAGGCTTGCCACAGTGAAGATAGCTTTTATGACCATGTCATGGTAGAGACATGTTAACATAAATGTTCTACATGCCCACTTTTAAATATCTAACACCCTACCCTATGGGCTACAATGCCTGCACATGGTTGACCTATTAATATTTAAAACTACCGCAGTCAGGCTACAATGGTAGGGTTGGAGCTATATTTTCCTAGTCACACTAGTGAATGCCACAAAGGTGTTGCAGTCCACAGGAGATATTTGACGTCCATGCCTGCATGCAGTTGCTACTGACATAACTTGAACTTGTGCCCCTACACAGTGTTTGCATTGGATAATGTGATTTGAGGTATCATCAGTGATGTCATCAATATTGTCAATGAACATGTTATGAGTGATGAAATGTGTGAGGTCGTAAGCAGTGCATGATGGGGCACACCTACTTAGGTCAGTAAATTCTAACTGCTGAAGTTCAATTGTTTTTAAGTTTTAAATGTTATGTTTTAACTGACATTTTCACCTTACTATAGCATCACTTTAACCTTTGTTTTTTTAGTGAGTCTCTAGGAATTTATTTTAAGAGCAAGGAGACTTACTTACTAATTAATAGGTATAGCACCTCAGTCAAACAGGTCACTGCGGAACGCTATTGTGAGTGCTGACGGAGCATTCTGCACCAACCAGTCCGACTGAGGCACTATACCTCTTAATTAGTAGGTAAGTCTCCTTGCTCTTAGGCCGATCACAGGAGTTGCTGGGAAGTGTTTTACTATTATAGCTTAATTCAGATGGGAGGTCTGCCTCTCCTTGGTCCATGGTGGCTGTCTGCTCCGTATTGAGCGCATGTTTAATGCAACAGCTGAAAGAGTATTTATATATAAATATAAGGTCACAAACAAAGATGTTTGCCATGCTGGGTTCACCACGGTTGAACAGCTTGATCACGACAAGTAAGATACTTAAGACAACAAACTGAACCGCATGCTTCTCTTGTACTCTTTTGATAGCAGGATTCTGAATAATGTTCACATACACTAAGAGAATTTATATATATATATACTGTCTCTACGCTTGGTTTGTTTTTAAACTCTCTTGTACAGATTGTCGGACCCTGAATACACATGTTCATAACTCTGACTTTCTTTATCCCTTAATCCTGGTTAACACCCTGGAATATACTACATACTAATGTAAGATATACAGGGAATGTTTATACATATTTCACAGAGTTTCTCTGTTTGAGTAAATGAAGTTTGATTGGTCTTGGAAAATTGCCGTAATCCTAGCAGGCAATAAAAGGCATGAAACATGTTGACCCCAGACTTATACTAACTAGAGCCTAGATAGACCATTACAGCTATCACTAGCTCTAGACCCGATAATTACAATTGTTTTTTGGACTCTCTCTAATCATTTTTTATACACATACCGTTTGCTCATTCTACTCACACCCATGTACCACACATACACCTCACTCTTTACATCAGCTAAAAAGAAAAGTACTCTGGCAAAGACACCCCTCGAGGGGCCCGTTGGGCATTGCAGTGCCGGCTCAACGAAGAGCTTCGCAAAGATGCAGCATGACACCACCTGGTATGTGTGAGGGCCCTTGCTCCTAAAAGGAGCATTCCCCTGGACTAACATGTTTTTACCAGGAGACCTAGACCCCCATAAAGGAACTACACACTACTCTCTTTTAGACTTTTTCTCTACATTTTCCTAGCAACATAATGTAGCAATAGGACCAACTACTAGGGGATCAACATTCCAGAGGTTCCAGAAGTGTTTGAATATGGAGTAAAATCTCTCCTGGGGTCATGAATTTAATGATAAAGGAGACTTCTTTTTTTTCTTTTTTTAAAATATCCCCAGAGGGCTGCTGTGTTCCCTGCAGCCCCCCACAACACTTAAATGACAAATTGAAGCTCCAGAAGGATTGCACTGTATATGTAATGAGTGGCCTTGCCCCTTTCTATAATGAAGCGACAAGGCAACAACTTTTTTCTTTTTTTGTATTATGGATGCCCTGGCCCCACCCAGGGCACCTACAGATTCTCTTTTTATGTATGTAGTGGCACCTTGGGGTGCCCACACCTGCTCTGCTGTTCCACAGATTTTTTTCTTGTTTTAGATGCCCCGTCCCACCCGGAAGACCGATAGCCTTCTTGCTTTTTAAATGACAACACAAAAAAATCACTCCTGCACTGATGAGCCAACTCGCTGCTTGCCCAGGATTCCCTAGCAAGCAAGGGAACATCACTCACACACGCATGGCCATGTGGAGTGGAAGCACCACACTGCCGTATGGTGGCGTGCATTGGTGCACCTCTTTACTTGATTTATGGGTCCTGTGGATGGGGTCCCGGGACCACATACAACACCCACCAAACCCCTGGGGAATGGGCACCCAGGGGCATATAGTACTTCAGCCAGTGGGCACAATTAATGCCCCTTCCTAATAAATGAATTATATTAGGTGACAAGCCATCCCCAGGGATTTGGGGGCAACCAGGGGCATAAAGCACTTTAACGGGGGGAAAAGGGACCCATGCACGCTCCCTCCTGACACTATGAAAATGAAGCAATCACCGGACCCTAGCCCATCATGGAGGGATTTTAACGAAAAATCGTGAACTTGCACTTTTTCAAAAAGATTTCCCCATGATACCATCGTACTGCCCCAGTTTCGCTGTACTACCGCAAGGGGTAAAAGGGCTGGGTATCCCTGCTCTGCCCCCTTACATTTTTTGTAGTTTTGCAGAACACAGACTGAGTCCTCATAAAAAATGGCTGCCCAACATCTCTGTTAATATCAAAACATCCAATCATCCAATCAGGTCTTATTTTTTGATCGGCTGGACCCTCAAAGGTGTCTCACATCAACAGATGTCTTTCAATTTTGAACCTTAATATCTCAAAATCAGATGAACAGGACTACACCACATCACAAAAAGTACATTTTCTGAGTAAAGATTTAGCCTTCTGCCAAATGTGGTGTAATTCTGTTCTGCCTCCTTGGCTGCCTCCTTGGCTGCTGAGTTATCCAAAGTTCCTATGGGAAATTTCATGAAAAAACACATTTTGGGACCACCCCTTTTTCTCAGGCACAGCTTGACAGATACACTCAGAACCTTTCAGGAAGGAGAAGAGGTAGATGAATGTTCATTTTGGAAAGTTTCATAAACATTAATCAGATTACAACAAAGTTATTAGTAAATCATTATAGCTTTTCCTATGGAATGCTGACCTAATGCTATCACTATAACTAGACAGAGATGACCGCCACGGTGCAATATTTGTGTGTGTGTGTACAATTGAAAATGTAAGTTAACTCATTTTTTTAAATTGCATTACATTTTGTCAACTTTTATAAAAAATAAATAACAATTATCTATATTTATTACACATACATTGTAATTACATTTATTTAATATTATCTAAGAATTTTTCAGTTTGCTTCCAACAGAACTTTTTAATAAATATTTATTTTGAAGAATTAATGTTTTATTAGTTCTAGTTAAAATATATGTAATGCAAATTATTTTACATTTCTTTTTATACTAAAATGTTTTAATTTGTCAACTGAAAATTATTTATTTTTCCTCTACTCTCTTGTAGGCAGATCTCAACCTATGCATGAAGGGTTACTGGGGGCTATTCATAAACTACACTTTGCACCATCCTTAGCAGTACCACAATTGAACTAGCCACGTAAACAAAATGCTATTTACAAACCTATTTGCAGAGAGCACCACCCCTGCCTGTCCTATCTTTCCGAAACAGAGGCCTCCACCATATGTGAGGAGATCTGAGGGAGAAACTTGGGGAAATGGCCGTAAAATAGGGAATACCTACCAATTATAATAAAATCGGGGAATTAGAGAGAAAGAAGACATTTACAATTCAAACTCCAACCCTGAAAAGATAAAGTCTACTGCTACTCACAAACTGGACTGTCCAAAGCTACTGCACTAAAAAGGATCCAAACCAGTAGTAAATGTACTCCAGCACAGAATTGGAGTAAGAGCAAAATCAATCACCACACTCCTACAGAAAAGAAAGGACTTAAAATAGCACACACAGGCACACTCACACACACACACACAAACACAAACACACCGATCTGTCTAGCTGCAGCCAAGAAAAAGGGGGAGCCCAAAAGTGTAAATGATAATGTTAATTCCCATTGGAGAGTTTGCTCTCCGATATAGAAAAGTGGAATTACAACTAATTTAGCACACAGGTTAAAACTTTATTCAGAAAGAGGGCTTTTTGTGAGTTGGTGTACATATAATCCACTGTTTTTAAGAAATTAGCATATTAACAGGAGCTTGGATGAGCGTAGAAGTGCTAACGCTGGTAAAATGTTAGAGATATCTGGACAGTTGATTGGTCCATCCAAAGTGGATAGGTGGATCCTAATTGGCTGGCCACAATATGGAGAAATGTTGTGGCAGCTATTACACTCAGGGACTTAGTCCCGAGTCCTGAAAAAAAATGAAAGACCACATATGTGCACCGGGTGGCCATACCCTGACCTGCATGCCATGTGGCAGGGTGAAAATGGGACTCACTAAAGTAAAACATTTAAAACATATATATTTCGGGTTGCTGGTACTGTGGTACTAGTAGCTATTCTTACAGTACTCAGAGCAGCAGCCCCTGTTTTACCATAGTATAGCAGTCCCACAGTAGCAATAAATTCATTTTTTATTAAAGCAAAACGTTTGTGCAGGCCATTGGCTATGCAAAGGCACTGGTTGCATGGTTAACCCACTGCGGCACATGACTGATGGGGGGTTGGGTACTTGCAGAGCATGGCTAGAGCCTTGAGCAACTGCCAATTGGCCACCCACTGAGTGGATGGTTGGGCAGGAGGACAGGCCCTGTGGCCAACCCCCACTGTGCATGGCTGAAGGCAGTTTGCAGTGGAGATTTAAGTACCCAGGGGGGTTAGAAGCATGTGGGTTGATGGGCACAGGACCTAACCTAAACCCAGCACAGCTGGGCACCAGATACAAATTTGCAGGATTTTCCCGCATGATGGCCAGCACCACACTGAGCATGGCCAAAGGTAGCCATGGGTAGCAGGTTGGTTTGCCACCTCTGTTTGGACCCAAGTAAGGTGGTATGATGTGCAAAATATTGATGGACTGATATGCAGCCCTGCGTATCTACCAAATGCCTGCGATTAATTCAAGAATTCCTTCCATCACAATTTTGAATACTTTAGTATGCCACCCTAAGTGGGACAGGTATGTCCAGATGTGATTGCTGTGTGCACTGTTTGACCAGAGCCAAGCTATGCCTTGCTGGTGAGCCCTAACTAGGCTGGTGCCAGTCCTGGGTTGCCCTTGTTCTGATTTGAGGAGGACTTGGCCTGAATGTTCTGGTTGAACTGTTTTAATTAGAGGAGAGTCAAGAAAGATGTAAATATGGCTGAGTCCAAGCTGATTTGGCATGGTGTGCAAAATAGCGTTTAATTGGTTTGATGTGATTAATTTAGGCATTCAATCCATCAGTTTTTGTAACTTTAGTTTTTACACACTTTGGCATCTTTTGGACTGGTTGTCGCATAGCACATCTGTTGTATGCATGTAGCTGATTTTGCACATTATTTAGAATCTCATATTCAATATTACAATCACAATTTTATATTGATAGTGTAAGGTCTGGGACCATGCACCTCTATATATTCATACCTGACGATCCCTAGTATTATCCCAATGTTCTATAGCTCAGATGCTCCCACTTGTAGATAAACATTTAATAGTTCTTTGACCAACAATATTGGGATTAAATGCATAAAAGTCTTAACAGATATTATTTCTGAGAGTTAAGGCACTGCCTGTTCTGAGGTACGCTCAGATGACTAAAAGTGGCCATCAGAGGGACAACTTTAAGCTGTACTACACAAATACTAGGGAAAGACAAGAGGCTGAGGATCTCTGGCATTCCTTTCTATACTTAGATTTGGAACATGGTGAATGAATTGAAGATAATGTCCCTGCAGCCCTAGAAGTTAAATATTTAAATAACCTGTTATTATCAGATTGCGACTTAAACAAAATAAAAACTATGAAAGTATGGGGCGTATTTTGCCACTCTTTGTGAAGGACCAAACTAATGGTAACTAAATTCAGTTTGCTAATATTGTGACCCAATCCAAAATGGGGTTATCCTGGCAACAGGCACCATGATACATATTAATCTAGCAACTGTCGCATTTGATGTCATCGGGCCTTTGGAGTTCAGGGAAGGATATCCTGTTCGGATGCTAAAAATGCATTTCACGTGGTCTCCTACCTTTTTTTTTTGGTCCACGCTTTGAAAGATGTGATTCAGTTCACAAATTGCTTAATAAAATTCTAATTGTTTATATCACTTCAAATTGTTTTCCTGGGGAAAGTGTTGCTCGTGCTATCTAATGGAACCCCGAAGGGCTGCCCACTATCTCATTAGGTGTTCCCTCTTTATCTTTGACCTACTTTGAGGCATTTAATGTGAACACATGATATTCTAGAATTCCCCACAGATCATGTCCGAGTCATAACAGCTGTTGAGGCTATAGAATAAGAGGCAATGCAATTTAAAAAAATCTCTGGCTATTTGCTGATCCCCAGGAAAACTCAAATTCAGAGCAATGATAATGCTCCAGGACAAGATCCTTGTTTGTATCCTGCACTATCTATCTTGAGGCCACTATTTCCAGTGAGAAAGAAGAAATGTTGATATTACAATATTTTATGAACATGGATGGCTTGGGTCTGTGGTCTATCTGGACTAGACCACTCTTAAATTGTACTAACAAACACAGTGTACAGATAGACCGTTTCTTAATCAATCATTAAATACACAGTGCTTTATCCTAAAGTCTGTGTGTTTTTTATTTTACTTCTTATTGTACTTTCATCAAACAAGATTAGACCATTATTCTCATGTCATCTTGTCAGGCCACACATATTTGTAAAAGAAATATTAACCATTCAAAACAATAACCAGTAATTTAACACTAGGCCTGAGCCAAAATTCCGGAAATTGCGATATTTTGGCATTTTCGCGTTCTGCCGAAAGCGCGAAAATGTCAAAATTTCCGCATTCCGCAGCTTAGCGATAATTTGTTTCTTGCTCGCGCTGTAAAAAAATACATTCTCGCGTTCGCGCGATCGCCTTACCTGAAACCCCGCGTTCGCCGACAAGTTTTCTTGACCCGGTCGCGTTCTCCACGAGATGTTGGATTTTGGTAGCCATTTTGCGCTGTCTCGCGACAGTTCGCGGCCGCATTAACGTCATTTGTCACGCGATCACGTCATTTGTCGCGCGATCACGTCTTTCTTCTCGCGATCATGCACCGCGCGAGTATGAGAAGATTGAGATCTCGAACATGTCATTCTACATCGCGAGCCAGAGGATGAGGACGCGGGCACGTCTAATAGAACGCGAACAGGAGAAAGAGACCCCGAACACGTCATATCCAACGTGACAGGGACAAAGAAGAGAACGCGATCATGTCGTTTTCGACACGCCGGCGGAAGTAATGTGAAGCTCGAGAACTCAACAACGTAAAATTTTCAATTTGGAGAGGAATATCGGCTCTAGCAGCATGAAACCATCTGCAAATGCTGATTTTGGATGAAAAGAACTCCTTACATTGACATTTGGCTTTCCTTTTTTGTGCAAGGAGTCATTTTTTTAAAAGGTGGAGAGAGGGAGGAAGTGACACAGAATCTCCAACTTCCTGTTCCTGTCCAGCAGGCTCCTCCCAGTGCTTTGTCCATCTCCTGCTCATTCTGCCTTTGGATTTGGAGCTGGAAAGATCACTCTTTTTGTCTGCTGCATCATTGCAATTGGATTTCAGGATTTTTGGAATAGGATATTTTACAAGTAAGTGGTTGTTGTGTTTGTTTGATTGTGGGTATTTCAGTTGTTGTAACTACAATTTATTTTTGATAATTAATTATCATCATTCCTTTTTTTTATTTTTTTATTTTGTGGGTAGTAGTAGTAGGCCCGAGCTAGCCATGGGCATGGCCTCATGGGTGTGTGTGTGCATGATGAAGCAACTATTCCTTTTGTTGTTTTTTGAATGTATTTCATTTTCAAGCACATTTAGGGCATGGATGGCATTGGATTGAGTTGGGGAAGTGTGTTTTTTGGGGGTGGCCTTTGTGATGTTGTTGGTCCTGGCCATGTGGCTGGTGGCCATTTTGAAGCCTAGGCCTGCAAGCTTGCCTGGCCTTGTCTGCCAACAGGCCTGCTTTTTCATCCACTAGTATCAGAGCAGGTAGCCACAGCTTTATTAATCAAGTGTTTTCAGTGTGATCTGTTGATTTAAGACATCATTTAGGGCATGGATGGCATTGGATTGAGATGGGGAAGTGTGTTTTTTGGGGGTGGCCTTTGTGATGTTGTTGGGCCTGGCCATGTGGCTGGTGGCCATTTTGAGGCCTAGGCCTGCAAGCTTGCCTGGCCTTGTCTGCCAACAGGCCTGCTTTTTCATCCACTAGGATCAGAGCAGGTAGCCACAGCTTTATTAATCAAGTGTTTTCTGTGTGATCTGCTGAATTTAGACATCATTTAGGGCATGGATGGCATTGGATTGAGTTGGGGAAGTGTGTTTTTTGGGGTGGCCTTTCTGATGTTGTTGGGCCTGGCCATGTGGCTGGTGGCCATTTTGAGGCCTAGGCCTGCAAGCTTGCCTGGCCTTGTCTGCCAACAAGCCTGCTTTTTCATCCACTAGGATCAGAGCAGGTAGCCACAGCTTTATTGATCAAGTGTTTTCTGTGTGATCTGTTGAATTTAGACATCATTTAGGGCATGGATGGCATTGGATTGAGTTGGGGAAGTGTGTTTTTTGGGGGTGGCCTTTGTGATGTTGTTGGGCCTGGCCATGTGGCTGGTGGCCATTTTGAAGCCTAGGCCTGCAAGCTTGCCTGGCCTTGTCTGCCAACAGGCCTGCTTTTTCATCCACTAGGATCAGAGCAGGTAGCCACAGCTTTATTAATCAAGTGTTTTCTGTGTGATCTGTTGAATTTAGACATCATTTAGGGCATGGATGGCATTGGATTGAGTTGGGGAAGTGTGTTTTTTGGGGGTGGCCTTTGTGATGTTGTTGGGCCTGGCCATGTGGCTGGTGGCCATTTTGAGGCCTAGGCCTGTAAGCTTGCCTGGCCTTGTCTGCCAACAGGCCTGCTTTTTCATCCACTAGGATCAGAGCAGGTAGCCACAGCTTTATTGATCAAGTGTTTTCTATTTGATCTGTTGAATTTAGACATCATTTAGGGCATGGATGGCATTGGATTGAGTTGGGGAAGTGTGTTTTTTGGGGGTGGCCTTTGTGATGTTGTTGGGCCTGGCCATGTTGCTGGTGGCCATTTTGAAGCCTAGGCCTGCAAGCTTGCCTGGCCTTGTCTGCCAACAGGCCTGCTTTTTCATCCACTAGGATCAGAGCAGGTAGCCACAGCTTTATTAATCAAGTGTTTTCTGTGTGATCTGTTGAATTTAGACATCATTTAGGGCATGGATGGCATTGGATTGAGTTGGGGAAGTGTATTTTTTGGGGGTGGCCTTTGTGATGTTGTTGGGCCTGGCCATGTGGCTGGTGGCCATTTTGAGGCCTAGGCCTGCAAGCTTGCCTGGCCTTGTCTGCCAACAGGCCTGCTTTTTCATCCACTAGGATCAGAGCAGGTAGCCACAGCTTTATTAATCAAGTGTTTTCTGTGTGATCCGCTGAATTTAGACATCATTTAGGGCATGGATGGCATTGGATTGAGTTGGGGAAATGTGTTTTTTGGGGTGGCCTTTGTGATGTTGTTGGGCCTGGCCATGTGGCTGGTGGCCATTTTGAGGCCTAGGCCTGCAAGCTTGCCTGGCCTTGTATGCCAACAGGCCTGCTTTTTCATCCACTAGGATCAGAGCAGGTAGCCACAGCTTTATTGATCAAGTGTTTTCTATTTGATCTGTTGAATTTAGACATCATTTAGGGCATGGATGGCATTGGATTGAGTTGGGGAAGTGTGTTTTTTGTTTTTGGGGGTGGCCTTTGTGATGTTGTTGGGCCTGGCCATGTGGCTGGTGGCCATTTTGAAGCCTAGGCCTGCAAGCTTGCCTGGCCTTGTCTGCCAACAGGCCTGCTTTTTCATCCACTAGGATCAGAGCAGGTAGCCACAGCTTTATTGATCAAGTGTTTTCCGTGTGATCTGTTGAATTTAGACATCATTTAGGGCATGGATGGCATTGAATTGAGTTGGGGAAGTGTGTTTTTTGGGGTGGCCTTTCTGATGTTGGTTGTCTTAAACACATGCTTTTGTTGTATGTGTCTGGTGTGTTGGTGTGCAATGCATGCACCCTGCAGAGCTTTTTGGGGCCTGTGAATGTTCCTATTTACATTTTGTTGCATTAAAAAGGCAGAGCAGTGTGCTTTAGCAGGCATCCTTTACCTGGCTTTTATAGGCATTTTGTCAGCTCCTGGTGTTTCCCAGGCCCCCGGCTTGTTTGTGATTTGTGTGTGTCCATGTGGGTGGTGGCCTTTTTTGGTGTTTGGACTGTGAGTTATTAGTGTCCTGCTTTTGCCATAGGCCTGCATGGTTTTCCTATTGGCTATTTGGCTTACTGCTTCCATCCATCCTCCCCCTTTGCCAGCAGCAGCTCCATGGATGCTGAGATGCTCAAATAATTTAATGGCCCACCCCACTTTCATTACATTTCTATTTTGGTGGTTCTTATTATTAACTTTCCTATCCTTCCTGAGAGTGTGGTGTGTGGCTGTACACAGTAGTATAACATAGCTGTAGTTAAAAAAAAAGTCATAAATGGCTAGACTATCTTTTGTTTGCACTAGTACAGTACTAAGTAACTGAACCACAACAACAAATGCAACATTTTACTGATGTTCTTCTCCTGTCTTATTTGCTTTTAGGTGCACAAAAGACAGAGTAGGAGGTGTCATCAGCATCATCCGGCTACCTGTTGTACTGCCAGCCAGACAGAAGTCCTGCTGCGCATCACGTCCACGTGTGACCAGAACTTGTTGTGCATCTGCATCCTGCCTGACGTCTGAAGAAGATGGCCCCAAAGAAAGGTACCAGGTCCAGTACCAAGAAAGTTGCCGGTGAGAAGAAGGAACAGAAAAAGGAAGTGCCATTAACCACGACTGGTGGTGTGCCGGCCAATGTTTTTTTTGGCACCAAAGCGTTGTCCGGGAACCAAGCTGGGAGCAGCACAGCAGTCCAACCCCACCAACCTAGGCCCAAGGGCTTTAGTGTTGCAGAGGTAGCCAGTCTACTAACGAGCAGCGATGTTGAAGAAATGTCATTACCGCAAAGTAGTACACAATCAAGTTCAACGCAGGCGCAAACTCAGCAGATCAGTGTGCAGCCGCCGCAACAAGAACAGAAGCAGCCGCCGCAACAAGAACAGAAGCAGCCGCCGCAACAAGAACAGCAGCAGCCGCCGCAACAAGAACAGCAGCAGCCGCCGCAACAAGAACAGCAGCAGCCGCCGCAACAAGAACAGCAGCAGCCGCCGCAACAAAAACAGCAGCAGCTGCCGCAACAGCCCACCATAGTAGTTGTTGCTCCTGACGTAGGGGCATTTCAGGAAATCGAGCTTCCTGCAGACAATGTGGAGCAAAGTCAAACCACTGTTTCAGAAGATCTATTGTCTTCCAGACCACCAGCAAGGAAAAGGAGGCTTAGTCCATCATCTTCTTCTTCAAGCCCCGCTTCTGATGATCGTGATGACACTTGGGTCCCACCAGCTCGGTCTGAGAGTGATATACGCCACAAGACAATGCTTCTGAAAAGGAAGGTCCCAGAAAAACTTAGAGTTATGGAGGTAGATGTAGAAGAGGGGGTGATGATGTTGATGAAGATGAGCCAGTCATCACTCACATTACTCCCGCCCCAAAGGGATTGGAGACCGACATTCTCACCCTATCCAGAAAGGCTGCTACTGAGCGGGATGTAGTACGGATCTCACCAACACAGGTTACACCACCACTACCGCCAGCTGCCATATTTTCCAAGGCCCGGCAGGGACCTACATCCAGCTCAACCATCTCAGTTGGAAGTGGTAGTAAAAGTCACAGTGTAGGTGGACAGGGTCACATATTTTCAAGCACCCCCTCAAGTTCATCTGGTGTTGAAAGTGGCACATC
Organism: Triturus cristatus; assembly: GCF_964204655.1. NCBI lineage: Eukaryota > Metazoa > Chordata > Amphibia > Caudata > Salamandridae > Triturus > Triturus cristatus. The sequence continues at coordinate 379,320,010 of NC_140582.1, read as the reverse complement.
CAGCAGTGCCAGAAAGTTCTCCTCTCCAGTTTGGGACTTCTTTTCTGTTAGCGCCAAGGAGGAGAACATTTCTATATGCTCAATTTGTCGGCAAGGTGTTCGGCGTGGTAAGCTTGGTACAAACTATGGTACCGGAGGACAAGCAAGTAATCTCAGAATACACCACACTATCGTGTGGGAGGATCACCTACTTAAGTTAAAAGAAAGTAGAAAAACTAAACCCATTGAAGTTGCTCAGGATTCAGAATCAGGGAGCGATATTATTGTGGTGGCAGGTGAAGAACAGGGAGGCATTTCTAGCCCTGTCTCCAGTAGTGCAGTCACTGCAGTGGTAACGCCCACATCCTCCTCAGTAACATCAGAGTGGCACCGCAGTAAGAGCCATACTCAGAGTGTGGGTGAGACACCAAGGCGACCGGTGAGTACCTCAATGAGACAATCTGTGTCGTTGAGCCTTAGTGGGTTAATGAAAACAGCTCCACTAAGGAAAGTAAGCAAGCCTACCATTGAGAGCATGTTTAGGTTGGAGGGACAGTTCCAACGCAACCACCCAACGGCACGATTGTACAATGCGAAGCTGGCTAAAATGTTAGCGCTGGAACTTCTTCCTTTTTCATTTGTGGAAGGGGTGGGTTTCCTTGAATTTGTGTATGCCATCTGCCCGAAATGGAAAGTTCCCAGCCGGTCCTATTTCGCAAGATTTGCTGTTCCGGCACTACATCATGATGTGCTGGTATTGGTTGGACAAGCTTTGGAGAAGAGCGCTGTGCACAATATCCACCTGACAACAGACATGTGGAGCAGTTGCCAAGCCACAGATTACATGTGCATCACTGCACACTGGATCTCTTTTGTGGGGGCTAGAGATAAACTATCTGAACGAGGTGTTGTTGACACAGCTGCGATTTTTGAAGGTACTCGGAAACATGCAACTGTAGCCATGTTCGCCATGGAGAAATCTCATACGGCTGAAAACATTTTAGAAGAGTTTCGCACCAAGGTTTTGGAATGGCTGCGGCCCAGAGGGCTTGGTATTGGTTTTGTTGCCACAGACAATGGCAGTAATGTACTTAAGGCCATGGAACTTGGTTCCTATTTCAGGGTTCCGTGTTTGGCACACTGCATAAACATTATAGTGCAAGACTTTCTGAAAAAAGAACCCATAGTCAGCAATTTACTGGCCATCTGCCGAAGAATATGCACTCATTTCAGCCATTCTTTTAAAGCTCGGAAGCAGCTGAGGATCATCCAACGTGAATTTAGGATGCCAGTCAAGGCACTCATCCAGGAGGTGGCAACACGTTGGAACTCAACGTATTACATGCTTGATCGTCTGTATGAACAACACAGGTCCCTCCATGAATATGTCTGGTACAGAAGCAGTGATGCTAGTGTTAAAGGCATGACCCTTCAGAGGGAGCAATGGACCCTAATTAAATGCCTGACTGAGATGCTGTCTCCTTTTGAGGTCTTCACACGTGAAGTTAGCAAGGAGGACTGTACAATGGGCCAAGCTATCCCATTGTTGCAAATGCTAGAGCATGAGCTGAATAATGTGTCTGAATCCTACAAAGGTGTAGAGGACAGAAGGCAAGCCCATGACTTGGTGGAGAGCTTATCCAGGCGCTTATCTGAAAATGTAAGGATACAAAATAAAATTTTGTCACAAGAACATTACATTTGTGCCACAATTCTGGAACCACGTGCAAAATTAGGACTATTCCCTGCTTTTTCCGACAATGATGTTGCCCGCTACAAAAGTTGTATAGCTGAAGCAGCCATTAAGTTTGAAAACGAAGGGCTGCTAATTAAAAGCCCGCCACATCATCCCACAACAAGTACTGATACTGAAGCAGGCCATGCAGAATCAAGTGCAACTTCGTTGGCTGAGAGCAGTGCGGTTGGCTCACAATCACAACACTCACCATCACTATCGACTACAGAAACAAAAACTGGATCATTAGGCCGAGTACAATCATCATCATTACAGGATTGGTATGTAAAGATGGGCTATTGTAATCACAGTGCTGATGCACAGAAAAAACAGCACAAAAGCTTACCATCAGCAACCCTGAACATTGAGCGGATGGTCCAGGCCTATCTGGACGACCCAACAGAGGTGTACGTTGATCAAAACCCATTGCAGTATTGGTATAGGAAAAGGTCTGAATGGCCACAGCTCAGCAGGCTAGCGATAAGCTATCTGGCTTGCCCTGTCGCAAGTGTCTCTTCCAAACGTGTTTTCAGTGCTGCTGGTTCCATTGTAACATTGAGAAGGACCAGTCTATCTCCAAAAAACGTGGAGAGGTTAACAATGATCAAAATGAATCAGCACTTCATACCACCGAATTACACAATGCATGAATCAACAGAGGAAGATGAGGACAGCGGCTCAGGTGACGGAAGTATTGTGTCAGATGATTACCTACTACTGGAAGAACCCCCAGAGTTTGAGGACGAGCTATACATCCCTGACATTTAGGCTCGCACTTACTGTCTTCCTCCCTTTTTTCCCCCCTTTGTTTATGTGTCTGTCGTTCCGGTTATAAACCGCTCGATCATACTGAATCTCCTGCTCAATTCCATTTCCCTCATGAATGATTATTGGATGATGGTAACAACAAATTCAAACTTTCCTCGTCCTTCCAAAACAAGTGGACCATGAATCAGATGCGTACTATAGCTATCCTCCTTTCAGAGCCGAGAGAGACTGGCCATGAACTGAAAATAAGATGGAACAGGTAATGATTGATGCCATGCATTGGACACAGAGTCGCAGACTGAATGATTTAGATTTTGTTGTGTTTGTTGCGCATGAATTTATGTAATTGTGCACTGCCACTAAAGACTACAATACACAATATCCCTCTTGACCTATATTTCTTTGTATCAAAGATGATGTGGGCTCATATATACCAAGCAAAAAACACCCTTTTATACACATGTTCATTGTGTCTGTTTATACATTTATTTGTTTTTTTCCATCATTTTAGCATATAAATGCAATTCATTTCAATTATTTTAAATTTAAAAGGAAGAACATCCCAAAGGTACTCTATTTATACAAAACAATCCACATTTTGCACCAATATGACAATTTATACATATATATACACACATTTAGAAAAACTAGACTTTGGTCAAGATAATTCTAAATAATTAAGCATACAAATACTAACATTAATCAAGAAAACAGTGATCAAAAATGTCAAAAGAATTATCAAAAAGAATTCCAAAAAATCCCCATACCATTTATACCTCTACACACTTCACATTCGTTTCACTAACATCCATCACATACATCCTACACACCCCAGAACTGGGCCGCATGCACAAATACAGGCTAGCAGGGGTGAGAGACTCAACCCTCTGATGTGTTGCTGAGCGCTGAGGCGTGTCATACAAACTGGTCGACGCGCGTTTCGATGGCTTAATCCTCTTTGGGTGCCATCTTCTTCAAGACCTGTTACTTGGTAATTTGGTAACGGGCAGGTTGGTGGGGGATAATGTTTCTATAAAGATAAAAAGTGTTTGTTTAGTTGGGTGTACGATTAGGTATTGATTCCTTTGAAACCCACAGGAGACATGTTACATCATCTCCAAAAAGAAAAGACTAAAATTTATATTCAAACTATCCAAGTTGCAGGTGTGCCACTCGGCAGTGTTCTTCACCCAGAAGGATAGACCCACATCCATAAAAAATCATCAAGAGAGGCAGAGTAGAGGAAAAGTGATTTGTAACTACTAAGAGGGCAGATAGTTATGAGTCATAGACCCAAAGTACAACACACTTTTATGCAGGAAAGGTTGTAATGTTTATGCATTCCTTTATATCTTCCTATGTTCACTCAGCATTCACCAGTGTAAATACTGATGGAAAGACAGGGTTACATAATCATAGTTCACACCTGTAATGATGTAGCTGTATAGGCAGCAGTAGTTATTCCCTTTGATTTCGTTCGCTTTCCCACTGCTCCAAAATCTATCTGCGCACAATAACAGTTAGGTTTTGCGCGTACGTTATTGTGGAGAAGTCAGAGATATTCCCAAAAACAATATATTTCCAATTTGTCTAAAGAAAAAGATCATTGTGATATATCTACCCGACGTTTGCAAGTTCCACATTAATGCACTTTTTACCTATTGCGCTACTTAGTATTTCCCAAGAAGATAAATTTAACTTCCCATAGGTTGAGAATATTCCAGCTTACTCGTGGGAATTCCGCTACAGTGCCATCGTTGATTTGGTCATCTGGTCATTATCTACAAGGACAATAAATGTCATTGGCGAAAACCTAATCACGGCTTTGCACTATTCTCTCCTTGAGGAGCTGGTAATAATTCAAGCAAGAAGTTTGTTTTAATTGTCTTTTACATAAGCTGAGAACAAAAATTCAGTGTATATCAAATCCCCTGCTGACAAGTTTTTGTACCTCTAAATGACTTCTTTTGTTGTCCTCTGTTGCCTTTTTCTTTTTTTAGTCCCAACGTATCGGCTCTGTTGTCCCAGGTTAGTAGTTCTCTCATCTGGGGCAGCTCTGTTGATAACACATGGGACGATTACACTAGAAGCAAACTGCGATGCAGAAATTACATTAGAGATTTCTAAAGAAAAATTGTGTTTTGCTGGAATAAAGGCATGGCTATTCCTTTATCCGGCAGGTTTATTAGGCACCTTTATCTCTGTGCCACGAGTGCTACTTTCCGTTTTTAAATAGAAATGCCCGATAAATATTGTTAAGGCTTTTAAGTGGTTAGAAAATTGTTCCTTAGGTTGTATTTAAAGTGTAATGCAATGGTCTTATTTAGTTTGGGGAACTGGTCCGGGATAGGGTGTTGGTCCGAGATACTTAAAGCCCCTTAGTTTTGGAAGGAACACAAATAGTTGTTTAATTACAGGGAGTTGGTCCGAGATACTTAGAGCCCCTTGGTTTTAAAAGGAACACAAATAGTTGTTTAATTACAGGGAGTGTTGATTGTCAGAAAATCCATATTTTAGTGTGTCAGCAACCCCTCTATACCACGTGCCGAACACAATCGTCTTACCTTTTAGAAGTGAAAAATCTCGTACGGACGGCACCTCCCTCGTAGTAGCGGTTCCTAAAATGCGCTATGTTTGACCGTGCTTATATATCCCAACCAGGGTCGAAGAGTTTCTCTGATACCAAACACCTGTCAGACGTCATGACGTCAATATCTCCGCGTCGTCCCTTTCAGAACAGTGCTAGTTGGCTATGTTATTTTAAGCGCCATCTTGGAGTGTGTGTAGGGTAAACCAAATTGTATCTATGAGTCCTTCTTCAAGTTGGTGTTTGCCTTGTCAGTTAGAAGGGAAAAAACGACAGCGTTCTTGGTGTTGTTTGTCGAAATTCTCACCTCATAATTAATACATTTGATCCCCAAGGTGTGCATGTCATTTCGCCGATTTTTTTCCCAGCGCCATCTTGGGATGGGTAGAGGGAGACTTGAATAGGAAAGGAGTTAGGCTAACCACTAAATGGAAAAAACACACATGCTTGGCAATCCTCTATCCTATATTCATGGCAAACGTACCTTTTGCAGCCCCTTCTCCCAGAGGTGAAATGAGTGAGTAAATCATAACTCCTAGTTAGGAATATTGGAAATAATTATTCGCATTACAATTATAATCATCCTAAGGCCAGATTATTACTCCCATTTGAATGCAATATATGCAAAAATAGGGCACCTACAACCATAGGGCAGGCTCACCATAATAAAGTATAATATCATATATATGGTGAGAGTGTAAGCATATGCCATGCCGTTAAATAATTTTCTTCTGTTTAGTTTGAAATAGAAAATATTTCATCTCGTGTGCCACACTATTTCTTCATTTAGACCATTTTTGACTGTGTCCAAAGTGTAAGTCCAATAAGTTTCCCGTACTTTTTGAACATCTTTTATGTCTTTACCAGGAATATATCTTACTTTTTCCAGAATTAGCCACCTCAGTTCGTTTTCATTGTGTCCAAGGTCAATACAATGTTGTACCATTGGGCATGATGTTTTTCGTGTCCTAATTGCTGACCTGTGTTGGCTGTAACAAACTCTAATTTCACGGCCTGTTTCTCCCACATATCCCAGGGTACATGGGCACAGGATTAGGTAGACAAGATTCTGGCTTCTACAATTGGTAAAATCACGCAGTGTCCCTTTCTTACCAAGATAGTTCCAGGTTTCAGTTACAATGGCACTGTCACATGCAATGCATGTGCCACATTTATGGTTCCCCAAGATGGGAGGTCCTACCAAGGTGGTTTGTATGGCAGATACTTTGGGCTTTGGGCTTGTATGTACCAAACTATCTTTAAGATTCCTATTTCTGCGAAAAGCTAGAATGGGTTTCTGAATGGCCTCCTGTTCTTCATTCGTGTTCAGGACATGCCAGTTTTTGTCCAAAATCTTCCTGATCTTAAAATTCAGAGTAGAATGATTTATGACACACGCCATTCTGTCATTCTTGGGGCGTGTGCTCCCTGCTAGTAGGGCATCGCGATTGTAATAGCGTGCTCTCTTGTAAGCAGATCTAATCAGACGTTTTGGATATCCACTTGCTAGTAGTCTCTGTTTGAGTGCTTCCCCATTTGTATCATAGTCTCTGATGTTGGAACAATTGCGTCTGATTCGCAAAAATTCCCCAAAGGGGATGGAATCCTTTTGGCAATTTGGATGATAAATGGTGTGGGACAGGATGGTATTTTTAGATGTGGGTTTTCTGAAAAAATTGACAGAAATCTCACCCCCATCTGCTTGGATGATAATGTCTAGGAATTCTACCGATGTAGTACTTTTATGGCAGGTGAATTTCAAATTATCATCACTAGCATTAAGCCAGTCAATGAAAGTTATCAATGTTGCTTCATCACCTCGCCAGATGAAGAAAATATCATCGATAAATCTGTGCCATCTATGGACATTTTCGTAGAATGGCGCCATTTCATTGAAAATATGTTTTAGTTCGTATTCCCCCATGTAGATGTTAGCAGCACTTGGGGCACATGATGCCCCCATGCTGGTCCCTTTGACTTGATGGTATAGGTTCCCTCTAAACTCGAAGTAGTTGTTTTTTAGTACTATTTCCAAACATTCCACTATGAAGGCGTCAGGCCTCTCTTCTGGTGTTCTTTCTAGGAGGCTCTTAACTGCTTCTACTGCTTGTTGTTGTGGTATGTTCGTGTACAATGCTTCGATGTCTAGTGTGACTAGAATCTCACAGTTAGGGTCAAATGGTACATGTTCTAGTTTGTTGATAATGTTTCCTGTGTCTTTGATGTAAGATTTGTACTTAGTTGTCAGTGGGCACAGGAACGCATCCACATATTTGGACAGAGGTTCAGTGGAGGAATTTATGGAAGATACTATTGGAGGTAAGGGTGGGTCTCCAGTATCTTTATGTGTTTTAGGCACACCATATAATGCTGGTATTACTGTGTTGGTTTTATTTAAAAACCCATATTCTTTTTCGCAAATAGTGTCTTCTTCATATGCTTTGGTGGTAACGTGGTCAATTAGTTCTTTCAATTTAGTTGTCGCCCCTAAAGTGATGGGTCTGTAATGTTCAACCACGGCTAGCATTTTATGTATTTTTTCCTCATATTTTTCAGTGTCCATGAGGACTATACCCCCACCTTTGTCACAGGGTTTTATGGTCAAAGCGGTGGTATTTTGAAGTTTTTGAAGGGCATTTCTTTCTGCAATCGACAGGTTTGGCTTACTGTTGTAATTGTGTCTAGTTAACTTGTTAATGTCGTTTAAGACTGATTTCTCAAAAATGGACACCTCTGGGCCTACCATTTCTCTCCTGCATCTTGGTGATACATTGCTTTTAATTCAATACAGGAAGGGGACTCACTCAATCTGCGCAATGCAAATGACTGTGACACAACAGCACCGTCCATCATGATGATGGCGGAATAGACGGCCCGTTAACAAGATGAGATGGAACAGGTAATGATTGATGCCATGCATTGGCCGCAGAATCGTAGACTGAATGATGTAGATTTTGTTGTGTTTGTTGCGCATGAATTTATGTAATTGTGCACTGCCACTAATCAACTTTCTACAGAACACACTAATTTTCCCCTTCTTGCAAATAAGAAATGTGTACTTCTCCTGCATCTTGGTGATACATTGCTTTTAATTCAATACAGGAAGGGGACTCACTCAATCTGCGCAATGCAAATGACTGTGACACAACAGCACCGTCCATCATGATGATGGCGGAATAGACAACCCGTTAACAAGATGAGATGGAACAGGTAATGATTGATGCCATGCATTGGCCGCAGAATCGTAGACTGAATGATGTAGATTTTGTTGTGTTTGTTGCGCATGAATTTATGTAATTGTGCACTGCCACTAATCAACTTTCTACAGAACACACTAATTTTCCCCTTCTTGCAAATAAGAAATGTGTACTTCTCCTGCATCTTGGTGATACATTGCTTTTAATTCAATACAGGAAGGGGACTCACTCAATCTGCGCAATGCAAATGACTGTGACACAACAGCACCGTCCATCATGATGATGGCGGAATAGACAACCCGTTAACAAGATGAGATGGAACAGGTAATGATTGATGCCATGCATTGGCCGCAGAATCGTAGACTGAATGATGTAGATTTTGTTGTGTTTGTTGCGCATGAATTTATGTAATTGTGCACTGCCACTAATCAACTTTCTACAGAACACACTAATTTTCCCCTTCTTGCAAATAAGAAATGTGTACTTCTCCTGCATCTTGGTGATACATTGCTTTTAATTCAATACAGGAAGGGGACTCACTCAATCTGCGCAATGCAAATGACTGTGACACAACAGCACCGTCCATCATGATGATGGCGGAATAGACGGCCCGTTAACAAGATGAGATGGAACAGGTAATGATTGATGCCATGCATTGGCCGCAGAATCGTAGGCTGAATGATGTAGATTTTGTTGTGTTTGTTGCGCATGAATTTATGTAATTGTGCACTGCCACTAATCAACTTTCTACAGAACACACTAATTTTCCCCTTCTTGCAAATAAGAAATGTGTACTTCTCCTGCATCTTGGTGATACATTGCTTTTAATTCAATACAGGAAGGGGACTCACTCAATCTGCGCAATGCAAATGACTGTGACACAACAGCACCGTCCATCATGATGATGGCGGAATAGACAACCCGTTAACAAGATGAGATGGAACAGGTAATGATTGATGCCATGCATTGGCCGCAGAATCGTAGACTGAATGATGTAGATTTTGTTGTGTTTGTTGCGCATGAATTTATGTAATTGTGCACTGCCACTAATCAACTTTCTACAGAACACACTAATTTTCCCCTTCTTGCAAATAAGAAATGTGTACTTCTCCTGCATCTTGGTGATACATTGCTTTTAATTCAATACAGGAAGGGGACTCACTCAATCTGCGCAATGCAAATGACTGTGACACAACAGCACCGTCCATCATGATGATGGCGAAAGAGATGGCCAGTTAACTTAAGATGAGAAGGAACAGGTAATGAATGATGACAATTAATGGCATGCATTGGACACCTGACTCTGAGCTATTGGTCTTTGTGTATGCGTTGTTTGTTGTGCACAAAGTGATGTCAAAGTGTACTAGTAGTAATCTATCTTTCTGTACACAATAAAGAATGACTCAAGTCAGTAATATTTAAATTTCTACTCTTGTTGTGTCATAAAAATTATACTTATACTGCAGGCCGATCTTCAGTCAGTCAGTAAAAGTATCAGAGATGATGGTGAAGTCAGGAGGATGTTTCAGGAGTGGCATAAAACGGAAAAGCCTAAAGGTAAAACACGTCAACAACAACCATAGCAGACCCAAATGTCTGTGTAGAAGTTGAATCGAGTGTAGCGGTGGGATGACTGCAGTGCATTGATTTTACTAACTTAAACTGTAAAATGCTATGTTTGGAATGGATAATGTGCTTTGCGTTTGTCCAACTCTTTGAGAGAAAAGAATGGACTCTAAAGTGTTAACGTAGGATGTCCTAATGCTAAGCACTGTGGCCCTGCTCTCTCCTGTTACTGTTGAAGGTCAATGCTTGGAAAAAAACTAGAGTAGAGATGATGCATATGCATACATGCCACCTTGGAAAGTGTTCTTGTTGCACTACACCATCACTTGTGCATTTGTTTTCACTTTCTTTCTCAATATAACCTTTGCTTTTCCATCTAAAATTACAGGCCGGGCCTTGCCCAAAACTTTGTAAAACATTACAATGCATATTAATTACCTTACCAATCGATCACCTTTTTTTTTCCAGCCGGGCAGTGGCGAGTGGCGAGGCGACACACCCAAGATTGATGGACGAGACGAGAGGAGCAAGAAGACTGCCGAGATGCAAAAATCCAGTCCACATTTTTGACCAGGATAAGACAGTAATAGTATCCACTTAACTTCTTTTAAATAATTTGATTAATATCTTGTATACAATCTTTACAACAGTGTGTTCTTGGAGTTGTTATTATCAATCATCATTATGTTTGCTCTGTGTTTACGATTCTTCCCTACCAATATTTAAAATTTCTATTTGCTATCTGTTAAAGTATTAAGGCCGGAACAACAGAACAAAAAATAGAAGTGTATGTAATCCGGGTCTCTCATCATCATGCATGCATTGCCTTTTTCTCCCTTAACATATGGATATGGTAGTCTTCAATGATTGTCGTTTGTTTGTCTATGTATGCATACTGTTTTTCTATGTCAAACCTTTCCCAAAAACCCCCTTCCCATCCATTCAACAAACCCTAACCCTCTTCCCCCGGGCTGTGTGACTTATTGTCGAGGTGTAACTAAATTAAATGTACACCAATACTTAATCACACACTTGCTGGGGCGGATGTGGTGAAAGCAACACTACTTCAATTTGAAGGCAGAGCGATGATCTTCTTCTGCTTGGCCACCCATGAGTACGATATTTCAGAGGTTATTTTATTTAACAAAGGAACATATACCTCAGCATGAATTGCCGGCATTGATTGGATTTGTTTGTTGTCATTCCTCATATACAGCACTAACTGTTAGACTGTAGGCATAGTCAAGTGACTCGACACAACTATAGTTTGTAACTCTGTCTAGTAGGCTATCCTCCTAACCACCATTCAGTTTTTTTGTCAAATATTTGAGCATATTATTGTTGCTCGGTAAGTTCTGTACTGTACTTCATTCAACTACTCCTCTAACAGTCTCTCAAAGGCGATTGACTGTCTCCTTTTCTTTTTTTGGAAATGCTGCCGCCCTACCAGTGTCTACTACTACTACTATACTACCACCACCACCACCACCCCAATAATGGCATGTCTGAAAAAGGAAACCATCTTCACCATGCAGCCAGTGCTGTGCCACAGTTGGACATAAACATCAAGCACCGGTAAGAGAGAAGTTTGGGGGAGGCAGAATTAATAATGGACATGTTGTCAATGATTTCATTTTCACACACCACTCCAAAGAATGCATAGACTAGAGGACAGACTGAAAGTACTAGAAGGACCAGTCAATGAGTGAGGTGTGTCGCATCTATCTGTTTGTGTCTTATACAGTCAGCAAATTATTGAAATCAAACAAAGGCTATGGGCGACCATGCACCAGCAAGGAAACAGTGTGATGTAAAACAGTTACCCCACCTACAAAACATTAACAACATTGCATGTAACATAGAAAAATATATTTAATTTACCCTAACAAAAATAAACTAAACCCACAAAAGCTGACCCACCCCCCTCCCTAACCCCAACCACTGTCCATAGTAGAAAAAAGTCTGTAGCGCCCAAACGAGTTAAGAACAAGAATTAAAAAAGGGGCAGTGACAGGGACTAACTGGTGGGGTGGGACTGGAGGAGGACACGCATCTGGCGCATCTCGTCCTCTAAACGGGCGACGCGGCGTCTAAGGCCGCGGCAGTTGCAGCCACAGTGGGGGGGGGCACCGGAGATGGCAAGGTGGAGGCGGGCAGCCGCCAGAGGGTGGCGCCGTACCGCTGGAGGGCGGTGGCTGGGGCCCGGGGCACTGGAGGAGGCTTGAACAATTGCTTCCGCAGTCTCCTCCTCCTCCTCGGCTAGGACCACCAGCTGCCGGTATTCCCGCTGGATTGCCTCCAGCTTCCGGCAGCTGTGTATCAAAAAGAAAAAAACAAGACAATTGTAAAATATAGTCTTAATAAAACAGTAGGACAAGGTAATTATTTATACACATAGTGGCATGGTAGAGTAGCACTATAAAATAAAGCACAGTAGTACATAACATTTTAGATGTCGCCCGTCCTTCTTCCTTCCACCTGTATTACACTTTTTAGTTGAACAGTGCACCAGGTGCTCTTCTCCATAAAACTTTCAAAGCGGAGTTGAAATCAGATAGATGAGGCCATTGGTTACTCAATACTCCGGCTCCTAGTCCTATACCAATTAAAGGGAATTCTAGTCTTCTTGTTCACTCTTCAAACGTCCCCAACAACTCATACTTACTTACGACATCGGATAGCGGGCGGACTTTGTCCGCCCGCCATCCGACTGCTAAAAAGGGTGGGGGTCCCGTGGGGACAATTAACAGGGTGCACCCGCCACTGTGCCGGGCGCACCCTGTTTTTTTTTTTTACATTCTGGTTGGCTTTGCTGAAAGCAATGCTAAAATGTTGTGCTGCTTTTCCAAGCACAACATGATGGGCCCCGCACAGAGCCTGTCACGTTTTGCTTTGAAAGGCAGGGGGGTACCATAGCATAGGTAGGTACCCTCCATGGGGGCCCCCAAGCATACTCTGCAATGTCTGCATGCCTTTCCGTGGCGGACGGCAATGCCGCCACGCAAAGGCATTCCAAAATGCAGATTATATGGCTGGCGGTGTGGTGAGAGAGACACCACCGCCATATTGAACCCTTTTCGGCCTGGTCGACATGTCTGAATATTTTCTACAGGGATGGCGGGAGGTTTGCCCCTGCGGTGTCGGCAGTGAATTCCAGCCGGCCCGGCGGGGGCAATATGCCCACCATCCTAATGGGGCCATCAGTCAGAACTGTACAGTATACATATACATACAGTACACCCTTGCAGTGAGTGTGCTGTCAAGTTCAACAATAGTTAAGGATTATGAATCTAACTTACCACCGCCTGCCACTGGTGCTGCCACTCCCCCTACCGCTCCATCGTCGGTATCGGCAGCAACTGCCGCATCCTCTCCCTCCGCGTCGCCTTGTTCACTGGCCCCGGCACTGGTGGTCGGTAGTGCGCCTAGAAAACATTACACATTTATTAGGCGTCATATACACCTCCCCCCTATTGATCAGTTGCAAGGTTGAAAAATGAGTTAATACTAACATACATCACTAGTACAAATCAGGTAGTAGTAGAGTAGACACTAATAGTTATATATGATCATTGTAGCCTTTGCTTAATTAGCCCTAGCCATGCTACCATTTTACCTTTGTGGCTTTTATTTTTGCACATTTGACGTTACCTTTACCTTGCAGCTTCTTAAGACACCTTTGAGCCCACATGACCTGCCTCACACTGCTACTGTCTAGTCTACGCGCTGCGTACAAGCGGTCCACAAACATTAAAAAGCCACTTTTTTAGGAAGTACTGGTGTACTCCTGTTACTGTTAGTCCATATTGCTTATCCATAGATGCTACACTTTTTGGCACGGCTGAAAAATGCTTGCAAGTTGCAATATACTAACGCACACCATTTATTTTTTCGCATTACAGACGCAAGATTCCCTTCTACGAACCAGAGCTTCTGAATGATGCAACAACTACCAGTACTAGGTTCTTCTAATGTGAGGGGTCCCTTCACTCACATCTTCTTTTATAAATTTATATAAACTAAATTGCTATGGGATGGTGGTGCTGCCTTCCACCACTGTTCAGTTATCATGATTTAATTCCCAACTGTATAAGTGTAACAACAATGTATATTGTTTTAATGTTATTGATTTTCCGGTTGGTGCTGCTAAGAAAACAGTGTACAGACCTTCTCAAATTGAAATAAACATTTTGAACTTACATAGGCTTGGTGGTATTTTGGTGTGGACTAACTTACACGAGTGAGCAAATTAAAGTAAGGGTGTGCATGTGAATTGCTTCCACGACTGAGAGGTTGGGTGTGTTATGTTCTGGGTTGTCTACTTGTTGGGTATCTTGGGGGGAGGGTTCCGAGACCTAATAGTTATGACAAGACAGTACTATAGTCAAGCAGTGGAATTGTGGTGGGTGCAGAATTTCTGATTGAGGTGTGCAAGGAAGGTCCAACCTACCATCACCAACATCCTATTTTCTGGTGCAAATGTATGTGCAAGATCCCTACAACAGTAGTATGTCCTATAGGGTATCATATCAAAATAGTAATAAATTTGGTAGGGCTGTTGTTGCTGTGAATTTTCAAAGCCTCAAGATCAATAAGAGTAAAAGTAGTACAAGACGATGACCCAACGGATTGGACTCAATGGCTCGAGCTACTGGTGAATATGAGTTTTATATTACAACCTTTCACAAAGAGTGGAACTGGCCAACTGGGCAAGACTAGCTACTACAGTACAGACAGACTGATAGTATGTAGTAGTAGTAGTACTCAGAGTCATCATAGCGGAGGCAGGGATAAGATTTTTGAAACCGTACAGATCGAAGGATAATTGGTGGTAAAAAAATAGCATTTGGAAACAAACAATAGTTCAGGAAAAATATGGGGCAGTAAAAGTAATGGAATAAGAAATATTATTAAAAACAAGAAGACTTACTGGGGCCAGCAGAGGAACCCTCAGCGGTGTCCTCCTGGTGGTGTTGTTCCTGTCCCTGTCGGTCTGCCCCTGGGTGCTGATGAACAGGAAAGATATAAGAAAGAGACAAACATTGATGGATGGTGTCAAACAAATACAATATTTTTCAACAACGGTCAAAAAACACTTATGTAAACAACAATTGCAATAACAACATTGACCGATCTCATCTGGTCAACATGTAATTTCGGGGGATTCGCAGTTCGACTACTTAAGTTACTATTTATCAACAGTAATCCAGTCTTCCATTCTGATTCCAGAAAACTAAGTTACAACTAAGCCTAAGTACAACGTACCACCCAACCTAGCCCACCTATTCCAGGCATGCCAATTGTACATTAAGTATGCATTTCCACTGTATTCCTCAACAATGCGTATGGTCAAATCATGGAGGACACATGAACATGACTACATTTTTTGTATACACCAAATTTTGGTTTGATTGATGCTGATCTGCTACTGCTAAGTAACTGCTAAGCCTACCACCACTCATTGAACAAACTAGAAAAGGTTCTAAAGACTGCCGTACTAGCAGCACGTCACGTAACTGAGTGAGGGGGCATCACGCATACCACTAACAAATTAGAAGCTCATACAAAGTAGTGTACCTAAACATCAATCCGCCCCTATCTATTAGTGACGGGACAAAGTAAGGAGTGGACTAGAGTCACTGTAGCATTACGTAACTTAATTTGTCTAAAATAAACACGTAAAGAATCACGCTAAGCAAGCGCAAACGCAAAGCTGCAAACAAGTAAGATTAGTAGTAGCGCAGAAGAGCACCATAATCACAGAAGACTTTTAAACGTTATTAAACTGGAATGTATTGATTTGTAAGCAGCAACATTCTAGCTGGTTGGAAGGAAAAAAAATATTCGCAATATATAACACAGAGCAGAAGAACAGACACAAAGTTGTAGTAATTAAATATGTACTCACCAAGCCCCGGGTCCTCCACTCCTAGCAGGTCCAGCAGGTCCTGCTCACGGTCCAGGATGTCGGACCACCGGTGCGTCAGCTGTGCCTGGGTGCGCCAGACCCCAGAGATGCGCGACACTGCCCGGCGCACCTTCCCCTACCGCTGCCGACGCTCCCGGAGGCCGTACCCGGACCCAGGCCTGCCACCTGCTGCCAGGGTTGAGGGGAGGTGGCGCTGCAAAAAGAAAATTAGTGCAGCCAACTCCTCCTTGCGGGCGCCACCTTCTGCAAGGAAGGCGGTCGCGGCTCTGGCTGCGCCGGCGAACAGCCCTACCCTTGGACATGGTTCTGGGGACGGGGCGGGAAAGAAAAGGTAAAATAAATAAAGGAGTAAAGGAAATAAATAGCAGGCAATAGAAAGAGAAAAAGTAGCTAAAAAACAAAAAAAAAGTAGACAAAAACCAAAAATATAGAAGCAGGAAAATAGTTAGACAAATAATAAGTAATAAAGATCCAAAAAAAGTGGCTATAAACAAAGGATTGAAAGGATTTTGGGAGGATTGAAAATCAGGCCCCAGAACCATGCAATAGAGTGAAAAACAAGATGGCCGCGCCCATTGCGACCACATGCGCAGGTTCGCGCGATATTTTCTCCCCGAGCAAGCAAAAAGCAACGCGATCAAGTAAAAGCGGTCGCGAACAGGAAATTTCGACCGCGAACGGGCGCGAACATGCATTGCGCGACCCGGAACAGGAAGTAAGCATCGCGAGAGGGCGGGACAAGTGAAAACAAGATGGCCGCGCCCTTGAGCAACCGCATGGGTAAGTTGGCGACCCGCGATCACGCAAAAAATACCGCGAACAGGCGGGAAAAAAACTTCTGTGTCTTCGCGATATTTCCGCCGTGTTTGCGGAGATTTTTAGCATGTTCGCTATAATTTGCGAAAGTTAATTTCGCAAATTCCGCCCACCCCTATTTAACACCACAACATGCAAAACAAAATTCACAAGCACATTAAATAGAACATTACATAAACAGTGCAAGTGAAAGTAACCAGTCCGTGATTTTAATTGTAAAGGCTCCTGCCTTTTGTCCTACCTGTGTGTAACGCTTAGGGGATACTTATTTCAAACGATGTTGTCTATAGGGGGACAAAAAGATGTATGCTTTCCCTCGTGGCACACCCAGCTGTTTATCCAGTGAGCACAAGCCAACGTGTTTCTATCCCGGTCCTGCTTTGGGGTTCTTCTCAGGACTCGGACTTTGAGGTCTTGGTAAACTAAAAATTAAAACCAAAGAATGTGTCTTTTAGTGTTGTGTCACTAAACTCCACCCATACTTAACTACCCTGTGTGTATTAAAAATAGAACCTACTTTGTTTCAGCTACTGATGGGCTGTTTCCTTGTGACATCGCTTCACCCCAATTATCACTGCTGTGATAAAATGAGAGTGAATTCTTCTCTGAACAGAGGACCTTTAGCCAGTTTGCATGGATATTTTAACCCCTTTGCCGCATGGCAAATTCTGCTGCGGTGCAAGGGGGGGCTAGGCATGGGGCTCATGTACCCAGGACGACTCCCGGCCGTCATAAATCACAGTGGGCGTGTGCTCATGATGGCCGGAGCCGTCCTAACTCCGCCCACTAATTAATTCGCCCGCACAGGCGGGAAATCAGCCGCACGTGGGTGGAGCGGCAACGGTCGGGCTGCTCCTGGCCATCATGAGCACACGCCTACCGTGACTCATGACGGCTGGGAGCCGTCCTGGCACCCATGTGGTTAAACGAGCATATGACCTGTACCATATTTCTTATTTTTATGTTCATAATGAAATTCTTTGAAGCACTCTGACTTCTGTGGGAAAGGCTGTTGCTGTTGCTGTGGCTCTTAAATATTTTTCGGGCTCTTTCTTATCGAATAAAATAGTAAAAATACCCGAAAAGATTGTATCAATGTGGCTGTCAGCCAGATTCACATTGCTTTTGATGTGGATTGTGGGGGGGATGAAGATAGCACCCTTCTCTTTGTCAGGAGTGACAAGATTAAAGAATACTAGATACGTGTATGTAACGATGTGAATATTTTATTTGGTACTACTTTGCCTTCCTCACCTAAATTCATTTTCTTTTTTTCCTCATCTGATATCGGCACATGAAACGGTTTTGTTTTGTGCTGTGTTTAGATGAAATGTTGTATTGCTAGATACATGCTAGATGTTCATATCACAAATGTTAAGGCTTGGTGGTTCCAATTACTTGTAGTTCCAAAATACTTGCGGTCTGGAGATATCTCTTTTATCTGCGTGTTCAGAAAGACACAACGAGAAGCAAGTTTGGCATCTATCGATCGATTGGCTATAGATCCTTCCAATTTAAATCAATTTGAAAGGAATATTTTACATCTACAGATTGTAATGAAGCAAGTTTGGCATCTATCTATCGATTGGCTATAGATCCTTTCAATTTAAATCAATTTGAAAGGAATATTTTACATCTACAGATTGTAATATTTAATTAATGTATTTATTTTATAGCCTTGTTATATGATAATGGTGAAATAGGATGCATTTTTAAATTGCTTCACAGATTTGATTAAGTTATTTTGAGCATTAATATACGTGTTCTTCTATTATCTTCCACAAATGGCCTGTGCTTGATATATACAGATATAAGTGATACCTCTACTTAAATTCCTGCAACACACAAATAAGTGTACGCCACTATTGAAATTCTCTTTAGATGTAAAGGATTGTAATTTTAGAGCCGAGAACTTCTGTCACTTTCAACTACAGTATAAAGGAACAAATAGGAATCCTCTTGAAAATATTGCAATTTCAACCTAAATCAGTGTTACATTTCATGCTTTTTAATATGCACATTATAATTGAATATCCTTCCTTCATATGCAGCTATTTGCTAATTCAAATGTGGCATCAAATTAAATATAATTATTTTATATTTGCATTTATATATTCAGACCTATCAAAGAGCTGTCGGGCTCACGACTGAGTGTCAATACAGAATAATCACAGAAAATTTTGCAGATCTCAAATGACATTTTTCAATAAACTCTTGCTCTTCACAAGTAATTTTGTTTTGCTTGTATTACCCCAGGCTGATTTTACTACTTTTAGAACTTATTTTGCAAAGGTAGCAATATTGCAGTTGTCAAAACTGACTACCTATTACATTGGAATATATGTGATTTCCAAGACCAACATAAATGTACACCTAGAATACTGACCCACGTTGCAAAACATGCTATTGCGGGTCTAGTAGTCCCAAAATATGCACAAAGCTGTCACAAGTAATTTAAAAAAAATCCTTGCACGTTGACCGGTGTCCAATTGCATCCAAATTTAAGATCTGAACCTGGTGTAACTATTTAAACCCATTGCAAACTATGGGACATATTTATCAACAAGTCAGGCTGCGCAGGGCAGTGCAGCAAGTCACCTTGCTGCGCTGGATGACAGGGAAAGGGCAGGAATGCGCTGTATTTAACATTATACACTGCATTCCTGTCTTTTCCCAGGACTGGAGCACGATGTGCTGCCTATCTCAAATGCAGCACATTGTTGTTATGCAGAAAGGTATACCTTCCTGCGGAAAAACAATCCCCTGAGGCATTCTCCTCTTTCTATGTGTGCTGCAAAATGCAGCAAACATAGAAAGTGGAAAAAATAAAAAAGTATTTCTCCATGTTACGCATCCCCTGGTGAGGAGTAGTAGTTTCGATGAATTCCCTGGTCCACCATATTTGGAAAAATTGGGACTGCAAAACAATCCATGGGTGTTGCATGGGAAAATCCCTGCACCACCCATAGACCGCCTCCCTGGGACAGAGTAACGCAATGCAGTAATTAGCTCTGTGTTGCATTACTATGCATTTGTCAAGCCACTCATAGCCACGCATGGTGGCATTTCATGGCTTGATAAATGGCACTTAATGGTTGTGTTTCATTTGCACCCCGTTACATGGTGTAAAAGCAACACAACCCTATGATAAATATACCCCAGAATGTAGATTTAGAAAGGAGAAGAGTGAAAACAGCACCTGCTGTCTTGTAAATAGGTAGTACATGCAGGTAGAGTGAAGGGATGTCTGTTGACAAGTATTTGGAATTGTGATTTTATACTAGAGCCAGGTAAATTGATTCTTAACATGGAGATGTTGAACTGATGTCCATGTTATGTTAGGTGCACCATCTTTACATAATTCTCTGAACGAATATAATGCAGTTTGTTACAACAGGGGCTAACCTGTACACCTACTTCAGAATAAATAAGGGCTAATATATTATACATATTTCCGTCCCTACTAAAATAATTTTCGATCCCGTATGACATGATACCACGAAACATCTAGGATCATTGTAATTGGAAAATATTCATTCATTAAGATAAAACTAAGGCACCATCTGTTCCATCATGCTTATCTCTCCAATATTTGAGGATTGTCTTAATATTTAATTTACTTGTTTACAAATATTGCAAAAAAACATAATAAGGTTTGATATGATGTTGTTTTATTATCTAGGGTGGGTGTCTTCCCACCTCTAGGAATAATCACAACTCTTGTCATGGTGAACCCTTAAGGCCACTAATTATAACCTGCACTCAACCCCTCTGGTAGCGAGTCACAGAGCAGACAGGCTTATCTTAGGGTAATATTTTTGTATTCATGCAGTACCAAAAAAAAAAGTAAATATCAATATAATATAAAATATCAAGCAATAAAAATGACAAATCGAATCAGAAAAAGAGAATACATTTTATTGAACAAAATGACACCAAAACAACAGAAATGCAATAAAGGGAACCAGAGATGTGCATTTTGTAAAGTTATGAGCAAAAACAGTGCCGAAAAGGTAGCCATAGACCGGGACCGAGGCGCCATTTGAGGCTGACTGTGATGGAGCCCTGGTTAGATACACCAACCAGATTTGTCCTCTTTGGAGATTTTACCCTGGGACTTAGGCGTAATTTAGACCTTGGCAGATGGGTTACTCCGTCACAATGGTGAAGGATATCCCATCCGCCAAAATATAAATCCTATGGGATTCATATTTTTTGCGGACAGGATATCCTTTACCGCTGTCATGGAGTAACAGATCCATCGAGATCTAAATCAGGCCCTTCGTTTTTTTTCTGGCAGTCAAAATTCTTCAGTGTGGCAAGGGAGCAGGCTTTGTCTGAGGTAGTCTTCGCAAAGTTAGGATCTGTTGGCTCCACGGATCCTCCTAGGGATGAAATATACAAATTTCTCCAAACTACTAAACAGATTTACACCACAGCACCCTTTTTTGGAACGATTGTCATCAAACAGGGCCAACGGTATTAGCAGCACAAAAAATGAATTTCCACTGAAACACAATCTTAACTATAACTACCTAGGAGCAACCGCCATTTGGAAATATACATATATATATTCACTGAAAAAACCATAGGTTTCAGGGGCGTTATAGTTAGCTGGACTTTTCACTCGTACAAAACCATAGAAATTCCCCCGTTATAGTTAGTTCAGCTAACTATAACTCGCGCGCCCGCAATGCACTGCTGATGACGTCACATATTACATCACTCATGACATGGTCAGTGACATCACTCATGACATCACTGATGACATCTCAAATGACATCACTGATGACATCACTGATGACATCATCCAGTGCATATGTGTTTTTCTGAAAATTACATATGTTTTATATATGTATATCTCAAGGTCGATGGAAGAATAAATTGGTATAGAAGTGTCTAAATGGATGATTTGTTTTTGAAAAATTGATTGTATAACTGACTGATTAAGTGTATCTTAGTGAATACATGGCTTTGTGAGTAATGTTTAAATATGTAAATATCTGTATCAGTCTCTCACTTTGTGTATAAGTGGCTGCATGGGTTGGTGAGTAGCTACATGAGTGTCTATATAGGTTATTAGTTGGTTTTTTGAGTATCAGTATAAGTGTCTGATGTCTGTATGGTTCGGTGGGGGTATTACATAGTGCATAGGTGCATGAATGAGTGACTCACTGTTTGTATGTGTTGAAGACAGCATGTGTGCAGGACTGTATGGGTGGATGAGTGTGTGCATGGGTGTGTTAGTGAGTGAATGACTGTCTCAATAGTGTCTCTATGAGTAACTACATATGTTTTAAACTAGTATATGTGACTATTGGTGTATATAAGTGAGTATATGTGAGAGTGAGAGATTGAAAGAGTTCCTGTATGAATAAGTATGTGTTTCTATAAGTGATTGTTAAAAAGACTAAGTATGTGTAAGTTTCTGTAGAAGTAAGTGTGGTGGTGTGTGTATAACTGTATATGCAGGTAAACAGATGTTTGATTCTTTATTAGCATGAGTGACTATGTGTGTGAGTAAATTTATGGATGAGTGGCGTTGTGTAACAGGATGTATAGGTGTATGAGTACATATGATGAGTGAGTACATGTATGAGTGACTGTATAGGACTGTTGGTGAAAGAGTGGATGTGGATGTGGATCTTACAATTACTGAATAGGTTGTTGTAACTGGTATTGGTATGTCCATTGTTTTGAAAATTTTAATTTTAATTTTTGAATGTGTGTATCAAAGGTTATATTAGGGGGGGAGGAGGTCTGCCACTCTATCACAAGGATGATGTCATCAGTGATGTCATCAGTGATGTCATGAGTGATGTCACTGACCATGTCATGAGTGATGTAATATGTGACGTCACCAGCAGTGCATTGCGGGCGCGTGAGTTATAGTTAGCTGAACTAACTATAACGGGGGAATTTCTATGGTTTTGTACGAGTGAAAAGTCCAGCTAACTATAACGCCCCTGAAACCTATGGTTTTTCAGTGAATTTCTAAGGTTTTTTAAATGCTAATTCCTAGCTATAACGTGCCTGAAACCTATGTTTTTTTCAGTGAATTTCAAAGGCTTTTTAAATGCTAATTTCTAGCTATGCCTACAGAGATAGGACATGTGAAGAAAGAAGGAAAAACACACAGAAAGAAAAAAAAGAAATGCAGAAAGAAGCAACAGAAGTCCTCAAAGATGAAGAAAAGTGCAGGAAGAAGTATAACGTGCAGAAAGAACAAACAGAAGAGCAGAAACAAGCCTTGTTGCAAAATCATCCTGTACCCTCAACTTTTTCAGACGGATACTGGTGGTAACTGAGTCTGACTAACCAGTCCTAGAGCCAGTGCTATGTTAAAAGACACTCAGAATACAGTGAAAACACCTACATACACTAGGGCACACTATGTGTTGGGGTCCCCCTGTGATTAGCATGACCTCCTCTGTAAGCCCCTAGTATATAATAGGGCAGGGGATTAAAACTACCTCTTAAAACGCACCACAGGGCGTGTTTGAACACGTCACCTCATGCCCCGTCCCCTCCCTTCCCCACTGTGTAAACACGCCCTGTAGCCGTTTTAAGTTGGGAGATTAAGTCCCCTTGAATCCTGAGGGTCCCTGGGGTCCAACTAGACCACTAGGTACCTCCAGTAAGCGCCACAGAGCTGCGTTGCAGAGAGGTGTAAAAAGTGGCACGGCCTGCACCACCTCTCTGCAGAGCAGAGGAGTGGTGTATACTGGAAGCACCTGGTGTGCTAGTTGGACCCCAGGGTCCCTCAGGATTGAAAGGGAATTATTTCCCCAACTTAAAAACGCGCCACAGGGCCTGTTGAGAGATTAAGTCCCCTTTATCCTAAGGGTCCCTAGGGTAAAACTAGCTCACTAGGTACCTCCAGTAAGCGCCACAGAGCTGCGTTGCATGGAGGTGTAAAAAAGGGTGTGGCCTTTAACACCTGTCTGCAACGCTGCTCCCTGGCGCATACTGGAGATACCTGTTGGGCTAGTTGGCCCTCAGGGACCCTCAGTATTGAAGGGGAATTAATTCCTCAACTTACAACTGGCCAGGGGGCGTGTTTGCAGAGTGCTGCAAGGAGGGGGCGTGGCCTCCGGCGCGATGCCAGTCTTTCATTTATTTATTTTTAAGAAGGAGGGCTGTGTGGCCCCCTTTCTTTTTCCAATTTGTTAGCCCTGGGGACCCCATCCCCCAGGGCCTGCACCCTATTTTTTTTTGTTGAAAAAAATTAATTTGGCCCTCCCAAGGCCTTAATCGGCCCCGGGGACCCCACCCCCAGGTCACGGCCTTTTTTAATTTTTTTTATTCTTTAGGAGGGGGGCTGTGTTGCCCCCCTCCTCAGGCCACTTATGGCCCCGGGGACCCCATCCCCCGGGGCCGGCCTTTGTTTTTTATTTAAAAAAAATATATATATATTTATAGAAACACCTAGGGCATGCTGAACAAACCGTATGTACCTATCACCATGACGATTTGCGTGATATTCATTAAAAGGCGACTATGCATACAATGAATCCACGTAGAATGTATTCACACCGCTAGTGAAGCTCTGACATGTCTGACAACCTACCGTGCCTAATCCCGGTGCCCCCGCTGGTGGGTACTCTCCAAGTAGACACCCTTGTCGTTTATTTATACAAACATGGGTACTATTGACGGGCACATTTAATACACATGCACACCAAGCCATTCAAAGGGAATTCGACAAAAATTCGACCAAACTATGCAAGAAACCCCCTCACGGTTAATAAAACACACATCCACAGCCGGATGTGTAATACTTTTTATTTTACTCTCTGGAAAGGAAACAAACCTCACTTGAGAGTCACAGCGTGCTCCTGGCTGAGCCCAATGCTGTGTTACACCCACCAGTGCCCGCCGAGTGCCACACACCTCTGTGTTGTATTCCACCAGCTAGTGCGAATGCTATGACACTCTTGAGCCCATGTGCACTGTAACACCACCCCGTGAATATGTCATGCCACACTTGTCTTCGCACGGGTTATATTGCCCCATCTAACATGCCTTCCTCGATCCCTATGTTATAATGCACAGCGCTATGCCATACATATTACAATCTGGGATCCATATCTTTGTCACAGTGCATATTCAATGTTACACTACCCAGCACATATTTTATATTACAACTTTAGAGACTACTTAGGTTACACAACACTGCCCTGTGCATATTACACTGCAAGGCGCATATCACAGAGCAAGCGCTAGTGCCTGTGCTATCTCGCGCTGTCCAATGAATCTGTCATTGCTCACAATGGAATGCATATTATATTTCACGCCCCGGTTCATCTTATATCACACTTTTTGGTGCATAATTTATACCATATACTATATCTAGTTTTCATTTTCAATCATGCTCTCAGGACTATGTTCTATATAACACTGCTTCCACCTACCCTTTTCACAGGCATTACATTTTGCGATGGGGGGTGGAGGGTCAGGGGATGTTTCTGCCAAGTGAGCCCGGAGTCACAGTCCCAAACGTCCTCTTTTTCCTGATTAAAAGTGAGATTATGCTGCATACTTGTTCATATTTTAAGTAGTTCGCACAGACACACATTTTAAAAACAATAAAGTTCCTAATACCCACCTTCTATGAACAGTTAGCTTGCTGCCCCATCCACCTCCTCCCTATCCTCTGTTGTCTGAATCCATGGACTAGCCTCCTCCCTCCTGCCATGCATGGTCTGATGTGCTGCCACTGCCCTGCATTTAGCATGATGTACCAGTCCACTCATCCTGCCCTCCATTGCCCAATTCTATGGCCCATCATTGACCTCCTGCTTAGCCTCTGTGCTTTGCTTGCTGCCCCTATTCTCCTTCCCCCTGCCCTCCGATGTCTTTGTGCATGCCCCTGCTCCATCCTTTTTGACCACCATGTTCCATGGACCTGCCACTCCTATCTACTCTGAGTGTTCTGTTGAGCTGCCACTCCCCTACCACCTGCTTAGCATTGTCAGATGACTGTAACCTGTCCCTGCCACCGCCACCCTGCCTGTCCACATGCCATGCCCCTATCCCCTTCCTCCTGTCCTCCATGGTCCCTTTTACTGCCACACCCTTCTGCCCTCCCTGGTCTGTTGTGCTGCAACTGCTCCTCCTGCCTGCCCCGTGCGGTCTGTTGTGAGGCCCCTTTCCCTGAACTCTCTTGTCTGTGCCCAGGTCCTGACCCTCCTTTCTATCCTCCATGGTAATTTGTGCATGCCCCTGCACCCTCCTTCTTGCCCATCATAGCCATTGTGCTGCCACTAACCCTCCCGCTTGCCATGCATGGTCTTCTGTGCTGCCATGGCCCCTCCCACCTTCCCTGTGTGGTCAGCTAGCTGCTCCTGACCCCTCCCACCTTCCCTCCATGGTCTGTGTGTATGCCATCATAGTCTCACTGTTGCTCTCCATGGTGTGTCTTGTTTCTAGTGCCCATCCTGCCTGACCTCCATGGTCATCTTGCTGCTCCTGCCCTGCCCCCTTGCCCCCAGCCCTCTGTTTTCATGTGCAGACCCCTATTCCCTCCCTCCTGGCTTGTCGGTTCCATTGTAATGCCCCTGATCCATCCCTCCTGCCCTTTATGGTCTGTTATGCTGCAACTTTCTCTCCTGTCTGTCCATTATGGTCAGCTAGCTACCATTGCCTATTTCCCCTCTGTTGTCTGTTGTCCATGTGCATGGTCCTGTCCCCTCCCTATTGCTTTCTATGGATTGTTGTGCTGCACTCCTGTCCCGCATGCCCTGTGTGGTGTATTGTGCTGCTGCAAACCCTGATGCCTGCCCTGTAGGGTCAGTTTGGTGCACCTCTCAATGTCCCTCCTGTCCTCTGTTATCCGAGTCCATGTCCCTACCCCAATTCCTCCTGCCTACCATGATCCAATGTACCATACTTGCGAACATTTTGAACTTGGTAAGAGGGAGATTTTGAAATAAAACTGGGGTATTGATTTTCCCCTTTGAGTTACATTGAAAAAGAGAAGATTGTAGACAGGAAACAGATCAAGTAAAGCCCATTTGAGCTTAAAAACATTGGACGTTTCCTGGCTGAAACGGGTCTGTTGGCATGTATGGTTGTATGACTACTGCCTCTTCCTTCTGCCCACAATGGTCTATTATATTGCCACAGCCTCTCTTGCCAGTCCTGTATTGTTGGTTTGTTGCCCCTGCCCCCCTTTCCACTGCCCTCCATAGTCTGTTGTGCTGCCACTGCCCTTCCTGTCTGCCTAGTGTGGTCAAATTGTTGCCTCTGCACTCTCCTACCTGCCTACAATTTTCAGAGTCCATGCCCCTGGCCTCTGCCTCTCAACAGTATCCCAATGAACAACTAGATTGCTAACATTCTATATTGATTACAAAAGTGTGGAATGCCTGACGTCATCTTGATGTAATCAAAACTGTAATGCCTAGAGCATTTCCTTTAGAAATTACATACATGAGAGGGTCTTATTTACATCAAAATTATGGTTAGTGCGCTAAAAAACTAAAATGAGGACATATTTTCTGAGTTTTCAAATAGCGACAAAGAACTTTTAAATTATTTGTAATCTTAGTTTTTTTATCCAGTTGACCACTTGATTAAATGTTGCATCCAAGGGGAGAGGGTGTGGTGTTACTTCCAGAGCTGCAGACTTTGCAACTGGGGAACCAGGTTGGAGTTTCTGCTTCAGCTCAACATTCTGTGATTCTGGTCAAATCACTTAATCTCCCCATGTTTACAACCAAAATGAATTTGATCTTGTGTGATGTAACCAATGTTCATGTAAAGCACTCCAATACCTGACAAGTCTGCACTATATAAAACTGCAAATACACAAAAAATAAGTGTTTTGCACACTTCTGTCATTGGGCTACATTTGGGCTACATCTGGGTGATATTTGGGCTACATTTGGGCTCTTTTGTCTCTGGTGGCCATTTTAGGAGATTTATTTGTTATGAAGTTTCCTAATTTCCTCATTTACTGCAGTCTCCTCAGTAGGAAATGCTTTCAGTTTTTTACTTTGATTCCATCAAGAAGGTATTCAGATATGTCACACATTTGCCATGAATTCTGAATGTTAGTACTCTAGTTGCTCATTAGATCACTGTAGTAAAGCTACTGCTCACCACGGAAGTCTGCTGCTAGTATTAGAAGTGCATGTTTCAGTCTGCATATCAGAATTTTTTAATGAAATAGAAGAGGATTTGAGAAGTCACTCAAAATGTGCCCTAATTTTTCTTTCTTCAGCACTAATCATAATTTCTATGGCAAAATGAACCCCCTCATTGTGTTCCTTTTTAAATTAAATGTTTTAAGTGTTACCAGTTTATTCCAATCAAGATGGCTTCAGGTGAGCCATACTTTTGTCATAAGTAAGACAGTAAGCGCTCTAGTTGTTCTTAAGAACACTCTGGGACATTCTGTCATTGGGCTATACTTGGGCTACATCTGGGTGATATTTGGGCTACATTTGGGCTCTTTTGTCTCTGGTGGCCATCTTGGGAGATTTATTTGTTATGAAGTTTCCTAATTTCCTCATTTACTGCAGTCTCCTCAGTAGGAAATACTTTCAGTTTTTTACTTTGATTCCATCAAGAAGGCATTCAGATGTGTCACACATTTTCCATAAATTCTGAATGTTAGCACTCTAGTTGCTCATTAGATCACTGTAGTAAAGCTACTGCTCACCAGGCAAGTCTGCTGCTGGTATTCAAAGTGCATGTTTCAGTCTGCATGTCAGAATGTTTTTATGAAATAAAAGAGGATTTCAGAAGTCAAAATGTGCCCTAGTTTTTTTTCTGCAGCACTAATCATAATTTATATGGCAAAATGAACCCCCTCATTTTGTTCCTTTGTAAATTAAATGTTTTAAGTGTTACCACTTTATTCCAATCAAGATGGCTTCAGGTGTGCCATACTTTTGTCATAAGTAAGACTGTTAGCGCTCTAGTTGTTCTTTAGAGCACTCTGGGAAGCTGCAGTAGAACACAAAGGAATCAACTGACAGTCTCTGCCCTTGTTGGATGTACATGTTTTACTGAGAATGTCAGACTTCATTCTTACATGACTGAGAAAGATAATGTGAATTTACAGAAAATATGCTCTCAGTTTAGCTTATAGATCACCTTCCAAACCTCTGTGGGAAAAGTATGAGAAAATAGTTTTCTCTCAAACATGGTTCGTGATATCAAGCAGAAGGCTTTTTCACATGGTAAAATCACCTTAGAACACACCACAATTCCTAAAATGAATATGGTACCATCAACAAATGATTTATAATGTAACTAAAGTCTTAAAACCTTCTATTAACTGCAATGCTTTTTAATGAGGTGCTATCATGTATATTGGTCCCAAGATGGCTGCCAACACTTCTTGGATGAAGTACTGACAGCCAATCAGATCTCACGATGAGATGTGTGGCTAGACTCCGCCCAGATATGTATGTGATTTTACTTTTGATTTTCTCAGGAACTACTGAACAGATTGACACCATATATGCAAAAGGCACATGCCTGACCTGAGGACTACCTCTTTGCCAAATTTCAAGTAATTCTGTTCAGCCGTTCGGGCTGTACCTTGGACTAAAGGTCCCTATGGAAAATAGCATGGGGAAAACGCGTTTTGGGACCCCCTTTTTTCTCAGTCCCCGCTTGACGAATCCCCCCGAGACTTTCAGGGTAGGAGCGGAGCGGAGCGGAGCGCACCACCTATTTTGAAATTTTCGCGAGGATTCGTCAACCGGCGCCAAAGTTATTCCAAATAGAATGTTGCGGATTTCCTATGGAAACACGGTCCTAACTATAACTATCTACTGGCGACCGCCAGTAGATAATATATATATATAATATGTCTATCTATATATAATATCTGTTTTGCATAATTTATGCCGCACTCTAACTCTGAAAGGGTTTTGTTTTGACTTATACTGGTCGCTCCCTTGTGTCTAGACCAAGGTAAAACTCTCTGAAGAGCTGTAATGAGAGTGAAACACATTGCAAGGGCTGCTTTTATTCATTCCAGGTTGGCTTGGATGGTATTTTACCAATCCAGGGCTAGAAATACTATGCCTGGAGGGGTAAAACACTTTTTTCATTTTGCAGCACTGCTTGGATGGCACTGTGCTAATCCTATACTTAAAGATTTTTTTGAGAAATGGCTAAAGACTTTGTCCTTTTCTAGCTGGGTGTGGATAGCACTGTGCGAATCCTGAGCTTATAAATGTTGCTAGAAAAACAGACATTTGAGGTGAGCAGATTTAGAGTGTCACTGGTGTTGTAGGGTGTTCTATTCAGGAGCTGCTCAACACCTAAACATGGAAACAACCTGGAGTTCTCTGCTTATTTTTTGCATAATTTATGCAGCACTCAACTGTGAGGTAACAGGGACGTTGTAGTTTGGTTTTACATAGTAAGTTGTACACTGCAGGTTTAAGTTGCATAATACGTTTTGCTCGAAGACACATGATCATAGGGTGGTTTCAACTAGTTTTAATATGTATTTTTGAGATGATGTTGGGGTAGAATAAGTTTAAGTGGGGGATATATATGTGGGGGAATTTTAGATTAGTTTGTCACTTGAAGTAGAAGTGGGTATACTCCTTAAAGAATTTGTGAGTTACACTGAGTGTTAATCTAAAGTGACTGACATATGTATATTTTCACATCATAGATACCCCTGACGAAGGTTGTTACCGAAATGCATTGGGTGTGATGGAATTCTTGCATAATTTGGAGGACTCGAAATTCAAATAAATGCTTATGTTTAGGCCTGGATGGGCAATCATGAAGCAGTTACAAGCACAAGTTTGAAACGAATTTTGGGGCTTTGGCGTGACAATGAGATTTGGTTAAAACTTGGAAATAAAATGAAAAAAACCTGCAAAGCGCGGGCCTACATTCTTTACGAATTCAAGCACTTGTGTGAAACGGAACAGCACACATTCGAGTGTATGCACGCTAAACCGGATAAAAAGTGAAAAGGAACCAAGAGTACAAAAAGAGGGTGTTCTTCAGGATTATACTTGCCACGTTGTAGTTTGGCTCAGATTTCACTCGTACAAAACCAGCAAAATGTTGCTGTTATAGTTACCTGAGCTAACTATAACTTCTGCCACCACAATGCACTGCTTATGACATTAGACATAGTATGACTAATTACTAGTACAGAAAAAATAGCAATGTAACATACGCTGTAGCTTAGTATATATCTTTAGATCTTATACACAAGGGTTCAGCACTATATAATGTACATTTGTTTGTCAAAGTTCAAGATTCACACCAAAAAATGAATTATCCCAAGTCTTCATTTCTTGAAAAAAATGTTTTCTTCTTTATTTTTCTTTAAAATGTTTTCTTTATTTTCAAGAGGTCAAGAGATCATAGCCAACGCGTTTCGTCTCACATCGAGACTTCTTCAGGGCTATTCAAAATACAATACAAAAAATATATATTACAAAAACAAATTTTAACATCCTTCACATACAAAGACAAATACAACACATTTAAGATCACAAATAATACATATTTCTAGTGCGAGGGTCATAATTTGATAGTTACACTTTGAATCATAAGTTATCTTAAACATCATCTAATGTGTTACCAGAAACAGAAACAGATAAAAAATATATTATTCTTGAAAATCTCTTGCACTTGTACAGCACTAATATACTGAGTGGGTAAATTATTTCACCATGGGATAACATTCTCATTACAAAAAAATTTTAAAGAACCTTTCTTTGATCAAGGTCTCTTGGGTTTTCTGCTTTTCCTATAGAAACAATGAATGAATATCAATTTCCTTCTTGATTATTATTCTGTTATAGGCTCTCCGAGATTAATGTTCTTTTGAAATCAAGATAATATTGTCAAGAATTCCTGTCATGCGAGGGGAGGAAAACGGTAACCAGCGAAAACGGACTACATCTCCCAGGATGCTTAGCGGTTGAGAGGTTATGTAAACAGGAGAGCTGTTACATAACTCAAGGAAAACACGCCCTTATGTAAACAGGAGAGCTGTTACATAACTCAAGGAAAACACGCCCATATGTAAACAGGAGAGCTGTTACATAACTCAAGGAAAACACGCCCTTATGTAAACAGGAGAGCTGTTACATAACTCAAGGAAAACACGCCCTATAAAGGGAGGAACCGGGAGGTACAACGCTGTCGGATATTGTGTTTACACCGATGTACCTGCTTAGTGAAGAGCAGTGTTCCGGAGTGGTGCTCCAGTAAGGCAAGAACGGAGGTGGGTCGAGTCGTTACTCCCTGGGCCGTGTCTTGCCCCATCGTCACCTGTGAAGGACCCGGAAGCTCTACCGGATAACAATTGAGCTTCGCTTTTTGACTCGGCTGAGTCAAAGCGCAGTGGCGCTTTTGCTGGTTGGAGTCGTAACTCCCAGCCCGACCAGAGATACAGGGACTGCCAGCTGTAACGCACACCAGGAGGTGTTTGCCGCGTTACAGACTCGGAAGTCCACGGGATCGATCGAGCGGCTGCTCTCGGTTCAGTCTTCTTTGCTTGTGATTGGGGTATCGGTGACGCATCACCAGGAGGTGACTCCGCGTCCCGGTGCAGTCTGAGGAAGAGGTTGAGCGGCTGCTCCCTTCAGGTAGAGACCCCGGCTGGGTGTTTCCCTGACTCCTCGATTCTCCCCAACACTCTTCGTGCCCCTCACAGCCTACCGATTGGCATTGTCGGCCATTTCATTTCTGCCCTCTGTTGGCATACGCCGGGATCGGCGTATATGCAGAGGACGGTTAGGACCATCCGTGCTGTGGGCTGGTAACGTACTTAGCCTGGAGGATTCCAGTGACTATAACCTTTGTTTATTCCTTGTATTAGTTTTGCCTTCATTAAAATAACTAAACCTTCACAAGTGGTTGCGTTCTCATTTTCGTGTCTGTTAAACGATCCTGAGACGTTCAGGGCGTTACAAAATATCCGACCTTAATAACACTAACTGTCTCCCGGTCGATAACAGACATGGCAACACTTGATGATGTGCTGGCTGCTTTAGCGACCGTGCAAAATGAATTGGCTGCCTCCAGGCAAGAAACAGCCGATGTAAAAGCCAGACTGGATGCTATCCAATTGGACCCGCTCATGCCCAGCACCTCCCTCACGAACCAGACCCCTGCGGTAGTAGTGGAAATGCCGGTAGCCGTCCCCTTGGCAACACCAGAGAGGTACAGTGGGGATCCTAACACAGTGCAGGTATTCCTCACACAAGTGGCGCTACATTTATCGTGCAAACCAAGGGCGTTCCCCACGAGTCAGGCTCGTGTGGCTTTCCTTATATCCTATTTGGCTGGAAATGCGGCACAATGGGCCGTACCTCTGGTGAGCAGGGACGACCCCATCTTATGTGATTGGGGTGCTTTTCGCGAGGAATTCCTGAAGGTCTTCGACAGAAGGGCTGACTCGTACACGGCGGACCGTGAAATGCTTGAGTTGAGACAGGGATCCAACGACCTGGTGCAGTATCTCAACGCGTTCCGAAGGCTGGTTGCGGAAACCAAGTGGCCTGTTGCTAAACAGACGGCGCTCTTCCATCACGGGCTGTGCGATGAGCTCAAGGACGCCGTGGCTCATATTGACCCACAACCCAAGACATGTGAGGGCCTTATCAACCTGGTATTACGGCTGGAACATAGGCTAAGTGAAAGAAAGGGGGATCATGGGAGAAAAGGAAAATCCCTTCCATCCTATGTGACAGTGGGAAGTCCTGAAACTGCCACCGCATCCAAGGGAGAACCCATGGACATCGGCGCAATACGAGCGAGCCTCACAGCCACGGAGAAAGAGTCACGCCGTAAACAAGGATTGTGCCTATATTGTGGCAAAAAAGGCCACTACGTACGTGAATGCCCTGCCAAACCGAAGACGTCACGTTATCGGGCCAACCGGTCGGTAACAGCCGTGGTGGACAAACCGGCGGAAAACTAGAGGACTCCCAGACCAAAGAAGGGGCATCTCGGAGTCACTCATCCATCCCTTCACTTTCCAACTCGGTCACTAAGGGACAACGACACCTGTTTCTCACGGTGCACGTGGGAGTGCATGACCAGTGGATACCCGTTGTGGCCATGGTGGATTCAGGGGCCACTGGCATGTTTATGGACCACAACGAGGCATGCAGGCTAGGGCTAGTGCTTCTTCCCAAAGCTGTACCCGAAGACGTCTATGCTGTAGACGGAAGGCGATTGGTGACGGGGCCCATCGGGCAGCACAGGGGGGTCCTTCCGATGAGATGTGGGAGGAACCATTTGGAACAAATCGATTTTAACATCATCCGAGCGCCCCAATATGGCGTCATATTGGGATTGCCGTGGCTACAGAAACACAACCCCTCTGTGGATTGGCCAACACATCGCATCGAACTGACGTCACCGTATTGCATCCTGCATTGTGGAATAAGAACGGAATCCCTTGACGCAGATGAGAGCGGGAGTCAGACGGTGGCTACAGCGGCAGAAAAAGATGTGGCTCTCCCCCAGGCTTATCACAGTTTTGAGGATGTATTTGATGAGGTGAAGGCGGAAGTGCTACCACCACATAGACAGTTTGACTGCCAGATCGACCTGGTGCCAGGGGCCAGCGTTCCCAGCGGCAGGCTGTATGCCCAGACGGAGCCTGAAAACGTGCATCTCCGGGGGTACCTGGATAAACTCCTCAAGCTAGGATTCATCCGCCCGTCCAAGTCTCCGGCCGCCTCGCCACTCTTCTTCATCCCGAAGGCTAATGGGGAGCTGAGAGCCTGTGTGGACTTTAGGGCATTGAATGCGATAACCGTAAAGAATCGGTACCCCTTGCCTCTCATCAGTGTACTTCTGGAACAGGTCAAGAAAGCTCGTATCTACACCAAGTTGGATTTGAAAGGGGCATACCATCTGGTGCGCATGAGGGACGGAGACGAGTGGAAGACCGCCTTTAAGACCAGGTTCGGCCTTTTTGAGTACCTCGTCATGCCGTTCGGTCTGTGCAACGCCCCGGCAGCCTTTCAGTACTTTTTGAATGAGGTGTTCAGAGAGGAGTTGGATATCTACGTGGTCGTATATATCGACGACATCCTCATCTATTCGTCCAGTGTGGAGGAGCACGTAAACCACGTCAAAGCTGTGCTCCAAAAGCTGAGGGAAAACATGCTGTTTTGTAAACTCAGCAAGTGTGACTTCCACGTCACATCCGTGGAATTCCTCGGAGTGATGCTGAGTCCAGAGGGACAGGAGATGGCAGAACGAAAGATCAAGGCGGTGAAAGAATGGCCGGTGCCCCAAAGCGTGAAGGACGTCCAAAGTTTCATTGGCTTCGCCAACTTTTACAGGCGGTTTATAGATGGATTTTCAGGATTGGTGGCCCCAATCACACAGCTACTGAGGAAGTCCAAGGAGTTTGTCTGGTCCCCTGAAGCGAACACAGCCTTTGAGGCCCTGAAAAGCGCCTTTGGTAAGGCGCCGGTGTTGGCTCACCCCGATCCGGATCTCCCCTACGTGGTGGAAGCGGACGCATCGGATGTGGCGCTGGGGGCTATCTTGTCCCAACGCAACCACGACACAGGGGTGCTTCATCCCGTTGCGTACATGTCCCGCAAACTCAACGACGCCGAACGCAACTACCATATTGCGGAGAAGGAGCTTCTCGCAATCAAGGACGCCTTCACCGAATGGAGGCATTGGTTGATGGGGGCAAGACATGTGGTATCGGTGTACACGGACCATCGGAACCTACAGTTCATGACGGCCACAAGACACCTTTCTCCCAGACAGCTGCGGTGGATGATCTTCTTTGCGGGGTTCAACTTCCGCATCACATATCGGCCGGGGACGGAAAACCAGAAGGCGGACGCCCTGTCCCGTCAATCTGCAGTTAAGGAACCATTGCCTGCGACCGAGCATTCCATCATTTCCCTGAGGATGGTATTGGGGGTTATCCAACCGGATACTTTCCTGAGGGGAATAAAGAGAGGGATCAGGTCATTCGCATGGCGGAGGTGGCTCCTCAGTCACAGAGAATGGCAGCTGAAGGACGGGATACCCCTGAAGGGCAGGTGCCTATTGATACCCACGCCTAGGCTAAGGAAACAAGCATTCATCTGGTGCCATGACTCTCCATGCGCAGGTCATTTGGGCTTTGAAAAAACGGTGGCTAGCATGGGACGGCATTTCTGGTGGCCAACCATGAGAGTGGATGTCAGGAGGTGGGGACAGGAGTGTCATACGTGTGCTACCATGAAGGCCGACCATGGCCGAACCCAAGGGCTCTTACATCCACTTCCGACCCCGGATAGACCATGGGATAGCATATCACTGGACTTCGTGGTGGGCCTACCGGTAGACCAGGGGATGACGGCAATACTGGTGGTGGTGGATTACTTGACGAAAATGGGGCACTTCATCCCCTGCAAGAGAGTCCCTACGGCCGGGGAATTGGCGTCACTACTCCTAAAGAATGTGGTACGACTGCATGGATTACCTGGGGTGATCGTGTCGGACCGGGGGTCGCAGTTTACTGCGCAATTCTGGAAGACTTGGTGCACTGCGCTGCATGTTAAGACCGCCCTGTCCACCAGCTACCACCCTCAAACCGACGGCCAAACCGAGCGCCTGAACCAAACGCTCAAACAGTATCTGCGATGTTTTGTGGACCAGGGCAGGGAAGAATGGGTCGACTTGCTATGGGTTGCAGAGATAGCCTATAACAACGCCACTCACAGCTCCACACAGTCATCTCCGTTCTATAGCAACTATGGCCAACATCCCAGGTTCTTGCCATTTCTACATCCGTTCAGAGAGGACAGGATTCCCGCCACAGCGGACAGGGTGGCACACATAAAAGACACGTTGATGCGCTCAAGGGCTGTCCTAATAGAGGCCAAGAGAAGATACAAGGCTGCGGCAGACAGGAAGAGAAGGCCCGGGCCACTGTACCGCACTGGAGACTACGTCTGGATATCCACAAGAAACATGAGGTTTCGAAAGAACAGTGTGTTCCATCCCAAGTACATGGGCCCCTATCGAATTACCAAGTGTATGGGTCCCGTGAACGTGAAGGTGTGCTTGCCCCAGTCATTGCGGATACACCCTGTCTTTCATGTATCATTGCTCAAACCAGCACCCTCCAAGCCGTCTGGGACACCTAGGCCGGTATGCGTGGAGTCGGAGGTGGAGTATGAAGTGTCGGGCATACGGGCGTCCAAATGGCGCAGGGGGAAGCTGTGGTACCTGGTTGCATGGAAAGGCTATGGCCCGGAGGAGCAGTCATGGGAACCGGCTGAAGGGGTTCATGCTCCGCGCTTGGTCTCCTTGTTCCATCGGCGTTTTCCTGCCAGCGCTGGACCCGTGGGGAGCCGCTGAGAGGGAGGATGTACTGTCAAGAATTCCTGTCATGCGAGGGGAGGAAAACGGTAACCAGCGAAAACGGACTACATCTCCCAGGATGCTTAGCGGTTGAGAGGTTATGTAAACAGGAGAGCTGTTACATAACTCAAGGAAAACACGCCCTTATGTAAACAGGAGAGCTGTTACATAACTCAAGGAAAACACGCCCTTATGTAAACAGGAGAGCTGTTACATAACTCAAGGAAAACACGCCCATATGTAAACAGGAGAGCTGTTACATAACTCAAGGAAAACACGCCCTTATGTAAACAGGAGAGCTGTTACATAACTCAAGGAAAACACGCCCTATAAAGGGAGGAACCGGGAGGTACAACGCTGTCGGATATTGTGTTTACACCGACGTACCTGCTTAGTGAAGAGCAGTGTTCCGGAGTGGTGCTCCAGTAAGGCAAGAACGGAGGTGGGTCGAGTCGTTACTCCCTGAGCCGTGTCTTGCCCCATCGTCACCTGTGAAGGACCCGGAAGCTCTACCGGATAACCATTGAGCTTCGCTTTTTGACTCGGCTGAGTCAAAGCGCAGTGGCGCTTTTGCTGGTTGGAGTCGTAACTCCCAGCCCGACCAGAGATACAGGGACTGCCAGCTGTAATGCACACCAGGAGGTGTTTGCCGCGTTACAGACTCGGAAGTCCACGGGATCGATCGAGCGGCTGCTCTCGGTTCAGTCTTCTTTGCTTGTGATTGGGGTATCGGTGACGCATCACCAGGAGGTGACTCCGCGTCCCGGTGCAGTCTGAGGAAGAGGTTGAGCGGCTGCTCCCTTCAGGTAGAGACCCCGGCTGGGTGTTTCCCTGACTCCTCGATTCTCCCCAACACTCTTCGTGCCCCTCACAGCCTACCGATTGGCATTGTCGGCCATTTCATTTCTGCCCTCTGTTGGCATACGCCGGGATCGGCGTATATGCACAGGACGGTTAGGACCATCCGTGCTGTGGGCTGGTAACGTACTTAGCCTGGAGGATTCCAGTGATTATAACCTTTGTTTATTCCTTGTATTAGTTTTGCCTTCATTAAAATAACTAAACCTTCACAAGTGGTTGCGTTCTCATTTTCGTGTCTGTTAAACGATCCTGAGACGTTCAGGGCGTTACAAATATATAACATTTTATTGACATGACATTATATTTAAATAGATATTAGAAATGGTTGATGGTTGCTTGTGTCTCTAATATGTACATAAATATTAGATATGAGTTTTTTATTCGATTATATATATTGATCATTTTAGACACTGTGTACCACATAGAGGCTCTGGAATTCTGGAGAAGTCTAGACAATTTGAAACACTTAGGATTTGATGAGATCACGCAATATTTTACTGTCAAGGTATGCCATTAACCATATATATATATTTTATCTGTTTCTGTTTCTGGTAACACATTAGATGATGTTTAAGATAACTTATGATTCAAAGTGTAACTATCAAATTATGACCCTCGCACTAGAAATATGTATTATTTGTGATCTTAAATGTGTTGTATTTGTCTTTGTATGTGAAGGATGTTAAAATTTGTTTTTGTAATATATATTTTTTGTATTGTATTTTGAATAGCCCTGAAGAAGTCTCGATGTGAGACGAAACGCGTTGGCTATGATCTCTTGACCTCTTGAAAATAAAGAAAACATTTTAAAGAAAAATAAAGAAGAAAACATTTTTTTCAAGAAATGAAGACTTGGGATAATTCATTTTTTGGTGTGAATCTTGAACTTTGACAAACAAATGTACATTATATAGTGCTGAACCCTTGTGTATTTGATGTAAAGTAGGACTTGTTCCTAAATAAGGAGTATAGAGGGGAGTACTCCTTGGTTCTTTGCGCTATCGTGTGGACCTAAAGACACTCGTCATCTGTTGGGTGCGGATTCTTATAGCCTCTACCCTCTTTCTTTGTGTTGTCATATCTTTAGATCTTGTTATGCACCCCAATACACCCAATGTAGGCCTAAGTAGTTGCACGACCTTTCACCTACATTTGTCCTACCTTGCTCTACATATTGGCTCTGGTGCTGAACTTTTACCTAGTTACGTGATGAATAAATGTCATGTGGTTTTCTTCGATAACTAGCCTCATTTATAATGCATGAGGATTCTTAGTATCACAGCAGGATTACCATCTTCTGCATAATAACTCTACAAAAGTCACCACTATCATCATCCTTGGCCGACTGGCCCACAGTACCACATCTAGGAAGAACATCTGAGAGTACCTTTAGGGTATATAAGTACCACATCGTTGCTGGGCAAACCAGAGAAGCTTCCACGCTGACACAAAACGCTGAAGTCCCTGCACGGAGACACTCCAGCACGCAGTGGTCTGACATCCCTCGCGCGGTGTCCAACTTGAGACCAAGACAGGGTCCTTTGTTCTCTCCCATCAGCTTATGGGGTTGGCTCTTTCCTAGGGGAATTCTTGGCTTTACACCTGAATACATGCTAGGTACACTTAGTTTGGGTTTGCATCTAAGGAGTACACATGATTAGTGCCATGTATCCATATGCCTGCATATATTCACCGTTTTAGCACCATGGTAGAATTTTTCCTTTTATTTACTTTGTTGGGACATTGGTGGTCAGCGGTGAGGATCCTGGACTTGCATTTGTGATTTACATACAGTGATTAGTGTACACTGCTAGTGAGTGCAGACACAACCACATACATTTTAGTAGAATTTTTCCTTGGAATTGAGTCCCAAACAAGTATGTTCTCAACTTCTTCAGTGCCCAGACCACAGCAAATGCCTCATGCTCAATTGCACTCCACCTCTGTTCCAGTGGAAGTAACCTCCTACTCTGTCTGCACAATGAATTCCCTTGAGAAGTTGGGTGCCTGAAGCAAGGGCGCCCTGCACATACCCATTGACAAACCTCCTGTAATACCCTGTGAGCACTAAAAAGGCTCTCACCTCTGTCTGGGTCTTGGGGGGATTCCAAGCCAGAATGGTATCAATCTTTGGCTGTAGGGGCGCCACCTGGCCGCTCCCCACCTGGTGTCCAAAGTACACCACGGGACCCTGCTCGATCTGGCACTTACTTGCCTTGATCGTGAGGCCTGCCCTCCACAGCGCCTTCAACACTTCCCAGAGGTGGTGTAGATGTTCCTCCCAAGTGGCACTGAACACTGCAATGTCATCCATGTATCTATATGCCTGTATATTCAGTGTTTTAGCACCATGGTAAAACGCTACCTTTTATTTACTCTGTTGGTGCTCGTAATCTTATACATCTGTTATTGTCTAATGGGTATTGCTGCACATGTATTTTATAATAGAATGACGCTGGTTCAATAAATGCTTATTGAAAATGTCCCCACCTTTTATTCTGTGTCTCTCTCTGAGACAAAGTGAGCACGAGTGACTGATTGAAAATTACTGTACTGTTTCCATGATCCCTGAGCGTCAGAGTTGTCATGTTCGATAGTTTGCCAGAAACTATTTGCTCCATGGTAAGGTTGTGGGCTTATAGTGTCAGTGTGAGCTAGATGGTCTACGGACTAACATATCCTCTGGGGGTGTCTGGAATCAGTCTGGATACCAATCCCTTAGTTTATGTTGTCTAAACGTGCAGATCCTATATAGATTTGTAGGAACTGCAAAACAGTCTCTGAAATGTTTACAAAACACTTACACTCACAGGATGATGTCACCAGTGATGTCATTAATGATGTAATCATTGATGTCACTGACCATGTCATGAGTGATGTAATATGTGAGGGCATAAGCAGTGCATTGTGGGCTATAAGTTGTAGTTAGATCAGTTAACTGCTATAATGTCCCTATAACCTTTGGCTTTTTCAGTGAATTTGTAAGGTTTTAAAAAAAATCGATTTCCTCACTATGACGTACCTGTAACCTTCTTTTTTTAAGTGACTTTTTAAGGTTTTTTACATTTATTTCCTAACTTTAACCTGTAACCTTTTAGAATGAGTGTATTACTGAGTGTTTGAGTGTCTAAGTGGGTGTGTGCCTGCCTGAGTGGGCCTGGGAGTGGCCGAATAAGTGTCTCACTGGATACGTAAGTGGGTGCATGAGTGTCTGAGTGGGTATGTGAGTGGGTGTGTGAGTGTCTGAGTGGGTGCATGAGAATATGTGGGGCTTTTTGACTGGTTGCGAGAGTATCTGAGTTAGTTTGTGAGTCCCCTAATGAGAGCGTGAGTCAGACTGTGAGAGAGTATGCTTACTTCAAAGGCCAAAAAGGGTATAAGTATTGGACCTCTAACCTTAGACTTGTAAAACACTTCTGGATCAAGAGGAGACTCTGCCAAAAGGAAGAGCTGGAGTGCTATCAGGAGGAGTACTGCCCCTTTGTTGTGTTGCTTCGCTGAGTTGGCCTTTAGTGGCTGCTTCTGTCTTGGAGAGAATAAAGACTGGACTTTGCTTTGGTATCCTGCTTAAAAAGATTCTCCAAGGACCTTTGTGTGCTTGTCTCCTAATATGATGTCTTAGGGCTAGCAAAGACTTTATCTGCAACATCCCTGAACTCCACTGCTGGGAGCTCTGACCTGCCAAGTGGTACCAATTCCAGTTCTGGGCCATTGGAGGTGGTGCTGCTGCTTCTGGTCTTAAAAATCCATGCATCACCCTTCCAGTATTATATTTCCAGCTGCAAGCTTGCCATGCAGTTGAAAAACCAATGCATTGCCGTGGTGTGGCTGACAAATCAATGCAGTGCCTGTTTGTAGCCTGAGGAAACGCTGCAGCCCATATCCAGAGCACCGAGTCTCGAACTTCAGACCCTGCTGTGATGCTAATGGAATCGACGCATCATATGTCTGCTGGATCAGAAATTGACACCCCAACTGTTTTGCCAGCGCATCAACCCCCAGTGCCTGGATTTTCTAAGTTTCACCCTGCCGAAAGGAGTCACCTTTGGAGATCGATGCATCGCTCCTCCTTGCAGTCCGGAATCAACACAACACTTCTCCTGCACGCAGCAGAACTGACTCATGCATTCCCCAAGGACTCAAGAACTGACGCATTGCTGTGTTTTTTGCTAATTTGCAGCTCTTTTTCGTCTTCAATTTTGATGCATCAAAGGTTGTTTGTGCTAAAATCACCGCATCCATTGAGTTGTCTGGACACAATTGCTTAAAGCTTTTAAAAGTGATACTTTTAGTTATGTATGTTGGATTTTTGTTGTTTTGGTCTTGTTTGGTTTGGATAAAGATTGTTTATTCTTCTAAACTGGTGTGGTGTCCAATTGGAGTGTTTTCACTGTGTCACTCTGAGTGTTATGTACAAATTCTTTACACATTGTCTCTGAGATAAACCTGACTGCTGGTGGCAAGCTACCAAGAGAGTGCGCAGGGGTTAATTTGAGTGTGTAACTCCCTTACCCTGAGTAGAAGGAAGAGTCCTTACTTGGACAGGGTATATACCACTGACAACTAGAGACCCCTATTTCTAACACTACTAATATCTTGTTCTTAACAAAAACAAAGTGTGTTTCTTTCATCTTATGTACCATGTTGGAAAACACTATGAAAACTGTACTAAATGTGAATGCATCATTAGTCTATTGTAGTGGAATCAGAACTATAGTGTATGTGACTAGTTTTTTCTTCCCTATCACACACACACACACACACACATACACACACATATACACATTCACTCACTCACATGTACAGTTAGTCTAACAGCCCCTCACTGTCTCTAACTCAGACTCTTATAGACTCACACAGTCATACGAGTACTCACACTCCCAGTCATAGATCTACTAAGCCACTCACATGCCCACTTACCAATCTGTAGAAGCAATAATTCAGCCACTCTGAAAAGCTACAGATGACAAATACTGAACAAAATTTTTAAAACGTCTGAAATTCACTAAAAACAATAGTTACTAGCACCTTATAGTTAGGAAATAGAATTTTTAAAACCTTAAAAATTCACTTAAAAAAAAAAAAGGTTAAAGGGATATTCAAAACCAGTGAAATTCAGCAGTTATAATTATCTGAGCTAGCTATAAATTATGCCCCTGCAATGACCTAACATATTATGTAAATTGCGATCAGTGACATTACCGATGATATTACTGATGACATCTCAAGTGACATAATTGTTGACATCACTGATGTCTTCATCAACAGAACCACTTAACATCCACTCATACCCCCATACAACCTCTCATAAACCCATTCACATACTCACAGAATCACTCAGTTACTCATTGACAGACCCACTCACTCACCCTTACAACCAGGCACACAGCTTCCCACTAACCCATATAAGTACTCTTACGCCATCTCACTTACCCAAACAGCTAGTCACACACATGTGTTCAGCTAAATAGCTACTAACACAGCCCCTCACTCACCCATACAATCACTTGCACAATGACTCACACACCCACATAACCTATAACATACCTATTCACACATCCATAAAAGCACTCACTTGTCTGCTCACTTACACACCCATACAGCCATTCACACAGACAATCACTCTCCAAAAAAGCCACAAAAACACAAACTCACTTACCCAAACATCTACTCCAACAACCACTCACTCACCCACACAGTCACTTACACACAATCACTCACTGATGCAACAATTCAAACACCCATTCATTTACCCATACAGTCAGTCACACACCCACTCACCGGCCCATGCAGCCACTCACACAGACACTCACTTTCTCATATAGACACTGACACACCCAGTCACTCACCAATAAAGACACTCACACAGCAACTCACTCCCATACACCTACTCACACAGCCACTCACTCACCCACACAGCCACTCACTTACCCATACAGCCACTCACACACCCACTCACATATGGATATACACACAGTCCACAGCCATTCACACTATATGTGTTAGAAGTAGCATCACTCATTAGTTGTATACCTAGTACACTAATTTATGTTTTGTAGTAACTTAGTATATATGTTTAACACTCAAAGGCTTGTAGAAACCCTTATATTCACTGGATGGTGTCATCAGTGATGGCATTTGAGAAGTCTTCAGTGATGTCATTGACCATGTCATGAGCAATGTAATATGTGAGGGCATAGGTAGTGCATTGCCAGGGTGTAAGTTATAGTCAATCAATCAATCCTTTATTCGATATCTAAAAAATATCATAAAAGTACAAAAAAGACAGAAATGCCCACATTCAATTCAGTGCATATACAGATTAAAACATTTTCATTGAATACATTCAGCCCTTTTTAATCCAAACTAGCCTCTAGTGTTTCTTAAT
This sequence comes from Triturus cristatus, assembly GCF_964204655.1. NCBI lineage: Eukaryota > Metazoa > Chordata > Amphibia > Caudata > Salamandridae > Triturus > Triturus cristatus. The sequence continues at coordinate 379,275,847 of NC_140582.1, read as the reverse complement.
CTAAAAGCGTCCTTTAAAAAATTTGTTCTACATACAAGGGTCAATGGGTCCCCAGCCCTCTGTAGATATAATAAGGCAACCTTGACTTGTCTAAACTTGCCGTTTTTTAATATTCTTACTAGGAAACGACGCCTAGGGGAAGAATAAAAAGGGCATAATAAAACAAAGTGAAGGGTATCCTGCGGAGATTTATTATCGCAGCCGCAGGTACCCTTCTGCTCAACTGTGGCGGTAAAACCAGAAGGGTCCGCCAATAAATGATGTATAAGGTTGAGCCTAAAACGAGTAAATAGAAACCTATTTTGTGCATTATGCATAAGAGTAAGGTATGGTTCCATGCCATCTACTGTTTTTACCATACTGTAAGCGCAAACTGTGGGCTTCCTACCTTCGATGTAAGCTCTGCGCTCAACAACCTTTGCCAAGAGCAAACTCCTTATTCTCTTCTTGTCTTGGGGAATAATTGTGGTGGGGTTGGTGAAGAGATCCTTGCATCCTATTCCCTCCAGGGTGGTTTTTACATATTTGAGCCACGGGATACACATCCCCTTGTCCCTACTTATGCAGTCTCTGATAATTTGCCTGCTCAGATCTGCATCAGTGTTGGACCAGATCCTAAGCCAAGCCATAATGGGTCTGGCCTTGATCAAGTCCTTGATGTGTGTCCTCCCCAATTCAGAATGGATGATATGGGCCGGCGAGCTTTGAGGGGTTTTAAGTATCTTTCTCAGGAATTTATTCTCCTCGGTCTGTATTTGCCGAATCCCGGCAAAGCCCCAAACTTCTGCTCCATACATTACTTTGGAGCAGCAAATAGAGCCATACAGGTGCATAACCTGTTTTGGTGACCACCAACCCAGCCTTCAACCATAATTCATTATAGCCCCTGATGATGAGACCAATTTTGTGCTCTGTTCTTCAATTTAAAATATAAAAGCCCCTCAAATAAAAGACCTAAGTAAGAAAAGGTTTTCACTTGTTCTAATGTATGTGTGCCTATTCTATAGGTACATTTTTTGCAGGGTTTAATTCCTGCTAGCAAAACATAAGATTTAGATAAATTGGCTGACAGGTCTAGTGTGTCCATAAAATCAACAAAACCGTCTATTAGACACTGCAGACCTTTCGGTGTTCGTGCCAATAGGACCGCGTCATCGGCGTATAACAATACCGGGATTGAACGGAGGCCCACCCTTGGGGTATCTACATTCAGCTTACATAATGCCTGTTCCAATTCATTAATATACAGAGAGAACAGGAACGGGGCCAATATACAGCCCTGTCTCACACCACTGGTACAACAAAAAGGTGCAGTTGTATCTCCAGCCAGGTTAAAATGTACTTTGGCGGAAGTGTTCCAATGGAGTGCTCTCATGATGTTTACTAAGCCTGGGTCTACCCCTAATCTAATCATAAGGCCCCATAATTTTTCTCTGTTCACGCGATCGAATGCGTCCGAGAGATCCATAAACCCCAAATATACTGCTTGGTCGCTTGCTAGTGTGTATTTGGCCACTAATAAATAGAGATTCAGGCACTGGTCTGTTGTTGATCTACCAGTCCTGAATCCATAGTGACGATCTGAAATTATATTGTGTTCGTCCACCCAGTCTAACAAACTGTTTAAAATTACTCTACCCAGGACTTTCGCCGTCACATCAATTAAAGATATGGGGCGGTAGCACTGCGGGTCGTCCTTTTTTGAAAATTGGCACTATTATTGCCGATGTCCATGACCGTGGCATGCCTACGGCAACGGCTACATTAATTACCTGTGTCAGTATAGGAGCCCATAGTTCTATTTTGTTTAAAAAAAGATCTGGGGGAATCCCATCTGGACCTGGTGCTTTATTGTGTGTTAGCCCCTGAATACACACTGTAACTTCTTCAAGGGTAAATTCAATAGCTGCCCGCCAAGGGCACAGCTCCTCTTCGACCTGAGGGATCTCTATTGAATCACTATATAAGCTTTTAAAATGATTAAACCAGTGCTCGGGGAGAATAGATGTGCCAACTACCGGGGCTGCAATGTCCTGAAAACAGGGATTATTTATAATTTTCCAGAAGGCACATATGTCCCTCCTGTCCGCTGCTTCCCTTAAATCTCCCCATGTTTGAAGCTGTAGGGCAAATTTACTGCATTTGATAGCCTTTTTTTAAGCAATCCTACACTGTGCTATAGGTGATTTATCTCTGGGTCTTGATTTCAGACTTTCTTTAAGATCTGTCTGCGCCCGTGAGCAGTCTTTATTAAACCATCTCGGGGCAATATTTTGTTTCCGGGGCCGAGTAGATTTTAACAACCTATCTATTAAGCTGCCCATTGTTTCAAATGCTTTGGTCACAGCCGGGCCATCTACCAGGGGGTCGGTACACATGGTGCAGATCAGAGCTTCCGAATCCCCTCTACTTCCACGGACAGAATGATTTCACAGTCACACATGCATACACACATCACACGCTGGTGGGGCCCATTACACCAACATTCACCCTAAATCACTCTATCCGTGCCCTGTAAAGGAGAAACACCTTCTCATTAACTCTTTATCTAATCTGCCTGTACTTTGAGGTCAATGCGACCAGCTAGTTGCTGTAGATCTAACAAAATACATTTCAAAGAATACACAATAAAATCAATAAACATGACCAAAAATAATCACCCGAGACAGAAATTCAAACAGATTGTTCATTTATCTAAAATTTCATGAAAAGCCAATTAAATGCAAATTCATTTCTCTCATATTTACCTATTCTGTCTGAATGTCAGATCCTAAGTCAGAATCGGTCCTCTGTAGAAGAATTAGAGATTTCTGTCGTCATGTAGAGTCATCGTCCTCTCCGTCAGCATAGGGACCTCGCATCATCAGCTCGGGAAGAAGTGGCGCTAGACCTCTCTAGTCTACTATTATTTATACTAAAATTTACATTCTATAAAGTTACATTTCTTTATTCAGAACGGATGACTGGCGGAAATAATGTCATCTTGGTACTTTTTCGATATTATGCGAGATTTTCTCACGCATAGATTGTCCCAAATAATGAATAGCAGAATTGAACGTCCATGGCTAATTCGATATATTTACGGATGTCTCTACTAGGTGAATTTGTTTCAATAGTGAGTTCATAACAAGTTCGTATTAACTTTTCCGTCTTTCAGGGGCTCTTGGCAGATGTCCCGGACTTGTCATCATGCTTATGGCTTTTCAGTTCATCGGAGGTGCAAGGTCACAGGCAGAGCGAAGCCTTTTTGTAAATTTCCATCTACTTGAGTGCAGGCTGTAGATGGCAGACATTTTCGGGTAGGCCACATTGGACAACTTAAGCAAAAAATAAACATAAAACAGAATTACTGCACGGAAATGATAATACAATGTTATTCCCCTGCTAATACCCTTATGTGTGTGTATTTATCTAGCCATTTGCGACATCAAAAGCCATTAATGCATATTAATTATAAGCGCAAACACAATAACATCACATAAGCAACACCGATTTCTGTCAGTTTGCTCACCAACTTAGTTCACTTATTATTAAGCCATGCAATAGCATTCCCACGTGTAATTCTCTTGTTAATAAGGTTGGTTAAAACAACATTCGACAAACCTTTAATAATTAATAATTAATCAGTAGTACTTTTAGTTATAACATGCAAAAATGAAACAGGTATTCGGTTTTAAAGTAAAAACCCTGCTCCATCAATCCCCCCTTTGGTGATATATAATCACCACAAAAATCAAAAACCCAAAAAATCAATTTAGTTTCCCCTTTTGGAAGGATTTAAAATATCTTCTTGTTCTTGCTCATGTATTTAAACCCTAGTTTCCATCTCATCTTCCTTTTTAGTTTCTATATACATGCTTTCTCTTAGTTCTTCTAATTCTATTTCTTGTGGATCTCTTTCTGGTTTCTTTTGTCTTCTTTTAACATTTTCTTTTGTGATTTTCTTTTTATTCCTTCTATATCTACAACACATACATCCTAATCTAAGGATCAATAATGCAATTATTACACAGGTTAATGGAAATAATATCTTACCAAAAATGGTACTACCTATCTTAGCTACAAAGTTCTTAATAGCAATCATCTTATTAGCCATTTTAGTCCAGATACTTTCAGCTTCCAGTGGTACTAATTCTTCATGCAAATCAGTAATATTTTTGATATAAACTTTTAGATCTTTACTTTCGTCAGGAATGTAAGTGCAACAATGTTGAACTTTCAGCATTCCACAGACTCCACCCTCTTTTGCCAAAAGAATATCAAGGGCAAGTCGATTTTGCATCGCCATAGCACGCAAAGCAACCCTTTCTGTATTAACCAAAAGAAAGCCTCCAGCGGTGCTTGTTGACAAGCGATCCACCACTGTTGACAGCTTCCGAATGCCGAATGCATTCAAAGAAATTCCCACTGCTGGAATTAAAGCTCCAAAAATATCTCCTACAATTTCTGTCCATGTTTCTCTTCTATAACGTGTTAATGTGTTAGAATGTTCAGCATCATCTACTCTATCCATGTGAAAAATCTTTGGAAAGACCAGGCCAACATAACATGTACCAAACCAATGGTCAGGCAAACGGTAATAAGCCTTGTTCTCACAAATATAATACACTCCTGGGAAAACTGGATCTTCTCCTCCTCTAAATCCCCATCCGGTTGCAATAAAGTATGTATCATGGCACTCACTAGTCCCTATGAAATAATAATCATATTGGGATCTCTTCCTGGTAATGCACAGTTTGCCTTTCTGTGGGGCATCTATAGCCATAGTTGGACTGGCTCCATCTTTCAACTCTTTTTCCTTTTCAATATCCCACATTGTATCACTCATTTTATGCCCTTCTGCTTTCTTGTGCATGTTCAACCTTCTTCTCTCAACCATGTCTAGAAAATTCTTCTCTTCTCCTTTCAAACTGCAAGTTAAATTATTTCTAAAAACATATTCTAAGGTTAATTCTTTGGTTTCTAAAAAAATCTCACCTAGAGTGTTAGCATCCTTTGCAGGATTCAGTGCTTTATTCATAGGCAGCTGCCCAAGAATATTATCTATATTAGACATATTGTAATCTAATTTCCCTAACTGATAAAATATACTAATCAACACACTACAGGAAATTCCATACGTAGCCGGAAGATGATGATAAGTCACTCCTTCCAAAACAGAGGCAGGTAACTGCATGCAAACGTAGCAATCCCTTACTTCCATTGTCTTTACGTACTCATACAACAATTTAGAAAAAACATTGCTAGAAAAATCGTTAATTGACCTATCTTTATGTATATGTACATTACTAGTTCTAGTTGGAACTACTTTTAATGACTCTTCCCTATATTAGTCTTATTCTCAATATGACCTTCTAAAGTGTCTATAGTGACTCTAAATGAAATCAGTAGAGCAAGCACGCTCCAAAGCAGCATTAATAAACCTGTACAGCAGCAGCACATTTTGCACCATCTTTTCAGAAAGGTACATCTACTTTTATTCTCAGTGTTAGCCATTTTGTTAATTTGACCGTGTCTTTTGACTTAGCCTCTTCTACTCATCTACTGAACTTTTAAGGGCAGCAAGTACCCACCAGAATATTAAAATCTACTAATTTTAGTATTACTTCTTCTTCTCTTCTCCAAGTGATTTTCCTTGGATTCACTCAATTTGGATTTTCATCACTTTTCACTGTCTCTTCATCATCATCAAACTGTATCAGGTCCTGAACATCCGTCTCTTCTCCAATGTCGGACAAGATAACTCTCAGGATTCCCACAGCTTCCTCTTCAGCAAACTCCTTCAGTAAAGCCTCCTCTGGACTTCCTTGGCTGTCCGCCTCTTCTCCTTGTTCAGGCAGTGCAACATACGTCCATTCCGGTGACTTATACCTCTGGTTTGGTTTCCTTATCCTTTTTAGTTCTCTCAGGTATCTTTGCTTCTTCTTCTTTAGTTGGGTTTTGACTTGACACTTCGTTCACTTGTTCAGCTTTCGAAGAGTTAACTCGTGTCAGTCTGTACCTTAGTCTCTTTATCTTATTTGGCCAAAGATCTCCTTTAGCATTTCTCTTTTGCTTTCCTTCTTTATTGTTTCTTTCTCCCAGCCAAGTTCTCTTTCTCAGAACTCGTCCTCCATGTATCTCATTGTCACTTTCATCAGACTCTGTTTCAGTTGCTTCTGGTTCGTTAACAGCTTTCTTTTCTCCAACAACTTCTTTTTCTCCAACAGTCTCTTTTTCCACCAATTGAGATTTCCCTACTTCTGTCCCTCCTCGGGTCTCCGACACGCAATCTTCTTGCTGTCTACTTGTCCCTTCACCTAGCTTGTTGTTGATGTTCCCTACACCTCCTCGGGGTTTTTCCGCAATCTGTCCCTCTCTGTCTTTGTCTGTCCCTTTTTCTTCAATATTTATCTCAGGTGGAACTTGTCCAATTTCCTCATGTGATTCAGGTGTCTCTTCTGTTGGAATGTTCTTTTCTTTTCTTTCTTTCTTTTTGGGTTGGTCACTGTCAATTGGAACCTCAGGTAATTCTTCTGAGTCTGAACTCGCTTCTGCAGTTTGCACTGTTCTCTTCAAAACTTCTTCTGGTGGGATGAAAATTTCTCTTGACTCACTTTCCCCACTTTCAGGATTCCTTTTCCTTCTTACTGCCTCACTGTCTGCATCATCACTGGAATCTGATTCTTCAAAGTATTCTTTTCCAGTGCCGTCTCTTAGATTTGGAACTCTCAGTGTGTGGCTTGCATGTATCCAATTTTTCACACCAGCACACTTCACAGCTGTTGTTGTGGTCAAAATGACTTGTCTTGGCCTTCCCCACCTTGGAACCAGGCAATTCCTTCTTCTGTGGACTTTTATCCTTACCCAGTCCCCTGGGCTTAGATCATGGGCTGGTTTCTTTTCAAGTGTGGTGGCGTCTTCTCCAACCTGGTGAAACACAGAATGAACTGCGTCAGCCAGGCCTTTGCAATAATCCAAAATCATGTCATCAGTTATAGTCATCAGCTTGTTCACTGGTACATATGCATGCCTCATAGCACGTCCCATGATAATTTCATGTGGACTCAAACCTGTTGTTCTGTCTGGAGTAGACCTAATGGTCATCAAGACTAGAGGCAAGACATCGGGCCATTTCATTCCTGTGGCTAAGCACATTTTGCCAATTCTGTTTTTGATAGTACTGTTCATCTGCTCAACTACCCCAGAAGCCTCTGGTCGGTAGGCACAATGCAACTTCTGCTGTACACTTAAAGCTTCACAAATTAGACCCATGATTTCATTATAAAAATGTCCTCCTCTGTCTGATTCAATGGTTACTGGGAACCCGTACCTTGGGATGAACTCTCTTAACAGTAATTTGGCCACTGTTATCCCATAATTTCTTCTTGTTGGGTACGCCTCCACCCACCTTGAGAACAAACAGACCACCACCAGGACATACCTCAATCTGTTGACTGGGGGCATTTCAATGAAGTCTATCTGCATTCTTGTGAAGGGTCCTCCCTCCCTGCCTATTGTTCCTAGGCTCACCACTGTTTTCTTTCCAGGATTGAATTGCTGACATATCAGACATCTCTGGCAGAGGCTTTCTGCTATCAGTCTAAACTTTGGACTGTACCAGGTTTGCTTAAAGGCTCTTATCATAGCATCTCTCCCCAGGTGTCCTTGGCCATGATACATCCTTGCCATTGTTGACAACATGCTGTTTGGCATGACTGGTCTTCCATCCCTATAGACCCAAACATGATCTTTTTCTCTAGGTGCACAACCTGCCTTCACCCAATCTCTCATTTCATCATCTTCTGCCTCATCCTGCAGCTGTTTTACTTCTTCCCATGTCCCCACTTCATTAGTAAACATTAATGAACAAGAAGACATTTCCCGTTCTTTACTCCTGTTAATTGAGTGATTGTTTCTAGCACAATATTGTGCTATGTCATTGGCAAACTTGTTACCCACTGATACAAAATCATCACCATGACCATGAGCAGCACATTTTACAACTGCTAGTTCTTTAGGCAGCTGTATCGCCTCTAGCAGTTTTCCAACCACTTCAGCATTCTTTATGGAAGTTCCACTTGAGGTCAGGAAACCTCTTTGTAGCCATAGCTGGCCAAAATCATGGACAACTCCGAAGCCATACTGGCTGTCAGTCATCACAGTCACTCTCACACTTCTCCCAATCTTGCATGCTTTTGTCAGTGCCACCAATTCTGCCACCTGAGCGGATTTAACTCCTTTCAAAGGTGATGCTTTCACAACTTCTGAGACTTTGCCCACAGCATATGCAGCACTGAACACTCCTTCATCTGTTCTCAGACAAGATCCATCCACAAACAACACATGATCACTTTCAGGCAGTGGTAAATCTCTTATGTCTGGCCTTGGTTTTGTACAGTAATCAAGTACATCCAGGCAATCATGATCAACATCATTTCTAACTCCCACACATTCAGCATCAGGCAACAGTGTCGCTGGATTCACATTCACACATCTCTCCAGACTTACATTGGTTGCACCAAGAATGACTTTCTCATATTTAGTCAGCCGACTATGAGACATGAACTGTGTCCGGCTCCTTGTTAAAAGGATTGCCACATCATGAGGTACAAATACCCGTACAGGGTATCCCATTATGAGTCCCTCACTTTGTTCCAACCTTTTGCAGGTAGCAGCTACTGCTTTCAGGCAACCTGGCAAACCCACAGCTACTGGGTCAAGTGTTGCTGAGAAATAGGCGATTGGTCTTCTCAGACGTCCATGTTTCTGGATTAACACTGAAAGTGCACATCCATTTCTCGCACTGCAGTACAAGTCAAATTCCTTTTCATAATCAGGCATTCCTAGGGCAGGAGCTTCACAAAGTCTGTCTTTCAGCTCTCTGAATGCAGCCATTTCTTCTGGGTTTAGTTCTAATGGGTCTTTCACGTCAATTTAATCAATGGTTTGTCAATCAGGGAAAAATTACTTATCCACTGACGACAGCAACCCACCATTCCCAGGAACATTCTCACCTCTCTTTGTGTCATTGGGGCTCTCATTCCCCTAATGATTTTGATTCTGTCAATAGTCACTTTTCTCAGGCCTTTCTCAATATTGTGTCCCAGATACTGGACTTCTTTCTTACAGAACTGCAATTTGGCTGGTGACACCTTTAATCCTCCATCTGCCAAGTGATTCAGTAATGCAATGGTGTCTACTTCACAAGCTTCACGTGTTTTTGATGCCACAAGTAGGGCATCAATATATTGGACCAAGAGTGAATTTTCAGGCATTATCAGACTTTCCAGAGATTTCTTTAGTAATTGATTAAAGATTGAGGGGCTCTCTGTATACCCCTGTGGAATTCGGCACCATGCCAAAATCCGTTCTCCAAATCTAAAAGAAAATATTGGCTGGCTGTCATGATGCAATGGGATTGAAAAGAAAGCATGACACAAATCAATTACCGTATACCATTCTGCATCATGGGGAATCTGATACAAAATCACTGATGGATTTGGCACAATAGGACAACATGGCACAACAATCTTGTTAATTTTTCTCAAATCCTGTACTATTCTGAACTTTCCATTCGGTTTCTTCAGTCCCATTATCGGTGAATTACATGGGCTGCTCAATATTTCTCTTAACACCCCTTGCTGGATCATTTTCTCAATTAAGGGTGTTATTCCTTCAATTATTTCAGGTGTCAATCTGTATTGCGGTATATTTGGGTAAACCACACCCTCTTTTACAGTAATCTTTACTGGATCTACATTTCTCATCAGGCCCACATCCTCTCCAGTAAAATCCCAAACTGCTGCCTTCACTGTCTGTTTCAACTCTGGGGGTAATGCATCTGGATTAAATATTGCATATGTTCCCAAAGCCTCACATTCCCTGTTATCCATGGTCATTCTGTATAGAACATCCTCATCAGGTGTCTCAAAGGTTATTCCATCTGGTGTACAGAAAATAGTGCAATTCGTCTTGCACAGCAGATCCCTGCCTAGCAAGTTCACAGGACTTGTGTCACACACTACGAATCGGTGCATGTCTGAAAATTTCCCTATTCTAACCCTTACTGGTTCAGTAAGTAGTGTTTTGATCTGTGTGTTGGACACACCAACTACTTGGATCGCTTCGTCCGAGAGAGGAAGATTCTTTATATCAGCTGACCTGACAGTTGATCTTGTGGCCCCAGTGTCAACTAGGAAAGTGATACTTTCACCATTAATTTTCCCATCTACAAAAGGCCCTGCCTGGTCTATTTCTAGAGTTGCGCCAAGTACGCACTCCTCCTCCTCTCTTCGGCACCGTCAGAAGTCTCCCTCGGAGTCACTTCCCTCATTCTTCAGCCAGTACTGAGATACAGCGCTTGCGCGTTTTGGTTTGATTACCTGCTCTTCATCGTAGAATCCCGATTCTTGGCTGTACTTCTGGGATCCTTTTCTCTGTGGCAAGGGTGGTTTTGGCACCTGATTCTGCTGCTTATCAGCTTTCTGCTGTTGCCGATGCTGACCACACCCCTCACTCTGCACCTGCGAATTCAATGATGAATTATCATCGTTAGTAGACGGTGGATTCTTACACTCGGATTTCCAGTGCCCCAATTTTCCACAGTTGTGGCAGGGAAACTTTTTCTTTGCTTCTTCAATATTCCCTTTTCCTTTTCCTGGACCAAACCTGGGTTTATTTCCTGGGTTATTTGCCTGTTCAACCAGCTGAGCTTCCAGTCTTTCTGCAACTTTCACCTGTGCCCACATTGCCTTTTCTTTTAGCTTTCTCTGCTTTGCCTCAATCTCATCACTGAAGTATTTTGCATGTCTCAAAATCTCATCAATCTTCTTACTCTGCCAGTCCACGGTGTGCTGCCGTATCATTTCACTGATTTCAGGCCGCAAACCGTACACAAATCAATACACAAAATGACTCAGATCCTTGTCACCCAGGTGTTCATCTCCACTGAACTGCTTAAAAGCTAGTATCAGTCTTTCATAGTAAGCATGGACTGATTCTTTCAATTCTTGATGTGTTCGGCCTATTTTAACCCAGTCTGTCTCCTTGGGGGGTACTTTATTTTTCAAAAAGGCCATAACCTGCTCGTAGTTCTTCATTACCTCCGGGTCTGGAGCTCCTGTTTTTGGATCTCTCGGGTATTCCTTAATGGGCCAGTCTATAACTATTTTACATTCTGCCCACAGGTCTGCTGGTACAATTATATCAAACAGACTATTCAGGTCAATCCACAGTACTTTTGACAGTTTTACAAATCTGTTGACCTGTCTGTACCACTCAACAGGCTTTTCCCTTAGTCGGGGAAAATCATTCGTTAATGATAAAATATCCTGTCTGGTCCATGGGACATGTACATACCCACCTCCTGGAATCTCTCTCATGGGGTAAGCTGTTACTGCCTTCTCTTTTTCTTTCAGGGGAAATGCCGAGTAAGTTCTATCTGCTCCATCCTCTCGCTTTCGATACCATCTGTCTTTCCATCTTTCTACATCTCCCCATTTCTTCAACAAGGCAATCATTTCCTTAATCTGTCCTGTTCGGCCTGCATTGTTCAGATTCTCAATATCCTTGTCTGAAAAATCCACTCGGTAAGACTTCGGTTTACCTTATCCATGTCAATTCCCAATTCACTGGCTATTCCTTTCAACCTGTCGTGTATGTTCTTTGCTCTCCAGGTGATACTCTTACACAGGAAGAAGATCTCCCCTTCCTGATAATCCTTCAGCGTTTCTGTAGGTATGGTTCCTACTATCAACTCTTCCATTTCCATATGTAGCCTAGCTACATCAATTCCCTGTGACTCTCTTTCTTTCTTCTGCAAAGTCTTCAGCCAATCATTCAAATCTTCAGCAGTTATCACAGATTTTTCTGCACCCCTGGTTCTGTCACTCTTTGTGGTTCTAAAATTGATCCTCTGTTCCCTTCCATACATCCAGAATTCAAACTTGAGTTAGTCTGCACACTCATTTCCCCTCCACATATGGTATGTCTCCACTGATTCTCTCCTGTTCTCCACTGTGTTTCTCCCGCTCTCATTTCTGCCTGCTCCGGAGGTACAATTAGTTTATTGCTCACATATGGCACCGTCAAACCACTTTCGCCCGTCCTCTGCTTGTCAAAAATCAGCATAACCGGGCCTATTGTCACAGGCACTGTAACAGCCTCAAGATTTTTAGTCAGTTCCCTGATTTTCTCTGTTAGTTCAGAAGTAGTTCTCGCTAGTTCTCTGGTCTTTTCATCTTCAAGTTCATTCTCTCTTTCTATCTCTCTCTCTCTCTCTCTCTTTCTCTGTCTCTCTCTTTCTCTCTCTCTCTCTCTCTCTCTTTCCCTCTCTCTTTCTCTATCTCTCTCTCTCTCTCTCTATCTCTTTCTCTTTCTCTTTCTGCCAGAGAACAACTGCTTTTCAACTCAGGGGCTGTAGCCTCTGTCTTTATAGTCCGCAGAGTATTTCTCATTGGGGTAACTGCTGTTCCTACCTCCGGTTCTCATCTATACGGGGGTGGTCTTTTGTAGAGCATGTCCTCTAAGACATCATCATCAGACTCATTTGCCCCATATCTCCTGGTCTCTACATTATGTTCTTTCTCTTTACACTTTCTACCTCCTGATTCCTCTGCCGTTCTTACAGGATATAATCCCTCGGTCATACTGGCATCACGCCACCTTCTCATTCGGTCATGATGGGTTTCGCGATCATATTTTCGCCCAAACATGTACCTGTAACTACCTCCACTCCTCTGCTTTTCTCGTTCATTAATTTTGTCTTCCCACTCAGTCAATGCCTCAAATTGCGTCGGCCTAGGCCGAGGCTCTAGATTCATCATCTGCTCCCGTAAATTCCTCAGTATGGCCAGATTAAATGAACCATGTTCTGGGAACGCTAACACTCCATCGTCCTTAGTGTACTTTACCCAGTTATCTAACCAAATACAGGTATGATTCCCATATTTTGCAACCATGAAGGATGCCGGGGTTCTTATCGGGGGCAATAACTGTTCTTCCCTTGTCACTATGTCTTTATCCTTTTCAAACCAGGTTTTAACCTTACTAAACAAGGATTTTTTCTTCCTTTCCTCAGCATGGTAATACATCTTTCTTATTTTCCCCTAGCTGTTTACTCTTTCTACAACTGTACGATCTCTTGTCCAATTGCTGCGCGACTCACGCCAACGCACCAATCCTGAAGCGTCTACGTCACTGACTCAGTCCGCGAATCCCAGCGCGACTCACACTAACGCACCAATCCTGGAGCGTCTATGTCACCCTGTATGTCTTCCAATCCTAGCGCGGCGTACACTAGCACACCAATCTCTGCGCTTCCACTGTTCTAACCCACTGTCCAATCACAGCGCGGTCTCCCTGACGTCAGCAGTCACTGCAGTTGCTTTTGCTCCTGTCTCCTGTTTCTCGTCTACCCCTCCTTTACAAGACTACTCGGTAGACTTTGTTTCAACTTCTACGAGTCTGTTAGTTACAACATACAAACATCTCCATTGTCTGCTTCGCTAGCCACAGAACAGCAAAAGACCTTTCCCACGAGAATTCTGCCTTTCCCAAGAACAGCGCTTACCTCTGCCCTACTACAGAATCATTACTTCCGTTGATAAAGTAGCACATCCCTCTACTTTAACCTTCTAACAAGCATCAATTAACTGTTTCCCTCCGGAATGCTCCTAAGAGTTTCGCAATTAACCAGAATGCCTTCTCATTCACGCACTTACACACCAGAAAATGTAGTACATTCACACAGAATTCTGTCTTTCCCGAGAACAGCGAACAGACTGTCCTACTACAGAATTATATCACACGTTAACAAAGCAGCGCTTACCTCTGCCCTGTCCTTCTAACAAGCTCCGAGAATACCTATTACTTCTCCAGCGGTAAGCTTTAACGGAATACCTTACGGATCCCTGGGACTTAAGACCAGAGTTTCACAGATAACGTTCACTATCATATACACTTCTCTCATACAGAAATACGTTTCTAATGGCAACACACGATGATGCTACCTTGTCGAACCCAGACAATGCGACGCGCAACTTCAATTGTCACACGTTTTCCCCTGTCTGCATACAGGGCCAACAATCCCGCCTTTTTCTGAGAGCAACACTCCCTCTGTTCCAGTACGGAACTGTCACCGACTCCCTACATCCCAAAAGCCGTTCACAATACGTAAAACTCAACACGACTTCAACATATAGTGTTAGTACAAATATCAATCAATTATCAACAAGCCTATATACACGCAATTTCGCCAGATCAAGACAATAGCTAACCATCATTCTGCTACCAAGAAACTGGTGCAGATCAGAGCTTCCGAATCCCCTCTACTTCCACGGACGGAATGATTTCACAGTCACACACGCATACACACATCACATGCTGGTGGGGCCCATTACACCAAAATTCACCCTAAATCACTTTATCCGTGCCCTGTAAAGGAGAAACACCTTCTCATTAACTCTTTATCTAATCTGCCTGTACTTTGAGGTCAATGAGACCAGCTAGTTGCTGTAGATCTAACAAAATACATTTCAAAGAATACACAATAAAATCAATAAACATGACCAAAAATAATCACCCGAGACAGAAATTCAAACAGATTGTTCATTTATCTAAAATTTCAAGAAAAGCCAATTAAATGCAAATTCATTTCTCTCATATTTACCTATTCTGTCTGAATGTCAGATCCTAAGTCAGAATCGGTCCTCTGTAGAAGAATTAGAGTTTTCTGTCATCATCCTCTCCGTCAGCGTAGGGACCTTGCATCATCAGCTCGGGAAGAAGTGGCGCTAGACCTCTCTAGTCTACTATTATTTATACTAAAATTTCCATTCTATAAAGTTACATTTCTTTATTCAGAACGGATGACTGGCGGAAATAATGTCATCTTGGTACTTTTTTGATATTATGCGAGATTTTCTCACGCATAGATTGTCCCAAATAATGAATAGCAGAATTGAACGTCCATGACTAATTCGATACATTTACGGATGTCTCTACTAGGTGAATTTGTTTCAATAGTGAGTTCATAACAAGTTCGTATCAACTTTTCCGTCTTTCAGGGGCTCTTGGCAGATGTCCCGGACTTGTCATCATGCTTATGGCTTTGCAGTTCATCGGAGGTGCAAGGTCACAGGCAGAGCGAAGCCTTTTTGTAAATTTCCATCTACTTGAATGCAGGCTGTAGATGGCAGCCATTTTCGGGTAGGCCACATTGGACAACTTAAGCAAAAAATAAACATAAAACAGAATTACTGCACGGAAATGATAATACAGTGTTATTCCCCTGCTAATACCCTTATGTGTGTGTATTTATCTAGCCATTTGCGACATCAAAAGCCATTAATGCATATTAATTATAAGCGCAAACACAATAACATCACATAAGCAACATCGATTTCTGTCAGTTTGCTCACCAACTTAGTTCACTTATTATTAAGCCATGCAATAGCATTCCCACGTGTAATTCTCTTGTTAATAAGGTTGGTTAAAACAACATTCGACAATTCTTTAATAATTAATAATTAATCAGTAGTACTTTTAGTTATAACATGCGAAAATGAAACAGGTATTCGGTTTTAAAGTAAAAACCCTGCTCCATCACACACCTCAATCTCTTTTTTGCCTTTCTCAATTAAAGACTTATAAAAGGCATCTCCGTCTATTCTAGACCATCTTAGACGCCTCCCCTAGTCCATTACCTTTTCTAAACTGCGTATCTGTACACCTCTCGTTACTTCCTGGGAGGACCAATTTTTTATCCATATTGCAAGCAGATTATGATCGCTAAATATACTCCAATCAATAGTAGCCCCGGAATAGATTGGAAACTAGTATGAAATCTATGATAGAGCTACACCCTCTCCCCTCAAATGTTGGGGTGACCCCACTTCCTTCTTCTAAACCCACCAAATCAAGTGTGTGTCTTAATGTGTGGATTTTCATGATTTTCTCTAGTTCCCTCACCTCCTCGGTGTGTTCGAGGTGCAATCTCTTTGTCACAGTGCACCCAGACCAGTCACCCATACTAGGTTTTAGGTTTGGACACAGATGGCAATTTAGATCACCCACTAGCACTACACATGGGGCCACTGTTGATTTACTCTGATCAATCTCAGCGGTCAGATGGTTATATAAGTCACATACTATTGAACCTTCCCTGCTCGAAGCTGTGGCATTATAAAAGTTGATCAAAATAATGCTTAATCTGTTTATCTGAAGCCCTAGGGCTTGGAAATAGTTCGAGTTCCAATTCAAATTGGTCCACGCTCCTTCCAGTTGCAGGTCCACGTAAATGATTAATCCTCCTTTTGCTCTGCCTGATGCTAGTTTCTGTGCGGGGACCGCAAAACACCCATAACCTTCTAACTGGAAAGGGTCGTGATCTACCACCCACGTTTCCTGCAGGCAAATAACATGAAACCTGGTTATGTATTCCCTCCATTCATGATTGTGAAACTTGGAGGACAGGCCGGCTATGTTCCAGGACATTAATCCAATTCCATATGTCAGTTGTTTCTCCTTCGGGATGTGTTTGCTGGGAAGTGGGGTAGAGGGTCAATCTACCCCCTCCAGTCCAGAGAGAGAGGCGAAACGGTTGGAGGTAGCAATATTAAACGTGGGGCCTACCGTTGTCTGGGTATTTATATGTCCTGATCTCAAAGGATTTCCTACTAAGTTCTTTGGATAAAAATAACTTAAATCATGAGTGAATATACCTCCCTCATAGCCCTCAGAATACCAATCTCTGATATGATTTGTCGCCCTGTAATCCCTGAAGTTGATAATAATAATGTTCCCACGTACATCCTTTGGTCTTCGTCCCACCCAGCCTAACCTTCTAACGTGTAGAATTTCACCATCTATATTGGGGGTAATGGCCTATTCATTCTTAGCCAGTGCATAACCTTATTCTTAAGATTCTGATGACCTTCGAAGTTCTCCGTTGATAACTCTGGTACCCCGGTGAGTACAATGACATAAGGTTCTGCCTCCGGTGGCAGATCTATATGTTGAGAGAATCCTTTTGAGTTTTTATCCATATAGGGTCTCCCCCCCATTTTGCTGTATTCCTGACTTTGCTTATTTGGAAACCCACTGTCTCTTACCTCCCTGGGGACTATATTCATAATCTGTGTAGCCAAGATGTTTTCATTGGTAGGGGGTGATGGCTTAGCGCTATTACAAGATTAGTTGATTTCGACACTGGCACCGACACCGGGACAGGGGGGTTCGAAGTGCACCTTTTAACTGATAGTTCACTCAGTAAGTTTGTGTTAACAGTGCCATTATGTTGAATAGACCCCAACTGCTCCGCCATTCTCTTTACCCTTTCAACAAGAGGTAATAATAAAGACTTAACCAGTTGCTATATATTTCTCATTAAGTCTTGATGGAAATGTATTGTCAGATTATCGAAATTAGATTTACGTTCTGCTGGGTCTTTAATGATCGTGGGGCTCGTGGCAACTTTTGAGTTTTTAGCTCGACTTCCTTTTTGCTTATTACCACCCCGCTTTCTTTTTGTTGGGAGGCCTAACCCTGATCCTTGTGTTTTTGTTGTGCTATTCTTTTTAATAATAGACTTACTCTCTATCGCTGGTGGTTGCTCCTCGATAGTGGTTTCAGTTTGTGATCCTATGCTGATATCTATAGTAATAGGTTCCCTTACTTCTTACTTGTGAATCTGATAAGTCTTGTAATTGTAGAGGGATACCTATGTCACATATTTGTTCTATACCTGTACCGTGATGGGGTGGGGTAGTTGCTAGCTGGATGGCCCCCAAGGAGGAGCGTTTCTTCTGTAATTCAGAGGATAGGCGCCGCTCAGTGAGTACGATTTCACGTTCTAACATTGAGGCAGCCCTTGTAATAAACTGATCTAAGGTCCCTCTGACAGACCCCCCGCCAAGGATTTCCTGCTCGTACTACGCCTAGTATTCATTATTTACACTATAACTGCAATTAAATAAACAGGTACACATATACCTTTCTATTAACGCCTCTAATAGTAGTATGATGTTACCTAAATGTCCGGGATTGCAATTGAAGACCAAAGGGAATGGCCCAGTCCAGCCTCCTTCAACCCCTGACGGCCACAGACGGTCCACCCTTTGCCCGGGCTTAGCCCGGCGCCGCCCGCACGTGTCCCGCGCTGCGGTCTTTCCTGGCGCTTTTTAAGTGCGTGTACGATGGTGCCCCCTCCCTCCAGGGAGTACAGGATTCTGGGAGCTGAAGTCCCTCAGGCAGCAAACAGTGGTAGGCAATGTCAGTAAGCGCGTCCCGCGCTGCGGTCTTTCCTGGCGCTTTTTAAGCGCGTGTACGATGGTGCCTCCTCCCTCCAGGGAGTACAGGATTCTGGGAGCTGAAGTCCCTCAGGCAGCAAACAGTGGTAGGCAATAGTCAGCTCAGGTAATTATAAATGCTGAATTTCTGTGGTTTAGTACTTGTGAAATGTGTGCTTAAGCATAACATCTGTTTAGTCTATATATACATATATAAACACACACACACCTATTTATTTTACTTAACTAGACTTACCAGGTAAAGGTATGCATTGTAAAAGCGCAAAAAAGCATGCATGGTAAATACATGTGTTGTAAAAGCTGTGTGGTAAAAGCTGTATGGCAGAACCTGAGTGGTAAAGGCACTGCTAGGTTATAACTACATTCAGGATGATCCACATCCACGCTACACTATCCCTCGCTGCAGACCTCCACTGTCCAGCACTTTACTGTGTGTACTCCACTCTTTGCAACTCCACTGTACTCCACTCTACTGGAGGCTACTGTAATACATAATATTCCTCTGTATGCCACTACACTATACTCCACTGCACTCTACACCACTCTAGCCATCTCCACTCCATACTACACCACTCCATTCTATGCCACTCCACTATACACCACTCCATCCTATGCCACTCCATTCTCCACCACTTCACTCTATGCTAGTCCCCTCAAAGCTACTCTACTCTACGCTATTCCACTGTACACAACTCAGCTATCCATATAACATTGTATGTTATTCCACTTTATACCACTCCACTCTATACCACTCCACTCTACACCACTCCACTATGAGCTATTCCAATCAATCAAGCAATCAAGCAATCAATCAATCAATCAATCAATCAATCAGAGTTTTGTAGAGCACACTACTCACCCATTAGGGTCTCAAGGCACTGAGGGGTGGGTGTGAGCAGCTCTGTTAGGGTAATTCGAAGAGCCAGGTCTTGAGATCTTTCAAGAATAGGTGCAGTGTCGGGTTTCGCCGGAGGTTCCAAGTCTTGGCTGCCACAGTAGGAGAAGGACTTTCCGCCCTCTCTGATCCTGTAGAAGCGTGGGGCGGTGGCTAGAGCGAGGTCAGCTGAGCAAAGTTTTCTCTTAGGGGCATGGAAGGAGAGGCGTTAATTGAGGTATTGAGGTCTGATGTTGTGGAGGGCCTTGTAGGCATGTGTGAACAGTTTGAAAGTTATTCATCTTTTGGTGGGGAGCCAGTGGAGGTCGTGGAGGTGTTGGGTGATGTGGTTGTGCTGTGGGATATCATGGATTAGTCTGGCTGCTGTGTTCTGGAGTTTGTGGAGGAGTTTTTGTTGATTCCGGTGTAGAGGGAGTTGCCATAGTCCAGTCTGCTGCTGACGAGTGTGTGAGAGACTGTTTTCCTGGCATCAGACGAGATCCATTTGAATGTTTTATGTAGTATGGGGAGGGTGCTGAAGCATGCAGAGGAGACAAAGTTGATTTGGCGATTCAAAGTGATCGATGAGTCCGGTATGATGCTGAGGTTATGTGCATGACCTGTCGGGGTGGGTGGGTTTCTGAGGGTGGGGTGCCACCAGGTGTCATCCCATGTGGAGGGGGTGGGGCCGAGGATGAGGACTTCTGTTTTCTCTGAGTTGAGTTTCGAAAAGCTGTTCTTCATCCAGGTTGCAACAACTTTCCTCCCTTCTTGGAAGTTGTGCCTGGTGATGTCGGGTTTCTTGGTGAGGGAGAGGATGAGTTGGGTGTCATTTGCGTAGCAGACGATGTTGAGCCTGTGGTTTCTGATGATGGTTGCGGGGGGGGGGCATGTATATGTTGAAGAGGGTGGGTCTGAGGGAGGATCCTTGGGGTACACCACACCTGATCTCTGTTCGGTTCTGAGAGGAATTCCACAATATGCCATTTCACTCTTCAACACTCCATTATATCCGACTCCACTATCAGCTATTCCATTGTAGGATACTCCACATTATTGTACTGTATGCAACTATGCTGTACCTCACTCCATACTACGCCACTCCACTCTACACCACTGCATTCTATTCTACTCCACTGTACAATATTACACTCTGCCACACTCCACTCTACGCCACTCCACTCTTCTCCACCCCTCTGTATGCTATTCGACTGTTTATCACTCTACTCTATGCCACTCTACTCTACTGGTGGTACTATTACAATCTCTTGGCTGCCTTTGACACTGTGTCTCACCAGAATATTATAGATCATCTGGAGGCCATTAGAGGGTTAGGCATGGCGCTGGCTAAGGTCTTTTTTGGCTTGTAGACATTAAGGTGTCTGCCTGACTCCTTTCTTTATCTCCTACTAGCAGTTGCGGCATGGTGTCCTGCAAGGCTTGGCCCTGAGTCCATCATGGTTTAATCTCTATATGGCCCCATTGTCAGGAGTGGTTTAAACATCGTACTTCAAGGATGTCTCCAATGTGGATGATACCTAGCTGATGCTTTCCTTCAATCCAATAGAGGCTCTGGTTCATAATCTTTTAGAAAGTGTGATAGCAATCCCCTTTAAAGGGTTATTGGCTTTAGCACATGATTTTCACATAAGTACGCCAGGCCTACTAGCTTTTAAAAAACTTTTCAAAATAAATAGATCAGGCCTATGCCATCTGACATAACTTTCACAATAAACCAACCAGGCCTGCGCGCTTTATTGTACTTAAGCTTTCCCACAAGCCAAATATCAGTACTAATACCATCATCCAATTGCAAATGTGTATAAACTTAGCGCTTGCAAAACATTACACAACTACTCTTAAAAAGTGTCAAATAGAATTGTCAAAGTGTATACCATCTACCCCCATGGTTTGTTATAGCAGCCCCTTGCTTATCAAAGTAATTTGTGAGATTCCATCCAACACAACACTTGTCTCAAGGCTTTAACACAGTGTAGTAACAATTCCCCCTTTAATGCATACTGGCTTTAACATATGCTTTTCACAATAAATGCATAACATCAACTGTCTTTGTCATATCTTTTCATAATAAACCAGCCAGGCCTATAGGCCTGATTTTTGCATGTCACTTTAACCACAAGACAAATAAAAATTCACCAAAATCAAAGTGTGTGTGGGGTCAAAGTCAATCTCTCAATAGTACTTGCAAACGTTCTTGATCACATAAGGTTTGGTGATAGCTGCACTGTCAAGCCATACCTAAATGAGTTTCATATCTCAGGAGGCAAATTGGCACTTCCCGTTAAGATTAGGCAATATGCTCTCGGAATTATGCTACATTAAATATGTCTTGATTGTATGAGTTCGCATTCGGTGGAATCTAAAGGTAAAAATCCTCAGAATTTCCCTCAATTAGAACAAATGAAGCCAACTTCAAACATCCTTGCTTTGCCCTCTCATTTTAAAGGAATGTTCTTCCCTTTTTCAAGCTTTTGAAGAATTTTCGTCATTTTTCACTTTGCAGATGATATAAATGATTTTAATTATAAAAGCAGATCATGGTTTGGGTAAATTCAGAAGGAAATATTCATGCATGTCTTAATAGATAAATGTGTATCTGGAGACAAAAGTCATTTTTTTGATATTTTTTTAACATTTTCACATAAAATGAAAGGGATGTCTTCTGTGATTAAACCCCTGGCATCAAACACATTTAAATGCAGAATATTTTCGAGCTTTAATGAACTGTGCCATGCCATTCCCAAAGGGACTGCAAAATGCCTTACAACTGATTTTGATTAGCAAGTTATTAAAATGTCTGTATGTTTTTGCATATTATTTACAAATCTTTCTTTATTTATGAACTTTTTATGTGTTATTTTTTGGAAGATCTCAACGCGCTGAAAGAAGGAGACTACCATCAAAATGATTAAGACAGGACAGATGTAACGATCACTTTCTTTAGGGTTTCATAAAAAAACAAGCACAAGGAATGAAATAAACTTTCAAGTGCTTTCAAGTCAGATCTTAAAACTCATTAACCTATGGAAGGAAAGTAACTTTTATTCACAAGCTAAAACATACAAAACCTATTGGGATATAAAGTTGAACAAAAATGAATATAAGATCTTGAGGGTAATTTAAATGAATGCTTGTTTTCAGTTTACTTAAAGCATTGTCTCAAGTGCCACAAGCGACACTGCCCCTAAACAGTCAGGGGCTCATTTATGAGTTTGTGACGCAATGCAGTGCAGCAAGTCACGTTGCTGTGCTGTACTGTGTGACAGGAAAAGGGCAGGTATTGCCTTAATTACAGTGCACTCCTGTCCTTTATCTTGCGTTGACACCCATTGGCAGCGTAGTGCCAATGCAGGCACCCTTGCAACAGTGTGCAACTGTCCTTGTGTTGCATACAAGATTGGGGTTGAGCAGGAGTGTTGCCTTCCTGCACAAAAAACATCCAGGGAGCAAGAGACATAGAGGAAGAAACAAGGAGAAATAGAGATATTTTCCTTGTTGCAGCACCCTTGGGAAAGTATAAGATTTTGGCGCATTCCCTGGTTTACAAGTTCTTGTTAATCTGAGGATGCATTAAAGTCCATGGCAGTTGCATGGGAACACCCATGAAATGATGTCAGAACACCTTTCAGGGCAGTAATGTAATGCAGCTATTAGCTTCACTGTGCGTGGCTTCAAAAATCGGACTTAGACATTTGTGTCACCCATGCACCACATTGTGTGGTGCAAACATGATGCAGCCCTCACGTAAATAAGCCCCACAGTTCTTCCATGGAACAAGAAAGCGTTTATGGAGAAGGAGGACACACATAAGTGTCCCGGATGCCATTTTGTTCTTTGATGCAAGGAAGTGCACGATATACCTTTTTAGAAACCCTTTGATTAAAGCATGTATGGTGCAAAGTGCTTGTCTCTGACAACAAACATTGAACTTTTCATAATTTGTAACACTTGTTGGAAATTGAGCTATTAGTTTTGCGGCCATCACTAGTAAGAGGTCCAAAATTGTCCTCACTGGGAACCGAACACCCCAGTGTAGGGCTTGACTCTCACAGGGTACAGAAATGGAGCAGTTCAAAGGCTACTCAAGGGAAGTGGTGTGGGCTAGTAATCCCCAATCACTGGCACACAATAACACTCAATAAATGATTGAAAGAAGTACATTAATTACACACACACGACTAAATAGTACACAATAATTTTCAAACATATACATTGGCAGATGAAACATACCATAGATGACCTTGTGTCATCATTGATAACCCCTATAGGGGGTCACCTAAACATACCAAGTGAGTTTAATTATTTGGATTTGTAATAAACACATCACTTTTGCAGAAGTCATTGTCATTATTGCAATTATGATGAACCAATACAACATGTGCAATCATTATGATAACCAATAAAAACATTTATCAGGATTAAACCTTGTGTTTGTGTGTTGTTTCATGTTTTTGTCATCCAACTGTAATTTAAAAAAACAGACCCTAGAGGGTATCATATTTAAAAAGCATTCCATTGCATACAATCAGAGTGTAACAACATGGAGATTATATTTGTGCATTTTCAGGCCTTCCATGCCTCCCTTAATGATACCAAATACTTGCCCCCTAGAGAAAGGAACACACTTGGATGAAGAGCAAAATCTCTTTCCATGAGAGATCTTGAAAATGTGCCAGAAATCCAGGGGAGGTGACACATTTGCGGTCCCCCCAACTTAAGGTGAGGACTCTGAAAGTGCCTTTGAGAGAAATGGAGGATTTTGTTTTATTGAATGGTGATGACCCCGTCATCCTGGGACCACCACAGGCAGAGATAAGGGCAAACATGTGTTGCGAATAGCAGTGCCCCAAAAAGCATTTCGGGATGATTTTGTAGAAAACAGTGAATTTCATAGTAGCGGTCCTCCCACTGTGCTGGATAGAGATGTACTTCACGTTTTTCCTTTTTCCTCTTTTGCATGTGCAGCCTTGTGCTTCATGTTTCCTTGTTGGGGAGTGCCTGGTCTGACCTGGGCACCATACGAGGTCACCGTCTTTGGAGGGCAGCTCAAGGAGCACAACCCGGCTGTCATTGCCAGCTCCCCACGCTGATAGCATGATCACGTGCTGCCATTGGAGCTGGTAGGTGTTATTTGGGTCGCAGATGTGCAGTGTGTGGCCATCTCCCACTTCCCCCACACAAGGAAACAGGGAAAGAGGGCCACACAGGGGTGCGGCGGCACTCCCCCTCAATCATGGTAACAAGTCCAAGGGCTGGAATCCTGGGTCCCTACCTCTTTCTTCTGGGGTGCACCCCAACATTCAGAACTTCGGGGGAGCATGACAGCATTTCCTTGCATCATTGAGCCTTTGGATTAAGAGTCCACTTGGGGACCCCAGTATAAGAAGAGGATCGAGGAGGGAGCCCCATGCACGCCCTTTCTTATGCCAAAAATGCACATAGCTTCTTTGTGCCATCCCAAGGCCCTGCTCCACCACAGGGGAATTTCTCCAGTCAAGCAGTGGAGCTCCACCTGCGCCAAGAAGCAAAAAGGCAAAGGTTGCTAAAATTCCTTATGCAATATCCCAGGCCCTGTTGGGCTGATTGGACAATCCTGGGTTTGTTCTGCTCCTGGTGCAGAGCTCTATACACCAGGGGCAGTTGCAGTAACCCTTCTTAACTCTCAAGTGATGCAGTCCTCAAAAAGCTTGTTTTCCTGGTCTTCTGTGCCAGTTCTCATTTGGTGCTGCTGGGTGCAGAAATGTCCAGGGAGTTCCTTTACTGGCCCTTGGGGAGACCCACTGGCCCTGGGGTCAACTGGAAGAGTCCTTGGTCCTGAGTGAGGGTCTAGGGGGTTCCACCTTCCAGTTATCCTTGGTAGTCCCAGGATCCAGCAGCAAAGTGTGTAGAAATATGCAGGCAAGAGAGAATCTCTCCCTTCTGCAAGCGTTTTTAAAAGGGGAGAGGAGAGATCATTTCACCCAACCCCTTTGGATAAAAGATGGGAAAAGTACTGCTAATTGCTACATTCATGTGTGGCCGCCTTTGCTCTTGCTTCAGGAGGAAATGTAATAAAGTGGGTCAGGCAGGGAAACACAAGGCCTGCGCTCTGATCCCAAGGTGAGATAGGGAAATATGAAAACTCTGGCTGAGAGTTACATATTTGGTGTTCTTCCACATGATACACTCCAATTCAAGATGCCAATGGTCTCTGTAGGCCAAGGGGAAGTGGAACTACATTCTAAGGCAGTTTTCTCTGTATGTGTATAATGGGGTATCACCACAGGCAAACCAGTAAAGCACACTGACATTCCCTATTAGTGTACACAACCTTTATGAGCCCTATCACTGGCAAATACCCGATGCTGAAGAGTCTCCATTGCTCCAGGTTACCTGTGCACTAATATCGGGCTGTGCATGACTGTAGTCTCCAACGCACAGCCCTCACACACTTGCTCACACATATAATCAGCCAAGTGCCCCTTACCCTTGCTGCAGCGCAGTGGGCTTATCATAAAAGGTAGACACTGCTGTTACACACGTGCAGTCGTTTTGCCATGTGATTGCCGTGCGTTTAACACTGGTAGGGAGAATCACCCACAGTAAAAAATGTGGGTGATAAGAAAAGCAAAATATTTGGGCGTACTGCAGGGGGAGGACACAATTGCAACAACCCTGAAGAAGAGTGACTGTAAACATTTCAACAAGGGGGCAAACATCGACTCAATCGTAATGCCAGTGTTTGCCATAAGGAGTTTGGAGCTTCCTTTTGCATTTATGGGGGTGCCCCGCTGTAGCCTTTTAGGCATTTTTCAACCTACAGTAGCAACGCTGTTTAATTAGGTGCTGCAGTGCAAGCAACAACATGTCTCTCAGCAATACTGATTCAGCACAAAGTCCACATCCTGAAGAAGGCAAACTTTAGTAGACAATTTGGTTATCTTATTCTGGTCACAGTACGTGTTGTCCCAGTGTCTCATATTCCCATTTAAATATGTAAAGGAAATATTTTAAATTCCATTTCATATACAGCATTACACTGTGCTCTTAACATGTCCATGGTGTCCTACGATGAATAATTCAATATTGTACAAATGCTATTAGTACTGTGATGGTATTAAAACAGCAGAGCTACAAAAAATTACCTTCATGAATCAAACTGATCCATATTCTATGCCTTAGTTTTTCTTCAATTGCTCTCTTGCCGGAAGACCTGTGTCCACATTGTGAGTTGAATGTGGGGGAAATGCAATATCTGTTGGAGGATTCTCCTCTAGTGGTGAATCTGTAGGTAAGGTTAGGATGATTTCACAGGTGCATTCTTTACCACAAAGAATTCATCCATTAGATGATTTGGCACTTCCTCTGCAAACATAAGGATTTACTTATACCACCTAGCTCTAAACTAGACACGTAGGGGCCTATTTATAAGCTGGGTTGCATCACACTCGCATCACGCAAAGTGGTGCAGGAGTAATGCAAACTTTAGGTCAGATTTATGAAGCAACGCTGGGTCACTTTGCACAAATCACTGTTTTGCCTTATTCTGCCCTGGCAAGGCATTCCATGAGAATTGTGTGGTTGTTCCCACACAACTCCCATGGTTTTTTGATGCATTCACAGATTCACCAGAAGTGGTAAATCCGGGAATTTACCTAAAAGATACACATGAGAGGTCTAACGAGGAGAAATGTCTTTATTTCTCCTTTTTACTTCCTCTTTTGGAATACCCACACATAGAAGGAGGAAAATGCCTCTCAGGATTATTTTTGTGCAGGAAGGTGTCCCATCCTGCACAAAAACAATCCTGCATGCAGTACAAGCACCCTTTCACCATGGTGCAAGGGTGTCTGCATTGGCTTTAGACTGCCAAAAGGGTGCCAGCTCAGAGGAAAAGACAGAAATGCACCCTATTGCCTTGAATATGGTGCATTCCTACCCTTTCCCTGTCATTCCATAAATAAGCCCCCTTGTGCCTATTTAACAAAGTTACACTTATACTTTTGTGTAAGTTAAATTTGTTTGGGGTATTCACAAATGCAGAGTTAATAGTACGTTTATGACTGCAGAGACTCTGCAGTCAGGGCGGAGATCTATGCACAGAAAAAGATAGGATATGCCTTCATTTCATGTTGGAGTTCTCCGACCTGACAGTGAAGTCTTCTGTGTTTATGAATAACGAAACAAACATAAATTACCTTTGTGAATTAGGCCCCTAATACTTAGTGGGACATGTTTAATATTAATTTACGCAGCAAACACAGATAGTGACTGGTACTAGTTCAATGTGCCAGATATTTACCAAAGACGTTTTGGGTCTGATTCACAAAAGTAAACTTACACTTTTGTGTAAGTTTATGTTTATTTTGGTGTTAACAAACTCTGAGTTAATAATAAGTTTACGACGGCATAGACTGCTCAGTCAGGGAGGAGAACTCTGTACATTAAAAGATAGGCCTGTCCTCACTTTTTATATGGGGGGGATGGTTCTCCACTCTGACTGTGGAGTCTCCTTAGTCATACACGTACGGTTAACTTTTGAGTTTGATTCATATTTACTTACCAATAGAGAAGTTCCTTTTGTAACATTTGCATCACAGAAAATAAATCAAAGTCTGCCTCCCAGGGACCATTTACCTTGCCAAGATAAAGCAGGAGTAATAATCTACACTGAAATTTTCATTAGTAAGGAACCATCCTTCCCCCATTTTACATGGAGTCATAAAAAAAAGTTCACAAAAAGTGGATAAGTGGCTTTTTTGAAGTGCCAAGTACTATGTAAAACTGAATGCTAGCATTAACAAGGGAAAGCACAAATTGACTTAACACCTTTATCAATCTATTTTATCCATTTGTCTAGAGGATCTCCCGTTTGCGGCCCCAAAAAAGGGTTGCACATCTGGCCCTCAATTCTCAGAAATGATATGTTTTCAGAAGACACAACCATGGAGGGTGTAAGTTTCTCAGCCATCACATGTATAGTGAGTGATCATCCTCCAGACAACCTCGATGAATCTGAAAATAAACACTATTTTCTGGTTTAAATGAAAGGATTAATAACACAACAGAAATTCTGCTATGACAAAATGAACAAAAATACAAAAAAGTTGTATTTTTAAATTTGTTATGAGCCTAAGGTAAATAAGTGTGTAGGGCACTGATAAACAATCATCGAAGATGCAACCATTTGGCCGGGTGACTGACTTGTGAGCAGTGACAACAAAAACGAATTCAACCTTTGAGTGAACAGTAGGCTTTTTAGTGAGCAGTCAACGGTATTTCAGGGCTCGATGTAGATTTTGGCAGTCAGGCCATCTTCCACCAGAGTATTGTACTGGTTTCGTCCTTGTGGAGGTCCCAAATGCCAAATTTAGAAATGTCTATCAGTTGGGTAGAAAGTTCTAGCATTCACAGGAACTACTGTGAAGGTTGTTCCTGTGAATGCTTTGTAACTTTGACAAATGGCTCTGTCAATCATAACAGAGCAGTACAGCAAAGTTACAAAGAAAACCCAAAGTGCGATTTTGATTTTGAATTTTTTTTTAAAAAAATGCACCCCTTGTCATAGGAGTAGTCTCCCATGGTGAAGGGGGAATTTTTTTGTTTTTTACTGCCCTTTACAGCCATCATTTTGTTGGTGGTTATGGGCAGTAAAGGTTAAAGAACAGCTTTTTGTCCACATATAGTCAATTCTCTGACAGCTCTTATTCCACTGGGCTGTCAGAGTCATTTTGGCCATGGTGGAGACAGAGTAGTCTCTGCCTTAGCTAAACTATGGTCTGCCTGCTTTTACATTTGGTGGCTGGGCCATAATGTTGCGTGTTCAGAATACTTCATCACCATTGCGAAAGAGTGTCCTTATCGCTAACATATAAATCATGCCCTAAGTCAGCAAAAGGTGACTCCAGACCATTTACTGAAAAAACTGGATACCTGCTTCCCATGCCTGACACGGCATTCCCAAGCTTAGCTGTTAGTGAAAAGGAAAAGCACTGCACTGTGCAGCTTATGTCTGTCATTTCCATTAAAAAAAAAGAGAAGCTACATGGACACCTCTCTTAGAACAGGTAACATGCATCAATGAATGCCAAAGGATGATTCATGTGATAGATGGGATGGGCTTAACATCAGTAACCTTAGTGTTTCTTGCTGTTGTGTTCAGTTGATTGATTGGATTCAGGATGAATGCTGAGAGTGTTACTTGATTAGCATTTTGGTAGTTTTCATACCAGTTCTACTAAAACTAATCAATTTACCTAGACTTAACTAAGAGCTAATTTAGACTTTGGGGGATAGAGTCCCCTCTATACCAACACTTCAGTCCATCCATCTAATTTAAAGTCAGAAGAACCATATGTATTCTGTAGATGAAGACCCAAGTGGCTCCATTGTAGGAGTACTTCCTCTGACAGCTTGATAGCGTAGGGGAAAAAGAAGGAAGAAATCTACTCTGCCTGCCCTATTTATGGTGGACGTTATAAAGTATTTTTTCCCCCTTCTGTCACTGGCAGAAAACGCTTGGCGGTATGGGACAGGAAAATTGAAATAATGATCCCTCACAATAATGACCCCCAAATCCTGGGGAACAAAACTCTCAGGTTGTGGGCCTCTTTCTTTTTTTTTATTGGGACACAAATTCCCACTGTGGGAGATTGTTTTGAAAAACAAAAAAACTTTTCAAAAGTTTGATGTCTACCCACTGCAATGACGGTGGTTCTTATCAATATAGGGAATTGTACACATAGCAGACAGCTCTAAGGGTCATATTCTCAAGGACTTATCGCCGATTTATCAGCACTTAAGCGCCGCAAAAGTGGCAATAGATTTATCGCCCTATTCTCAAGCTGGTGCAAACTGCCAATATCGCCAGTTTTCCAGCGATAGCTGCCGCAAAAAACATCGCAACGGATGAGAGCGACAACTAATGCTAATGATATGCGGAGAAGGCGTTCCTGTGCAAAAACACCCGAAAACACCAATTCGCGATAATCTCAACAATCAGTCAGATAAGCGATGCAATCCAAAAACAGGCGATAAGGCACGTTAGCAGCAGGGATTTAACACCTGCATTCTACTGGTGTTAAGCAGGATGACAACCTGCAGTATAAAAGGGACCCCAGCCCAGAGCCACATCAGAAGACCAACACATGTCATGGAACTACTAATCATGCAGCTCGGAGCCCCAAGAGTGCCACAACACCCACTGCCACCACTTCCAGGTCCACACCTCCCCGGACCACTCCCCCCCCCCGGACTACCACAGAGGCAGCGCAGAACAAAACAGTGGACCTTCCGAGAAAGCCCCAGCCTCACAGGCTTAACGCCAGAGGATGTCATTGTCCACTACAGGCTCAAAAGGACAACCATCCCTCCGCATCCTGACCCACATTGTCCACAAGCTGATGGTACCAACACAGCGTAGAACCAACATCCCTCCGCAGACAAAGCTGCTGGCTGTGCTGCACCTGTTGGCCTCTGATACCTTCCAACCAACAACTGCCAGAGTTGGAGGAGTCTCACAGCCAGCCCTATCCGAGTTCCTCACACCTGGCTTGGATGCCATCATCAGCTTGGTACCCCAGCACCTTCACTTCCCCCACACTGTGGAGGAACAGTTGAGACCAAGCAAGGCTTCTACGACATAGCTGGCTCCCAGCACATGTTGGAGGCAATTGACTGAAAATATTTCCTACTTGTGCCCCCTGCCGACACTGCACACAATTACCGCAACAGAAATCACATGCATTCCATAAATGTGCAGGCAATAGTGGACCACCGGGGACTCTTCACCAATGTTGTCGCTAACTACCCAGGCAGTGTGCATCATTCCTACACCTTCCGACAGTCCATCATCAACCAGCGCTTCCAGGATGGCACCTATGGAGATGCACTGCTCGTTAGTAAGTACCAAATGAACACTCCATACACCTCAACTCCACAATCATGCAACTCACAACTGTGGGAATGCACACATTCCAAAATGACATACAACATGCCAAACAACATGCCCACCTACCAGACACGACAACACAAGTAACTGTGGTAACCGTGGCCAGCCATGTAGAAAAACCATCCATGTCATGGCACCTCTGCCACACAATTGCAGAATGTGGGAAGAGGTGGGAACCAAGTCTTTGCGAAGGAGGCAAGTGACCCATGAATAGGAATGTACACAATGCCAACTGTGGCGGTGATGTGCTGGACAGACTTCAGTATGCAGAGCACAGACATGTCCATGTGGACATATACTGCTGGTGTTTTTAGTGTGGTGGACAGTGGACGCAACCATGTTACCTCAGTCAGTGGGGAAGAGTAAGTGTTAGAGTCGGGGATCTCTGGTTGGCGCAAGGTTGCCCTTGTGTCAAGCAGGAACCCTCTCCTCCACGTCAGGGCGCAGGATAACCCCTCGCGAATGACCCTTGCTCACCCTCTAGGTGCGTGGCGTGAGCAGCCAAGGCGATTCCTCAGGCGTTGTTGGTTAAGCACTTACAATCATACACACAGTAAATACATCAATCCCCCCAGAAACGGACACCAGACTTGGATATATATAAAAATACGCTTCTTTATGTAAAAATAGGTATATATATCTCAGCAGAATTATCACAAGACCAATAGCGTTTTCGCTATGCCACCAGGTTGTAAAGCAGGCAAATGTTCTTTGTCCTTAGCTTCAAATGGAGACTTTGTAGCCTCTTGCAAGTGTTACTTGTGGTTCCAGTACTCACAGCGATCGGCTCCTGCGAACGTGGAAATAAGGCGTTGCGGGCCCCGAGCCCGATACTGGAACTTCTTTCGTGATGTGGAGAGTCGGCACAGGTCGGTGCGACTCTCAGCTTCGGAAGTGTTCTTGGGTCCTCAATCAGCAGGTGTGGGCAAGTAGGCAGGCGCGGCCAGCGACCCTTTAGCACGGCGGTGCAGGGGGGTCTCCACAACGGGGGCGGCGCGGCCTGAGATGTCCGGGGATAGCGAAGCGGGGTCACAGGGCACGGTCAGTGCAGCTGGATGACCCGGCGTGGATCACAGTCGTCGGACGGCTTCCGGCAGGAGGGGTGATAGCGCGGTCAGCGCGCTCCAGTAGCAGGCGGTGACAGGGATGCAGACGGCCTGGCCCGGGGACAGAGAGCGGCTCGGGACGGAGCGGGGCTCTCACGGGTTGGAGGCAGGCGAGCTTCTGAGTGTCACGGCCCTAGGAGGGGCGATGAGGGGCGCAGTCTCTTTTCCAGCGGGATGCCCACACGGCTCGAATTGGAGGATGAGCAAGAAGCACAGAGAACCCACTGTTCCTGGGGTTCAGTTCAGGGGGCAAGCTCAGATCAAGCCCTTGGAGAATGTTCAAGCACAAAGTAGCAAAG
This sequence comes from Triturus cristatus, assembly GCF_964204655.1. Classification (NCBI taxonomy): domain Eukaryota; kingdom Metazoa; phylum Chordata; class Amphibia; order Caudata; family Salamandridae; genus Triturus; species Triturus cristatus. The sequence goes on along the minus strand of NC_140582.1, from coordinate 379,243,328 downwards.
TCTTTTCAGTAAGTCTCTTCCTCTCCTTTCTCAGCAAGGCAGGCAGCAGGCCAGCTCCTCCAGCGTCTCCTTCTCCTTCTAGTCGGGCAGAGGTTCTTTGTGGTAAACAGGATTCTGATTTCTTAGGAGCCAGGCTCCTACTTTTATACACCAATTCTTTTGTTCTTTAGCGCCAGGGGGCCTAGGCCTGGCTCAGTCCAGTTCTGGAGCACTTTGTTATGGTGACTCTGCTCTTTCCTTTCAGCAGCAAGGCAGAGACATCAGCCGCCCCACAGGGGGTGGCGCCGGCTTTGTGGTGGCAGAGCACAGGTCTATTCAAGAGTCAAGGTGTACTCCTCCCACCCATCCAGGTGTAATCTCTCTACCCACCACCTGGCAGCCAACCTGTCTCTGGGGATTCCCCAACCCTGCTCCTTACTGTTGCCAGGCAGAACACATACACACAGCAGAGGCGGACTGAGATGGTCAGGTCAGTAAATACTAGCTTTCTAAAAGTAGTATTTACAAACCCAGGATATTAAAATAAACTTGACTACAAGAAGTATTTTATCATCCTGAGTTCAGGCATACCAAACTTGACACTCTACCATGCTCTCTGAGTCCACTGGGGTCACAGCGTTGGCGGGATCCCAGCAGCCCATTCTGGCCTATGGAGAGCAGGTAGCCTTCAATAGTGAAGAACGGAAATGGCTGTAATTCACTACTAAGACATGCCACACACATCAGGGCATGTCCTACCTTATGCCTACAATGCACCCTGCCCTTGGGCCTACCAGAGGGGTGGCTAATATGTAGGTAAGGGAAGGTTTAGGGACTGGCAAGTGGGGGCACTTGCGCAGTCAGCGCGACGGTCCCGGACCGCGCACAGGGTCTGCGGTGGCAGGCCCTAGACACACTTTACAAGACCGCTTCCGTGGGTGGCGCAACCAGCGCTGCAAGCCCACCAGCAGCATTGGCATTCACGAGCCCTGGCACCCCTGGTGCACTTTACTGGGGACTGACAGTGAATCCAATAAACCAATCAGGAACATCAATTACAGGTACACTTTACCTAGGGAGCACTTGCACTGCGGCACGGATTAGCCGTGGCGCAGTGCCCTGAGCGGACAACACCAGCAAAACAATCGAGGCACACCATCAAAAAGTGGAAGGGAAACTCACGCCAAGGTGCCAGGTCTAACACGTGTCCCCTCCAGCTGAAATGTGGGGAGAACTACCCTTGCCCAGGGGGTTCCTCGTCACTAAGGCGGAAATACCTGGACAGACCGTCAGCGTTGGCGTGATCTGTACCAGGACGGTGTTCCACCGTAAAGTCCATACCCTGTAGGGAGATGGACCACCTCAACAGCTTCGGGTTTTCACCCCTCATTTGCATCAACCATCTGAGGGGCCTGTGGTCCGTCTGAACCCGGAAGTGAGACCCAAACAAGTAGGGTCTTAGCTTCTTCAGCGCCCAGACCACAGCAAACGCTTCTCGCTCAATTGCACTCCACCTACTTTCCCGTGGAAGTAACCTCCTACTGATGAAGGCTACGGGTTGGTCCCAGCCCTCCTCAGTCATCTGTGAAAGAACAGCCCCCACACCATGCTCTGAAGCGTCTGTCTGGACTAGGAATTCCTTGGAGAAGTCAGGGGCCAAGAGCACGGGCGCCGTGCACATGGCGGTCTTCAAGGTGTCGAAAGCTTTCTGACAGGTGTCAGTCCAAATCACGTTCCTGGGCTGCTTCTTCGAAGTCAGCTCTGTCAAGGGGGCAACGATCGTTCCATAGCCCTTGACAAACCTCCTGTAGTACCCAGTGAGCCCCAGGAAGGCCCTCACTGCGGTCTGCGTCTTGGGGGGTTCCCAAGCCAGGATGGTCTCAATTTTGGGTTGCAAGGGTGCCACCTTGCCACTCCCCACTTGGTGTCCCAAGTACACCACGGAACCCTGCCCGATCTGGCACTTGCTTGCCTTGATCGTGAGGCCTGCTCGGCGCAGCGCCATCAACACTTCCCAGAGGTGGCGCAGGTGTTCAGGCCAGGTGGCACTGAACACTGCGATGTCATCCAGGTAGGCGGCACTGAACGCATCCAGCCCAACCAGTACCTGGTTGACCAACCTCTGAAAGGTGGCAGGGGCATTCTTCATCCCAAATGGCATGACTCGGAACTGGAAGTGCCCATCTGGTGTAGAGAATGCTGACCTCTCTTTGGCCCCATCGGTCAAGGCGATCTGCCAGTACCCAGACGTTAAATCAAACGTACTGAGGAACCGGGCAGCCCCCAGCCGATCAATGAGCTCATCAGCTCTGGGGATGGGGTGCGCGTCAGTCTTCGTGACTGAATTGAGTCCTCTGTAGTCCACACAGAACCGGAGTTCAGGTGTGGCTCCCGGCGCAGCAGCTTTTGGGACCAAGACCACGGGGCTGGACCAAGGACTGCTGGAGGATTCAACCACCCCTAGCGCAAGCATCTTGGAGACCTCCTCCTTAATGCAAGCTCTGACCCTGTCAGTTACCCTGTAAGCCTTGTGCTTCACAGGTAAGCTGTCTCCTGTGTCCACATCATGGACGCACCAATCTGTGACACCAGGAACCAGGGAGAATCGGTCGGAAAATTGTCCCAGCAAGTGGCGGCAGTCTTCCTGTTGTTCGGGCGTCAGGGTGGGTGAGAGGTTAACTCCATCCACTGACCCATCTTTCTCAGAGGCCACTAAGAGGTCAGGAAGAGGCTCGGTCTCCTCTTCCATTCCATCATCAGTGGCCAGCAGCATGCCCACTTCGGTCCTCTCTAAGTGGGGCTTAAGGCGGTTAACATGTAGGACCCTCAAAGGGTTCCTGGGAGTCTGCATGTCCACCAAGTAGGTGATAGGACTTTTGCGCTCCACAACCTCAAATGGACCTGTCCACTTATCCTGAAGTGCACACGGCTCCACTGGGGCCAAGACCCACACCTTTTGTCCAGGTTGAAGCTCTACCAGAGTGGCATTCCGGTCGTACCACCGCTTCATCTCCTCCTGGCTGGCTTCCAGATTTGCCTCAGCAAGTTGCCTGAAACGCCGAGTCTGGTTTCGGAAGGCCAGCATGTAACTATATACATTCTGGGGAGGTTTCCTGGGAGATTGCTCCCAGCCTTCCTTTACCAAACTCAGAGGTCCTCTTACCGGGTGACCATACAGAAGCTCAAAGGGGCTGAATCCTAGAGACTTCTGTGGCACCTCTCGGTAAGCGAAGAGCAGGCATGGCAAGAGGACGTCCCACTTACGCCTCATCGGACCGTCCAGGCCCATGATCATGCCTTTGAGGGTTCGGTTGAATCTCTCAACCAACCCATTTCCTTGGGGATGGTAAGGAGTGGTGAACTTGTACGTTACCCCACACTCCTTCCACAGGGATTTCATATATGTGGATATGAAATTGGTCCCCCTGTCGCTCACCACCTCTAGAGGGAATCCCACTCGGGAGAAAATTCCCATCAGTGCCCGTCCCACCACGGGGGCCGTCACTGTCCTCAGAGGGATGGCTTCAGGGTACCGGGTGGCATGGTCCACCAAGACCAGGATGAACCTGTTGCCCAGGGCTGTCTTGGGGTCCAGAGGCCCCACAATGTCAATACCCACTCGTTGGAATGGCGTACCGACCACAGGGAAAGGTTGCAGAGGAGCCTTGTGCTTCCCTCCGCTCTTACCACTTGCCTGGCAAGTCTGACAGGTTCTGCAGTAGGAATCGGAATTCTTATGCATTTGGGGCCAGTAGAAGTGGGTGACAAGCCTGTCATAGGTCTTGTCCATCCCCAAATGTCCTGCTAACGGCACATCATGAGCCAGCCCCAGTAGGAAGGTTCTGAACTTCTGGGGTACCACCAGCACCCGGGCTGACCCAGGTTCAGCAGCCTTAGGCTCGGAATACAGGAGGTCACTCTCCCAGTACACGTAGTGTGTTTTGGCCTGAACACCATTGGCCTGGTCTGCAGCCTGCTGCCGCATACCCATGAGAGAAGGGCATTCTTTCTGCTCCCTGCAGAATTCCTCCCTGGAGGGACCTCCTTCTTGCTGCCAATGGGTCAGCTCAGGCAGATCTCCCAGTTCGGCAATCTGTTCCCCGGTAGGCTCCAGAGCATCCCCCTCAGGGTCTACTTCCTCCTGGGCCGTAGGAACTTCGGGGGCCGGTTTCCCGCGCCTCCTGCGCCTTCTCCCTAAGGCCGGTTCCTGGACCTCTCCCTCAGGCTCCAGGACCCTCTCAACACCCCTACTGGCTGCCATGGACCGGGTGGTCACGCACGCCCAGTCGGGTAGACCCACCATCCTCAGATGCGTGGTCTTCTCCACCTTTTCCCAAGGGGAACTCTCCAGGTCGTTCCCTAGCAGACAATCTACAGGCATGTCAGTTCTCACAGCGACTTGTAGAGTACCAGAGACCTCCCCCCACTCAAAGGGAACTTGAGCCATTGGACAACGACTCTCTACGTTGTCAGCATTGACAACCCTACAGTAGGCATTGGGTACAATCTGCTCTTGAGACACCAGGTGTTGCCTCACCGAGGTCACGCTGGCTCCTGTATCTCTAAGAGCCTCAACCTTCTTTCCATTGATGGTCACCACCTGCCCATATTTCTTAGTGTTAGAGGGCAGGTAGGTTACAGGGACCATCTCACTGTCTCCTAGCGAGACTAGGGTCATCTGCCCGGGACCCCCACCCTCCTGGACTGCTACTTCCTCCCCAAAGTTAACACTAGCTACTTGCCGGGGTGGAGCACCAGTGGGTGCGGTCTTACCAAACAGGCGACACTTAGGATCAGAGGCAATGTGGCCCGGATCGCCACACTTATAACAATTGAAGGGCCCCTTTGGAACAGGTCTACCTGTCGGGGCCCCGTTCTGCTGCGGGGTTGGGGGAGGCTGAGAACCCTTCTGCTGGTTCCCTTGGGAATTACTTTGGGGGCCTTTTTGGAACCCCTTCTGTTTACCCTTGTCCCCCCCACTCTTCTGCTGGGGACCCTGCCCACCTTTGGCGGAGTCTCCCACTTGACCCTTGTGGACCCTGGTGCTGAGCCAGCGGTCCGCCTCCTCAGCAAGCTTCCTCGGGTTGGACAGCTTGCTATCTATCAGGTGCTGGCGTAGCTCAGGAAAACATTGACTGGACAAGTGCTCCCATGCAATTAAATCAAGCAGCCCTTGATAATCATTCACTTTGCTACCCTTCACCCAACCATCCAGCGCTCTGCAGAAAAAGGTCACATATTCCACATACGTACTCTCAGGGATCTTCTTGGTCTCCCTGAACCTCTGTCGATATAGCTCCGGAGTTAACCCATACCTGGTCATTAAAGCTTCCTTCATATGGGGGTATGAGGTTTGGACTTCTAAGGGCAAATCTAACAGTGTGTCCCGCCCTTCAGCAAGGAACCTTCCCCACAACCCCGCTCCCCAGTCTTTCTCAGGGACCCGGTGTGAGGACATGGCCACCTCGTAGGCCCTAAACCACTGCCCTATGTCATCCTTTCTGAAATACTCCTTTACTACATCTTTGGGGATGTACACCTTGGACTCTACCTGCGCTGGTGGAGTGCTGCCACCAGAAGGAGCGGTGTCCAAACTTTTCGCCTTCAGCTCCAACTCCTTCAATCTGATATCGTGATCCATTTGGCGTTGTTGTGCCTCCAGGGCCAACTTCTGCTTTTCCATTTCCATTTGTCCTGCCAACTTTGCCATCTCCATTGCATGCGCCCTGTCTGCTGCCCTGTCTGCCAGCTCCTCCGGCGACCGGACTCTGCTGGGCTCCTCAAGGTTGTCGGGTGGAACGATGTCCCCCGCATTCCGTGGGTCTCGTGACTCCCTCCAGGCTCTTAGCGCCTTGGCGTACTGGGTTCTCCTCTTGAATCCAGCATGGGGAACTCGGAATTTTACACTGTAGCCTTTCAATTGCTCCATCGTGTAGCCTTCCAGTCTCTCCCAATCTACCTCATCTATTCCAGAAATCACAGAGAGTGCTCTTCCAGCGGAGTGCGAGCCAGGCATGGTTGCAGTAATGGCAGATGTCTCAACAAAGTTCAGAAAATGAAAACCTGTGGCTGCGTTACTTGGTCTGCTCTCACTATCTGGTGATTAATAATTCACTGTATGCAAATTACAAGTGCAAATCCGAAATCCCAACCGCTGCCAACAATGTTAGAGTCGGGGATCTCTGGTTGGCGCAAGGTTGCCCTTGTGTCAAGCAGGAACCCTCTCCTCCACGTCAGGGCGCAGGATAACCCCTCGCGAATGACCCTTGCTCACCCTCTAGGTGCGTGGCGTGAGCAGCCAAGGCGATTCCTCAGGCGTTGTTGGTTAAGCACTTACAATCATACACACAGTAAATACATCAATCCCCCCAGAAACGGACACCAGACTTGGATATATATAAAAATACGCTTCTTTATGTAAAAATAGGTATATATATCTCAGCAGAATTATCACAAGACCAATAGCGTTTTCGCTATGCCACCAGGTTGTAAAGCAGGCAAATGTTCTTTGTCCTTAGCTTCAAATGGAGACTTTGTAGCCTCTTGCAAGTGTTACTTGTGGTTCCAGTACTCACAGCGATCGGCTCCTGCGAACGTGGAAATAAGGCGTTGCGGGCCCCGAGCCCGATACTGGAACTTCTTTCGTGATGTGGAGAGTCGGCACAGGTCGGTGCGACTCTCAGCTTCGGAAGTGTTCTTGGGTCCTCAATCAGCAGGTGTGGGCAAGTAGGCAGGCGCGGCCAGCGACCCTTTAGCACGGCGGTGCAGGGGGGTCTCCACAACGGGGGCGGCGCGGCCTGAGATGTCCGGGGATAGCGAAGCGGGGTCACAGGGCACGGTCAGTGCAGCTGGATGACCCGGCGTGGATCACAGTCGTCGGACGGCTTCCGGCAGGAGGGGTGATAGCGCGGTCAGCGCGCTCCAGTAGCAGGCGGTGACAGGGATGCAGACGGCCTGGCCCGGGGACAGAGAGCGGCTCGGGACGGAGCGGGGCTCTCACGGGTTGGAGGCAGGCGAGCTTCTGAGTGTCACGGCCCTAGGAGGGGCGATGAGGGGCGCAGTCTCTTTTCCAGCGGGATGCCCACACGGCTCGAATTGGAGGATGAGCAAGAAGCACAGAGAACCCACTGTTCCTGGGGTTCAGTTCAGGGGGCAAGCTCAGATCAAGTCCTTGGAGAATGTTCAAGCACAAAGTAGCAAAGTCTTTTCAGTAAGTCTCTTCCTCTCCTTTCTCAGCAAGGCAGGCAGCAGGCCAGCTCCTCCAGCGTCTCCTTCTCCTTCTAGTCGGGCAGAGGTTCTTTGTGGTAAACAGGATTCTGATTTCTTAGGAGCCAGGCTCCTACTTTTATACACCAATTCTTTTGTTCTTTAGCGCCAGGGGGCCTAGGCCTGGCTCAGTCCAGTTCTGGAGCACTTTGTTATGGTGACTCTGCTCTTTCCTTTCAGCAGCAAGGCAGAGACATCAGCCGCCCCACAGGGGGTGGCGCCGGCTTTGTGGTGGCAGAGCACAGGTCTATTCAAGAGTCAAGGTGTACTCCTCCCACCCATCCAGGTGTAATCTCTCTACCCACCACCTGGCAGCCAACCTGTCTCTGGGGATTCCCCAACCCTGCTCCTTACTGTTGCCAGGCAGAACACATACACACAGCAGAGGCGGACTGAGATGGTCAGGTCAGTAAATACTAGCTTTCTAAAAGTAGTATTTACAAACCCAGGATATTAAAATAAACTTGACTACAAGAAGTATTTTATCATCCTGAGTTCAGGCATACCAAACTTGACACTCTACCATGCTCTCTGAGTCCACTGGGGTCACAGCGTTGGCGGGATCCCAGCAGCCCATTCTGGCCTATGGAGAGCAGGTAGCCTTCAATAGTGAAGAACGGAAATGGCTGTAATTCACTACTAAGACATGCCACACACATCAGGGCATGTCCTACCTTATGCCTACAATGCACCCTGCCCTTAGGCCTACCAGAGGGGTGGCTAATATGTAGGTAAGGGAAGGTTTAGGGACTGGCAAGTGGGGGCACTTGCGCAGTCAGCGCGACGGTCCCGGACCGCGCACAGGGTCTGCGGTGGCAGGCCCTAGACACACTTTACAAGACCGCTTCCGTGGGTGGCGCAACCAGCGCTGCAAGCCCACCAGCAGCATTGGCATTCACGAGCCCTGGCACCCCTGGTGCACTTTACTGGGGACTGACAGTGAATCCAATAAACCAATCAGGAACATCAATTACAGGTACACTTTACCTAGGGAGCACTTGCACTGCGGCACGGATTAGCCGTGGCGCAGTGCCCTGAGCGGACAACACCAGCAAAACAATCGAGGCACACCATCAAAAAGTGGAAGGGAAACTCACGCCAAGGTGCCAGGTCTAACAGTAAGACCGTGGACATTTAGCTATGCCCCCCCCATAAGCGTAAGCAGAGTGGGCTGGGCCAGGATACGCCAGTCCAGCGTAGGAGTGGGAATAAATAGCCCTGGGCTCTGGGCATGGTTCACCTCCAGGATGGCCACGAAAGTAAATACTGCGAGTGTCTCTGTGTGCGCCATATCCTGACCATAGGCCTACACCCATGTGGCTGACCACCTTCAACGGCCAATATCACAGTGTCGTTGTCAGGCTTTTGGACATACGCAGACAGTCATGACAGTGGTGTGACTTAGGAGTGCAAGTGATGCAACAGCGCAGTGCACAAAAGTAAATAGGCTCGGGGGCGTGAGAAGCAGCTGTGAGGCAACGTAATACACATGAATGCCGCTCATTTGCCACAAGCAATACATGTCAAACATGAATCCCAAAGTTGCACACATCACACACCACTAAACTAATAAGCCTGCCAACACAGAATGCAGAACCACCGATTGACACATATCTCTCTCCCCTGTCACAGTTGATCACGGATATGCACTCTGCCCCTGGATGATGACACCCATCCGAGACACGAACACCCATGCCTAGAGGCAGTACAATGTGGCCCACAAACTCACCAGGGACATTGTGGAGAACTCATTTGTCATGTTAAAGTCTCGTTTAAGGTGCCTGGACATTACAGATGGAAGACTCCTGTACAGTCCAGAAATAGTGTGCAAGGTGATCATGACATGCTGTGTGTTGCACAACATATGTGGACACACCAATGCCCCATGGATCCAAGTGGCAGATGCACCAGACGATGATGATGAAGAAGAGGCAGGTGGACCACACCCCAGAGCAGCTGCAGCAGGAATAGCCCAAAGGAACACAATCATTAACAATTTCTTCACATGAGCACGTCACATTGTGACTTTCCTTAGCAATCAAGGGACAGGACAAAATGACCACAGGCACAGCATGTGCAAATAAATTCATTCCAACACACATTCCCTGTGTGAATGTCACTCCTCTGCATAAGCACATCACTCTGACAAGTGTAAGTGCAACATTTAGTGCTAACAATCTCACAAATGGCAATTAGATGGTGGGTGTGTCACCTCTGTACAGAGAGGCTGTTTAGGGTGTCAGTTATTCAAAATGCCATTTCAGGGTGTCAAAGCTAGTACATAATCCCACTCAGCAGCGTATCACATGTGTCCAAATTCAAATTCAATTCAAACATGGGACTCGTCAATTTCTCTAAAAAGAAATCCATCCAGCCCTAAAGCGAACACTTTCGCCATAGTTGTGAGTAACCTACGTCCATGTACTGACTGTCCCATGTTTGAATTGAAGCCGGGGAACTCTATGTGGAAGAAATACAATGAAACTAGGATGTAGAGTATCCGCATCGATGGACGAAGTATACATGAAGGTGAGACTATTTCAGCTGTAGGAGGGAACATACCTTAGTTTAGAAGAAAACTAAGGTATGTTCCCTCCTACAGCTGAAATAGTCTCACCTTCATGTATACTTCGTCCATCGATGCGTTATAGTTGTGAGTAACCTACGTCCATGTACTGACTGTCCTGACTTTGATTTTACTTTTTACTTTTTAGTTTGCCTTACATGTTAGTTAGCACTGATACAGTTTTTTCTTGCTGTTGTAGTTGGCCAAGTTTGAAAAGGTGTGAGTCACTCGGGTAAGATTTGTGTATACTTGGTTTTATTAATGAGTTTTCTGAAGCAGAGACCTGGGCGTTGTAGAGCGCTCCTTTGACGTTTGATTTGGTTTAGTCACTCCTTTTTCTTTTGTATTGTAGAGTCTTGGTCCTGAGGAGAACCCCCCCCCCTTTTAAGGAGAAGGGGTTCGAAACGCGTCGACCTGTTGTTTTGCGTTAACAAATACTGGTGTTAATATCACATAAAGTTTGGTGCATTCAAATTCACTAATTTTTTTCTCTATGATGTATTGGTTTACATTTTTGGTCATGCACCTTTAGATAATTTTGTCTAAAAATCTTACCAGTTTTGTTCGACCTTCTGGTAGTATTAAAAGAAGATAAACGAATAGGTTACCGAAGGAAAATGTGTCTGATTGTTTGTTGGTGTGTCTGAGGAGTGGTGTATGAATGTATGTTACTAGTTCTATGTCTGTCTCTTCGGCAGTACATTGTGGTCTAAACCTGCCTACAAAAAGGTTGTTCAGGTCTAAAAAAATGTTTGTTTGTCTGCAATGTTTTATTGTTCATGTATTATAAATTGTTGACGGCTTCTGATTTTTGTACCTAAAAAAGTATGTTCAACATAAAATAGCTGAAAAGTTCATGAAATAAACACTATTAAGTAGTACTTCTGTGGTTGCTTGGTCTTATCTTCCACGTTGAACTGAATTGACATTTCGAAAATTTCATCAGCACTAGCATTTCCTTGTTCTCCTATTCATCATGCAGTGTCACTTGCATTGTCAGTGTGGCTCACAGACATGCCGCTTTGCTGGGTTTGGCACATGTGCATGGGTTGGTTGTGAGATTGGTGATGTGTGGGAAGGGCCCCCTCTGGGCACATATTCGTACAGGGACCTACTTGCTGTTTCTAGGTGTGCTGCAGTGTGCCAAGGAGATCATGGACATGATCCAGAGTCATTGTGGGTGTGCACTGTTCTATACTTAATTGTGCATGTGTGCCATTGTGCCCATCTCCCCCGTCCCTCCAGTCCCTGGTCATTACTCACCCTGTTACTGTTGTGTCAGGTCATGTTGAGCAGTGCCCGATCCCCCAACTCCTGCCACTGTCTCCACCATCTCTGCCTTCAGAACCCCAAGACTCCAACAGGACAAGCTGCAGTTTACAATTGATTCCTTTATTTTAATTTCCTCCATCTCATCCAGCTCCTCCTGTGGTGCTGGACTCCCACCTCCTGTCTGCATTGCTGCCTTCCGGTTGTTGCCAAGTTTCTGCTTGGTTTTGGGCTTCACATCATTCCAGCACCTCTTGAGCTCTTCCATTGTCCTCCTCAGCACTCCGACTGCATTCACATTGTCCACGATGGACTGCCATATTCCATTTTCTGTTGCCAATGACACAGTGGAGGTGACGAACAGTTGTTAATGGTGTTCTGCCACCTCCGTTATCAGGATCCTGTTTTCCTGCGGACTGAACCGTGTCTTCCTCTTCTTCTTTTCCTTGCCCTTCCCTGACCCTGAGGTCCCAGGCTGGTCCTCCGTGGGGCTTGTGGGGTTCTGGTTGTCCTCTGTACTTGCTCCAGCTACCTCCATTGTGGTTCGCAGTTGTTTTGGTTTTGCTTGTGGTTTTATTTTCTGCTTTTATTGTGATTTTTCCCGCCTGACGTGTGTGAATTGCAGGCCTGGCGCAGCTTATCGCAGATTTTTGTTATCATGGTTGGGCCCATCGCCACTTTTTTCATGTTCGGTTTTAGATCTTTATCGCCGTCCCTGTAATTTTATCGCTGACATTTGATGCGTTATCGGAAAACTATTGCATGTTATTGCTGTGTTGGGAATACGACGTTAACACAGCGTTATTTTCCTGCTATAGACGGCGATATGAAAAATTGCTTTGACCTATTTTGGTGATGATTAACGCACACTCTTGAGAATATCCCCCTCAATTTGGTGGGCGGACATCCTTCGGGATTGTAGAGATGTTGCCCTCCTCCATCAGGAGAGAGTAAACTCCCAAAAAATCTGAATTAGGCTATATGACTAAAATTCCTGTAATTTTCTTGTTCAAGAGGTCAATACCTTTTTTGAAGAAATAGAACTTGCAAGTTTCTAAGTCTATAGGAAACAAGGGGACTCAAAGAGGCCTACAGCTGTGGACTGGAAATGCAAAGAGGTGAGTTAATAATGCAGATCAGTTGCTCGAGTGGCAAATACTAAGTGGTTGTCAACCAGTAGTGGACATTATGATGAGTACATCTAAACTTTGTTTTTATTTCTTTGGTGATCAATCATTCAGGGTACTGGGGATAGTTTTCTTGGATCTGGGATGCTAGACTGGCCCTAAATTAAATTCATGCTAGATTATGGTCAGAAACTCAGGGGAAAGTGGACAATTGGGGAATGGGTTTAGAAGCAGAGAAGGAAGAAATGCCTTAACAAAAGCAGCAGTTGTCATTGAGAAAAGAATTTGAGTTACCACTCATCCTACCAGAAGCTACGCCTTCTCCCTTATCCTTCACATATTGGTCCTTATCACCCTCTTCCTCTAGTTGGTAGGTTCTGGATAATAGCAAAAGGCAATTGTTTAGTAATGTCACTATCAACTACAGTATTTTCACAAGTTAAAAAACAACACCTAGCAAATTTAAATTATTGATAGCCAAAGCATTACTCAGATAGATTTACGTTTAGATTGTAGAAATCAAATGATCAAAAATCCAACATTTAATTTGTTTTTTAATAATAGGGATTGGCTAGGAAACAGTACAAGAATACAATTATTAAAGGATGGTGAAAATAAAGAGAAGAATAGAAGGAAAGTTAATGAGGAGTAAGGTGTGATGCCACAGTAAGAAAAACAGGGAAGAAGGGAAAAACAATAAAGACAGAATAAAGACAGCTGCGGAAACACAAGGGGACATAAAAGGAATCACAAAGAGGTGCTAGTAGTTAGGTGTTAATAGAGACTAAAGTAGATGAAATGAAATTTTTAAAAAATAGGAAAAACAGAAAGTACAGATGACCAGGATGCATGTTACATTAAGTGAGATTATTTGTTAAGAAGTCCAATTAGATGAAATTGCTAAAACTATAGCCAGTATCAGAAGGAGTGTCTGGAGAAGTGCTGTGAGTTACAGCCTTGATACTTCTGGCCGTCTTTTTTAGTGGTGATAAATAGAGGAAAGAAAAAGAAAACACTGGTTAGTATTACTTTCTGCAATAATATTACTGCATATTTAATAGATTTCAGGTAATAAATATATGTATATTATACAGTGGTGATCACCAGTGTGTAGTTATAGTTAGGTGAGAGTTTCCATAAGAAGACCATTTTCTTTGTTTTACTAATACCTTTGGCCCTGTTTGAAAAATCTGCATGGATTATTTTCTTTAAAAAAGGTTCATACACCTCTTCGTGGAAAGTTGTGCTCTGATCCATTAAGTGGGGTCCAAGAAGAAGAGGGTCACAAAACATTGAATTCTCATGTTCATTCCCATTGGAAACCTTTCGCTCTTACACACAAAAAAATGGCTGAACTGAATTACACAATATCTGGCAAAAATTAGATCCTTACTAAGAAGAAGAATTATTTGATATAAATCTGTTAAGCATTTATTGAGAAATTCATGTTGAAACATGGGCATAAGGTGGTCGCAAAGGGGTTAAAAAAATAAAAATGGGTTGTTTATCTGTGGAGGTTTGCCACCCGTAGTTGGGTGTGATGGGGTTGGGTGCAGGGCTTATCTAGATTTCTGACCTTACAGTCAACCTCCTTTTGGGCATGGCTGTAGGCTGTTGGCAGCATGGGGTTGGCTGCCTGCCAGGTTTGGAGGGCATTGGAGTTTGGGTGCAGGGGCTAGTGGGATCCAAGACCCTTATATTGACCCCTGCACTGTGCACGGATGAAGGGCATGCACAGTGGGGGGTTGGCCAGCAGCAGGTAGATTGACAAAAGTCCAAAGGCCAGCAGGGGTTAGGCGGTCTGTGGGGTGGGTATGGGCATGAACAAGTTGGGATTTGTGAACCTCTTTCTGTGCAGAACCAAGGACATGCAGGTGGTTTGCCCACAGGACAGCAGAGTCATGGCTGTCTGTGGGTGGATTGGGTGTGAGGGGATTTTGTGCAGGGCTCACAGTTTAGGCCCTGTCCCCAACAATCTTTTCTGTGTATAGCTAGGATTGGTGCTTAATCATACGTAGGGGGATGTGGAGGTTTTTTTTGGGGCGGGGGTGTATGATTGCTATTGTAGTACCTGGTCTAGAGCTACTCCAGTAAATATGGTCAATAGGTATTGACAGCACTGTGGGAGTACAGTGGTACATTAAAATTGTTTTAAAGAATATTTTACAAGAAATAACGTATAACACTCAGAATGAATTGGCACACTGACAGAGTCTTTGTGTTAGTAGCGTTGCATGCATATGTTATATGGCTTGTTCTTTCTCAAATAAAACTGTGCTTTTGGTGGACAACATCAATGTTGGACTGGTGCAAGACTGATTCTGAGCACCCTCAGGGTATGTTGGCTTTTAATCCTATTAGCTCACAGTGCACCATCTGCACCCCAAACCCTACACGGAAAACCTTGGTATATGCAACCTCAGAAGATAACAACCCTGATCCCTGAAGGAAATCATGGTAACAGATCTTAAACCCTTTAATTCAGCCACTTATGCATACCCAAAGAGGTACACAAGAAACAAACAAGATACATTGTTTATATGTATTGAAGCATTGTTATTCTTGAGTAAAATACGTGAGCTACCATGAACAATAGAAGTAAACAGAATAATGCTACTAGCACTATGAGAATGGTGAAAAAGATGAACAATTCAACCATTTTGCAGACTACAGAAAATGATTTGCTTGCATACAAGCACTGTAATATAGTGTACTCATACTTAGCGCATTTTACCCTATCGTGTCTAAAGTGTGTGGATCTGCCAAATCTCTGTTTGGGTGGTATAACTCCCTATTACCTGTAGATAAGTGTAAGAAAGCTGCCTATCTTGTTGTAGAGGACATCATCCCTCACATAAGGTGACAGGAATTAGCTGAGCTGGAATTCTGGCATGAACCAACCTCTCAGAGCCAGCTAAATGCTACTCTGAATGAACAAAGGCTTGATGTCATCTATGATAACATTCTCCATGTTACCATGCCAAAGCCCCAGTCAGGCCGCTATTGTTTATTCTATTGTGATAGCTCAGTCACCAAGCGGCCAAAATCAAATAACAACGCATTGCATGCTGAACTTAGCCCTTGCACAGATTACTCAAGGTGTTTGATATGGTGCCTAGGAAGTGGTTTGTATACAAACTGAGTTTGAGGAATGTTCTCCTGTGTGTGTATGCAAATGAATGTGTGTCAAATGTCATCACGTTTAAGGGGAGAGAAGGGAAATTAAGAATGTGAGCATATAAAGATGGTGTTTTCTCAACCAGACCTAATATCTGCATGTGACACATACTTCTTGCTAGAACTGCATATATTACTTTGTGTTCTTTGAGAAAGATCATGTCCCCTTCTGCTGTGAAATTTAGTCCATCTTTTCTGAAGGTACAGCGCATGTCAAACTGGATGTTGTAGTGGTATATGGAGCCTATGCCAAAGTGTCATAAAAATTTGGATCCAAGTAATGTCCACTTTAGGAAACCATAAATCTTTGTCAATGCTAAATTATTGTCATATCAGGCCTATCAAGCCTAAAAGACAAAGGATTGGACCACAATTGTCCTGCTGTCCCTGTGCTCTTACCCCCATTCCTGCACTGCTTGCTGTCCCTGTACCGCCTGACATCCCTGTGCTGCCGCCCCATCCCTGTGCTGCCTGCAGTCCCTGTCCCTACCATACCTGCTGTCCCTGCACTGAATGTTATTCCTGTGCTGCATGATATCCCAGCACTGCTGCCCCCTGTCCCTGCGCCGCCTGCTGTCCATGCACTGCCTGCTGTTCCTGCACTGCCCTCTGTCCCTGCCCTTGCACTCCCCATTCCAAATCATTGCCCGGTCCTCAGGACCACTGGGACCACCAATAGAGTCCTCTGCTCAGCCATGCAGTAGGTGCGTGCACCGGTCGTACCACCAACGCACCTCTGGTCAGACAATGCCCAGCTCCAGTAAGCCTGGTCCTCCCACCACCCAATGGTAGAGCATTAAGGAACTCCTGGACCTTGACCCTGGATGCCAAAACAACAGCTGCATCTCCTCCTCCACACGATCCACCAAAGGACCCTTCACCTGCTCCACTCTATTCTGCTCAATGCCACCTCACTCTGCAAACACACCATGGAAATCTGGAACACCATCACCACCCTCTCCACGGTCATTGCCTTTATCACCAAAATGTGGCTTAACGTCTCCTTGAACCCTGACATCACCACAGCCACTCCCGAAGGCTACAAGATGATACACTGAGAAATCACAAGCAGAAAGGTGGAGGCATAGCCATCATCTTCAAGGAAACCAGATGCACCATCACCAAAGACAACCCCACCCCTCTCATGGAACACTTCAACTTCCTATTATAATCTGATGCAAAGACCACAATCAGAGGCACCCTTGCCTACAGACCCCTGGAACCCCATGCAACACTCTGCGATGCAATCCCCAACCTCATTGCCCCCCTAGCAATCGACTCTTAACACTACGTCCTACTCAGCGACCTCAACTTCCACATTGACGGCCCCAAGACTCCTACTCTTTTGCCGTCCTAGAGAAACATGAACAGAATCAGCCTCACCCAACTGTTCACCGAAATCATGCACACTCAACCCTATTTTACCTCCAGCAACAGAATCAAATTTAGCTTCACCACAGAACTCACTTGGATTGGCCACACCATCGTATACTTCAACATTACAGATGGCCACCACACAGTCACCAGGTGGTAGATGTCCTCCCGCCGCAGCTGGAGCAAGGTCACCAAAGCTCAGTGGTCACAGGCCCTCACCATCTCCCGATACAAGGCCTCAACAGACTTTGAACAGGCCGTCCAGAACTTTGCTGCCTGGATCACTAACGACGCCAACAGAGTTGCCCCATTGAAACCTACAAAATCCAATAAGACCTCCAAACATGAAAGCTGGTACACTCCAGAACTCAAGACCACCAACCACAACTGCCACCAACTGCAGAAACTATGGCGTGCCACTAAGAACCCTATCAGCAGAGAAGATCACAAAAAAGCCCTCAGCAACTATCACCGGCACATCAAGGAAGCCAAGAAAGCAACCATCACCACCCACACCAACTCTGTGTCAAACCACACAAAGGAACTCTTCAAAATAGTCAAAGAATTCTCCAACCCGACAGTCATAGAGAACACCATCCACCCCTCCCACGAACTCTGTGACACCCTATCAGACTACTTCCACAGCAAGATCACCAAAATCTACAACAATTTCAACCTCCAACCCACCACCCTCAACCCCAATGACCTCAACCAACCAGCGAACGTAAGCCATCACCATCTGGTCTCTGCTTACTGATCTTACCATCTCAGCCATCATGTCTTCCATCCACTCCAGGACGCCCACTGAACCTTGCCCCCACCAACTCTACAACCTTGCAAAAGACCCAATCAGCATGTAACTCACTAGCCTCTTTAACACCTCCATCTTCCAAGCAACCTTTCCGGACAGATGGAAGCACGCAAACGTTAGATACCTCCTAAAGAAAGCCTCCGCCGACCCCAGCAATTAAACAAATTATCAGCCAATCTCTATGATCCCCTACCTAGCCAAAGTACTAGAGAAAACCAACAACCAGCAGCTCACTGAATTCCTGTAACTAAACAACCTACTGGACACCTCACAATCAGGATTCCATGCCAACCCCAGCACTGAGACTGTGCTGATTGATGACACAGACAACATCCGAACACTCCTCAATTGCAGAGAAACTGTGGCCCTGACCCTCCTCAACCTCTCTGCAGCACACTCAACAACAGACTCCACAACATAGGCATACAGTAAGCAACATCAAGTGGACCGCCTCCTTCTTTACTGGACGCACACAAAGATGCTTTCCCTAAAATATCATATGCAGCATACCACAAGGATCATCCCTCAGCCTCAGCCTGTTCAACATCTATGTGACCCCCCACAGACATTGTCAAATTACACAGACTCAACATAATCTCCTACGAAGACAACACTCAACGGATCACCTCCACATGGGTTCACAGCTGGTGGCCGGCAGAACTTGGACATACATTCACACTGATCGACTATGCACGCAACCTCAGCATCATCAACAGACATCTGACCATGAAACAATAAGTCAGCGCAGTCGCCTCCTCCTTCTTCCACAAACTTTACATGCTTGACAGAATCTTCAGATGGATCCCAACCATCACCAGAAATACCATCACTCAGGCCTTCATCACCAAACAGCTCGACTATTGCAACACCCTCTACACCAGCATTTCCACCCAGCTCTTCAGACGACTCCAGACCATACAAACTGTTGAAGCCAGACTCATCCTGGACCTCCCTAAACAAACACACATCGCCCCTCACCTGAGAGACCTCCACTGACTCCACATCCAGAATAGATGCCACTTGAAGATCCTCACACACCTACAAAGCCCTCCATTACCTACGACCTGCCTACATTAAACATTAACTACACTTCCAGCAACCCTCTAGACTCCTGAGCTCCTCCTCACTCACCCTTGTACACACCCCACATCTTTCACAGCTGCAGCTGTGGCCATTCCTTCTCCTATATTGCTGTCCAGACATGAGACGACCTTCCACTCCTGCTCTGTGCAGCCTCCTTGCCACCAGACTTCAAAAGAGAGTCAAGGCTTGGCTCTTTGACTGAGACACAGCACCCAGATACCCCTAGGTGTACAGTGTTTGATTTGAGTTGATGTTGACTGCATCAGGAAACGTTAGCACATCTTTTGTGCATTTGTCCTAAATCAGCGAACATTGATCATACCTTCGCTGGCCCCTGATTCATCAGGCGCTATAGTCGGTTGAGGTGGCCATCGGCTTCTTTTTAAAAGGAGAGCATCTGCAAGTGATAATAAGACTTAGATGCATTGTAGAAAGATCATTAAAGTATGAGGTTTTGTCAACTACCCTTGCAGGAAAAAATTCTAAACCTACTTGGATGTCTTTCACAGAATAAAGGAGTACATGTGGTCACATTGGTTAGTCTGTTAGTGGAGGGTTGTCACCTTTTTTCAATAGCCATTTACGGACAATTGTTTCAGTGGAGGACTTAAGCTAATAACCCTTCCTTCCCTGCCATTATAAACAACCCAGAGCACAGCCGTCTCATTGCTGCCTTTTAAGTGATTACTGTCTTTTGAGTCTGCATGTACTTAGTGCACTGAGTTTTTACAATCATTTGCATCTGTTTGCACAGACCTCATGACCTCATATTTATTCATCAGTCAATGTCATACTTCTGAACTAACCAAAGACAGTTTGTAGCATACAGCCCTTTGAAGCCTCACATGCTTTCAATCGATAATGACACTGGAGGACTGGGCATTGGCACATATTTTTATTTGTGGCAGTTATAATATAATCTTTAACCTTTTAATTATCTTTTAGTCAATTGGCTTTTGAAATGTTTGCTCGTATTATCTGATTTGCATTAGACTTAGCACTTTATTCTGCAACGAGGATAGCACTTTGTAAATTTACGAAGTACTGTAAACAACAGTGTTACCTTATGTATTGTTGTAGGGGTTGATAAACATAATTAACCTTAACCAACCAACAAACTCAGGTCTAGGAATGCTGGCCCCTTATTGCAGACCTGTCGATCATGATCATTAAGTAACTGCTCTTATACATATCCGTATTTTTATAGCGGAAATTGTAACCCATCTTTTATGTGCTTTAAGCAGTTTGTAAAGAGAAAAACATGCTTGATTTATATTATTTTTTAAAGCTGGCTGCACTTTAATAGACTTGATTTTCCAAATAAAGTAAAGTAAATTGAATTGTGTTTTAGCATTTAAAGAGGGGCTATAGCATGGGCATGAAGTGGTATAAACATGTTATACCAGAGAGCTAGAGAGTTTATATCCAGACAGACTCTGATTGAACAACTTGAAGTAGACAGGCAGATTCTGATTGGCTGGCTACAACCTAAAGAATATGTTATGACAGCCACAACAGAACTCATGAAAGCCAAAAAGTAAGGGCCACATAAGACAACACTGAGCACCGAGGTGTATCGCCGGGGAGAGAACTACAACTCCCATCTCCCCTGGCCAACGGGTGTCATTTCCTGTTTCCGCCCACCTCACCTCATAAGACACACAATTGATGGACGGAATGGAGAACAAATCAAAACATTCACTCCCAGTTAAGAGAGCTGGGTTAAATCCATCATTATTTTGCTCACCATGCCACCCAAGTTTAGACCTGGCCATATGCACATCAGTCTTGACCCTGTGCCTCATGGGAACAGTCCAGCCCGAACTGCCAAGCCAGGTCCTCCCCGGACTGGAAACAAGCATTCTAGGACCGGTTTCGGGGTTTCACCCCTCTTCAGCCAGGATAGCCTGATTCCAGTGGCACAGGGAGCCCAGGACCCACGTCTGGGCATACCTGGTGCACTTAGGGTGAGAAAGTAAAAGACACACAGTTGATGGACGGAATGCAGAACAAATCAAAACAGTCACCCCCAGTCAAGAGATCTGGGTTAAATCCATCATTATTTTGCTCACCATGCCACCCCAGTTTAGACCTGGCCATATGCAAATCAGTCTTGACCCTGTGCCTCATGGGAACAGTCCAGCCCGAACTGCCAAGCCAGGTCCTCCCTGGACCGGAAACAAGCTTCCTAGGACCGGTTTGGGGGTTTTCACCCCTCTTCAGCCAGGACCAATGCATGGGACGTGCACAGGGATGCACCCGAGCCAAGGGCGGGCCTGTCCAAGCTCAAAGGAGCCCAGGGGAGGCTGGGCTGGGGCCCACCCTCTGACTCCTAACATCTACTACTCCCGCAAAAGTACCGGCTTTTGTTTTGTCAACTTTTATCCTTTTTGGCTTATTGGCCAGTAGTTTGCTAATTGCAGTTCAGCCCCCATAGTCTGTCACAGACGAGCAAAGAATAATAAAATTACCATGCGTAAGACCCTGAATGACTGCTCGGGAGGCGGAATTTGTGAGGACTATTGACTCTTTTTTAACTAGAGCCACGTCTGTTTTGAATCACGAAATAGAACTGACACAGCGCTGTCTATCTCTGCAGCCTGTGCTGCAGAAAGGGGTCACTCTGGGGGAAATAATTGTGCATATTGCTGCCACACAACCTCCCCCATTAATCCAGATAGTAGGAAAGAAAGCATCTACTGGTGGGGTTCCGGAGCAGCAAGATTCTGCACTGTTATCAAAAAGAACATCATCTAGGACCATAGGGGTGAAGAAGTCCCCGGGAGCCAGCAATGAGAACCCAGGCAAGAGCAAAAGGGGAGGTAGTCCGCAGAGTAATAAACCGGCAAAACCCCCAGAGCAGCAAAAGTAAAGGGACACAACGACCTAGTAGGGCAGCATGATGTACAAAGTGGAAAAAGCTTAATGGAAGTCCCCCCGTGTATTGCGAATTCCATATTAAATGAGTATATGTGGCTGAGATTTGAAACTTTGGTGGCCACTCTGTTAAATCCTATATTATTAAAATTAACCCGGATTGAAGAGAAGCTAGCAGACTTAGAAACCCAGGCCACAAGTAGTGCACACTTATTAAAGTCATTGCCCACTAGGCCGGAGTATAGATTGGATAAAGAGACCCAAATACAAGCACAGGCGTATAGAATGATCTTACCCACGAACTGTCCAAATACTGAGATTATGTCCAATGAAAGGGCTAACCCATCACATCTCCACACCGACAACTCTGATAACAAAAATACCTACTTGGCGACTAATTCCAACATAGCCGCCCAATGCCAGCCCCCGATGCAACACCTGAGCGAAGTAGGAGATGCAAGATCTCACCGGAGCCTCAACCCTGATATAGTATCTATGGGTCAGGGTGGGTCACGGAAGGGGGTGGGCAGTTACTCTGGTAACCAAGGGGCAGAAAGACTGATCACTGGACATTGGGCGTCTGGCCTGCAGTTTTTACATCTCGCCCCGGCAGCAGCATCTTTGGTATTAGTGCTAGGGGATGTACCAGGGTTGAAGGAGAGACAACTGGAGTCTACAGATCAATTAATGACTAAAGCCTTACACTGGTTGACACAGAAACTGAGAGAGGTAGGGGGCTTTTGAAGGAATCATTCAAGCCGATTGATCATGGCAAGAAGGATATCTTGGATAGGCTCAGCAAAGAAAGAACTGGCAGGAGACTGTGTAGTCCTAAACTTTAAGGACGAAGCTGTCGTCAGATATCTCTTAGAGTCGTTAAGGGGAGTTCCATCAAAGAGATCCCAGATAATTGTGCTACCGATAGGTTATTTTTATAGACCCCCCTCTGGGTGTTGCCTAGGAAAAACTGCCCCCTGCGGGAGGGCCAGGCGTGGAAGGAACCAGAGGGTTATCTTGGAACTCCAGATATAACCTTGGAAAATAGATTTGCCCCCCATCTGACCTTGAGGCATGTGATTGACTGCATAAACCAAGCACCCCTACTCCAGTAAATTGTGAAAGTCGTGTCACTCCAGCCCCTGTTATCAGAGAGTGCTCACATCTACCCAATCCGCAAGGGTGGCCCACAAAAGATCTGTTTAAGTTAGCATCGTGGAATGTGGCTTGTATATCTTCTAAATTGGGAGACAACAATTGGCAAAAAATTTGCCAGGGCCATGATGTCTTATGCTTTCAGGATACCTGGGGCCAGATGTATCAAAGGGTTTTGCCCATTCTGTGTCTATGGGGAAATGTGTTGATACATATGGCCCCTGGTCCACGGAACCGATATTTTTAAATGGCTATCGTTCATTTCAAACTCCAGCCAAACCATCGGTATCATGGAGGGCAAAAGGGGGTATCCTGACTCTAATTCCAAATGATTTCTTTGGTAAGGTAATAAAGTTAATTTCCGCCAATACAAACTTTGACATTCTTATATTTGAGATAAAACATGAAGGCATGTGGATCTTGATTAACATCTATAATAATAGGTTTGGCCCAAATATTCATTCTATTGTCGGGGAGGTTTATAAGACTCTTGAACATATCATAGGAAATTCTAGAAAGGGGGCACTAAATATCATCTGGTTGGGGGATTTCAACATACACCCCTGTAAGTATAATACAGCCCCCGTGTGTGGGTTAGAGGATTTGGAGGGAAACCCCTTACACCACTTCACCCATAATGAATATGGTGATGCCCTAAATAGGATATCCTCCTCTTGAAAGATGGAAATGACCTATCACCCTGAAACTGTAACAGGTAACTTGCTGGGTACTTTTCAGAGAAATGGGGTAGAGTCAACTATTGACTATATATTACTCACCACCTCAAGGGCCATTAGATCCCAAAATCAATTTACAAGTTTTAGCAACCATGCCATACTCTCACTGCAGCTAAAGGTATCCCTAGAAAATCCTCCTTGCACACAAAATATCGGTCCCCCTTTTGTGGCAAGAAGAAATGGAATACAACTAAAGGGCTCATACAGACAAACCCAAACTGTCCACAGCTATTGTACAAAACACAAGGAGTAAGATATTATTATGCCTAGAACCAGATGCCGAGCCAGGGAAAAAGCTAATGGCCTTTTGTTGTATTTTAGAGAAAGCAAAAATGGCACTTACGCACTTCAAAGGGTCAAAGCCAGTAGCTGGTAAAGGTTGGTTTAATTCTACCTGTACCAAGACAAGGAAGGCACTGATGTACGCTTTAAAAACTAGACCTAGAAACCAAGATCAAATAAAGGTACTAAGGGCTACATATAAGTTAGCCCACCGGAATAGAGAAAAGGATAGGAAGCAGGAAATTTGGGCAGATCTCGATCAGGCAGCCAGAACAGGTAACAGTACTGAGTTCTGGAGGCTAGTGAATGCTCCACATCTTAAGAATACCAAGGACCCCTCTCTAGTTAGTAGCGTTGGTGAGGAAGCCTGGGTAACCCATTTTGGTAATATTTTTGTCCCTAGCACTCCTCCACGAACATCACCTTTGACCACAGACGAGGATACCTTTAGCCCCTTTTCCTTCACACTTATTGAAGTGAAGGAAGGTCTGAGCTCATGTATTCCAGGCAAAGCTCCAGGACCAGATGGAGTCCCAATTGACTTCTTCCAAAAAATGCCGGATTTATGGGCCTCTTCACTAATTAATGTCTTAAACACTATAGCTAGGGTAGGCCCCCCTCCCTCGTGGTCCACGTGTGTCATTATCCCAATATACAAAAAAGGGGACAGGGCAAATCCAAAAAACTACAGACCCATCTCCCTGCTGAATACTACTTCAAAATTTATGTGCCCTCTAAACTAGAGGGTGGGCGAAGGAGAACAATATTCTAATCCTGGCCCAGACTGGGTTCCAGCAGGGAAGGGGCACTGTGGACCAGTGTTTAAATCTAGCAATAATTATAGAAAAATGTGTTCGAATAAAGGGAGGCAAAATCTACATGGCTTTCATGGATTTGTCGGCAGCGTTCGACTGCATTGTCCATGGAAAACTATGGAAGATACTGGAGGAGATAGGTGTTGACCATGCCATAATAAACTTTATAAGACAGATGTATATAAATGCCACAGCTATGGTCCGATATACTAAAAATGGTGACTGTACACGCCCCTTTCAAATTGCTAGAGGAGTAAGGCAATGCTGCGTCCTTGCCCCATTTCTCTTCTCTGTTTACACAAACAGTGTTGAAAACACACTTATTAAGGCCACCTGTGATGTTCCTATATTTGGTTCCCAGCCTTTACCTATCTTGGCATACGCGGATGACGCAGTATTGATTGATAGGACAGGGTGTGGACTCCAAAGCTTGATAAACAATTATGTATCTTTTATGGACTCTCTAGATTTAAAGGTAAATCACACCACGTCCTTTGCAATCATAGCCAGGGGCAGGAAAAGTGATAAAACCCACTATTTACATGTAGATAGAAAGAGAATGGAGGTGGTTGACACTTTTCCCTATTTGGGGGGTTCTCTTTGACAAAGACTCCTACTGGTCAAAACTGGTGGAAGGCAGGAAGATGGGAATGGACAGAAGTCTCACAGCTATAAAAACTTTCGCCCAAAAACTGGGTGTGAGACCTTTGATACTGCTAAAAAACATCTATCAAGTCAAGCTTAAGGCGGCGGTAACTTATGGTGCGGGAGTATGGGGCCCGGTAGCAACAGACACTCTCCAATCCACCGAAAACAACTTCTTCAAGTCCTTGGTTGGCCTCCCCTCCTCCTCATCAAATTATACCTTACATCTGGAATTGGGCCTCCCCTATATACAATATGCAATTCAACTGGCTCCAATCCTTTTGTGGCACTCAATTTGGCAGAGGGAAACAGTGCCACTTACACAACTAACACTAAGGGATTGTTTGAGCATGGAAAACAGTAGAATGTCGTTGTTGCTTGGTTATGTGGAAACAGTTTTGAAGGAAATTGGCCTTCACGATCTATTTAAGGAACCCTCAACTTGTAGAAGGGCCTCAAAGAAAAAGGTTTCCAGTATGTTTATTTCATTGGTGGATTATAAGCGGAAGTAGCACTATAAAGAAAAATATGCAGTTGTTACCTATCGCCTGAACCCGCCACTGACAGAGAGAGGGTTCTTTTATCTAGCAAATGTTACGATCCCACAGCACATATTTATACTGTTGAGGTTCCGCATGAATATGATTCCTTTAATGTTAGGCTACCCGAAGAAAACCTATAATCATGAGGAGCTTAGTCTATGTCCATGTGATAGCCTTTCAAGAAAAACTGAATTGCACTTGGTTTTATTTTGTAGGCTCTACAAGAAAGAGATTAATTACTATTGTAAGCCCCTTTTAAAGCAGAAGAACTCTAGGCAATGCTGAGTTGCAATTTTCTTTTTAAAATTGCTCTCCGACCCCCAATATGTTTTTTATTAGCCTTGTTTCTCTGGGCCTACATAAGAAAAAGGAAGAGGAGAGTTGCCAGTACTCACGGGCGGACGGCGAGTTAACCTGTCCTGTATACTAGAGTGTGGCTTATACATATAGATGGGATATGAAACATTTTATGACTATGAAATTATTATTATGTATTTATTCTGTTTTTTTATGATCTTTTTAAAATTTATCGAATAAAGAAGAACTGAACTGAATACTGTGGTTTTCCATTATTTCAAGCACTCATGGAGCAGCAGCTTTTGCTCAGAGGTGAAGTTCAAACACTTCTGTTGGCTGGTCCTAAGACTGAACATTGACCCATATTAAAAGTAGAAGAAAGACTCATGCACATATTATTGACACTGAAATGTTTTATTGACAATGGCAAAGTTGACAGTTAATCATTATGGGCCTCATGTAGGTAGCCAAATACCGGTCGGTAACGGCCGATTTTCGGTAATTATACCGTTACCGACCGGTATTTTGGCTTTTGGTATGTAGGGGGTGAATTTCTGTATTCGGAATTTACCGAATCGGTAAAATTACCGAATCGGTAATCTTACCGATTCGGTAATTTTACCGATTCGGTAAATTCCGATTACATAAATCAGATGTAGGGGGACTGTGTGGGTGTTGTTTAGAGTCGGTATTTACCACCAACTAATAGTTGGTGGTAAATAAAGTATGGATGAGTAAAAGCATTTAAAAGCGCTTAGAAGTGTGCACATGTGGCAGACATACATGCCCTTAGGGCATGTCTGTGTGCCACATGTGCACACATGGCCGAATCAGGGGTGCAACAGGGTGTCAATGTGACACCCTGCCACCCTTGCATGTGCTCCCCCATTACCGAATCGGTATTTACCGATTCGGTAATGAGGCATACCTTCCCCTCAATGGGAAGGTATGCCTCATTACCGAATCGGTAAATACCGATTCGGTAATTACCGACTCACTCCGATTCGGTAACATTTACCGAATTTTTACCTACATACACTTTACCGATTCTTAAATACTGAATCGGTATGATTCGGTATTTTAGAATCGGTAAAGTGTATGCCACCTACATGAGGCCCCAGATGTTTAATTGAAGGTCTTTAAAGTGCTTTATTGATAACAAGTGAGTCATGGCTGGCCTTATTGAATTTGATTGAAAGATGGCACGTTTCTCCTCAATTGAGCTGGTTTTGCACTGGGTGATAATGACATACTTCTGCTTTTAAAAATGTGGTGACACCCTGGCAGAAAATGTTGTCTTTTGATCACTACACTATCTTATATTGTGTCTAGTATACATGGGACAGATTAGGAACTCCACTAGATGCCAGCCTCAGATGAATTGGATGTTCCTATTCTGGTTCTAGCATCAGTAGGACTCCTAAGCACTATGGGGTGAAACTGGGGCTTAGGGGTTGAGTTTCTATAACCGTAGACAAGGGGATGGGCAGCGGCATATCTTTAGCCATAAATTTGTATCATTAGTTAGAGAGGTCTCTCAAGGGATATACTTCGAGGATACCAGAACCAATATCGATATGATAAATATTGTGACCTGAGTGTCCACTACCAGGGTTTGTGGAAGCTAAGCAGGTTAAGTTAACTATAATTTTTTTATACCTGCTTACCTTTACAATATTT
The DNA here is from genome assembly GCF_964204655.1 of Triturus cristatus. Lineage (NCBI taxonomy): Eukaryota > Metazoa > Chordata > Amphibia > Caudata > Salamandridae > Triturus > Triturus cristatus. Next base: position 379,215,649 of record NC_140582.1, on the reverse strand, counting down.
TGGCAGTCAATATTAAGATTGCAACCTTTTTGCTCAACAATATTTTTATTGTTGATAGTCTGATTTATCTCTCTCTCAAAAGTGGTTCTACTAATACAGAAAAGTCTTTCGGATCGAGTGATGTAAGAGGGTCAATACATATAGTGCCTGTAGTGTTCCCTATTTTGTGGGCTTTTTTGAGTCTGCAAGTATTTAACCAATCATAATATATATCTCCCATCAGTTCTTTTCACCAGGGATAAGCATTAAGCTAATATCTATGAGGATAGAAAGTGCCATAAGCAATTAGGGAAGAGTTCAGGGCCACCTGGAAGTTACTTGCCCTGCTAATATTGTGGTTACAGTACACAGTGCTGCCTGAAAAGCTACCTAGGTTTACAAATCTAGCACTTTTATCACAGCCTCACTCAAATCCCCTTGAGCCCAATTTTGTACATTAGAATTCCACCTTTTCTCTCCACGACAGAGAAATGAAGCAGCTATACCTGCATGTGCTCCCTCCTAATTGAAAAAATTATGACTGGTCTCTGTTGGAGGAGTGAAGAACATGATATAGTGGCTTCACTATTATAAGCTGCGTGGGAAAATGTTTTCTGAAAACAGTAGAGGCTGTATACTGGAGACCTTGAATTTTTCTAAAAGAGTTGCGGTTTATTATTATCAAGTTGATGCCCAGGGACAGTCAGTTGAGCTGAGAACCACTTTTTTGGTCCACAGGTCCACCACAATGCTTGAGACATATTCCATATCTGGCTTCCCTGACTAAGTCTCAGCTCTGGCCTAGTTAGAGAACAAACCCCTCATTCTCTGGTTGTTGATTGTGATTGTACAGCATTGTCCTGTAGTAAGTACCAAACAAGAAATGCAAAAAGAGAGGGAATGAACTTAAAGTAATAAAGTACTTAAATGGCACCTCAATGTATGAAGCTTCTGCTCACCTTCCTTCTGACTAGAAACTTATTTAGGAAATTTGCATTCTGGTATCTTCTATTTGCCAAAATCAAGACATTGAGGACCTATCTCAGCCTACTGAATAATTTGCATTGATGTGTTCCTTCCAAAATTGTTGCAAAGCTATCAAGAAACAAGGAGAACCATTTTGGATTCAGTGATAAATTCAGCGAATGTTTGACATAAACATACATAATGCATAGGATAGGTAAAATTGTACTCATCATATGAAACTGGTGGAATTAAATACAGTCCCAGGGTGGTGAATATAATGACATTTAAAAAGATTTGGAGAAGATGTATTTTTTACATATTAATTGATTGAGGACAAGAGGAACTAATATCCAAAACCACTACAAACGTTCTGGGGGAAAACTCTTTGTGATATAGGTTATCAAAAATGGACCTATATGACCTTCAAAGCAAACTTTTCAAGTTCTTGAGCCTCAAAACCTAGGAGCACTTCCTCTACTTTGCTGGGAAATTTTGAAATCGGGACAATGTTCCTCTGCTCTGGGCAAGACAATATTGTCATTGTGCATATCAGACAGGCCAATATCTTTGCTAAATGCAGATAGGAATACCACTTCCAAATCAATAATTGCTCTTTATGCATGGTAACCCCAAACAGTTTGTCGTCCTCCTCTTCTTTTTCTGAACTCATTTGTGTGGGCTTTATGAATCTGAGCACTTTATCACTGCTAACCAGTGCTAAAGGGCATGTGATCTCTGCTTAAAACATAGTAACATTGACTTATCTCCAATTGGCATATTTAATTTACTTATAAGTCCTCTAAATTAGATGCTGCTCGTGGTCATGCAGTACTGATTGTGAGACCCACTCAGTAGCCATTTAAACATGGCTCAGGCCTGCCACTGCAGAGCGTGGGTATGCAGTTTTAAACTCCCATGTCAAGTTAGCCCTCTTTCCAAGCCCAAACCTTCCTTTTTAATGCATATAAGTCACCCTAAAGTAGGCCCTGGACAGCCCAAGTGCAGGTTGCTGTTTACATAAAAGGTAGGACATGTACCTTTAAGTTTTACATGTCTGGTGGTGAAAAAATCTTACATTCACTTTTCACTACCGCAAGGCCTATTTCTCCCATATTTTACTATTGGTATTACCTTATTACAGCTTATACGTGTAATTTGCAATTAGGAAGAGATGGGATCCGAAATTATGGTCTATCTGGAATCAGAATTTAAAAACACAACTGAAGGTGAAGTTGGATTTTAAATTGCAGTTCTGAAAAGGCCAGTTTAGAAAGATAACATTAAAAACCATTTGGGGCCTTCTGCTTGTCTCTGAATACACATCTAGAGTGGATGATAGCTGGACTTTGTCCTTTCAATCTATTCAGCCACACACGAAGGGTGTGACTTGATAGGCCTTAATAGGCCATTTAACTTGCTAGATTGAGGGGTGGAACTGAGCTCTGCCCCACTTACACCTAAATAGCCTGTGTTTTGTCCCCACACAGAGATCTGCATACCTCCCAGTAGTGAGTATGGAGCCATGGCAGGAAAGCCAGTGACTCTGTGCACTTCAAAGGCCTCAGACACCACCAACTCAGAACTCTTCTGGAACTGAGGATATTCTACCAAGAAGAAGGACTGTTGTGCAGCTGGAGGGACTGCCACTTAGCTGAACTGATTTGCTGTGTTGGCCGCCTGATGCTTGCTGCTAAAATCTTGACTTCTACTAATTGGATTTTTGTTGTTTTTCTCATTTTAATATAAGCTGGTTTTCTAAGCTGGTATGGTGTCTTTTTGTGGTATTTTCACTGTTTTACTGTTTGAAGTGTTGCAAAACTACTTTGCACATTGCCTCTTAGGTTAAGCCTGACTGCTTTGTGCCAAGCTACCAGAGGGTGAGCACAGGTTAATTTTAAACGTGTTACTGCCTTCCCTGACTAGGACTGTGGTTCCTGCTTGGACAGGATACATACCTCTGACAACCAGACACCCAATTTCTAACATTATTATTAATATTATTATTATTATTATTAAATTTATAATGCGCATGGCTGCCACAGCAACGAGGCGTCCCAGCGCAGCAGTGAGAACCCGGGAGCGAGATCCGGAGCAGGTCAAAGAGAGTTAGATGGTGGGAAGGGGGAAGAGCCACGTCTTCAGGGCCCTGCGGAAGGTCAGATGGCTAGGGATAATTCTGACTGTGCTAACGTACAGATTAAATAGCAGTGGGCTTAGTATAGAACCCAGTGGAACTCCCTGGTGCAGCGCACACTTTTGTGAGGAAAAGGGGGGGGCCAAGACCTGGAAAGATCTTTCTGACCAGAATGAAGTAATCCAGACCAAGGCCGAGTCCCTAACCCTGATGTCCTGTAGGCGTCTCAAGAGTATTTTATGAGACACAGTGTCGAATGCGGCACTTAAATCCAATAGGATCGAGGCCGTGGAGTCACCTGCATCTAGATGACTTTTAATGGTTTCTGATACCACCAGGAGCGCGGATTCAGTGCTATGCCGAGGGCGGAAGCCATGCTGAGTGGGGTCAAATAAAGCATGTTGCTCAAAAAAGCCTGCCAAGATGGAGTTTACATGTGCCTCCGTCACTTTGGCCAAAAAAGGCAGTTGCGAGATGGGACGGTAATTACCTGGGTCGGAAGCGGCTAAGGAGGATTTTTTCAAAAGAGGGATGACTTTGGCATGCTTCCAAGCTCGAGGGACTGAAGCCGTGAGTAGTGACCGGTTGACCACTTCAAGACACAGTTCAGAGATAGAAGGATACAGAAGACGGAAACAAGTGGGAGTCACTGGGTCCGCTGGAGAGCCTGACTTAATTTTGGAGCATAAAGACTCAAACTCCGAAGACGTGATAGGCGGAAATACCCCCAAGCTATGGCCGTTCAGAATCTCACCCTCAGAAGGGTCCAACTCTTCAGACAGGGAAGAAGTTTGTGGAAGTCCTTGGTAAATCAGTTCCGCTTTATTTATAAAATATGAGGCTAACGCACAACACTGGTCATCAGAGGTGATTGGAGAACCCTCATTACCGCCAGAGTTCTTCATGTTGCCCAATAAGGAAAAGATTATTTTAGTAGGGTTGGAGCTCCCCATAATTCTATTAGCCACGAAGTCGACCCGCGCTCTGCGGATCTCCTTATGGTAGGACTTAAGGGCTGCTTGATATTCAAGTTTGGCAGTCATATCATATGAGCGCCTCCAAGCGCGCTCCAACTTTTTACAACCCTTTTTTGCTAAGGAAAGGGCATCGTTGAACCATGGGTTAGATGGCCCACACCCAATCTTACCCCAATTTGCAGGGATATGTGTGTCCAGGCCCACCGTCAACCAGTCCTAATAACACTGGTTTGCTTCGTAGGCGCATGCAGGTAATTGTGGTTGGTGGCTGGATAGCCAGGTAGAAAGAATCTCAGGATTGAGCTTATGCCAGGCACGCTTTAAGATCTTCATGGGGCGACTAGACTCAACTTTGATTGGAAATTGTAGAGAGAAGGTGACCAAAAAATGGTCTGTCCAAACCTGGGGGACGGGGGAGCGCATAATGATTTGGGGGAGGTTAGAGATGACTGGGTCCAAGACATGACCGGCTATGTGGGTAGCTTCGAGCACACACTGCTTTAATTGAAAGGCTTCCAGGTCAGCCAGGAAACTACCAATCTCCGCCTGTTCGGTGCTCTCAAGGTGGAGATTGAGATCGCCCAGGATGGTGAAATTGGTGGTCTTGGTAGCAAGATGCCCCACTTTATCAAGTAGATCCTTTTTTAAAACTGGTCGCTGACCCAGGGGGTCTGTAAATCAAGAGACCAGCTAATTAGATGTTATGGGTTAGCCCAATTCTGAATGACGCGCATTCGCAGCCTACTATGAGTTCGCTCTCTAAATTGGCTTTATATGATTTTTTAACTATCATTGCCACCCCACCCCCTCTTCCCAAATCTCTGTTAACAGATTTCAGTGTGTAGTCAGGCAGGAGAGCCAGCCATGGTATAGCAACGGCGTCCTGGTGAAGCCAGGTTTCAGTGAGAAAAAGAGCATCAGGGGATTCATCAGTTAGAAGGTCTAGGATCTCAGCATGATGTTTTATCAGCGAGCGGCAGTTGAGGCTAAGGAATTTAAATTCCTTAAACTCAGAAGGGCACAGAGTCCATTGTGCTGGGGATGATTCAAACGGGCAGGACTTGCAGTGAAAAGATAGTTCGAGGGGGGGACCATTGAGATGATGGGCAGGAAGTGCAGGCCAGGGCCAAGAGATCATCTCGTGAATACATGATAGAGTCAGACCTAGCAATGCTCGTGAATCCTGCGTCCCGCGCCGGCCCGGCGCGGACGGGCGCAGACGGGCTTGCCTCTGGCGTGCCTTCGGCACGCCAGCGGCGTGCCCGCTGCGCAGGCGCGGCTGTGTGTGCATTTATGTGGAAATGGGAGGGTCCGGCCAGGCAACCGTACCGCCGACTTCCCCCCTATCCAAGATGGCGGAAATTATTCCAGCTGTCTCGGGGAAGTCAGCACAGGAGCCTGGTCTCTCCAACCTCCAAGAACAAATCAAGGAAACCACAGGTAAATAACACAAAGGGAATTACTAAAGACCCTGTGTTTAATTTAAAAGCTAACACGATTAAAAGGGGCCAACCCTGGTGATTTAAAACATGTGCAAAAAGAGCAAGTTCGTCAGTAGTAAAAAAGGTAAAATAATCATGCAATCGGCACAACAGGTAAGCGCTTCGCTGCTCCCGGCTCAAGCCTCAGGAGCTGACTGCAAGCACGGTCGCGGCCGTGTGTGCATTTATGTGGAAATGGGAGGGTCCGGCCAGGCAACTGTACCGCCGACTTCCCCCCTATCCAAGATGGCGGAAATTATTCCGACCGTCTCGGGAAAGTCAGCACAGGAGCCCGGTCTCTCCCACCTCCAAGAACAAATCAAGGAAAACACAGGTAAATAACACAAAGGGAATTATTAAAGACCCTGGGGCAGATTTATGAGCCCCTTGCGCCACTTTTGCGTCACTTTTCCCATGTTAAAAGTGACGCAAAAGTGGCGCAGGGGGCTCATAAATCTGCCCCCCTGTGTTTAATTTAAAAGCTAACATGATTAAAAGGGGTCAACCCTGGTGATTTAAAACATGTGCAAAAAGAGCAAGTTCGTCAGTAGTAAAAAAGGTAAAATAATCATGCAATCGGCACTACCAGGTAAGCGCTTCGCTGCTCCCGGCTCAAGCCTCAGGAGCTGACTGCAAGCGTGGTCGCGGCCGTGTGTGCATTTATGTGGAAATGGGAGGGTCCGGCCAGGCAACTGTACCGCCGACTTCCCCCCTATCCAAGATGGCGGAAATTATTCCGACCGTCTCGGGGAAGTCAGCACAGGAGCCCGGTCTCTCCCACCTCCAAGAACAAATCAAGGAAACAACAGGTAAATAACACAAAGGGAATTACTAATGACCCTGTGTTTAATTTAAAAGCTAACACGATTAAAAGGGGTCAACCCTGGTGATTTAAAACATGTGCAAAAAGAGCAAGTTTGTCAGTAGTAAAAAAGGTCAAATAATCATGCAATCGACACTACCAGGTAAGCGCTTCGCTGCTCCCGGCTCAAGCCTCAGGAGTTAACCATTTACAAGCACTGCTTAGCTACCTGATATGAAATCAACAAGACATTTTATTACTAAAGATATATTATGTAGGTGCCTTTGTGTGTTTACATTGTTTAACCTACACCAATTAAGAAAAAGGGTCCGATTACGCTGAATATCGGAAAGCCTTCACCCTCAGGTCATCGTCGGTTTCAATTCCGACCCGCTGATAACAATACAGCCGGTCGCAATTGAAACCGAAAGGTCATTCCGGCTGCCCACGTCTGCCAGGTGGAGACCGGCCCGTAATTCAAATGGAAGGTGTTTCTGCTGTCTGGATTACAATGCATGGTTTCCGGCAGTGTTTCCACGCTAGCCTTTCCGACATGGAAACCCTGTAAGAAAGCGAGTTTGGGCTTGGCCAGGCGAGCGCCCTGATGGACCGTCGATTGGAGGACGCCGAGGGTCGGGCCCGGAGGAACAACGTTCGCATTGTCGGGGTTCCGGAGGGACGGGAGGAGGAGGCGGCAGATTTGTTTGTGGAAGACCTGATCCTCACCCGTCTCCAGCCCCGGGGGCTGAGTAAACTTTTTGCGGTGGAACGTGCTCACAGGGTCCCCGGAGGAAGACCTAAGGCCGGAGCCCCGCCGCGGCCTCTTATTGCCCGGATTTTTAACTTTCGGGACAGAGACGCTATCCTGCAGACTTCCAGGCTACAGGGACCGGTCAAGCTCGATAATATGGACGTGAATTTCTACCCCGACTTTACTCCGACAGTCCAAAAGCAGAGACTGAGTTTTCTCGGAGTTAAACGTCGCCTACGGGACCTGAACCTTAAGTACTCAATGCTTTTTCCAGCTAAGCTGAGGGTGGAGGTGGATGGTCGCACGCACTTTTTTGACCGTCCCGAGGCGGCTGGGGACTGGTTGGATACTCTACCTGGGGATCGGGGCCGGGGGGGTGGGGGGGGTGCGGTTGGCGGGGAGGGCTCGCCGGATCAGAACTGAGGGGTGAATAGTAGGCCTTGCTCTGGACAACATTCCTGTTACCATTCACTGACCGTGTATGTTCCCCTCCCTTGGAGGTCGTGCGGGGTCCATTGGGGGCTTTCCCTCCTCCTCTGGGGGACTAGTTAGTTTTTCATCTATGGGGCGACAGGCACACTGCACTTTGGGGGGGCTGTCTGGGCTCATGCAGGGGTGCAGGGAGGGGGGAGTTCTGTTGGGATGGGTGGGCGGGGGTGGAGTGTTGTTTGTTTGCACCGCAAGGCGAACCCTTTACTGTATTGTTGTTTTTGAGATGCTCTTTGGGGGACGACTGATGGCTTCCATGTATGATGGGGGGTAGGGATTTGACTGTGTTATCATGGAACGTTAACGGACTGGGGGATAGGATTAAGCGTGGTGTGGTCCTGCAGTATCTGAAACGGATTTCACCAGATGTGGTCTTCCTGCAGGAGACACACCTTATAGGTAATTCCTTTCATGCCATGAATCGGCGAGGCTATCGCTTGGCGGCCCATTCGGGCTTCACCTCGGGCTCGCGGGGGGTGGGCATCATGATTAAAAACTCGCTCCCATTGGAGATTGATGAGGTGCGCCATGATGAGAGGGGACGTTACACTGTCTTGGTGGGTAGAATGGAGGGCAAAGTGGTCGTTTTTGTATCAGTGTACGTTCCGCCGGGGTTGCAATCTACCGCGTTTGCGGACCTGGGGCGCCTCCTCCTTGACCTCCCGGGTGGGCTTCTGGTAGTTGGGGGAGACTTCAATGCGGTGGCTTCTGGGTCTATGGATCGTCATCCCCCCAGGGACCTCCCCCGGGCACAGGCGTGGCTGTCCGGCCTTTTAGATACACTAGGGATGGTGGATTGCTGGCGACTAAAGCATCCCGCGCAGCTGCAATACACCTTCCACTCGGGTGCCCATGGTAGCCTCTCGCGACTTGATTATGTCCTTGTCCCTGCGGCCTATGCTGGGAGAGTGGGAGAGGTGCGCCATTTGGCGCGGGGTATTTCAGATCACTCCCCATTACTGTTGCACTTTGATGTCTTCCCGAGGGGGGAGGGCAGGGTAGCCCCAATCAATGCCTGGTACCTGCGCGACCCCACTATTCGAGCAGAATTGATCAAATCCTTGCAGCGGTACTTTGAGGAGAATGTGGGGTCTGTCCCTTCGGCTATCTCCCTTTGGGAGGCTTTTAATATAGTTCTCAGGGGGGAGGCCCTCTCCCTTATCTCCCATGCCCGGAGGCGCGAGCGGGAGGAGGTAACCCGGGTGGAGGCCGAAATTACTGAACTAGAGGGTGGCCTGGGGAGCGGGGTGACGGATGCCACATTGCATGTTCTACATCTCAAGCAGGCGGCCTATAGGGCCCTCGTCACGGAGGCGGCCAGGGGCCTCAGTAGGGAGCAACAGGGGCGACTGTATGATGTGGGTGATAAGGCTGGTAAATTGATTGCGTGGTTGGACAAAAAGGAGAGAGCGAGTCGTGTGGTTCCGTTGATCGAGAGGATGGATGGTGTGTGTGTCACCGAGCCGGACGCCATTGTCTCCTGCTTCGCGGATTATTTCCGCGAGGTGTATTCCCCGGTTTCTCCCTGCTCGGAGGAGGATTCCCATGCCCTGCTTCGGGATATCGCGCTGCCCTCCCTTTCGGTGGAGGACAGGGATTCGCTGGACGCTCCTCCCACCTCGGACGAAATTGCCCTTGCTATCCGCTCGGTCGCATCTGGCAAGGCCATGGGCCCCAATGGCATCCCTATCGAGCTGTATAAGCTGCGACCGGATGTACTGGCGCCCCACCTGCGCGCGATGTTCCTGGCGGCCCGCTCGCGGGGTTCCCTTCCGCCGGACCAGCGTCTGGCCACGATCGTGGTGATCCACAAGGAGGGGAGACCCCGTGAGCGGGTCACATCCTATAGGCCCATCTCGCTCTTGAACGCGGAGCCCAAAATCCTCGCCAAGGTGCTGGCCAACCGGCTGGTCGGCGTGGTGGGCGATTTGGTCCACCAAGACCAGTCCGGCTTCATACCCCATCGTAACACGGCCCTTAATCTGCGACGCTTGCACGGGGTGCTCGCGCGTGTCCCGTTCGTGCGGGAGCCGGCCATCTTGGCGTCCTTGGACGCCACCATGGCGTTTGATACGCTCGAGTGGCCATACATCTGGGCGATGCTGGCGAAGTTTGGCTTCGGACCGGGCTTCATCGGCTGGGTCAAGTTGTTGTATTCCGGCCCACTGGCGCAGGTGGTGGTGAATGGACGAGTCTCGGCTCCATTCGCACTGGGACGGGGCACGCGACAGGGTTGCCCCCTGTCGCCGCTCCTGTTTGCACTGGCCCTGGAGCCCCTGGCGGAGTGGCTGCGGTGGCATCCCTCCATCCGTGGTCTCCGCTGGACCCCCGAGCATGAGGACCGTGTGTCTCTCTACGCTGATGATATCCTTCTATATCTCGCCTCCCCGCGTAAATCACTGATCGTCCTAGTCGATGTTTTGCGCTCATTCGGTCGCAACTCAGGCCTCGTCATCAACTGGGGGAAATCCTGTGTATATGTGCTTGCTGGGGAGGCTCCGGTCCTACCACGGGACTGTCCGATCCAGATTGCTTCCCAGGGGTTTCGGTACCTGGGTATATATATTACTCTGGACCCGGAGGCCCGCTACGAGCGGAACTTGCTGCCCCCCCTCCAGCGCTTGAGGGAGGACGTGGTGCGTTGGCGGTGTCTGCCGCTTTCGCCGCTCGGCCGAGCGGCCTTGTTTAAGATGATGTTGTTGCCGCGCTTTCTGTACGCTCTCCAGAACACTATGGACTTGGTCCCGGCGCGTTACTTCCGAGAGGTGGAGAGTTTGCAGCGTCGCCTGTTCTGGGATGGGAGGCCACGTATTGCCTTGGCTAAATTGACGCTTCCGTGGTACGATGGGGGGGTCGCCCTCCCGGATATTAAACGGTATTACTGGGCCTCCCAGCTAGCTGCGATTAATCATGGCCTTTACGGGCCCGCCCTGAACCCGGCATTTGAAATGGACAAGATGCTCCTGCCCGGTGGCGACTACAATCGAGCGCTCTATTCTGGCGCGCCGGACCCTCGCCTGACGGGACCGACGCGTGTCATGGTGCGTGTATGGCACGCGGCTAACGCAGCTATGGGGTGGAAGGACCGTTTGACCCGGGCGTCACCGCTCTATGCGTCTGCGAGGTTGGGCTCCCTGTGGACCTCGAAGGGCTTCGAGAAGTGGGACACGATCGGTATCAGCACCGTGGGAGATCTCTGGACGAGGGGGGGATTCAAAACTTTCGAGACGCTGCAGACGGAGTTTCAGTTGCAAGGCAGTGAGTACTTTCGGTACTTACAAGTCCGCCACGCGCTGGGCTCCGTCTTCCCGGATGTCGCGTCCATTCCGGAGTCTTCCCCCCTAGAGGACAGAGTGCTGGATGGCCATGTCCCAGACAGCACGATCTCCCTTATATATAAAAAACTGATCAACGACCGATCGGGCCTGCTGACTGGCCTCCGCGAGGCCTGGGTTGCCGATGGGCTGGAATTGGATGACGAGGACTGGATTTCCGCGGTGGCTTCTCCGAAGGAGGTGGCCATCCCGGCTCGCCTTCGCTTCGTCCAGCTTAAGATCCTACACCAGGTTTACGTGACGGGGCCAAGGCTTTTACGTATGGGCTTTGCTGAGGATGGACTGTGTAAGCGTGGCTGTGGTGCTTTGGCAACTTTCCTGCATATTCTGTGGGAATGCCCAAAGGTGGAGCGATTCTGGCGTGGTGTGCACGAGGTCCTGCGAGTGGTTACGCGTGTCGCGCTGTTGCCTGAAGCGAGGAGATGCTTGCTGAATGTGTGGGAGCCAACCGACTACTCGGTTCCGCAGACGCGGTGGGTGACTCTGGGATACATGATAGCTAAGCGTGACATTGCTCAATTGTGGGGATCCCAGAGGCCCCCGGCGGTGTCGGCCTGGAAAGAACACATGGATTGGTGTATGTTTCGTGAAAAGGTGGTGTATGTTGCGAGGGGTAAGCCTGGGGCGTGGGTGAAAATCTGGGGCCCCTGGAACGCCTATCGCGGGGACATCTGCGAGCCGCCACTGCTGCCAGCTGCCTCACCAGCTCCGTCCCCCTAGCCGACCCCCTCCCCCAGCCATGGGCACGTGGTTCCCCAGTCCCTGATCTGTTCTCATTCCCCTCTTCAGAGTTTGGCGATTGGTTGGGGTCCCCCACTTAAGGAGCGCGTGCTGTCACTTGGGATTGCGGGTTGCCTTGCGGGTGTGGTTTTTTGTGTTGTTGTGTTTCAATAAAAGGAAACCGTATTGTGGGTTTGGAGTTATGTGGCCTGCACTGCTGACATCTCCTGATTTACCCTTTTTGCACCACCAAGAGATTTTTCTGTATGTATGTCATATGCTTCTGCCACTCTAGCGGCCGGCCAGATGGTTGTAGGCCCATACCTGTAACTATTTGAGATTGCAATAAACGGTTTCAAAAAAAAAAAAAAAAAAGAAAGCGAGTTTGAGGGCCCCTTCTATTATTGGCCTCTGATTGGGGGCCTGACCCGTTGTTGATCCCTGCACCTTGTGGCAGGCACCTTGATGTGCCTGCCACAGGGGGCATGTATAAACACAGACTCCCATTCCTCTATGGTACCTTGTATTACTGCCGGTTTATGGCCATAGCACAAGCTCCCTTAGAGGAATGTGAGTATGCGACCGCACCATGTGCAGTGGCATCGGAATTAGGCAATCGGGACTGCTGACCCAGGTTGGTTTATCCCATTTTTACAAATTGAAATATGTGGTTTGCTACAGGGCTAAATGGAGAGGTCTCTAATTTGATGGAAGAAACAATAGGTACTAAAATGTAAGAATCCATCTTGAGTGGGATGGAATTGGCCAAGGTTCTAGAAGTAAGGGAGCCATGGATAAACGTGAGCATCATAGTTGTGTTTCCTGCGGGCTGGTGAGTGATATACTTGTGTGCAGTCTGGTCGCTAAAATGGTGTCATGTGTCAGAACAACATTGTTGTTTGGATTTTACAACTACTTGGCTGGCATATGATGTGGGGATGCCTTAAACTGCTACAAACAAATAAAGATTACAGAAAACAGTGGCAACTAGTCATTTCAACTAAAATAATATTTTTTAGGAAAAGGGTAGTCAGATTTTTAGCATTACTCATACAAAAGCTTTCTGTTTCTTGGTACAGTAAAGACATTATTTTTTCACCCCACTGCTTGACGCGTAACTAGTTTTCTGATTACTTTTTTCTGTTTCTATTTATTCATAATGAATGCACTAATAAATATTATGAAACAATTAGTTACTTAACCCCTTCGCTGCGGCGCGAATTCCGCCGCAGCGCTGGGGGGGTTTGGGGGGTTTGCGGCGCCACTATGCTCATGACGGAACCACGCCGTCATGAGTCACGGGCGAGCTGTGCTCATGACGGCGTGGTTCCGTCATGACTCCACCCACTTACGCTAATCGCCCGCACAGGCGGGGAATTAGTGCCGCGTGGGCGGAGCGGCCGCCAACAGCTGCAGCATGACGGAACCACTCCGTCATGAGCACACGGCGCCCGTGGCTCATGACGGAGTGGTTCCGTCAAGGGCATGCAAGGGGTTAATCAGATGTACCCTGTTTCCTGGCTATAATATTTTGAATTATTGTTTGTTCACAACCATTTAACAGATTTTGGGGGGATGGTGGCAATATTTTGATCGGTTACCAAAGCTGGGCATATGCAGCCCAGTTGGATGAGTTTCTTTTGAACCCCTGGTAGTCCAAGGATTGCGAAGGCTGTTGTATGTGGGGCCACACAGAATAGAAAAAAATATTGTGGGTAAGGATCATCTGGAGAGCTGGTTGTGGCACTTATCTTGATGAGATTTCAAAAGCAATGGTCAAGATATTTTTGAAAGACGCATGGATTTGTTGTTGGGCACTGTGCAGTGTCTTTGTTCAATGGTAATTGTTCGCTGATTAACTTCTTCTTGAGATAACCTCTTAGGTTAGTGGCTTGGAAAATTAAATGTTCTGTCATTTATTTATGAAGGAATTGTGAATGAGGGCTGCTAGACAGGAAGCATTGTGGGTCATAGAATTTGGGGATAATTTTGAAAGGTTACCAGGATGTGTAGGCTGCTTCACAGATATGACAGGGTTTGTCTTTTTGCTTTCATAATGACAGTTTTCTAGGTCTTTTAGCGCTATTGGACTGTAGAATTGTTTCTCGGTCGTTCCTATTTTTATGTTTTGGGGAAACAGATCAGTCTTCGATCAGTGTATTTGGTCATAATAGTAAAGACATAAGAGATATTTGTCTGTTGAAGGCTCTGGTGAATCAGTAGTAGAATTGGTGCACTTCTGCGATAGGCTTGATATGAGTTGTGTCATACAGTTCTGATTGTGTTTCGAGATGCTGTTTCTTTGATTGTTTGTGTTGGATCCTATTTACCACTGTTAATGTTGAAGTTCCTAAAGATAGTGTATTTGCTGTGGCAGTACTTGGTAGTACACCAATTGCTTACATTGTGTCTGGTTGATTTTGTAAGTGCACGAGAATTCTGGTTCAGGTGCCGGGGCAGGCCTAGTTTGGCAAACAAGATGACACAAGAAAGCTAAAGCATTTCGTATGCAAATAATGGAGTTTAATTTCCTGAACATGAGGTTTGAAAGACAGAGGTTGTTTGTTGGTCAGTTCCTGAGTGTTCAGATTGTTTTCTTAACTAAAAATAGTATATATTCTTATTCTTATTCATTAATGAATTTCAGGCAATCTCTTGAGTTGAGCACCATAACCTGCTCTGCAGCCCTGTCCCAGGACTTGCAGGGCATGTACTTTGCATGTTATCTGATTTTACCTTGTCTTACTTACTTCTATCCTGTGTATCTTGGAGGCACATTAAAGTGTCCAAAGGAGAAAATCCAAATTCCACAGATTTTAGTCATGCAGTTTGATATGTATCTGATGGCAATCTGGCACAGGTTCATCCATGTCAAACCTTCACTGGGGAGAAAATATGACTGTGCGATGATTCACGTGAACTGTTCGCAACCATTCCCCACCCTATTTAACCGTACATCTCAAACTCTATGGGTATGGCTGCTACCATCTCCTAGGCAGAGCAGGAAAATGTTGCCTAAAATAGGTGTCCTAATTTACACAAAACCTTAACATGAAAATGCTTAATGAATACAATGTTGGAAAATGTACCTTTTCTTAAAAGTGTAGATCAACGTGTAGCATGATTTTTGTGGAAATCACCCAATTCTATCGTAAATTACATTGCTGAGTCAAACTAGGACTCATTTATTTTCTTTACTCTTTCTTTTCCTTTCCATTATTTTTCTTCTTCAATAAATAAATGTTTTTTTAGGAAATGCTGAACTATGCTATGTTAAATAAATAAATAATTCATGTTTGACTTGATTATACATGTCATCTCTATTAAAATGTGCTGACTTCTTATGTACTTCTTCTTCTCTTCTAAGCTATATGTTCTGATCATATTTAGTTAGTTTCCAGCTGCTTGAAGACGTGAATCTCATGACTTCATCCCGTAAGTTACAACTAGAATGTTTTTGCATTAGAATAGTTCATTGTTACACAGTGGAATATTGAGTAGCAAATAGTTTTAGACTGCAGGGTTCTCTGGGTACTCAGAGTGAATCTAACACACATAAATGTTAGCAACTAAGTTGATAACTTGTAGATAGCACCTTGCCAACTTCATATGTTTGCCATGGGAATGAAGGAAGAAGCAGCAGACCAATGGGCGATCCTTCCTCATTGGCCTAAGATGACCTACCACCAGCATGTACTGTTACATGTGTTATTTTGTTTATAATGTATTTGTTCCTAGTTAGACAAGCTCAGAAAATGTTGCTGCCCAACATTGGTCCAGGCTATTCTTCTGTGACCATACTTCTTCCCCCTTTTTCACTTTTTGCCCCATTCAATGTGAGCTACTGCTGAGGATGATTGCTGTCATCTACTAGTTTGTGGGTGTCAATTCCTTTAAATGTTATGGCTACTGCTGTGACTATTCTCTTAGTTAGACTTCAGACAGTTGTTACTGTGACTGTTTGCTGATGCAATAAGGGAGAAGAGACTCGGATGAGGAGTGCAATTTCAATCTGATTCTTTTTCTTTGCTAATTAAATTCTCGCTCTGTTCTGAAAGAACTCTTTATGGTTTCTGGTAGGTTAGGCTCCACTAGAGCAGAAGAGGGACTTAAATTCCTTTATGGAACATGCTGTAATTTTTCTTGACTGATTCTAACCATATTCTTCTTGATATTGCTGTAAATAGATTTATCTGATTTACTCATTTGAATAAAGAGACCAAAACAATATTCTAAGCTTTTACAGATAAATAAAGGTAATCAAACTATTTCAAAACTCTCGTCATTGACTGAACTAAATTAATGATTTTCATTGAGATGTTTCTGACTTATGCTCCATTCTAAAGTGGTGGAAAAGATCCTTTTGCCTGGAGAAGAACAAGGCGCAGAGTTGGAGACCACTCTGATAAGTTACTGGTTAAATTGATTAAAATAAGAAAGTTTCTGCACCAGCACCCTGTGCTACTACCAGCAGTAGTCACTGGGCACAGCCTGAGGCTACTTAGAGAGAACAAATCACAAGGCATTTCCTTAGGTCATTTCACATCTGAAGTGAATCTCTGTCTTCAGTATCGAGTGGGTCATTATACCAGGAGGCAATGGATATGTTATTCTTTGATGCCTGCCTGCACTACCCCTTTGGCATGATCTACTGACAAGGCTGTTTCCAGTATGTATGAGGCACAGAGCACATCTTTAGGTCACTTCTTCCCCTTGTGGTCCGGTGCATGATACAGGCTGTGTGATCTTGGAATTAGTCAATTTCCTCATAAAAGGAAGCTACCTACCAACCTGCAGAGCTTGTCCTGGACACAGGCGCAGATGGGGAATGCACATGAACAATAAAAAAAAATGTGCGTGATATGCAAACTTATTTCCAAACCGTGACACAAATCTAAATGACTGTCAAAGCAAATCTGTTCACTTCTCCGTAGCCATTCCCATTTCCTGCTCAGATTCCAATTCTGATTCTGAGTCTATGACACAACCAACAAAGTATCTCAAGGTTTACTGAGCACCTTTATTTCTATATTTTAAACTGCTATATGGTTTTTAACCAAATTGGGAAAGGACTAATCTCTGGACCGAATGAGCGTTTTTAATACAAGCTAAGCATCAACACGTCCTGTGTGTTTCCTTCTGTTCTGCTGCGACCAATCTCCATGTGGGAGTTTGAATAAGAAATGTGGACCTCTGGTACCGCTCTGAAGCCTGCCCTACACTCCATCTGTACAAAGCCTCCTAGGGTGAAATCTATGTGCACGTGCACTTTCTTTGGAACAGTGCATGCATATTCACCAAATAGAACCAAGTTATATGCTAGCGAAAATAATACTTTTCTCAAGGCCTAATCAACTTAACCACAGATGCAGCTTCCTTATGGCTGCATGTCATATAGTTTTCAATGGGAAAACTGGAAAGTGCTAATTTAGGGGTTCAATCCCCTTTGTCACAAACATTTCTATAGGGCCAATAATCAGTACCAAAAAAAGGTGGGAACAGATTAAATTTCCATAACCAAAATATATCAGTTGGTAACCTAATAGCTGACATACAGTACAAAACAAATTTATGGAGCATACTTAAAAACCTTGGCAGCAAATAGTTTAATATTATATAAATGCATATTTAACACTCTACGCTCAATATAACAAGGAAAAAATAAACCGCACTTCATTGCTGGACATTCAGAACTGATCACATATAACACAAGAGCACATGTCATTAAATAATTATTTTGAATCTATTATGTAGTAGATTTGTGAGATGCTTTTTGGATCATTTCATAGAAAAGCAGACTTGTCGTTTCAAGCATTTTAAATGAAATTGCAAGTCTAATGAGTTACCACTGTTATTGGCAGTCACAAGGTAATAGTACAATGTTATGTTATCAAAAAGGGGGACTGGCGGGCTTTTGTTTACAGGAGGTCCAGCATACGTGCCCAGTTAATCATATCAAAAGAAAGAGTATGCAGTTCCTCAGAGAAAAGGGGGAGTGAAAGTGTGGAGAAGAGACCGTTAGGAAGAGGAATTCCTCTATTCGGAACTAGGGTCCTCACACACCCAGCAAGCTAGGTGTCATGCTTCATCATATGGACCTGCTCCTCGTCGGGCCGGCGCTGCAATGCCCGACGGGCACCCTAAAAGGGGCTCTTTAGCGGAGATCTTTAGTTCCTGGCCGTATGGTGCAGTGTGTGTGAGAGGGACCTAGTGGTGTAGATGTGAATGCATGTGTGTGGTTAAAACAAGTTGGAGAGTCCAAAAATCGGATTTTATTAGGAGTGGCTCTCCACTTGATTAAAACGAAAACAGAGTGGCAGCTGGCTGATATTATGATTCAGCTTGGCTATGCTCTTCTCTGGTGGTCAACATGTTTCTTGCCCGGTGGTCCTAATGATCCGTGGCAATTCTTCAGGACCTACTGAACTGTCAATTATCTACACAACGTGGTGAGTACAATTGTTACCTGCCACACGTTATATGGAAAACGATCTCGCCATATGTCTAAGGGGACCTAGGAAAAAAAGAGATTTTTAGGAAGGCAACCCAAGCATAGGCAGTGATTAAAATTAGTACTGTACAGGTAGATCTCACACAGTAGTGATTACTCCCTCGACCGAATGACACAAGAATGCGTCCATCGTCACCAAGTGCCAAACTTTCCTATACAGTTAGTCGATATTCTCCTCAAAAAGTGAATATAAAAACAAGCAACATTAAAACAGAAGACTGGAAGTGTTGTGTTCCCTATGAGGAAGTAATTACAAAATAACAACAAGTTTCTTCATTGAGGAGTTACAGGGCACTCACCTATTGTGGTGTGTATCCCTGCTCCTGTCGGTGGGCGTGGCGCCACCAGGACACCAAGATTCTGGTGTCCTAATGAGAGACAAAATGTTAAATGGAAAACAAAGTAAAACATGGAGGGCAACTGGCTCGACATGTAGTGTCAGCACACGTAAAACAATATCGCCCGTGTGCGATCCCGTCATATGAGCTGAAGTAATGCGAGCCATGAAACAGAGGGGATTGTAGAATAATAAAGAAGCACCACGAGGGAAACTTATATGGAGTCACAATCAGAGGCGCATGGATCGTGAATGCCAGCCCAGACAAGGTATCTGCCAGCCAGAGATGCGTAGCCACGGAGTCAAGGCACCGCAACGCAGTCGCCAACACCACAGGTGGAGTCTAGGGCAGGCCCGGTCTGCCGTCACGATGGAGAGGAACCGATGAGAACCCTGGGGTGCCCACAGACCCCACGGAGTGCCAAGCAAAGTGCGCCAAAGAACCGTTTGATAAACAGCTGTTGCAATACACTGACAGCGTATAGTGTCAAAACCTATATATAGGAGCACTGACAACACCGCGTCTTAGTCATTACTCCCAAGTTCAGCTGCGGGATTCCATCCACTATTAACCATCGCCCCGTAAGTCACGGACACGCATTCAAACCACTCTCATGACCCATCACTATCAACCGGGAACATTGCAGTATCGCCGTTACACTTACTTGAAGGTTGTTGCCGGAATGGGCCGTCAACCTACCCTCGCGCCACTCAACCCGGGAGGAATAATTCCCGGCAAGATACCTGAGAGATATACAGGCTGGCGTGTTGGGTTGGGGGCGGGCATATTACCCGGAAGTGTGTAGTGTGAGAGCGTGAAGCTGGATCTATGAAAGGGAGTGTCAAATGCAGCGGCCATCTTAGGATGTGGTCATTGTAAGTAAAATCATTATTTCTCATTGATTAGTGGTGTAAAACCTGCTGAGTTAAGGGGTGGAATACATTGTCCTGAAAGTTTGGGTGTGACAATTCGGTGGCCATGCAGACAGAAGTGTTTTTATATTCACTTTTTGAGGAGAATATCGACTAACTGTATAGGAAAGTTTGACACTTGGTGACAATGGACGCATTCTTGTGTCATTCGGTCGAGGGAGTAATCACTACTGTGTGAGATCTACCTGTACAGTACTAATTTTAATCACTGCCTATGCTTGGGTTGCCTTCCTAAAAATCTCTTTTTTTCCTAGGTCCCCTTAGACATATGGCGAGATCGTTTTCCATATAACGTGTGGCAGGTAACAATTGTACTCACCACGTTGTGTAGATAATTGACAGTTCAGTAGGTCCTGAAGAATTGCCACGGATCATTAGGACCACCGGGCAAGAAACATGTTGACCACCACAGAAGAGCATAGCCAAGCTGAATCATAATATCAGCCAGCTGCCACTCTGTTTTCGTTTTAATCAAGTGGAGAGCCACTCCTTTTAAAATCCGATTTTTGGACTCTCCAACTTGTTTTAACCACACACATGCATTCACATCTACACCACTAGGTGCCTCTCACACACACTGCACCATACGGCCAGGAACTAAAGATCTCCGCTAAAGAGCCCCTTTTAGGGTGCCCGTCGGGCATTGCAGCGCCGGCCCGACGAGGAGCAGGTCCATATGATGAAGCATGACACCTAGCTTGCTGGGTGTGTGAGGACCCTAGTTCCGAATAGAGGAATTCCTCTTCCTAACGGTCTCTTCTCCACACTTTCACTCCCCCTTTTCTCTGAGGAACTGCATACTCTTTCTTTTGATATAATAGTACAATGTTAAACTCCACTGTGGTTTACATATCACAATCTCCACCATTTTCATTATACCCTAAAAATCTTGAAATGGGACATCTAAATCAGAAATCGATACGAACAAGTTAGTAATACAACACACTGAGGATGGTTTCAATAATAACGCTAATTACAGTTTTAACTTACGGGCCGTTCTGTAAAATTAAGAACCCATATTCGACCATTGTCATGTGCCATTGTCTTTTGATGTCACCACATCTGCTACTCTAGATAAGGAAAGTCCATCACTGCACTTTATTCACCACATTGTGTGCATTGGTATTTTTTAATGGCATGTGAAGGTGGATACTGTGATAGAGACTTAAAATGAACTACTTCTCACTAAATAATCATTGATAGAATTAAATGGCAGTTGAAATTGTAAAATGCAAAATGATAACATGATTACAGAGTGATATATAACAGAATCTTTACATTTCTACAAGTAGTTTAAATTTGCAGAAAAGGGGAGCTGGTCTGCTTTTGTCTAAAACACAGAAACATACTGTCAGTGGACGAGGCAAGATTCAAAAGAATGTAATTTAGATCGCAATCCAACAAAGATAACGCTCTTTCTAGCCATATGCGAGAGATGCTTACTTCAACCCTTAAACGGTCTAGCTTCTTTACCATTGTAACTCACTTTAAAGACTCAGATCAAAAGGCATTAATATCTGCAAGTAACTGAAGTGAGTGAAGTCAAGGGTAGGTGTAATTTTACAAAATAATTGCTTGGGATATTGGCTGCAGCTCCAAGTAGCAAAGCTTATTTCCCACCTGCATGCCCAGATGGCTTGGACGGAAAAAGAAATCCCTTACCCATTCATGGATGAAAGGCAGATGGTTAATATACAGTTATCCATGGAAACATATTCGGAGTTGAAGCATTGGTGGTCCGAATTGATATTTGAGACATATGGGAATAAACCTTATCCAGAATTTATGTCCGTATTCAAAGCTGGCCCTCTCAATGGAAAAATGTGAGTAGAAGGGATGAATAGCCACACTCTGGCCTTAATGCTGTGTTTACCACATTTGGAAAATGAAAATACTCAATGCTACAGTCAGAAGATTAGTGTATTACATAATTTTGACAATGGAAAACATAAACATAGAGTAGAGTTATTTGCCCACCAGTGTGGTATGCAATACAGTTTTAAAAAAATTCAGTTGCCGAGACATAGTGGAACATGTGCCTTACTTTTGCAAACTACTTTTTCAAAATACCTTTTAACATTTGATTAAAGTGGAGCTTGATACCTGTTACATCAGGACTTATTAACTAAAAATCAAATTTTACAGGGGCGGTATAGTTAGGTTCAGATTTTAGACAAACACAACCGTAGAAAATCATCAGTCATGGTTATGGCTTTCTCAAGTAACTCTAACTTGCGCTCCCGCCATGCACAGTTTTCTGATCAATACTTTTAATGAAAATATTACAGTTATCGTTGGACTTGGCATTTTTGGCAGGTTTCCCCCTGACTTTTTGCTTTTGTGGCCTCCTGTTTTTGACTTCGTTTTGGCTGGTTTAATGTCTCCGCGCACATTCTCACTGCTGTTCAGTGTTAAAGTGCAAGTGCTCCTACTGTAAATTGTATTTATGGATCGTGTTTCCATGATTACCATATTTTATTTACTAACAAGTCCCTTGCACTATGCACAGGTGTACCCAGGGCATGTAAATCAAATGCTACTAGTGGGCTTGCAGCACTGATTGTGCCACCCACACAAGTAGCCTTACCAAGGGTTACCAGACCAGCCACTGCAGTGTCTGTGCGCAGTTTTTACTGCCATGTCGACCTGGCAAGTGCTCCCAATTGCCAGGCCCTAACCTTCCCTTTCCTTACATGTAAAACACCCCTAAGATAGGCCCAAGGTACCCCTGTTGGCAGGGTGTAGTGTGGGTAAAAGGTAGGAAATGCTCTGGATTGTGTTACATGACCTGATAGTGAAATACTGTGTGATTAGTTTTTCACCATTGCAAGGTTATCTGTCTCATAGGTTAACATAGCAGTTGCCTTTTAACACCTTACAAGCATAACTTTCCATTGGGACAAGATAGGGAGCTGTAGATTAGGCGTCCTGAACTCAGAATTTAAATATACGTCTTTTAGTAAAGAGGATTTTTATATTATGTGTTTGAAAATGCCACTTTTAGAAAGTGGGCAGTTTCTTGATAACCATCTTATGTGCCTCTGCCTTTTGTGTATTCTTTGTCCGGGTATAGAGTGACTGGAGCAAGGAATGTGCATTCACACAGGAGGGGTTGAGGTGTGTCCTGCCTTTCCTGGGTGACGTGTAGCCAGGCTGAATAGACCTGGCTGTATTTAGAGTAGTGGGAGGAGTTGTTGCTTGCAGGTGAATGGACTGTGGCTGCCTCTCACAAAGCTTTCTCGCCCTCCAGTGGTGAACCTGGCCTGAGCCAGGATGAACTGGTTTATGTGTGCCAGAGGAACTTTGTTTATACCAACTTCAGAGGAAAATGTGGCATAAATATAGGGGCCCTGACCCCAGGACTTTGGAACTCATTTGGCTCAAGAATAAGGGTGGGCGTAGTTCGCGAAGTAGCACTTCGCGAAGCTACGCAAAGTGAAGTTCGCACTACGCGAGCTACGCGTAGCACTTCGCGAACTGCGAAGTAACATGTTCGCACTGTGCAAGATGTTGTTTTCAATGATTGCACAGTGCGGACAAGCAACCGGCACTGTGCAATCATTGAAAATGGCATCTTGCACAGTGCGAGCTGTAGTTTTCTGCTGCTCGAGTAGATTTTTCCTCGAGCTGCAGCTTTCTCAACGCGAACTGGTAGTTTCTCATCGCGAGCGGTCGCGAGCATACGCGACCCCTCGCAATGAGAAACCTGACCATCTCGCTTTGTGAATCTCGCCGGGAGGTTTATTTTCCATGCTCGCGATCGCGAACAAGGAAAAAGTCTCGCCAGGATGTCATTTTGCTTGCTCGCGGTCGCCAACTTGACGTTGAGGACCGCGAGCAAGCAAAAAATGACCGCAGCACTACGCAACACTACGCTACGCGTGTTTGCACTGTGCTACGTGCAGTTCGCGTAGTGCGAAGTAGCGCGAACTTCGCAAACTACGCGAGCGTAGCGTAGTGCTTCGCCCAGGCCTACTCAAGAATCTTGCCACAAAGAAGATCCATAGAAGTTGTGAGGAGGAACTACCACTTTGCTGTGTGCTTTCCTGTGTTGGCCTACAGTGGCTTCTTCTGTTTTAGGCAGTGAAAGTACTGGACTTAATTTTCTAAAACTTCTTCTTCTGAGTATTTCCAAGGGCTTGAAGTAGAGCTTGTCCCCTGTTCAGGAAGTCTCAGGAACAGCAAAGACTTCGCCTTCCTCTGGGTACTGCCTCTGCGACCATGTGTTTGTGTCACCACAGAGGGAAACTGCAATCTCCTGCTGTCACCGAGACAGCCAGTAGCTCTGTGACCTTAAGGCACTGCAGAGAGCACTGCCGCGCTTCACACCGCAAACCTGGTCTCACCGATGATGACGTCCACCATCACCACCGAGCCGCTGCTTGCACCATGACCTGCAATCAAACCTGACATAGCCCCCTGCACTGTAGTTTGGGGGCACCACTCATAAGTTACACGGTGCATTCCCCTGTCCCAATCCACAGCCTCGGCCCATCAACGCCAGCCCCATCGATCCAAGATCATCAACAGATGCTGTGACCTGCACCTCGACTCTAAGCACTGCAATAAGCACTGCCCCACTTTGGGCCGCAACCCTGGTCTCACGATGCAGCTGTATGACCGCCACTGAGCCACTGCCTGCATCGCAACCTGAGGGCACCACTCGTCACACCGCTTCATTCACATCGCAGCCTCAACTTCCGCTGCAGCGGGCCTGCACCGCCGTGGTCAGCTGTAACAAAAGGTACTGTTTGAGGGTCTTCCAACACCACAGCCGGGCCGCACCACTGAGGTCGGCAGGAGCCTTGTGATTTGTTGGTTCACACTGCAGTGGTATCCCCGGATGGAGTTATCCACTTCATGGGACTATTTCTAAAGTCTATTTCTGTAATTCTTGAGTAACTGTATGTTGGATTTTTATCATTTTTTTCTTGTTTTTCACAGATAAATATTGGCTATTTTTCTAAACTTGGTGTGGAGTCCTTTTGCAGTGTTTTCATTTTCTTACTGTGAGTTATCTGCAAATGCTTTACACATTGCCTCTGAGATAAGCCTGACTGCTCGGGCCAAGCTACCAAAGGGATGAGCAAGGGTTATTTTGGAAGTGTAACCCCCTTATTCAGACTAGGAAGAAGCGTCCCTACTTGGACAAGGTGCAAACCATTGCCAACTAGAGCCCTGGGTACATAGTATACCATATACTAGGGACCTATAAGAGTACCCCAGAATCCAATCTGGAGTGTACCTAAAGTACATGCAATCAATTTAGAGGAGAAAGCAGCTAGACTGGGGTCCTGAATAGCAGGATCCCAGTCAGACTAAGTCAAAAACAGTGATACATAAGCAAAAAGTGGGGGTAACCATAAGAAGCAGATCCTATTCTCCTGCATTTGGTCTTTTTAAAAATGTTTTTATTTACTGGCCTCTACCCTGGCCCACCTTTGGCCCCTGGGAACCCATACCCCTGGGCCAGGCCTATTTTGAATAGGGGAGGGGAGCCGCACATCCCCCTTCTCCGAACCGATTTCAGCCCCAGGGACCCCCATCCCCCGGGTCCTGGCCTTTTTTTTTTCTTCTTAAAAATGAAAGGGAGGGGGGTGACTGGCCCCCGTCCTGCGCCAATTTTGGCCCCGGGGACCCCATCCCCTGGGGCCCAGCCTTTTTTTCAATAATGAGAGGGGCGGCCGGGCAGCCCCCTGCGTGGGCCAATGTCAGCCCTGGGGACCCCTTCCTCCGGGGCCAGGCCCATTTTGAATAGTGAAGGGGTCCAAATGTTCCCCCTCCTAGAGAGGATTTCAGCCCCGGGGACCCCATCGCCTGGGACCCGCCCTTTTCTTTTATTTTAAAGTAAAGGGAGCAGGGCTGAGTGGTCCCCCTCCCAGGCCGATTTCAGCCCCTGGGACACCAACCTCTGGGGACTGGCCTCTAGTATGGGTGCCTTGGCCCAACCCAGGTCTCCCATTTTCTACTGTTGGGTACTGCGGGGGGAGCCTCAAGGCCCCCGCAGTCCCTGCTGGCTCCACACCTCCTGTGGGAACTGCCATTGCTTTGACACAGAGGGCGCTGCTAACATGCGGCACCCTCTGTGCCAATGCAATTGTGCTCTGCTTTGAGCAAGCGAGATCAAAATGTTATTGCTTGCTCAAAGCGGAGTACAGTTTGAAGAGTATGCCATACAAAGTGTGTGGACTGCATAATGGGGCTTATAGTCTCAGACATTTCAGCTGAGTCACAGTATAAAAAGTTGGTTGACTTCAGAAACTTTATTATGCTTTTTTCCGGTGTAACCTGTATAGGTTTCTGATGACAAATGGACAGCATCTTTATAATACAGGCCAGTCTGGAGAGTGCATAATAGCATATGTGGCATCCATAGTTCAACGGCTGTGGTGTCATCATATAGTTTTTCAGCTTTCAATCTTCGCTTCTCTTGAACAAAAGAACTGTTTTATATTTTATATTTATTACTTATGAAATAAAATTCTAAAACAATATTGATTTCATGTTTTCAAATAAAGAAATAAAAGTATAATTGTTTTCATTTTTTGGCAGTACATTGAGCAGAGTTTAATTATTTGCTTCCCATAGATGTATGTACAGTTGCAGCTGGTTACATTTGAACGTGGGGGGCATAAAATGGGGCATAACATTTCTCGATGACTGACCTGTGCTATTCTCCCCACTAGATCATTTTGAAAAAAAGAGTGGGAAAATTGTGCATTTTCAAGCAAATTTGAGAAAGCAGGAAGATTCATAAGGCAATTATGAAAGTGCAGATATGATATCAATAAAACGATTTAATATGATAATGATGTAGGTAGCTGCTTATTCAGTATGACCACAGAACTAGACCCTAGAGTGCTATGGGAATATACCTCCCTTGAGCGGACCATACTTCCTCTGAGTCAGATCTTCTGGGAATTCATCATTAAAAAACTGCATGCCGCATGCCCTGTTGGGACTCCCTTGACCATTGGCAAAATGGAAAAGTCACAAGACTGTGCTGCCTGGTTCATCTTTAAGATTTAAGATAGAAATTGAAATACATCAGAATGCTCCAAATAACTGCCCAGACAACAGTGACCCTTCCCTCCAAAACCGTCATGCAACAAAACACACAAAACATGCATTACACTATAATTTGTAGTAAATTAAATTAAATTTAAAGGTACTCATCCAAGGGTTGCACCATGGACGTCCTCCTTGGTGTTCTTCTGAAGACAGTCTGTGGCATGAAGACCTCCCAGTGTCTCCTTGTGTTTGCTTTTTTCGCCGTAAGTTGTCAGGGTATGCCCAGACGTGGGTCCCTTGCTCACTTTGCCACTGGATTCAAGCTAGCCTGGCTGATGAGGAGTGTTACCCTGAAACCGGTCCCAGGATGCTTGTTAACGTTCCAGGGAGGACCTGGCTTTTTACTTCGGTCTGAACTGTTCCCATGAGGCACAGTGTCAAGACTGATTTGCATCTGGCTGGGTCCGAACTGGGGTGGCGAAGTGAGCTGAAGAACGATGATGGATTCAACCCAGATCTGTGACTGGGGGTGATTCTCTGAAACGTTTAAGCACTCCGTCCATCATCTCCTTGTGTTTGCTTTGACCACCCAGTGTCTGTCATCTGAGAATGTTGTGTCACACCCTCACCTCCTCTCAAAATGCAGTCTCCTTCTGCACTGCCCATCACACCCTAGATTGCATGTTCTTAAACTCCTTCCTCCCCCTCCTCCCTTCGTGCTCTCTCGGAATCAAGTGTCCCTTTCTTCGCCAGTGACTGCACTTCTCTCAGAACTCAATGTTTGCCCTCTTCCTTTCAAAATACACAACCACCCCTTATCCATCTCAGAAACAGTGACCACTCATCTCATAAACCATTGTCACACCCTCTTCTTACCAGATTGCAGTCTCTCCCTCCTCCCCATCACAATGTAATGTCTTCACCCTCCTTTGATAAACCACTTTAACTCGAGCTTTCCTCATGAACAGAATCTAGTATGCTCCTCTGTCCTTAATATTCAAGGCCATTCCTCAGAGAGTCCAGTCTCTTTCCCTCTTTTTCAACAACCCAGATATCTCCCTCTCCTCTTGGAATTCAGTGTCTCTCAGTCTTCCTTTCAGAAATAATTGCCCCATGTTCTCACACAGTCTTAGTGTATCTGCCTCTATCTTTCCAAAGTTGGTGCCTTGTCCTCTCATAGTCCAGCATCTTTCCTCTTCCTCTCAGAACTCAAAGCCCTGTGTATTTTCATAATCCAGCATCTCTCCTTCTTCTTCTCAGAAATTAGTGCTCAGACAGCTAACCAATCCTGCTCTGCTCTTGTGGTGTTAACCAGCATAAGAGCAGCGCCGAGATTGGATGGAGCGGGTTAGCCAGACTCTCCCTTCAAGACATGGATGCCTTTGATTGCCCTTCACACAGTGGTCTAAGACAGTGGCGTGGAGAGCTTCAAAGTGCATATGTCACCTTGGCCTGCACAAGACAGCCAGCCAAACTGACATGCACACTTTAGAGCCTCCGGCCAGCAGCTGCTCCAGTCCTGACTCCTCCAGGTATGCTGCCAATCTGCAGAGGACACGCCCCGAATTTCTCCTGGCCTCGGGGGCAGACGCGGTTCAGTGAAAAATAAAATGGTAATGATATCATTTCATTGCAATATTATTTTTCACATTTAAGCTGGGCTCATGGGGCGACGCCTCCACCCCATGAAGAAACCACTGCTTTGTAAATAGTGAATTTATAATTTATATTTTGCATTACATATGATGGTATGAATGTTGATCCAATTCGAATAACCAATGGCATAAACTACTTACTAGCACAGCAACAGTGACAGCCATTAACTTGGCGGATTCTTTTGAACTTGCTATTAATTCTCCTGGCCTACATTTTTCAATTGCGATTTTGTTTCAATGGAGAACAGTGCTTAGCTAGGCACACAGACGATCTACTGATATGAAGACATAGCCTACCCGGGGAATGTCGCAGATGATAATAATATATTGTATATGTTCAGAACGCTCCCTTAAACCTATGACTTGCTAGCCAATATATTTGAAAATCCAGTGTATTTTGGCCACAATTCTTTCCTAAATAATTTGGGATGGAATCCTCCCAAACCTCCCTCAGGGACAGTAGACTTGCTCCTCTGGCAGCCTCAGTGCAATGTCGGTTTGGTATACATGTTTTTTGCATGGGATGCTTTTGATTTCTAATCCTTAATTGGTTATAAACCAAGATAGGACTCAATCTCAAAACAATCATGAACTTACTGCTGCATTTCCAGTAGAAAGATACATTCACTCTTGAAAAAAAAAATATTTATTAATCAGGTTGCTATTATCTAAAAACAAGGCTTGAAGCAAAGCAAGATACTTTACCCCAATAATAAACAGACCGTGAATTCACTTTATCACTTGACAACACTGTTATTGTGAACTCTCAAGTAAGAGAGTAAAATCTTTATTGTGCATTTCTTATAAAACATATTACAATAAAAAGGTGATCATAGACAAGATGAAAGGAAAATCATTGACATTTACAGATCATAAAAAAATTCTTGAAAGTACAAATGTTTACAGATCCTTACAAACTGATAACATAACAGATTTTAATGCCTCTTTTAAATGATGCTTCATGGTAAGAAGTGAATTATTATTTAGGGTGGATGATAGTGCTTCATGAGAAATAAAGTCTCTAAACTGTTTTGTCATGGCAAGGTTTTCAATTTTAAACCTAGGCTTAAACCCTGGTAGCGCTGGCTCAGAGCAGACAGACTTAACCTAGAGAAAATGGGTAAAGAATGTAGACATACCACAACAGTTCAATAGTCAAAAACACAAAATAATAAAAATCCCATTCAAATGTATAAAAATGAATTAAAATATAAAAAAACAAAATGACACTAAAATGATAAAATTAAATATGGTGCACCAGAGATGTGATTATTTAGAGATTTAAGAGAAAAAGCAGCAAGAAATCGAAAGCGCAAAGAAGTAAATAATAACTGTTCGCATGTGATTGGGATTGAGTTTAATCTTAAGCTGGCCGTGTTTGTGCGTTCAGATATGCCAAACAGGTTTCTCTTGGTCAAAGATTTCAACCCTACGACTTAGTTACTTAGTCATTTGGGACATAGGGCCTCATTACCATGGTGGTGGGACCGCTACCATCAGGCCGTCTGTGAAGGTCCCACTGCCATCGGACTGTGGAGGTCCAACCGCTGCATTACAATGGCAGGTGGATGGTGGGCGATCAGAGAGACTCACCGCAACTGATCCAACAGGCTCCATCGGAGGGACTGCAATCCCTACAATGTACCGCCTTAGGGATTACAATGTCCCTTTCCACCGGCTGTTTCATTTTAGTTAACCTGCCATGAAAAGCCAGGCAGACAGTCACTTGGGGTCCCCCCTGGGTCTCCTCTATTGTCCCTGGGGAAATTTCCCTGCACCATGTGACAGGTACTGCATGGTGTCTGCTACATAGTGTAGGGATACGTGAGACTTGTTTATTTTGTACTGTGGCATGTGCTGCAGCCCGGAGCACACCACCCAATACAAACAATAACCATTGCAACCGCCTTTAATGTAGTCGCATCCTAATCCCGATGACGGGGCCGCCGACAGCTAGTCGGCGGGTCCTGTTACCGACAAGATGACTGTCAGACAAAAGTCAGACCGCCATCATAATGAGCCCCTTAGTCTCTGAAATGGAAGTTTAGGTCTTCAAGTGGCGCAAGTTTGCAGACTGCACTTGCAAAAGTCCTCTCAAAGCAAAATAGCCATTGGATGAGGTCAGACTGAAGTCTGGAAAATCTACTAGCAGGAAAAGATCAAATTTCATGCCCAGTGAAGTCCTTTTTTTAGAAGGATACTTTTTGCGCATTCACCTAGTCAAGATTTCCTAATTCGGACTTAGTCTCTTTTTAGAGCTCAGAATCTTCCAGTGGGGAAAGGCTACAAGCTGTATGTGGGTAGGTCACACCAAAGTTAAATTCGCATGCCATGAGAGTGCGCTGAATAGTGGGAAAAAGCTTTGAGTTGGACCAACTAGATTTTCTTCCACAGCGAGGTCATGCCTATGCGGACTTGGGTGATTGGACCTGATCCTCTGGAAGTCTAGCAGCTCACTTGTTTTCTAAGTCCTACCTTTTCAGAAATTGTTGCTGATTTCCAGCTGGAAACAGCTAAGAATCCCAGGACCTCAGGGACAACAAATCAGGGCCAGGACTTACTCCTGCAGAGGCCACCAGCAGTGTCCAGTCCATTCCAGTTGTAGCTGATCAGAGCACTCTAGGAAAAAGGCCTCTTGCAGGGTTTTGGTTTGCTCTAGCCACTTATTAGTTAAGCCAACTGACCCTTGGACCCTACATCTTTGTCCTAAGTACAAGTGCTAGCAGGCCCAACCCTACAGATCTCCTAATTAGTCCTTCTTCTGTTCTTCCACAGGTGCCAAAACGGTTGTGAAGAACAGGTAGTGAGGTACACTTTTGTATAGTTAAGCAGGGAGTGGTTGAGGGTGACTACTGGATACTGCTTAACCAATGGAGAAAATGTTCCTTGGGCATCCCTCCCCCACTTTTACAGCACATCCTGTTTGCCTTACAGCAAGCTATCATAGAGAACACTATCCTAAGTTAAATTTAAGATGGCATAGGCCTTGTGCCCTTGGAGGAAGTGTGTGTGCATGTCAGAGGAGTGTTTAGTAAAATGAGTAGCCAGATTCTCATAAGCTATTCCAAGTTGGTCAGATCCCTTTGCCACTGGGAGGGTGTTTAATCTTCAAGGGACATACAGATAAAATTGCTCCCTTAGTTAGGTATTAAACTATGAACAAGAAGGCTTCACCTCTGTTCCTTTCAAGTTAAAAAAGCTCCTGGAACCTCTTCAGTTGCCCTTCCTGAGCTTATATGGATCATTTGTCACACACCCTGCCCATCCCATCACCGGCCCTACGTAATTGACTCTGGGAGATGTTTTCTCTCCTTATTAAAGTCAAGCACTGACAGAGCAGGTACTGGGTAGGGTAATGCAAACTAGCCTTCGGAAGTGTCGGTCAGGGAAAAGGTAGATTTCATGCTTCTTAAATATTTATTAAAACTATAACTTCACAATTGAATTGGATTTTTATTGCAAATGTCCACTGGCATCTAGTAATTGCTGGAAGGGCAGACAGGGAAAATAATTTGTACTAATTTAGTGCTGTGATGAGTTGTTGATTCATCAGAGAGTAGGAAGCCCCAATTACAGATGCCTTAGTAATTAGATTTTTAATGTGTCCTCTTTGGACAATCACATAAATAGTTAATAAAATATTATAATTAAGGGCACACTTAGGACCTGGCTTTGAGTTTAGCAGAAAGGGTGTCCATTGCACCGGTGAAAAAATACCATCCCTGCCAAACTGAAGTTCCGCCCACACCATTTAGAGCTAAGTAGCTCTTCAATATGTCGACGGCAGAGACTACTCTGTCTCTGCCACCAACATACACCTCCGATCGTCCAATAGAGTCATGGCCATACCCATTTAGACTAGAGTGGGTGGACAAATAGCAAGTTTTCACTGGTCATCACTGCCAGGTAAAACACGGTGGTAAGGGGCAGTGAAAGCCTCAAAATGAAGGGATTATGGTTTATTTTTTATTTCAGAAACAAAATCCCGCTTTGGGATTTTGTTTTTGAAAATAATAAACAATATGAAAGTTTGACAGAAGGTTTTGTCAAGTTGATGGAGCTGTGTGTAAACTTTCCAAATCATTTACAGGAACAGCTGTGACAGTGGTTCCTGGACATGCAATAGATGCCCGCTGGGCGGGTGGACATCCATAAATTTGACAGACTGAGTACCCTCGCCCTGGTGATGTTACATATGCCATCTGCAAAATTCCAAATCAGGCCCTTAGTCTAAGCTCACAGCTTTATAAATTAAACATGCTGCAAATATTTTTGATGAACTGTTTGTTCAGCGTGTGTGTAACTGTCCTATTGAAAGCTGTGGCTCCATGTAATATCAGCGAAGTTAACTTAGTTGTGACTACAGTGATACTTGGACTGATGGAACATCTGCCATTTCATTTGGAGAAGCATTTTATTGGTCCAGTGGCCTCATGGCCCTATTTGTCAGGTTCATAAAGTGTGCTTACCAGGAAACTTTGTGGTCAAACATAATCCTTAAGTCATTCAAGATATTGTATTTGCATAGTTATTTAAGCGGTCATTACAGACCCATCTCTGCAGAAAAGCACCAACTCGTCTGAATCAGCTAGATGGGTAATGCATGTCAATCCTAATTTTGGGGCTCACCATCGCCTGTTTAATATGTCCGGCAAGTCAGAAATATAGAGAGAAAACAGAAGCAGTCCTATGACACACTCTTGATTAAGCCCATTTCATTTCAAAGGTTCAGGAGTTAGGCCATGTACTTCTGAAAGCTTTATTTGAACCAATGTTTCTGAGTGAAGTTCTGTTAATAGGTGAAGGAGTGGCTGGTCAGGTTCCCCTTATAATCACTGTCCAAAACCGGTTTCTGCGATATCGTGTGAAGATTGTAGAGTAGTCAATATAACAGACAAACAGCCTCTATCCTTTTGGTGCCATTCCGTTTCCGGCCAGTAATCTAAGTGCTGGTATGTTATCAAGTGTTAAGGACTGGGATCTAAATGCTGTGTTTTGGAGCTTAACATTAGTTTTCCTTTGCACATTGAGACGCTTATATAAGAGATATTTGGCAAATAGTTTCTCTTGAAATCGAGTAGTGCTATTCGTTGTCAGGATGGGAGACAATCACCATGTATCACTTGATTGAACATGTTACTAAGTAGTTAGTAAACTCTGAAGTCTACAGACTTCTTCCCCCAATAGTATTTAGCCCCCCTCTGACATCCCATCGCTTTCGGCAGATCGTTTAACTCGTTAAGTTTCAAATTACTAGATATGTAGAGGATTTGCTAGTATTAAAAAGGTCCGAACAGAAATGATATGGTAGCCTGGTAAGATAAAGCTATTCTTAACTTACATCATCTTTTGTCTGTGCTGCAGTGAAAATTGTACTTCTGTTACAGAACACGAGTTCCAGTCAAATAGACACTAACTAAATTGAAAAGTATAGTTTAGCAAAATAATACAAAATTGAGGTCTGATACAAATTCTAAATGTATATGGATGTTTTGATTTATTTATGGAAATTTGTGTTTCTAGAGATTGTGTTTTAGGACACTCTAGTCTAGTGTACAGGGAAGAGAATGATCAAAGGTCGGCATGGTGTTATGGCTACGGCAGCATTAACTCTTCCTAAGTTATTCTGTTCAGTTTTTTCCTCTAGTTATTAAGCCTTCAGTTTTCGAGTACATTTTTCAGCAGGCTAAACAACTACTACTTAGTATACAAAATTGTAATTTAACTGCTTACACGAAAGTAATCACCTGTTGTGGTGTTTTGGAGCATCCCCACAGTCTCTCTTTCAGAAAAACAGGTTGTTTAGAGCTGATTTAAGCACAAAGAGTTTTGTAACATTATAATAAGCAGTTTCTCCAATTGTAATTCTGCACAGCCTTTCATTAGAAATGAAAGGTTAGGGCATGACAACATTAACACAATTGACCTTTTGCTAGACTTAAATTGTGCTCAATGCCTCCGAGGATGCATTACTTTGCAAATGCAGTTACTTGAAATGACAATGACCCACAAACTTGCATGAAAAATGTCTGTCCAAAGTAGCATCCCCACTGCTCATTGACAAATTAAGTATGTTTCTAAATACCATCCTGCTTTTCTGATTTAATTTAGCCGTGGTGCGGGCTTCTGACATTGTTTGTATCATCCCTGACATTGCCCTTTACAACCGAAATGTTCTTTCTCTAAGTTTAGCATCTCAGCATGTGCTGAAAGGTGCTGGCAGCTGGAAAACAAGTCAGGTTTTCATACATCTGCTTTCTGTATTGATTATTGCTCTCGCCTTCTGCCTGCTGGTCTGGTACTTAAAGCGAGGCATCTCTCGTGCTTATTCAACTTTCCCCATGAGAATGGCATTAGGAGTGAAAAGCCTTTAGAAAGTGATTGCTGCTTGAACATTGATTGAGTTAGGAACGAGTCTGGTGTCTGCTAAATATCATATTCAGGCATTATTGATTTAGGTGGTCACTTCTCACTGCTCTGCCACCAGCTCGAATGGCTGGTATCACGCAGCCTGTGTCATTATTTTTCAGTTATACCATCAAAACAACATTGCAAAAATTCGAGCCAATATTTTTGGGTAATTTACCATTTAGTTCAACCAATATTGTGATAAATGTAAGAGAAAAGAATAGGCCTATGAGGCTGTGACTACAATGTTTTTACTGCGTGGACATGAAAACATGATCTTGAGCCCAGGAAAACATTCACAAAAAGGAAAATATAAGAACCAATGATACATATATAGATCATCCTCAGCTCCACCCCCTCTGCTTGGGATGACACCTGGTGGCCTCCCGCCCTCGTAAATCCACCCCGTGCATGTAACCTCGACATCATACTTGACTCGTCGCTCACTATGAATTGCCAGATCGACGTGGTCTCCTCCGCATGCATCAACAGCTTCCACATACTACATAAGACATTCAAGTGGACCTCCCCACCCCCGACTCCAGGAAAGTGGTCACTTACGCACTTGACACCAGCAGACTCAACTACGGCAATGCCCTCTACGCCGGAATCAACAAAAAAACCCTTTACAAACTTCAGACTGTCCAGAACGCCGTCACCAGACTAATCCTCAATATCCCATGGCACAACCACATCACCCAACACCTCCACAAACTCCATTGGCTCCCCCTCGAAAGAAGAATAATTTTCATGCTGCTCAACCATGCCTACAAGGCTCTACACAACATCAGAGCTCAATACCACAAGTACGCCTCTCCACCAAGCTCCGAAGAGAAACCTCCGCTCTGCCAATCTCACCCTAACCACCGTCCCACGCTTCTACAGAACCAGAGTCAAGACCTGGAACAATCTCCCCCTGCACCACCGATGAAACCTGACACTTCACTATTTCAGGAAACACCTCAAGACCTGGCTCACACACCTATCCCTCAGCACCTTAAGATCTTAACAGGTGAGTAGTATGCTCTACAAACCCTGATTGATTGATTGAGAGTGAGCAGCTGGGTTTAGGTTGATTAGTATTCACTCCTAAAATACTGTATGTTGCTTGCATTACCCCCTTACACTCAGCTAATCAAGCCCCATCATTTCAGAGACTTTTTCATAGACTTCTAATTAAACTATTATATCTGTGAAGGTGCACATTAGATTTACACTCATACAATTCATATCTGTGAAGTCTCACAATGGTTCTGAGTCACAAAGACTTGCAACTCCTAAAGTATTTGTTTTTGAAAAACAAAAACAATTATGACCTACCACCCTGGTATCCTTCTCCCAGGATGCAGCTATCAATTGTATTAATTTATTCGACTCTAAATAGAATGGGTGGGCCGTCACTTTGGTGGATGGGGTATCTCACCGCGTTTGTGACTAAGTGCCCTGTCTGCTAAACTCCAATTGAGTAGCTAACTATTTTAGTGCTCCTGACTTCCATACATTTCATGAGTGAGCCAAAACTAGTCCTGGCTTACTCCTGGAATTCAGGATTATTACATTAATTAATATCATAACTTGTTTTTATATAGTGCTCCATGCCACACATCTGCCACTGCCAAGCCCTGTATGCAACATGTATCACTAAAAACCAGAATGTCTGTGGTCAGTTCAACCAGATTGCAAGGATGGAAGGCTGAGATGGTGGTGCTGAGATTTAAGCTTGTGGCCTGCTGATCCCGGCATGTTTCAACACCAAAGGCCACATGCATCAACGAGAAAACTGCTCGCAAACGGGCAGATTAGCAGAATCTGCCCCTTTGCGACCGGTATTTTTGCATTTGGGATGCATCATCCCAAATGCAAAAATCGCTATTTAAGGAATCTCTAAATAGCGATTCCTTAAATTGCGATTGCATTTAAGGAATCCCAAATTGAGATCCTTAAATGCAATGCATGAAAGTTTAAAAATGAGTGATTTCGCTAATAGGGGGAGCAAATTACCATGAAGTTGAACTTCATGGTAATATGCAAAAACTTTGAAAAATGCACTAAAGTGCATTTTTCAGAGTTCCATTTTACACACACACATGCCCTTGGGGCATGTGTGTGTGCAAGATGTATTCATATGCAGATTTCAGGGGTGCAACAGGGTGTCTTTTTGATGCCCTGGCACCCTTGAAATAGCATGAGCAATTTGCGATTCTCTAATTGAGATTAGCAAATTGAGAAAGTCCTCCCATTCATTCCTATGGGCCTCTAGGTCCATAGGAATCAATGGGGAGGTATTCCTTAATTGCGACTCGAAATTTGCGAGTAGCAATTAAGGAATGTTTAGAAATTGCTATTTTGTAAGCGATTTCTACATGCATAGCCTTTTGCTATTCCTTATTAGCGAATCCTTATTTTTCGCTATTAAGGAATCGCAAATGGCATTGTTGATGCATGTGCCAGTTAGTGCTCAAAAGACTGTGCCATCCTGATGATCTGGGTAGGGTTTTTGTCAAATGAATATGTGGATCATTCAGTGATTGCTTTGTTGCTTTTGTACTTCAGGACTTCACAAATATATCAGAAGTAATATTGAGAGTTGATATATAGAAAGCTGAGCAGAGGCAGCACTGAAAAGGGTTTTGAAATATGGTATGCAAGGGGCTGCTGATAGAACTGGGGCTACCAATAAACTAAAATGGATAATTGTGCAAGAAATACTGCACTCATGTTAAGCTGCACACTCAGGCCTTCATTAGTGGAAAGCCCACAGGCCTGATCAGTTTCTCAATCCTCAAACCTGCTGAAATCCCCAGTGGAAACAGGCAGACATAAAGGAAGAGTCCAGGAAATCTGATTCATTAAATCCAATTTCCCCAAATATGCCTCATTTTAAGTGGACCCTAAGAGTACATCTCCTAACCCCTTTGCTGCTGGGCCTTTTCCCTCCCACTGCTGAGCCCTTTTTTGGCGATTTGAGGGAGTTCGCGCTTAGGGTTCAAAACATTTTTCCACATAAGGTATTCTTGCCAAATTTGCACCCTTTTTTCCAGTGTTGGAAAGTGGTTTATTAGTAGTGGTAAGTAGGGCCTTATCACTAGAAATATGGCCACAAAGAATATAAAAGGTTCAGTCAGGGTCTCAATAAATTATTTCGTTGCTCAACACCTGGTAGCTAGCAATGAGCAGGCAGGCGCAACTCAGGAGACAGGTGTGTAATGCATTTAAAAACAACAATACATTAAATAAGTAAGACACAGCATACAATAAAAATCCACAATCAATTTATAAAAATAGGGTATATTTTAATGAGCAAATAAACACCAAAATGACAAAACTCCAATGTAGGGAACTGAAGATACACATTTTTAAATGTTAAAACAAAAATCAAAAGCGCTCAAGGGGTTACAAAAAGGTTGCACTGAACCGGGATAAAGTCAAGAGTTCTTTACACTTACTTCCAAAAGTGTTTCTAGATGAAGAAAAGTGTCCACAACAGAATTCCAAGGTTCAAAAGCTTGGAGTTGCTCCTTGGGGTCTAGGACTACAACTCCCACAATGTACCTGGTCAATTTATAAAGTTGTTTACAAAAGTTGCTCCAAACTTCTCCTAACTTCTGGAACCTCTTCCAGAAGTTCCTCTTGTGTGTTCAAATTGTCAAAAACAACAATCCAAGGGTTGGGAAGCTCTGAGATGTTCTTTGGGATGTTGAGACTACAATTTCCAAAACGCACCTGGCTAAATCCTTAAAAGTCCTGTGGGCACACTCCAGGATGGGGAAGTCTTGGTGGAGATGGTACAGGTGGGATTGGTTAACCTGTATCTTGCAGGGAGTCCACTTCTTAATCCTTGTAAAGCCAGGCAAAGTCCTGAGGGCTGTAGTACCAGATTGTGCCACAGGTGCATTCCTTCAGAACTCAATCCTTTGGGTGCAGATCAGGGCTCCATCGGGCAGTCCTTCTACTCCTTGTTTTTTCAGGTAGCAGATCCGAGTTGCCATTCAGCACTCTAATATTTATTCAGTGTTCCTGGGCATCAAGCAGGGGGGGCACCCCTGATCAATGGGATGCAGGGCGCCACTAGGTTTATGACCATTTCCTCAAAAGTGTGGCATATTCTTGTCCCAGAAAGCACTATTCTTCCAAAATCCAAAATGGAGAAAGTCTTTCCTGAAGAATTATATGTGGCTCCTGTGTGGCTGGGGGAGCAAAATGTGGTTTTGAGCCGTCCTTTCCTAAAGTGTCATTCCCTTTTTAAAGACCACTTTGGCAACTACACCCCATCTTGCCTTCTGCAGTCTCAGTTCTCCTCCCACAGGAACTCCTTTGTCTCTCTAGCAAGTCACTTCACACCTCATTAAGACAGCATGACTCAGCCTGGCAGTGGTTGGCCAATCAGGAGAAGGCAGCTGGAGGGCTGGAGTTTGACTTACAGAAAGGAAAGTTCTATACATTATTTTCCGTAATAGTTATAACCAATCTATAATTGCAAGTTGTTGGATTTATCATAACTATTCTTTTAAGGGGAAACATCCATTAGAACACGGGCATTGCATCGCAATGCCTTCACATCGCGGTCATTACAACGCAAGTCGTTACAACAACTTGCGCTGGATGGCGCTCTAACTTAAGGAATAGTATGATTTACTATTCCAACACCTTCTCAACTGTACGTAGACTGGAGTTGGAATAGTAAATCATACTATTCCTAAGTCCAGCGCCCTCCAGTGCAAGTCGTTGTAACAACTAGGTTTGTAATGAACGCAATGTAAAATACCGCGTTGTAAATCTATGCATAGTAACGTCATACATTCCTTTTAAGTCCTTGAATTACATGTTTAGCTTTTTTCTATCAATAGTTATACTTTATTATTCCCATGTTAGCCTATGGATCCAATGCATTACAATGGGAAAAAAACAAAATTGACAGTTTTTCCCTCACCAGGGCATTTAAAACATTTTGTTATGTTCCTGCTATAGTTACAAGGCACCCTACCACTGGGGTACCTAGGGAGGACCTTAAAAATGCCTTATATGTTTCATTTTATTTCAAATTACTTTATTTTGGCTACTAGGGCCATAAACGTTCAAGTGCAAGTAAAACAGTATGTGGTAAATAAATAAATAAATTAAATAGTGCAATACAATACCATCTGACTAGTGGCAATCATAGTTCTTGTAAGTAGATGCCACAATGCTGCAATACCAAATCAAAATGTCAACTTGCATGTACGGAATAAAATGCTAAAAAGGTATTATCAAAAATTGCTACGGCACGATATAAAAGGAACAAGACTAGAATTTGATAAGCCACGTGAAATTAAGGGGGGCATTTCTGCAAAGTATCCACATATCCCCTGGAAACTTGGCAACTGGCATGGCAATGGGTGAGCTGCAGTCCGATCTCATGATATGAAGGACAGCCAAGTGGCTATGCTGGTATAAGTGCCTGCAGGTAGAAGCTAGCAATATTTTACATGGTTGGGCATAGGCAGGGCAAGCAAAGAAATCATGTGCGACACTCTCCACTGAGGAAAAGGAAGTACACACAGGGCACATCTCAGTGACCCAGATGGTCCACTTCTGGGTAAAAGTTCTCAGCAGGAGAGTGCTCACTCTGAATTGAAAATATAACTTCCTGTTAATCGAGAGAGTCACCTGGCACCAATATGACTCATACTTGTTCAGAGACTTAAAAACAAGGAATTTTCAAACCAGCTAGAGGGAGTAGGCCTTTCTAAGTTTGTTGACCTCTGTGGCTACCCAGTAAAGTGTCTTCAGTGAGTTGTTTTCCGTGAAACAGGTAGTGGGAACATAGTCCCAAAGGTCAGGTGGATCAAGGGAGTAAAGTGACCCTTTAATGTTGAGGAGCCAGGGTACTTTGGTGAATTGATCTGTATGCATTACATCCTGAAGGGCAGTGGTATAGTGAGCAAATTCTGGGGTTGTCCATACCCATCTGTAGTATAACAGGGGGCGCAGCCTGACTTTACCAGAAAGGCCTCCTATCCCCATGTCCAGAAAGAGTGGTGCCATGGGGTGCTAGGAGAAGAGATGCAAGATTGCGTAAGAAATTGCTTTCAGCACTGGTAGGTGTTTCAGTGTTGGAGTAAACCCACAACTCTGCCTTGTTAAAAGATGAACCAAAGCCGTAGCCTCAAAAAGGTGGAACAAGGGCGGGTTAGGTTTAGTGTGGCAGGCCATGTACTCTTTAAGAATTGCCCCTGTGACTCTCTTAAGGTTTAATGGGGCCTTGATGACTTGTGGTTTCCAAGACATGCGCCCACTAAAGGTAATACCCAAGCAACTGACACAGTCCACCAACTCAAGAGGTAGCCCCAAAAATAGTATCCCCTTCTTTAAAGATTTGTGAGGATTAAATGTCAGCTTTGGTTTTTTTGCTCCCCATGCAATTCCAATTTAAACCCAGCCATATGCAAATCCATCTTGACCCTTTTCCCCATGGGAACAGTCCAGCCCGAATTGCCAGGCCAGTCCAGGTCCTCTCTGGACTGGAAACAAGCACCCTGTGACCAGGTTTGGGTCATCACCCCTCATCAGCCAGGCTAGCTTGAACCCAGTGGCATAGAGAGCACGGGCCCCATGTCTGGGCATACCCATCCCACTCGGGGTGACAAATGCAAAAAAGTGCAATTGATGGACAGATTGCTGATCAATGTCAATCAAACACCCCAGTAGAGAGATCTGGACCTAAATCCATTGTTATTTTGCTTCCCATGCCATTTCAGTTTAAACCCAGCCATATGCAAATTGGTCTTGACC
Organism: Triturus cristatus; assembly: GCF_964204655.1. Lineage (NCBI taxonomy): Eukaryota > Metazoa > Chordata > Amphibia > Caudata > Salamandridae > Triturus > Triturus cristatus. Next base: position 379,174,389 of record NC_140582.1, on the reverse strand, counting down.
CTGTTCCCCATGGGGAAACAGGGTCAAGACTGAATTGCCAAGCTATGTCCTCCCTGGACTAGAAACAAGCATCCTGGGCCCGGTTTCGGGGCATCACCCCCCATCAGTCAGGCTTGCTTGACTCCAGTGGCATGGAGAGTCAATCACTTGTTTGTGTAGCATGACGATGTCGGTACGCCAGTAGATCAAAAGAAAATGGAAAGCCTGGTCAATGGTGGAGACTTTAGACCAGAAGCCCACCTGAAAGGGGCTGAGGATGTCATCCAATCCTGAATTTTGGACAGCACACACTGGCAAAAAGGCTTTCTGATTGCAATCTTTTAGACTTATATTTCTATAGTTGCTAGGGAGAAACCTTTCACATTTCTTGTGCATAGATAATACGGTGGCACCATTCCATGACTCAGGGATTTGTGCCCCAGCAGCATTGGTATTGGCAGTAGTTAAGATGCAGTGGGGCAATGCCTCCATATCAGATAGGAAGACATCAGCCAAGACATCGTCCTGCCCTGCGGGTCATCCCCTCCTAACAGCTAATAGTTATTGGACCACATCCGAGAAGCTGAACAGGGGAGGAGAAGGGGACAGACAAGGGAGGGTCACAATGGATTCATTAGAAGCATTTGGGGAGGTTGTTGAGTATAAGTTGCCCAAATATTCAGCCCAAAGAGAGGGGGATACATTATTGTTGGGTTCCAGTCTGGGTGTAGCTCTTTTGTGGGGGACTAGCTGCCAAAATAAGGTGAGGTCTCTTCCAACACACCCATCACTAAGGATTTTCCATCTCTGCTCGTCCCTCTTTTCAGTGTGAGAGATGGCAGGGGAAATGCTGGACATGACTCTAGATTTGATGGCTCTGACTAGAGATCGCTAGGGTTTATGATATATTATATTGAACCATGGCAATATTTTTGGGGTCCTCAGTTTTTACCTGTGGCGGCGACTATGAAATGCCCTGATATATGTTAAAAAAAGTCTACTTACGTGGTAATTAGTTGATTTTGAGCAACGGGCTGGCCAGTCACGAGCCCTGCCATAACAGTATTAAGATCTGCAGTTAGAGCTGAGAAAATGTTGGGGTGTACTGCTTCTTGCTCCACTTTAGGTACCGTTTATCAGAGGTCAATGTAACGTCCCTTGTAGAAAGAGATGTTCCTGGGACTGTAGAAACCATCAGATAAATTACCTGCATGGAGAGGGAGAGGGAATTGTGGTCGCTTTCGGTTTTCTCAAGAACACAGATGAATGACAGAAGGCCAACCTGTGGTTGATTAGGATATAATCGATTCTGCTCATGTGAAAAGGTTTATTAAATACATCAAGATCAGATTTTGTACAACCATTGGCAGCTCTAAAGCTGTACTTGAAGGTAGGGCCTTAAATTGGAGAGCAGTTTGTGTCCATCTGTGGATTTGGCAAATGGTATGAGTTGGGAATAGCCCAGGCTTTATCTTTGTTTTGTGTTAAATCTCCATCCTTAATGTCTCAGGGCTCAAATGTGGAATTAAAGTTGCCTGCCACAATGAAATGAAGGTTGTCAGAGCATTGTTCAAGTTGTTTTTCCAATATTTGGATGGTGCATGATAACACCCGTCCTTTAGTCCCTCTCCCATAAACATTGAAAATAGTTACCCTAGGCTTACACTTACTGCAAAGCTCGATGGCTAGAATGTCAGGTGAGTCAATAGAAGGCCGTCAAATGTCACAGTTATGAGAGGATCTAACCCATGTGACTAAGCCCCCATAGGCTCTGCCTCTCTGGTGAGGAGAGGCAGGAACAATGACGTTCAGGTACCCAGGCCTAAAGGTTGGATCTCAGGACCATGTCTCTTGGAATAGACCAAGATCATGTTCTTCCATGAGTGCACTTCAATCGGGCAAGCCGAACTTGGACCTTGGATCGGCCCTATTCCAGGAGATTCAAGAGAGCTTGCTGAGCTCAAAATTTGTGGATGCCTCTTCAGGTTCACTTGGGTGTAAACTCTCAGGAGAGGAAGTAATATTACTATGGTTTGAAAACCCTGGTGGAATGGGAAGAGAAGTGCTATTATAGGCTGAAAAATGTCTGAGCATGTTGTAATGGCGTTAGCTGTGTTAGAAGTTACACAGCTCTAGATATATTTGGGGAGAGTATTAGAAGACCATGTATGGGCAGCAGTGGCAGGAACAGACTCTCTACTAGCCACTAACATGAAGGGATGGCTGAAATTTGGTGGCAGAGACTGGAGCATATGCGTACATGCCCTATGTGCCTGTTCGAATCAATCAATCTCACCAAGTGATGGACAGCCGTCTGGCCCGGTGGCCTTGAATATTAGTACTGGATATTAGATTGACCTGGAGTGCATGTTCTAGTATCTAAAGCCACCACGTTGTTAGCCAGATCCATGTTACAGAAATTTAACTCTAACTTGTCAAGTTTGAAACGGGGGCTAACTACTCTATTAGCACTAATGATGTCATCACGAATAACCAAAGGGCAGCCCCTGAAATGGCAAATGCAATAGAGTGCTTCATTTTTGAGGGAGCCTGCCAATTCATCAGCGGTTTGCGGGCTCAGTTCTGGTATGTTAGTCATTGTAATGAAACCAAGAGGAGGGTGCATACTCGAGCTTACATGGGTACTGATGTTAATGATTCTATTGTGTGCTTTCCTGTGAGCCTGAGTATTAGTTGGATTGTCATTATGGCACCGATATTGGGTGGTGAGGGTACTGAGGTTTTTCATGTTCAAAAGGTCAGACCCCCTGAGCTTTTGGGCCTGAAGACAAGAGGCTTGTGTGTCTCCTGGAGAGGTGTTCTTGGTGTGATAGAAGACATCTGTGTTGGCAGTGGAGCAGCTAGGAGCCCGGGGAGAAGCATGGATGGGCATTTGGAAGGGGAAACTGCAGGAGCCCTGCTGGATGCTAACAGCTGATTTACAATGGAGGTCAGGGAGGTAACCAAGGATTTTCACACGCCAATTTCCTCCTTGAGGTATTGGACTAGAGAGGTGAGGAAAACCTCCCTCATAGCAGTAATGCCATGTGCTATAAGTTCTGTGGAGGAGTGCACAATGTTGTTACTAGCTACAGCAGGATCGCTGTGAATTTCCCATTCGGCTGGTGTATTAGACAATGGGGAAAAACGATTGATGCAAAGTAGCTCGCCACTGGGATCATCTAGACTTGGGGAAGCAGAGGGAGGAGCAGAAGGAAGTGGGCACGTGGCATTTTGGACAACAGTAGTGAGTTCCTGGCCCTGCTTCCTAGACCTCACAAACATACCAGGAATTCTCTTCTGGTTGACTATGTCTCTGCACTGAGTGGTTGGTAGAAGATCTAGGAGTACTAGAATGAGGGAAAGTAATATGGGGACTAAAATTTGCTCCCCTTCTGAAAATAAAGTTATCAATCCTGTCTAGAATGCAATTGTCCCCAGCAGTTTTTCCGTGATTTCTTCGACTTCTTGGTTTTCACTTCCCCTGTGCCTCCAACTGTGGCCTTTCATTTTCCCATGATCAGGCGGCTCATACATCACAAAGAATTTAAAGTTAGTGGAGATAGAAAGTACACATAGGGGTATCCAGGGTGAGATGACTTGCATGGCTCTCACTGGATTATTTTTACCCAAAATCCCTTGCAAACTTCAGTCTTTGACTAAAAACAACTTTTCCTCCCATTTCTGTGTTGAAAAGTTCTGGAATCTGTGGGGAGCCACAAACTTTCTTCTACCGGGCATTACCCCAAGTCTCCTGATAAAAATGGTACCTCACTTGTGTGGTTAGGCCTAGTGCTCGCGATAGAAAATGGTCTAAAATGCAACATGGACGTATCACATTTTTCCACTTAAAACTGACCTTTTTTTTGCAAAGTGGGTAGCTGTGGATTTTGGATCCTAGCTCAACCGGCACCAGGGGAAACCTAACAAACCTGTACATTTTTTTAAACTAGACACCTAGGGGTATCCAGGGTGGGGTGCTTTGTATGGCACTCACCACATTTATTTACGAGGAATCCCTTGCAAACCATAAATGTTGACTACAAAACATATTTCCCTAATTTCTGCAATGGATAGTTCTGGAGTCTGCAAGGAGACACAACCTTCCATCCAAATGGCATTACAACAAGTCTCCCAATAAAAATGGTACCTCACTTGTGTGGATAGGCCTAGTGCCCGCGAAAGGGAAACCGCCCAAAATACAACATGAAAGCATCACATTTTTCCACTGACAACTGACCATTTTATTCCAATGTTGGTTGCTGTAGAGTTTGGACCATAGGTCAGCTGGCACCTAGGGTAACCTAGCAAACCTGTAACTAGGTGTATCTGGGGTGAAGAGAGTTGCATGGCTCTCACCAGTTTTTTTTTTTACCTATAATCCCTTGCAAACCTCATCCTCTGACTAAAGAAGCATATATTCCTCACATTTCTATGATGCAACGTTTTAAAATCTGCAGAAAGCAACACATTTCCATGCACCTGGTGTTGGAATGTGGTTTATTAGTAGGGGTAGGTAGGTACCTACCACTAGTAATAAGGCCACAATCACAATATAAGGTCCATTCAAGGGCTTAATGTATTATTCATTTGCTCAACCCTTTGTAGGTCTCTGCGAGCAGGCATGCTTAACTTAGGAGACAGGTGTGTAAAGCATTTTAAAACACCAGGACATTAAATAAGTAAGACACAACACACAACAAAAATCCAACACCAATTTATAAGAATAGGAAATATTGTATGATGAAAATGATACCAAAACTACAGAACTGGAGACATTCTGTTTTAAAGAATATGCACTTTCTATTGCCTAAAAGCCAAAAGCACCACTTTGGGTCATCTGGTCGCGCTTGACCATGTCAATGTCAAAGAGTCAGGCCAACCGCAAGTGAGCGAGGGTCGGATACAGTTAGCGGTAGGGCCCGGTCACGTTTTTACCTTCTGACTTAGTCGTTTTTTTGGAGCTTTCTCTCTCGACATCGAGCTAGGATCATTGTCAGGCCGGTCTGTGGTTTGATGATGGTGGCTTGGCTCAGTATGATGCCTTGGTCAACTCCTAGAAGTCTCGTTGATGATGAAAATCTCTGGAGCTTCAGTGGGGTCAACCTGAATCTAAACCAGCGTGACTCTCGACACTGGGTCAGTCACTTATTGAGCTTTTTGACAAAAAATTCTCTGCATCTTCTCAAACTTCTGGATCTTCTTCCAGAGGATCTTTTTGGGGTTGCAAAGTGTCCACAACAACACTCCAATGTCCTAGAAGCTCTGAATTGCTCCTTGGGATGTTGGGACTACATCTGCCACAATGCACCTGGCCAAATCCTTTAAAGTCTAGCTGATGATGGTCAGCTGGTTTCTTCTTGCTGGAGATGATGCAGGTAGAGATCTTTTAACCTGTTGCTTTCAGGATGTCCACTCTTCAATTTTCAAAGAAAGGCAAAGTCCTTAAGACTGCAGTTCCAAAGTATGCAGCAGGTGCAGACATTCAGCGTGCAATTCCCTTGGTGCAAGCCAGGGTTTCAGTAGGGCAGTCCTTATTTCTCGAGTAGTTTTGTGTAGGAATCTGAGTTGCTGGGCAGCTATCCCATAGTTATCCAGTGTACTTGGGTGACAAGCAGGAGGGCACCTCATACAAATGGGGTGAGGGTGCCACCCTCAGGTATAGCAATTTCCTCCAAAGTGTGGCATACCTAAAATCCTAAATGGGAAACTCTCTCCTGGCGGTTATGAGCTGGCTAAATCATCCTACTTGTGTGGCTAACTTTCCCTAACACACCCCTTCCAGCCCCTCTGCAAATTCAGTTACTGGGGCTTTTATCTGGCTGGATGTGCAGGAAGTAGGAGGGGCCTGTGTCCTTTCCTAACGGTCATTCCCTCTTTGAAGACCAGTTTGGCTACACCACCTCCATCCTGCCTTTTGCTTAGCAGCTGCAGATCTCCTCCTTCCAGATGACCTTTGTTTCTCTGCATTCCACTTAACATCTCATCAGAGCACTTTGACCCAGCCTGTCAAAGGCTAGTCAATCAGGAGAGGCTGCTGGTAAGCTTGATTTTGGCTCATCAGAAAGGAACGTTCCATAACTTCTTTTCTGTAATAGTTATATAAAAATCTAACCGTGGCAAGTTGTTGGATTTATTCTATCATTTTGATACTTTGAAATATATTTTTAGCTCAGTCCTGTCAATAGTTATACTTTATAAAGTACTCCCATGTTAACCTATGGAACCAATGTGCTACAATGGGGAAAAAGTAATTGGCAGTTTTTCTGTCACCAGGGCATATAGAACATCTTTTAAAATATGCCTGCTTATAGTTATAAGGCACCCTACTCCTGGGCATATAGAACATCATTCAAAATATTCCTGCTTATAGTTACAAGGCACCCTACACCTGGGGCACTTAGGGGGGACCTCAGGAGTGAAATATATATAAAAATAAGGTATTTTAAGACTTTTGAATTACCTTTAATTCCAAAGTAATATTTGCATATAATTTAATTTTAAAAGCAGCCTGCAAAGCAGGGCTAACTTGAGAAATGTCAGTGCCCACGTAAGGAAATTTTTCCACTGAAAACTGAACCTTGTTTTCCAATGTGGGTAAGTGTAGATGTTGGACCCTAGCTCAGCCAGCACATCGGGAAACCTAGCAAATGTGTACATCTTTTCAAACTAGACACCAACGGGTGTCCAGGGTGGGGTGACATGCATGGCTCTCACCAGGGTTTCATACCTAGAATCCCTTGCAAGCCTCAAATTTGAATTAAAAATACACATTTTCCTCATATTTCTGTGATGGAAACTTCTGGAATCTACTGAGAGCCACAAACTTTCATCCACCCAGCATTTCCCAAAACCTCTTGATAAAAATGGTACCTCACTTGTGTGGGTAGGTCTAGTGCCCATAACAAGAAACCACCTAAAACACAACACAGATGTATGATATTTCTCTACTTAAAACTGACCCTTTTATTCCAATCTGGGTAGCTGTAGATTTTGGATCTTAGGTCAGCCATCATTTAGGGTAAACTAGCCAACCTATACATTTTGGAAAGCTGGACACCTAGGGTTATCCAGGGTGAGGTGACTTGCACAGCTCTCACCAGGTTTTGGAACCAGAATCCCTTGCAAGCTTTAAACTTTGCCCAAAAAAGTATTTTTCCTCACATATTTGTGCGTGAAGTTCTGAAACCTGTGGGGAGCTTCAAAATGCCTTCCGCCAGCCACTTTCCCAGTGCTCCCAATAAAAATGGCACCTCACTTGTGTGGGTAGGCTTGTTACCCATGACAGGAAACCTCCCAAAACTCAATATAAAAGCATCACATGTTTCCACTTAAAACTAAACTTTTTTTTCAAATGCAAGTAGCCGTAGATGTTGGTACCTAGCTCAGCTGGCACGAAGGGAAAACTTCAGATTGGGTGCCTTGTGTAGCTCACACCAGCTTTTCTTTACCTAGAATCCCTCACAATCTCAAACTTTGACTAAAAAACACATTTTCCATACATTTCTGCACTGAAAACTGACCTTTTTTCCAATGTTGGTAGCTGTAGATTTTGGACCCTAGCTTCGCCAGCACTTAGGGAATCAAGGCAAGGAAGTCCATGACTTGCATGGTTTGCACCAGTTAATTTGACCTAGAAGCCCCTGCAAACGTCAAACTTTGTTATGAAATACACATTATCTTCACATGTCTGTGATGGGAAGTCCGGAATCATTGGAAGAAGATTTCCTGCAACACTGAGTTCTCAGATATCTACCGATAAGACCAATGCCCCACTTGTGTGGGTAGGCCAAGAGGCAATTACACAAAAGGCCCTAAAGCCCTACATTAAGAGATAAGGAATAGGGATAGCTGCTGTATTTGGGGCCATGATGTGGCACCAACCATGCAAACCTGTGAACCACAGACATTTTAGAAATTTAGATATCCAGGGCAGTCCCACGCAGCACTGCACACAACTCCTAATACCTTTGTGCTGAATACACTTGTACCTGGTGTACACCACCTGTGTATTGACTACTGGTCGAATTTGTTTACTCGTTACTTGTACTGGTCTAAGACACATGAAGCTGGTTTTTTTCAAGGTACTGCGATCTTCCCAACTCCTGAAGAGGGCTAAAATAAACTGAGCCTAAAATGCGTCGACAGACTATACTTTTCAGATGAGTCGTCTAAATTCTAAAGATGAAAATAATTAAATAGACAAATATATCTAAAGGTTCAGGGCAGGATTCCCCGATAATATGACACCATTTAAGGACTACCTCTTATGTCGATTGCACATGAAAGGGGGAGTGCTATCACACTTCGTTAGTACACAAGGAAGACTAAAGACAAGACAGATTGAGTTTAAGTTGAGATCTTCTCTTGGGAATCATGGTGATTTCATTCCTTTTTCTTCAAAAAGTGCTGTAGGTACTTGGAGTGAGGAATAAAACACCGAAATGAAGTGAATAAATTGCTTGATACAACTCATACTGATGTCCATTTGATAAATTATTGTTTCACTGTGGTACACATAATTTTTTGATTTATCCCTATGAGATACCATGTTAATGTTTTAAAATATTCTATGCCCAGGTAGTGTGGGGTCATTCCAGCGCACTCCTATATGTTTGAACATCTAAATTAGGTTACGGACACAGAAGTCAGCTGCAGATTGTCCTTACTCAGTCAGGAGATGGGAGGGGTGCAATCATGCCAGAGATGGAGTAGTCTTCCTCACGGTTACAGCAATAACCAATCCGCATATATATTGTGCGGTCAGACCATTATCTACACATTGAGAATATTCTGCTGCCATTACGGCAGAGTATGCTACTGCCAGAGATATAAACCTGGTACTAATTTTTTAAGGCAATCCACCACTTACACTGGTTGGTTTTAGCACCTCCAGAAATGCAACCTTCAAAGCACAAATACTTATCAAAGTATCTGAATATTGAAACCAAGACTATTGACAGTGAGCCATAAGACACATCAAGGCAAAACCACTTTATGGTCCATGCACTCGATATTCATTCACCACACACAACACTTTCATACCGCCAGCCACAGGCCCAATCCAACAGATCAGCAAACGCACATCAACATGAGGTCGCCGTGGAAGAGCCCACCACATTCACATGCCACAGGATGGAATCCCTATTTAAGACAGCCTCTCAACTAGTCATGTTGCACACAAACACACCGCAAACAAACCTCTATAAACACATATGTACAGAAATGTTGACAGCTGATGCTTCCACAACCTTCACAAATACAGCCTGACTACAGTTTTTACCACCTGCCAAGTAACCCCCAACATTGTGAAGACTACCAAATGCATGCCTAGTGAACCTTTACTAATTGCTCCCATGATAGGCACAGGAGGTTCAGAAGACATGTTTTATATGTGTCTTTAGCGCACTCACTGTGTTAAGTGCGACTCCCTCTAGTTTCTGACTGCAAGTTGGGGGTGTCTGAGAATGCGTTCCGAGGCTGACAATGCTCAAAGTGAGTGAGTATATCTTTCATTGAAAGTAAAACAAAATTATTTGGCAATACTGCCCAAGTTCTCTAAAGGGAACATTATAAACCACAAAGAACATTAGTTTTTGCCACACAAGATAGGTAGTGAGAACATAGCATGTGTCACATTCACTGTTATGTGCAGTGCTGTGCTCTGACTGTAATGCACTTGTCATACAGTAAACTTAACATATACTATGTTCTAGTGGAGGATGAACATGGCAAGCAGGATAAACATTTCACACATACATTTAGCATTGAGTGCAGAGCTTTGAGTAATGTTATGATTTTTTTGTAAAATGTATGATCACCCGATAGGGTATTCTGTCGCCAATTCAAGGCAGTCAGAGCTGATCCATGGAGTAACCTAGTCAAAGAGCCAAGTGTTTATCTTTGTGCCGAATGCACTAATTTTAGAAACAGAGCATATTTGTAGAGTTAGGTCATTTCGCCCTTTTGGAGCCAATTACGAAAAGTCTATTCTCCTTGCTTTGATGCTGCCTATGGCGAGCAAAGGTATCTGGAAGGTTTCTGGAATCTGAGGGTGGTACTAAGGTGTGCTGGACTAGTGGTTTGTACGGATTTGAATGTATGTTTCAAGAGTTTGAAAAGAGCTGTGGATGAGTAGTCAATGAAGCTGTTTGAGGTGTATGGTGTGTGCGTGTGTTGATTTTAAGGCAGGAGGATGTGTGCTGCATTCTGCATGCTTTGGAGTCATCTACTTAGTTGAGTGACGGAGTAGTTCAGTAATGGGGGAGGTCAGCACCGATGGGTTTGAACCAGTAGGTGAAGGTAAAGTGATGGAAAGAGTATCTGTACTGACCTGACTGTCTGCCTTCTACCTATGTGAAATCCCTGTTAAAGCACACCTAGTCGAAGCTTTTCCTACTCTTTCATGTCTCTGTCCTCATCAAAGTTGTGAATTATCCCGAATCCTTGTCAAGTGAACATATACTAACGTCTTCTGTCACTAGATACTTAATGCTCAAGAAAACACATCTTTCATGTGCCTTCAGTGCACTCACTGTATAAAATCAAACTCCTTCCAATTTGTCGATGCAAGATGGAGGTGTCCGCCTCCGAGGTCTACATTCCTCGAACTGAGTGAGCATATCTACCTTTGAAACTAAGGCAAACATGCTGAGGAACGCTGCCTAATTTCCTTAAAGTAATAAGCCCAAGAGCCAAAACAAATGTCCTGTGGGGCTCAGTCACTGACACTTCTACTTTTGCTTTGCAGGAGTGAAAACTCAATTAGTAACTTGTATAATAACTAATGTTATTGAAAAGGGGTATGGGATACAATACATTGTATGAGGAGTGGTTTTGCATCTTTAGTATAAGAACAATATACATTTTTCATCCTGTATCCAAATTGGTGCAGACGATGCAGTGCTCAGACAGTGAACAAGTATATATACAATAACATAGAACAGGACACTGAATATATCCCAAGGTTGCAAAGGATTTTATATCAAGCAAACATAAGCGGAATTCTGTCTGTTCATATGTGGCATAGCTTGGTGAATCTTATCATGTTTTGAAAGCAGCTTGGGGAGGGGATACCAACGTTTTGACCTGAGTTAGTCTTGAGATCTATTCAGATCAAAAGTCATCTGACTAAAGTTCCCTAGTAACCATGGAATTTTGGGACCTTCAATAAGGCATCCTGTAAGCAATACATGCCAGAACACTTCACGATAGATTCTACGATGTATACTGAGTGGCTCGGTGTTGGACCTGTCAGCCTTACGGTGGTTTCCCCCTACATTTTTGCCCTCTTTTCCCCCACTGTGACCACACATTTTTGTTGGACTTAGGACTCTTGGCACCTTACCACTGCTAAACAGTGCTAAGGTGCAGGTGCTCTCCCATAAAACATGGTGACATAGGCATACCTGCCACAGGCCCCTGCTACCGCAGGGAGGCCTACCCCTCCATAGGCTAACATTGAGAGCCCCCTATGGGATAACTTCTGAATGGGACATAGAAAGTTTGTTGTGTTTGATATGGTTGGAATCGTAGTGGGGAACCCTGTCTAGTGATATATGGGGTTTGGACACTACTGCGTTTGAAATCCCACTTTTAAGAAAGTGGACATTTTCCTGCCTGCACTTAGTTTGTGCCCTGCAGACTCCCCCCTCCCATCTCCATGCTGATAGCCTTCTTGAGCTGGGAGGAGGGAGTGGTGATTCATACCTTTATACTTGAATAGGCTGGGACTGGCTGCCCCACAATCAGCTTAACGACCTCTGTAGACAGCCAGGAGCCACAACAGGCAAGGCAGGGAACACCCCAGAAGCTTCTGCCCTCTTCCGGTGACTAGGCACCAGGGTAAAAAAGGGAGTGCCCTGGCCACACATTCTTGTTACACCACTGGATTCAGAAGAAACTCTGCTGGAGTAAAGACTGCTGGGCCAGGAGGATTGCCACTGTCTGCTGAGGCTGACTGCTCCCAGGAACTGCTGACCCAACTAGCTGAGCTGCCCTGCTTACTGCTGATCTTGCCCTGCTAGAGGGAAACTAAAGAAAAAAAACAACGCCTCCACAGTTTCTCCATTCTTTTCTTCCTTTGACTGGCCCCCTGGTTACTGGACAATCACAATTCCCACTGCTGTCCCTGCATTGCTGGGCATGTGTTCCGCACCTCATCGCCGCTACTGGCATAAGGGAAACCCTCTCAAAGTTGCTCTGACCTCCATGTCAACTTTGCAGCACGAGTGAAGCCTTTCCAAGATTGCCCCAGAAATCACCACCGCCGGTCCCGAGTCAGCAGACCGATTAAAAATTGCCGCGAGGAAACTGTGCAGAAGTCAGGCATCGCCCGGCAACCAGAACTCTGCTCAGATGCGTCCCCGCTGACGAACGAGTCGCCCAGCGGGATGCCAGCATCGCACCGAGAAGAGTTGTGCTTGGCTCAAGAGGAGCCCTCCTGTTCCCCCGTGCAGTGCCCTGAAAAAGCCACGTGTTCCGGAGACCGGAGGAGCCTCGCACTGGTGCCCACACCGATCCCCCAGGTAATGTCCAGAATGGTGCGCTACGCCGCTGCGGGCAGGATATGGGCTGCGGACTGGAGGCTGGGTGGCCAGTAATTTCAGGACCAAGCCACCTGAGACCGGTTGCGAGGGGGTCTGTGCTCATCCGGGACCGGGCAGGAGGCTGTGCGGCAGAAGTCGTGGGATCGGGACCACCGGAGACTGATCGCAGGTCCGGAGAAGGGGGGGAACTCCTGAAAGATAACTTTTAAACCTTCTACGGCCTGCCTTGCACGTGTAACACTTTTCTGGGGCTGAGAGACTATTCTTTTTGAAGCGCTTTCCTCCTTCCAAATTCACTGACTTTTCCAGGACACTTTAACCCATGCTTTTGGCCCGTACTGACCCTGCCGACAAGCTGCGGTACCGGGGCCTGTTCAATCGGAGCTTGTGTTGTCAGGGAGTTAAAGAGACCCATTTATTTCACCAACTGCTGCTCACGAAGCCCATAACTCGCTGAAGGGAATCTTGCGCTAAAGATCCTTATCTGGGGACTAGGAGGAATACAGTCCCTGCGCACATTTTTTTCTTTTCTGCTTATAAGCCATGAGACTGAACTGGTGACCAAACATTTTGCCTAAAGACTACCAGGACTTGCAAGATTGCTTCCTTTACAAAAACACTGTCAGCAAACATTGCCAATAAGAGCTCATGTTATATGTGGAATTCTTATTGATTAGGTCTTGCCGAAGATGTGAGATAAAGATATTTATATTTTTTTATAAATAACTGGTGTGGTGTCCATTTGTGGTGTTTTACTGTGTTATTGTGGGTGTGTGTGTTACACAAATACTTTACACCTTGCCTCTTGAGTTAGGCCTTACCGCTCTGCGCCAAGCTACCAGAGGGTGGTCCTGGGTGCTTTTGGATACCTTATCGGAAGTGGTGGTCCCTACTTGGACTAGGGTGCATACCCCTGCCAACTAGAGACCCTGTTTCTAACACTCGGTTAGTCGGACAGTTCCATTGGGGTAAGCAAATCATTCAGAAAAAGTACACATTTGTGTTATTACATACAAGAATATTCCTAGACAAAACTATCAATGTGAAACAGGTCATTTAATTTCTTACATGGTCCTGTGCAGACAAATGTATTATTCAGGAAAAGCACACCTTTGAAGTGTGTCTACAATCATGTTGGTAGCATGACACAATGCAAAAGTGTGCTTACCAGAGAAATCAATTTTTCTCTACCGGACCCTTTTGTATTGTTGGCTTTGTCTAGGAGACTGTGCTTGTAAAGCAACAGCAGAATGCCATCATCATGTCCCTCAGAATTGCTGGAAGATGAGACAAGACTCTCCCCTTTGAAACAAGGCCTACTTGAAACCTGGGGAGGGAGTTTTTGGCTTTTTTTCCCAACTGGATGGGAGAAAGCACTTACCTGCTTCTTCTGCCACTTTGGTGGGGAAAAACGCATGCTGACATCCCAGATAGGTGAGAGGGCGGCAGGTGCTGATGCGGAGGCGGCTCTCCATCACCCCAGCCCTTTCAAAAAAATTATTAATCCATTAGATGCCTCGCCAGTGTCAGCCAATGGCCGACACACACCCTGAAGAGGGTGTGCAGGTGTGTCAGCCATTGTGCGATACCCGCAATGAAGGGGTTAATGTACAGTGTGCTGTAATGTTTATTTGCTTTGGCATAATATCAAACATACATAAATAAACTTGACACTTGATAGGGCCTGGGTAGATTACTGTACCATCTGTTACAAATGTCCCTAATAAGAGCTTTCAGCAAAATAGTGTTGGTGTTCATGGATGTTTGGTACATAAATGAATCAGACACTGAGAGCCGGTGAAGTATTTTTGATTAACAGACATGGTGATGGGCTACAGGTGGAGGTTAATCAGTAAGCATGCAACTGGAACGAAGCCCCCATATGTCCCCTCCCTTCCACTAACAATTGCACAACAGGTATTGAGTATATTGTTCGAGCTTGAATTTTCAATTATTTTGGACAAAATTAATTCAACATTGAGATAGAGGGAAACTTTCTAACTATTATACCTTGTTCC